>NC_091980.1:123442878-124074128 GCF_044704955.1 Pristiophorus japonicus
CCCCCCTCCCGCCCCACACACACTCGTCTCCCCCTCCCCACACACACTCCCCAACACACACACACACACCCCGGCACACACAGACACACACCCCGACACACACACACACACTCTCCAACACCCCGACACACACATACACTCTCCAACACACAACACGCACACACAAACACATACACACATCCCCCAACACACACACTCCCTGACACACACACACATACACCCCGACACACACACACACACACACACACACACACCCCGAAACACACAGGCACACCCCGACACACACACAAACACACCCCGACTCACCCACAAACACTCCCCGACAAACACACACACACACACACACACACACACACCCCAACACACACACACACCCCGACACACACACACACACACACACACCCCGACACACACACGCACTCCGACACATACAAGCGCGCACACACGCACTCGTACACACACAAGCGCGCACACACGCACACTCCCCCCACACACCACCACACACACACACACACACACCCACACACCACGACACACACACACACACCTCGACACACACAGACACACACAGACACATACACACACCACACACACACACACACACACACACTCCCCGACACACACACTCTCACACAAACACACACACACATTCCCCGGCACACACACATACACACACACACCCTGCCACACACACACATACACCCCGACACACACACACACACACACACACCCCGACACACACACACACACACACCCCGGCATACACAGGCACACCCCGACACACACACACACACACCCCGACACACAAACACACACACTTCCCGACACAAACACACACCACGACACACACACACACCACGACACACACACACACACACACGCACCCCAACACACACACACACACACACACACCCCGACACACACATACATTCTCCAACACACAACACACACACACCCCGACACACACACACCCCAACACACACACACACACACACACACACACACCCCACAACACACACACACTCCCCGACACACACACACACACACAAACACACACACACATTCCCCAACAAACATACGCATACACACACACTCCCTGACACACACACACATACACCCCGACACACACACACACACACACACACACACACACACGCCCCGACATACACAGGCACACCCCGACACACACACAAACACACCCCGACACACACACACAAACACACTCCCTGACACAAACACACATACACCCCAACAAACACACACATACACACACACACACACACACACCCCGACACACACAAACACACACACGCATACACACACCCCGACACACACACACACACCCCGACACACACACGCACTCCGACACACACAAGCGCGCACACACGCACTCCGACACACACAAGCGCGCACACACGCACACTCCCCCCACACACCACGACATACACACACACACCTCGACACACACACACACACACACGCAGACCGACACACTAACACGCAGACCAATACACACACGCACACCACGACACACACACACACACCCCGCCACACCCCCCTCCTCACACATTCGTCTCCCCCTTCCCACACACACTCCCCAACACACACACACACATACACATATCCCAGCACACATAGACACACACCCCAATACTCTCAGACACACACACACACTCCCCGACACAGACACACACCCCAACATACACAGACACACACACACTCCCCGACACACACACACACACACACACTCCCCGACACAAACACACACCACGACACACACACACACACACACGCACGCACCCCAACACCCCGACACACACACACACTCTCCAACACACAGCACACACACACACCCCGACACACACACACCCCAACACACACACACTCCCCGACACACACACTCATACACAAACACACACACACATTCCCCGATACACGCAGATACACACACACATACAAACACACACTGACACACACACACCCTATGACACACACGCACACACACACCCCGATAGACACAGGCACACACAAACACACACACACACACACCCTGACACACACACACACTCCACGACACACACACATGCACCCCGACACACACACACCCCGACACACACACACACACACACAGGCACACACACACTCCCCGACACAAACACACACCACGGCACACACAACACACACACACAAACACACACACACATTCCCTGACACACACACACACACACACACACTCCCTGACACACACACACATACACCCTGACAAACACACACAAACAGACACATGCATACACACACCCCGACACACACAAACACACCCCGACACACACGCACACACACCCCGACACACACACGCACTCCGACATATACAAGCGCGCACACACGTACTCCGACACACACAAGCGCGCACACACGCACACACACCCCCACACACCACGACACACACACCCCCACACACCACGACACACACACACACACCTCGACACACACAGACACACACACGCCCCACAACATACACACACACTCCCTGACACACACACACATACATCCCGACACACACACACACACACACACACCCCGACACACACACACACACGCACCCCAAGACACACACACACACACACACACACACCCCGACACACACATACACTCTCCAGCACACAACACACACACACACCCCGACACACACACACCCCAACACACACACACACACTGACACACACACACAAACACACACACACATTCCCCGACACACACACACATACACATTCCCCGACACACACACACATACACACACACTCCCTGACACACACACACATACACCCCGACAACACACACACACACACACACACACACACACCCCGACATACACAGGCACACCCCGACACACACACAAACACACCCCGACACACACACACACACACACACACACTCCCCGACACAAACACACACCCCGACACACACACACACACACACACACACACACACACACACACTCCCCGACACAAACACACACCCCGACACACACACACACCCCAACACACACACACACACACACACAGACACACACACCCCACAACACACACACACTCCCCCCGACACACACACACAAACACACACACCCCTTCCCCGCCCCACACACACACACACAGACCCTGACACACACACACACACACACACACACACACTCCCCGACACAAACACACACCCCGACACACACACACACCCCACGACACACGCACACACACACTCCCTGACACACACACACATACACCCCAACAAACACACACATACACACACACACACCCCGACACACACAAACACACACACGCATACACACACTCCGACACACACACACACACACCGACACACACACACACTCCGACACACACAAGCGCGCAAACACGCACTCCGACACACACAAGCGCGCACACACGCACACTCCCCCCACACACCACGACACACACACACCCCCCCCCACACACCACGACACACACACACACACCTCGACACACACACACACGCAGACCGACACACTAACACACAGACCAATACACACACGCACACCACGACACACACACGGGCACACACACACACGCACACACACACTGCCCGACACACACACACACACACCCCGCCACACCCCCCTCCTCACACACTCGTCTCCCCCTTCCCACACACACTCCCCAACACACACACACACACACCCCAGCACACACAGACACACACCCCGATACTCTCAGACACACACACACACTCCCCGACACAGACACACACCCCGACATACACAGACACACACACACACTCCCTGACACACACACACACACACACACACACACACACACACTCCCTGACACAAACACACACCACGACACACACACACACACGCACCCCAACACCCCGACACACACACACACTCTCCAACACACAGCACACACACACCCCGACATACACACACCCCAACACACACACACTCCCCGACACACACACTCACACACAAGCACGCACACACATTCCCCGACACACGCAGATACACACACACACACACACAAGCACACACTGACACACACACACCCCATGACACACACGCACACACACACACATTCCCTAACACACACACAAAATACACCCCGACACACACACACACACACACACGCACACACACACCGACACACACACACACACCCCGATATACACAGGCACACACAAACACACACACACACAAACACACACCCTGACACACACACACACTCCACGACACACACACATACACCCCGACACACACACACCCCGACACACACACACACACAGGCACACACACACTCCACGACACACACGCACACCCCAACACACACACACACACACCCTGACACACACAACACACACACACACCCCGACACACACACACAGACACACACACCCCACAACACACACACACACTCCCCGACACACACACTCGCACACAGACACACACGCACATTCCCCGACACACACGCACACACGCAGACACACACACACACACACACGCAGACACACACACACACACGCAGACACACACACACACACACACACACACACGCCCTGACACACACACACACTCCACGCCACAAACACACACACTCCCTGACACACACACACATGCACCCCGACACACACACACACACACCCCGACACAAGCACACACACGCATGCACACACCCCCCCCCCCCACCCCACACACACTCGTCCCCCCCTTCCCACACACACTCCCCTGCCCACACGCACACTCCCCCCACACACCTCGACACACACACACACACACACACGCGCGCAGACCGACACACTAACACACAGACCGACACACACAGGCACACACACACACACACACTGCCCGACACACACACACACACACCCCGACACACACACACCCCGCCACACCCCCCTCCCCACACACTCGTCTCCCCCTTCCCACACACACTCCCCAACACACACACACACACCCCAACAAACACACACACACATACACACACATACACACCACGGCACACACAGACACACACCCCGACATACACAGACACACACACACTCCACCACACACACACACACACACTCCCCGACACAAACACACACCACGACACACACACACGCGCACCCCAACACCCCGACACACACATACACTCTCCAACACACAACACACACATACACCCCGACACACACATACACTCTCCAACACACAACACACACACACACCCCAACACACACACACCCCAACACACACACACACACACACACACACGCACACAGACACACACACTCCACAACACACACACTCCCCCCGACACACACACACACAAACACACACACACCTTCCCCGCCACACACACACACACACAGACCCTGACACACACACACACACACCCCACGACACACGCACACACACACTCCCTGACACACACACACATACACCCCAACAAACACACACATACACACACACACACGCCGACACACACAAACACACACACGCATACACACACCCCGACACACACACACACACACACACACACCGACACATACACGCACTCCGGCACACACAAGCGCGCACACACGCACTCCGACACACACAAGCGCGCACACACGCACACTCCCCCCACACACCACGACACACACACACACACCCACCCCACACACCACGGCACACACACACACACCTCGACACACACACACACACACACACACACACACGCAGACCGACACACTAACACGCAGACCAATACACACACGCACACCACGACACACACACAGGCACAGACACACACACACACACTGCCCGACACACACACACACACCCCGCCACACCCCCCTCCTCACACACTCGTCTCCCCCTCCCCACACACACTCCCCAACACACACACACACACACCCCAGCACACACAGACACACACCCCGATACTCTCAGACACACACACACACTCCCCGACACAGACACACACCCCGACATACACAGACACACACACACTCCCCGACACACACACACACACACAAACACACACACACTCCCCGACACAAACACACACCACGACACACACACACACACGCACCCCAACACACACACACACTCTCCAACACACAGCACACACACACACCCCGACACACACACACCCCGACACACACACACTCCCCGACACACGCAGATACACACACACACACACACACACACACACACACACACACACACAAACACACACTGACACACACACACCCCATGGCACACACGCACACACACACACTCCCTAACACACACACAAAATACACCCCGACACACACACACGCACACGCACACACACACCGACACACACACACACACACACCCCGATATACACAGGCACACACAAACACACACACATACACACACACCCTGACACACACACACACTCCACGACACACACACATACACCCCGACACACACACCCCGGCACACACACACACACAGGCATACACACACTCCCCGACACAAACACACACCACGACACACACACACACCCCAACACACACACACACACTCCCTGACACACACAACACACACACACACCCCGACACACACACACACACACACACCATGACACACACAAACACACACACTTTCCCCGACACACACACACACACGCAGACACACACACACATACACACACCCTGACACACACACACACCCCACGCCACAAACACACACACTCCCTGACACACACACACATGCACCCCGACACACACACACACACACCCCGACACAAGCACACACACGCATACACACACCCCGACACACGCACACACACCCCGACACACACACACGCATGCACACACCCCCCCCACCCCACACACACTCGTCCCCTCCTTCCCACACACACTCCCCTGCCCACACGCACACTCCCCCCACACACCTCGACACACACACACACGCGCAGACCGACACACTAACACACAGACCGACACACACAGGCACACACACACACACACACTGCCCGACACACACACACACACACACCCCGACACACACACCACGCCACACCCCCCTCCCCACACACTCGTCTCCCCCTTCCCACACACACTCCCCAACACACACACACACACCCCAACAAACACACACACACATACACACACATACACACCACGGCACACACAGACACACACCCCGACATACACAGACACACACACACACACTCCACGACACACACACACACACACACACACACACACACACACTCCCCGACACAAACACACACCACGACACACACACACACACACACGCGCACCCCAACACCCCGACACACACACACACTCTCCAACACACAACACACACACACACCCCGACACACACACACCCCAACACACACACACACAGACACACACACACCCCACAACACACACACTCCCCGACACACACACTCACACACAAACACATACACACGTTCCCCGACACACACACACACACACACACGCAGACACACACACACACACACACACCCTGACATACACACACACCCCATGACACACACGCACACACACACACACACACTCCCTGACACACACACACCCCGATATACACAGGCACACACAAACACACACACACATTCCCCGACACACACACGCAGGCACACACACACCCTGACACACACACACACACACACACACACACACACACACGCATACACCCCGACACACACACACACACACACCCCGATACACACATACACACACACACCCCGACGCACACACACACACACACGCACACACACACACCCCGACACAAACACACACCACGACACACACACACACACACACCCCAACACACACACACAGCCCACAACACACACACACACACCCCGACACACACACACCCCGCTACACCCCCCTCCCCACACACTCGTCTCCCCCTTCCCACACACACTCCCCAACACACACACACACACCCCAACAAACACACACACACACACACATACACACCACGGCACACACAGACACACACCCCGACATACACAGACACACACACACTCCACGACACACACACACACACACACACACACACACACACACACTCCCCGACACAAACACACACCACGACACACACACACACGCGCACCCCAACACCCCGACACACACATACACTCTCCAACACACAACACACACACACACCCCGACACACACACACCCCAACACACACACACACAGACACACACACACACAGACACACACACACCCCACGACACACACACTCCCCGACACACACACTCACACACAAACACATACACACGTTCCCCGACACACACACACACACACACACATGCAGACACACACACACACACACCCTGACATACACACACACACCCCATGACACACTCGCACACACACTCCCTGACACACACACAAAATACACCCCGACACACATACACACACACACACTGACACACACACACACACACACACACACACCCCGATATACACAGGCACACACAAACACACACACACATTCCCCAACACACACACGCAGGCACACACACACCCTGACACACACACACACACACGCACACACACACGCATACACCCCGACACACACACACACACCCCGATACACACATACACACACACACCCCGACGCACACACACACACACACACGCACACACACACTCCCCGACACAAACACACACCACGACACACACACACACGCACCCCAACACACACATACACTCTCCAACACCCCAACACACACACACACCCCAACACACACACACAGCCCACAACACACACACTCGCACACACACGCAGACACACACACACACACACACCCTGACACACACACACACACCCCACGACACACACAAACACGTTCCCCGACACACACACACACACGCAGACACACACACACACCCTGACACACACACACACACCCCACGACACACACACACTCCCTGACACAAACACATATACACCCCGACACACACACACGCACACACATCCCGACACAAGCACACACACGCATACACACACCCCGACACGCACACACACATCCCGACACACGCGCAAACACACACACCCCGACACACACACACACACACACGCATGCACACACCCCCCCCCACCACCCCACACACACTCGTCCCCCCTTCCCACACATACTCCCCTGCCCACACACACACTCGCCCCGCCCACATATACACACACCCCCGACGTTCACAGACACACACCCTGACACACACACACACCCACCGACACACACACACTCCCCGACACACACACACACACTCCCCTCACAGACACACTCCCCTCACACACCCTCACACACACACTCCCCTCACACACACACTCCCCTCACACACACTCTCCACACACACACACACTACCCTCACACATCCCCACACACACACTCCCCTTAGCCACCCTCCTCACACACTCCCCCCTCACACATCCTCCCCTCACACGTATTCCTCAGTAAATACGTTGACTATGTCCTGGAGTTCAGCCTCAATGTACGCAGACGCAGGCGTCATCTGCGTACTGTAACTCGACGACAGATGTTGGGGTGGTCTTGGACCTGGCCTGGAGATGACGTTGGTTGAACAGGGTCACACTGGTTCTGCAGTTTAGTTCCACTCCAGCGGGGAGCTTGTTGACTGTGAGGTGGAGTATGGCAGCAACACATACACACACACACACACACACACACACACACACACACATACCCCTGAAGGACAGGATAAATCTTTATTTAGAAAGACACCGATTTGTCAAGGACTGTCAGCACGAATTTGTTAAGGGAAGGTCATGTCTGACTAACTTAATTGAATTTTTCGAGGTGGTAACCAGGAGGGTCAATGAAGGCAAAGTGTATGATGCGGTGTACATGGATTTTAGCAAAGCTTTTAATAAGGTCCCACATGACAGACTGGTCATGAAAGTAAAAGCCTATGGGATCCAGGGTAAAGTGGCAAGTTGGATCCAAAATTGGCTCAGAGGCAGGAAGCAAAAGGTAATGGTTGATGGGTGTTTTTGTGACTGGAAGGATGTTTCCAGTGGGGTTCCGCAGGGCTCAGTACTAGGTCCCTTGCTTTTTGTGATATATACCAATGATCTAGAATATAGGGGGTATGATTAAGAAGTTTGCGGATGATACTAAAATCGGCTGTGTGGTTGATAATGAAGAAGAAAGTTGCAGACTGCAGGAAGATATCAATCAACTGGTCAGGTGGGCAGAACAGTGGCAAATGGAATTTAATCCGGAAAAGTGTGAGGTAATGCATTTTGGGAGGGCGAACAAGGAAAGGGAATACACATGTGAGAAAGTAGAGGAACAAAGGGACCTTGGAAGTGCACGTCCACAGATCCCTGAAAATAGTAGGCCATGTAGATAAGGTGGTTAAGAAGGCATACGGAATGCTTGCCTTTATTAGCCGAGGCATAGAATACAAGAGCAGGGGGGTTATGCTTGAACTGTATAAAACACCAGTTAGACCACAGCTGGAGTACTGCGTGCAGTTCTGGTCACCGCATTACAGGAACACGTGATTGCACTGGAGAGGGCACAGAGGAGATTTATGAGGATGTTGCTGGGAGTGGAGAATCTTAGCTATGAGATTAGATAGGCTGGGTTTGTTTTTATTTGAACAGAGGAGGCTGAGGGGAGACCTCATTGAGGTGTATAAAATTATGAGGTGCCTGGATATAGTGGATAGAAAGAGCCTATTTCCCTCAGCAGAGGGGTCAACAACCAGGGAGCATAAATTTAAAGTAATTGGCAGAATGTTTAGAGGGGATTTGAGGGGATATTTTTTCATGCAGAGGGTTGTGGGGGTCTGGAACTCACTGCCTGAAAGGGTGGTAGAGGCAGAAACGCTCACCACATTTAAAAACTACTTGGATGTGCACGTGAAGTATTGTAACCTGCAGGGCTACGGACCTAGAGCTGGAAAGTGGGATTAGGCTGGATAGCCTCTTGTTGGCCGCTGCGGACACGATGGGCTGAAATAGCCTCCTTCCATGTTGTAAACTTCTATGATTCCATCTCACACACACGCACACACATACCCCATCACACACATGCACACATACGCACACCCCGGCACACACACACCCCGGCACACACTTGCACACACACACACACACACACACCCCGACACACACTTGTACACACACACACACACACACACACACACACACACACCGACACCGATACACACACACACACCCCGACATACACACCCCAACACACACTCCGACATACGCACTCCGACACATACACCCCGAAACACACCCCAACATACACACCCCGACATACACATCCTGACACACACACATCCCGGCCCCTCCCCACACACCGCGACACACGCACATCCCGACACACACACACACCCCGCACACGCACACCCCGACACACACACACACATACACCCCGAAACACACACCCCGACACACATACACCCCGACACACACACAACCACACACACACACCCCGACACACGCACACCCCGACACACACACAGACACACACACACCCCGACACACAGACACACACACACACACCGACACACACGCACACATGCACATTCAGACAAACACGCACACATGCACACCCTGACACACACCCACACACACACATGCGCGCCCCAACACACACACTCCCTGATACCCATTCAAACACCCCGACATACACACCCCGACATACACACCCCGACATACACACCCCGACATACACACCCCGACATACACACCCCGACACACACGCCCCGATACACGCCCCGACATAAACACTCCGACATACACAACCCAAAACACACCCCGACACACGCATCCCGACACACGCACCCCGACACACGCACCCCGACACACGCACCCCGACACACACACCCCGACACACGCACCCCGACACACACATACCCCGGCCCCTCCCCACACACCGCGACACACCCCCAACACACCCCCAGCACACCCCCAAACACACCCCCAAACACACCCCCAAACACACACCCACACGCACACACCCACACACACCCACACACACCCACACACACCCATACGCACACACGCACACACCCACACGCACACACCCACACCCACACAGCCACATGCACACGCACCGCCTCACACACTGCCTCACACAAAACCTTCCACACACACTCCCTCATGCACACACTCCCTCGCGCACACACTTCCTCACATGCACCCCCGACACACTCACACACACTCCCCACACACACACACCGACACACACACACACACATCAACACACACACACACTCTCCACACACACTCACTCACCACACACACACACTCACACCGACACACACACACCCCGACACACACACACACACACAAACCCTGACCCTCACATACACACGCACACGCAACCCCTGACACACAGACACTGATGCACACAGCCCCCACACACCCCACACACACGCACATTCCCCCCCCACACATACCCCCCCCCTCCACACATATACACCCCGACATACACACACATGCATCCCGACACACCTTCCACACACAACCTCCACTCACCCTACAATCACACACGCAAACCCCCCTACACACACACCCTGCCGTACACACCACCCCCCACACACACATCCACATCCACACACCACGAACACAAACACTGACACATACACACACACACACACCCTCCATGCACACACACACACACCCCACATGCACCCCCCACACACACACACAAACACTCACACCCCACAGACACACCCCACACACACGCACACAACCCCCACACACAGCCCACATACGCAGCCACACACATACACACCGACACGCGCACACACATACACCCACACGCACACACGCACCCCCCCACACACACACGCACACGCACCTCGACACACACATCCTGACATACACGCCCTCCCCCACACACCACACACACACACACACACACACTGACACATACACACACACGCACACACGCACCCCCCCACACACACACGCGCACACTCCACGCACACTCTCCACGCGCACACACCCCACACTCACACCCCACACTCACACCCCACACCAACACCCCGACACACACACACGTACCCCCGACACACACACACCTCCCGACACACACACGCACCCTCCGACACACACACACACGCACCCTCCGACACACACACACGTGCACCCTCCGACACACACACACGCACCCTCCGACACACACACGCACCCCCGACACACACACGCACCCTCCGACACACACACACACGCACCCTCCGACACACACACGCACCCTCCGACACACACACGCACCCTCCGACACACACACGCACCCTCCGACACACACACGCACCCTCCGACACACACACGCACCCTCCGACACACACAGGCACCCCCGACACACACGCACACTCCGACACACACACGCACCCTCCGACACACACACGCACCCCCGACACACACACGCACCCCCGACACACACACGCACCCTCCGACACACACACGCACCCTCCGACACACACGCACACTCCGACACACACACGCACACTCCGACACACACACGCACTCTCCGACACACACACACTCTCCGACACACACCGCGACACACACACCCCCAACACACCCCCACCCCCATGCACACACCCACATGCACACACACCCGCCTCACACTCTCCCTCACACAAAACCTTCCACACACACTCCCTCATGCACACACTTGCTCATATGCACCCCGACACACACACACACACTCCCCGCACACACACTCACTCCCCACACACACTCACTCCCCACACACACTCACTCCCCACACACACTCACACCCCACACACACACACTCCCCACACAGACACACTCCCCACACAGACACACTCCCCATACAGACACACACTCCCCACACACACACACTCCCCACACACACACACTCCCCACACAGACACACTCCCCACACAGACACACTCCCCACACAGACACACTCCCCACACACCCTCACACCCCACACACACACACTCACCACACAGACACACACTCCCCACACACACTCACTCCCCACACAGACACACACTCCCCACGCACACACACTCCCCACACACACACACACACACGCATACACCGACACACGCGCACGCACACACCCCTCACACACTCCCTCACAAAAAACCTTCCACACACACTCCCTCATGCACACACTCCCTCGAGCACACACTTCCTCAGATGCACCCCCAACACACACACACACTCCCCACACACACACACTGACCCCCCCCCCCACACACACACACTCCACACACACACACTCCCCATACACACACACACACCGACACACACACACATTTCCCACACACACACTCTCGACACACACACACACACCGACACACACACAACACATACACACACACACACACACACACACCGACACACACACATACACACACCGACACACGCACACACACTCCCCACACAAACACACACTCTCCACACACACGCACACACACACCAACACACACACACACACCAACACACACACACACACACACACCAACACACACAATCAAACCAACACACACAATCCCCACACACACACTTACTCCCTACACACACACACCTACACACGCACACACACACCGACACACACATTAACACACCGACACACACCGACACAAACACACACACCGACACACACACACACTCACACACTCACACACTCACACCGACACACACACGCACGCACCCCCCACACACGCACCCCCCGACACGGACACCCCGGCACGCACACGCACACTCCGACACACAACAACCCCCCACACACGCGCCCCGACACACACACCTTCCCTGACATACACACACACACAAACCACCCCACACTCAGAACCGGACACACAAGCACACACAATACCTCATACCTACACCCTGACAAGCACACCCTGACACACACAACCCAACACACACTCCCCTGCACCCCCACACACAATCCCGCCCCCCCACATATACTTCCCCAGACACACACACACTCTCCCCTCCACACACCACATACTTCCTCCCCCACACACACTCCTCCCCCACACACACACTCCTCCCCACCTCCACACACACACACACCCCGACACACACACACGCGCACACACACACACACACACCCCAAATGCACCGCCGCACACATACACACACCCCACACACATTCACACCCCGCACACACTCACACCCCACACACACTCACACCCCACACACACACACAATCCCGCGCCCCACACATACTCCCCCACACACACACACACACACTCCCTACCCCCTCCACTCACCACATACTTCCTCCCCCACACACACTCCTCACCCCTCCACACATACACACCCCGACACACACACACACATACACACACACTCACACCCCACACACACACACACCCCGACACACACTCACACACCCGACACACACACACATACCCCAACACACACACACAAACACTCACACCCCACAGACTCACCACACACACACACGCACCCCGACACACCTTCCACACACAACCTCCACTCTCACCCCACAATCACACACGCAAACCCCCCACACACACACCCTGCCGTATACACCACCCCCCACACACACATCCACATCCACACACCACGCGCACACACACAGACACATACACACTCACACCCCACATACACTCACACCCCACACACACACACACAATCCCCTGCCCCACACATACTCCCCAACACACACACACTCCCCCCCTCCACTCACCACATACTTCCTCCCTCACACACACTCCTCTCCCCCTCCACACATACACACCCCGACACACACACACTCACACCCCACATACACCCCCCACACTCACACCCCCCACACACTCACACCCTCCACACACACACACCCTCCACACACTCACACCCCACACACACTCACACCCCACACACACTCACACCCCGACACACACACACATACCCCGACACACACACAAACACTCACACCCCACAGACACACCACACACACACACACACCCCACACACACAGCCACATACACAGCCCACACACACCCACACACATACACACCGACACGCACGCACACACACACACACACTCCGATACACACACACACACACGCATCCCCCGACACACACACGTGTACCCCGACACATCCTCCACACAGCCTCCACACACCCCCCCCAACACACTAACACCTCCACACCCACACACACAGACACATACACACACGCACACTCTCCACGCGCACACACCGCACTATCACTAGGGGAATAGTGCTGGACAGGCTAATGAGACTCAAGGCAGACAATTCCCCTGGTCCTGATGAAAGAGATGGCGGAAGTTATAGCAGATGCATTCGTCATAATCTACCAAAATTCTCTGGACTCTGGGGAGGTACCATCGGATTGGAAAGCAGCTAATGTAACGCCTCTGTTTAAAAACAGGGCAGACAAAAGACAGGTAACTATAGGCCGGTTAGTTTAACATCTGTAGTGGGGAAAATGCTTGAAACTATCATTAAGGAAGAAATAGCGGGACATCTAGATAGGAATAGTGCAATCAAGCAGACGCAGCATGGATTCATGAAGGGGAAATCATGTTTAACTAATTTACTGGAATTCTTTGAGGATATAACGAGCATGGTGGATAGAGGTGTACTGATGGATGTGGTGTATTTAGATTTCGAAAAGGCATTCGATAAGGTGCCACACAAAAGGTTACTGCAGAAGATAAAGGTACGCGGAGTCAGAGGAAATGTATTAGCATGGATAGAGAATTGGCTGACGAACAGAAAGCAGAGAGTCGGGATAAATGGGTCCTTTTCGAGTTGGAAATCGGTGGTTAGTGGTGTGCCACAGGGATCGGTGCTGGGACCACAACTGTTTACAATATACATAGATGACCTGGAAGAGGGGACAGAGTGTAGTGTAACAAAATTTGCAGATGACACAAAGATTAGTGGGAAAGCGGGTTGTGTAGAGGACACAGAGAGGCTGCAAAGAGATTTGGATAGGTTAAGCGAATGGGCTAAGGTTTGGCAGATGCAATACAATGTCGGAAAATGTGAGGTCATCCACCTTGGGAAAAAAAACAGTAAAAGGGAATATTATTTGAATGGGGAGAAATTACAACATGCTGCGGTGCAGAGGGACCTGGGGGTCCTTGTGCATGAATCCCAAAAAAGTTAGTTTGCAGGTGCAGCAGGTAATCAGGAAGGCAAATGGAATGTTGGTCTTCATTGCGAGAGGGATGGAGTACAAAAGCAGGGAGGTCTTGCTGCAACTGTACAGGGTATTGGTGAGGCCGCACATGGAGTACTGCATGCAGTTTTGGTCACCTTACTTAAGGAAGGATATACTAGCTTTGGAGGGGGTACAGAGATGATTCACTAGGCTGATTCCGGAGATGAGGGGGTTACCTTATGATGATAGATTGAGTAGACTGGGTCTTTACTCATTGGAGTTCAGAAGGATGAGGGGTGATCTTATAGAAACATTTAAAATAATGAAAGGGATAGACAAGATAGAGGCAGAGAGGTTGTTTCCACTGGTCAGGGAGATTAGAACTAGGGGGCACAGCCTCAAAATACGGGGGAGCCAATTTAAAACCGAGTTGAGAAGGAATTTCTTCTCCCAGAGGGTTGTGAATTTGTGGAATTCTCTGCCCAAGGAAGCAGTTGAGGCTAGCTCATTGAATGTATTCAAGTCACAGATAGATAGATTTTTAACCAATAAGGGAATTAAGGGTTATGGGGAGCGGACGGGTAAGTGGAGCTGAGTCCACGGCCAGATCAGCCATGATCTTGTTGAATGGCGGAGCAGGCTCGAGGGGCTAGATGGCCTACTCCTGTTCCTAATTCTTATGTTCTTATTATGTTCACATGCACACCCCAACACACACACACACCCCACACACCCCACACACACACACACCCCACACACACACACACACCCCGACACACACACACCCCACACACACCCCACACACATGTGCATCCTACACACACTCACACCCACACTCACACCCCACACACACACCCCACACACACACCCCATACACACACACACCCACACCCCACACACACCAACACACACACACCGACACACACACCCCGACACACACGCACACCGGAACATACACACGCACCCCCCAAATACACACGCACCCCCGACACACACACACACTCCAGACACACACATCCCACACACAAGTGCCCCGACACACACACACACACACTGACAAACACACGCGCACACACACACACACAACCCGCCCCACACTCAGAACCAGACACACAATCCCTCACACATACACCCCGACACACATACCCCGACACACGCACACACACACACACACACACACACACTGATACACACACACGTGCGAACACACACAGAGCTCGACACACAAACACACCCCGACACTCACACCCCAACACACACTCCCTGACACCCTGACACTCACACAGACACACACACTCTGACACACACATGCACCCCCCGACACACACACACCTTCTGACACACACAGGCACCCTCCGACACACACAGGCACCCTCCGACACACACAGGCACCCTCCGACACACAGACACCCTCCGACACACACACGCACCCTCCGACACACACACGCACCCTCCGACACACACACGCACCCTCCGACACACACATGCACCCTCCGACACACACACACACACACACACACTCCGACACACACACGCACCCCCTGACACACACACACACACACACACTCCGACACACACACACACACACCTCCCGACGCACACACACACCTCCCGACACACACACGCACCCCCTGACACACACACGCACCCCCTGACACACACACGCACCCCCTGAGACACACACACGCACCCTCTGACACACATACGCACCCTCTGACACACATACGCACCCTCTGACACACACACGCACCCTCTGACACACACACCTCCCGACACACACTCGCACCCCCTGACACACACACGCACCCCCTGACACACACACACACCTCTCGGCACACACACACACACTCCGACACACACACACACACACTCCGACACACACACACACACACCTCCCGATGCACACACACACACACTCCGACACACACACACATCCCTCCCGACACACACACGCACCCCCCGACACACACACGCACTCCCTGACACATAGACACACCCTCTGATGCACACATGCACCCCGACACACACACACATCCCCCGATGCACACACACACCCCCGCCACACACACGCATCCCCGACACGCACACACACACCCGCGACACACATACCCTGATGTACACATCCCCCCCCCACACACACACCACACATACACATGCACTGACACATATACACACACATGCACACTCCCCACGCACACACACGAACCCCCCGACACACACCCCCACACACTGACACTGACACACACACATACACACACACACACTCTCCCTGACTCACAGACACATGCACATACCCCTGAAGGACAGGATAAATCTTCACTTTGAAAGACACGAATTAATCAGGGACAGTCAGCACGGATTTGTTAAAGGAAGGTCGTGTCTGACTAACTTGATTGAATTTTTCGAGGAGTTAAACAGGAGGGTCAATAAAGGCAAAGCATATGAGGTAGAGAATATGGATTTTAGCAAAGCTTTTGATAAGGTCCCACATGGCAGACTGGTCATGAAAGTAAAAGCCCATGGAATCCAGGGTAAAGTGGCAAGTTGGATCCAAAATTTGCTCAGAGCAGGAAGCAAAGGGTAATGGTTGATGGGTGTTTTTGTGACTGGAAGGATGTTTCCAGTGGGGTTCCGCAGGGCTCAGTGCTGGGTCCCTTGCTTTTTGTGATTTACGTCAATGACCTAGACATGATTATAGGGGGTATGATTAAGAAGTTTGCAGATGATACAAAATAGGCTGTGTGGTTGATAATGAAGGAGAAAGCTGCGGACTGCAGGAAGATATCAATCAACTGGTCAGGTGGGCAGAATAGTGACAAATGGAATTTTATTCAGAGACGTGTGAGGTAATGCATTTTGGGAGGGCTAATAAGGTAAGGATATACACATTAAGCGGTAGGCCACTTAATAGTGTAGATGAACAAAGGGATCTTGGAGTGCTTGTCCACAGATCCCTAAAAGTAGCAGGCCAGGTAGATAAGGTGGTTCAAAAGGCATACGGAATGCTTGCCTTTGTTAGCCGAGGCACAGAATACAAGAGCGGGGGTTTATGCTTGAAACGCATAATACACTGGTTAGGCCACAGCTGGAGTACTGCATGCAGTTCTGGTCACCGCATTACAGGAAGGACGTGATTGCACTGGAGAGGGTACAGAGGAGATTTACAAGGATGTTGCCGGGAGTGGAGAATCTTAGCTATGAGGACAGATTGGATAGGCTGGATTTGTTTTCCTTGGAACAGAGGAGGCTGAGGGGAGACCTCATTGAGGTGTATAAAATATGAAGGGCCTATATATAGTGGATAGAAAAGGGCTATTTTGCTTAGCAGAGGGGTCAACAACCAGGGAGCATAAATTTAAAGTAATTGGTAGAAGGTTTAGAGGTGATTTGAGGGGAAAGTTCCTCACCCAGAGGGTTGTGGGGGTCTGGAACTCACTGCCTGAAAGGGTGGTAGAGACAGAAACCCTCACCACATTTAAAAACTACTTGGATGTGCCCGTGAAGTGTTGTAACCTGCAGGGCTACGGACCTAGAGCTGGAAAGTGGGATTAGGCTGGATAACCTCTTGTTGGCCGCTGCGGACACGATGGGCTGAAATAGCCTCCTTCCATGCTATGATTCTATGATACACACACACACACCCCAACACACACACACCCCCCGAAACACACACCCCCCGAAACACACACCCCCCGAAACACACACCCCGACACACACACACACACACACACACACACCCCGACACACACACACACACCCCGACACACACACACACACCCCGACACACACACACACACACACCGACACACACACACACACACACACCCCCCCCCGACACACACACACCCCCGACACACACACACACCCCGACACACACACACCCCCCGACACACACATACCCCCCGACACACACACACACACACCCCGACACACACACACACCCCGACACACACACACCCCCCGACACACACATACCCCCCGACACACACACACCCCCCGACACACACACGCACACACCCCGACACACACACGCACACACCCCGACACACACACGCACACACCCCGACACACACACGCACACACCCCGACACACGCACACACTCCCCGACACACGCACACACTCCCCGGCACACGCACACACACCCCGACACACACACACCCCGACACACGCACACACTCCCCGACACACGCACACACTCCCCGACACACGCACACACTCCCCGACACACGCACACACTCCCCGACACACGCACACACTCCCCGACACACGCACACACTCCCCGACACACGCACACACTCCCCGACACACGCACACACTCCCCGGGACACGCGCACACACTCCCCGACACGCGCACACACTCCCCGACACGCGCACACACTCCCCGACACGCGCACACACTCCCCGACACGCGCACACACTCCCCGACACACGCACACACACCCCCAACACACCCCCCGACACCCCCTCCGACACACACCCCTCCGACACACACCCCGCTGACACACCCACGCCGACACCCCCCCCGACACACCCCCCCCGACACCCCTCCACACATCCCCCTCCACACCCCCCCGACACACCCCCCCGATAACCCCCCCACCCCGACAAACACCCCCCGACGCACCCCCCCCCCACCCAACGCACACACCCCCAGCAACGCACCCCCCCCGTTCCCCCACCCCGATGCACACCCCCTCCCAACGCACCCACCCGGCACCCCCCCGACACACACACACACACAGCTCACACACACACCACATACACACACCCCACACACACACACACACAAACACACAGCCCACACACATACCCCATACACACACCCCACACACACACAAACACACCCCACACACACACAGCCCACACACACCCACACCGACACGCACGCGCACACCCACACACACACACACACACACCCCACAACACACAGCCCACACACACACCCCATACACACATCCCCCACACACACACACAACACACACACCCCCGACACACACACGCACCCCCGGCCACACCCTCCACATACAGCCAGCAACATACACCCACACGCACCCCCCCACACACCTTGACACACACACCTTGACACACACACCTTGACACACACACCTTGACACACACACCTCGACACACACACCTTGACACACACACCTTGACACACACACCTTGACACACACACCTTGACACACACACCTTGACACACACACCTTGACACACACACCTCGACACACACACCTTGACACACACACCTTGACACACACACCTTGACACACACACCTTGACACACACACCTCGACACACACACTGACACATACACACATACGCACACTCTCCACACACACACACCCCACATGCACAGCCCGACACACACACACATGCACCCCACACACACACACACACCCCACACACATGCGCACCCCACACTGACACATACACACACCGACACACACACCCCCGACACACCTCCCCCGACACCCACCCCCGACATCGCCCCACCGACACACCCACCCCCAATTACGCGCACCCCCCCGACGCACCCCCGACGCACACTCCCCAGACACCTCCCCCCCGTTCCCCACCCCCGATGCACACCCCCCCCGACGCATCCCCTGGTACCCCCCCCACCCCGCATACTCCCCTGACACCCCCGCCCGATGCACACACCCCCCCCAACGGACACCGCCCCCTCCCCCAAAGCACACCTGCCCGAAACATGGTTTCGTTGCTTCAGACTTTCCATAAAGGCCCTCAACGCCCGATTGCCGGTTGAGAAGGATCGCTAACGCTCGGCGAAACAAATGGGCGAGAATCTCCATTTTGCGGGTGAAGATATGTCGAACTGATCACCCGGCAAACAAAGTTGGCGTTGCACACTCATTCTCGGCGGGTAAGTGCAAAATTAGCCAAATGGGCAGTCATTACCGGAATGGACGATAAGTACAAAAATTTAGGCCGAGGCTGCAGTTGGGCCTACGGAGGGGGGAAACCCAAAGAAAAAATTATTTAAAAAAAACACATAACGCATTCCCAAAACAGTTTTAAGCCTAATCGCTGTGGTACCATTTTAAATAAATAATTACATAACTTTTCACTTACCTTTCTTTGCAGGTCCCCCCCCCCCCATACCACCCTGTTTAAGCAGCTTTTACAGGGCGGATCTCTCGCCGATCGGGACGCCGGTGGTTGAGCCCAAACTTACGCCCTGGCAGTTATTCTCGGCGTTGCACCTGGGTGGTCTGGTCCTGGCGGGCGATGTGGGCGATAGCAAGGAAAAGACTTGCGTGCAAACTCTCGCCGGGCGAAAAACCAGCTGTACCGCCGAGAAAATCGGCGACACTGAAGCCGAAAGTCTGACCCTTGGAGTTCAGCCTCTGTATGTGCGCAGATGCAGGCGTCGTCCGCGTACTGGAGCTCGACGACAGAGATTGGGACAGTCCTGGACCTGGCCTGGAGGCGACGAAGGTTGAACAGGTTCCTACTGGTTTTGTAGTTTAGTTCCACTCCAGCGGGGAGTTTGTTGAGTGTAAGGTGGAGCATGGCAGTGAGGAATATCGAGAAGAGGGTTGGAGCGATGACGCAGCCCTGCTTGACCCCGGTCCGAACGTGGATTGGGTCTGTACTAGATCCGTTGGTCAGGATCACGGCCTGCACGTCATCGTCGAGCAGGCAGAGGATGGCGACGAACTTTTGGGGGCAGCCAAAACGGAGGAGGACGCTCCGTAGTCCCTCGTGGTTGACAGTGTCAAAGGTCTTTGTAAGGTCCACGAAGGCCATGTCCAAGGCTAGGTGCTGTTCCCTGCAGGTTTCTTGCAGCTGTCGCACTGTAAAGATCATGTCTGTTACCCTGAAGAGGACAAAATCCACACTGTGACTCCGGGAGGAACTCCTCAGCCACAGGGAGAAGACGGTTGAGGAGGACTCTAGCGACGACTTTCCCAGTGGCTGATGGCAGGGAGATTCCCCTGTAGTTGTCGCAGTCGGACTTGTCCCCTTTTTTAAAGATGGTCACGATTACTGCATGCTCTCCTCCTTCTAAATGAGAGAGATGAGGTCATGCATTCGTGCCAATCGTGCCTCTCCGCCGTACTTTAGTGCCTCAGCGGGGATTCCATCCGCTCCCGTAGCCTTGTTGTTCTTGAGTTGACAGATGGCTTTTTCTACCTCGTGCAGGGCTGCGGTTTTGCTGAGGTAGTGGCGGGTCGCATGCTGCGGGATGGAGTCGAGGACACTCATGTCAAAGGCAGAGTCTCGGTTGAGGAGATCTTCGAAGTGCTCCTTCCAGCGGGCCCTGGCTGCCTCGGTGTCCTTGATGAGTGTTTCCCTGTTCTTGGCCAGCAGAGGGGTGGGGCCTTGGGAGTTTGGTCCGTATGTGGCCTTGATTGCGATGAAGAATCCTCACACATCATGGCTGTCAGCCAGCTGCTGTATCTCCTGTGCTTTCTCCCTCCACCACCTGTTCTTTAGGTCCCGGATTTTTTGTTGGACCTCGGCCTTCAGCCGTCTGTAATGCTGCTTTGCTGCCCCCGTGTTGGGTTGTTGTTTTAGGCTCAGAAATGCCCTGCGCTTGCGATCTATTGGCGCTTGGATCTCCTGGTCATTCTCATCAAACCAGTTCTGGTGTTTCCTGGTTGAGCGACCGATTGTCTCTTCATAGGCACTGGTTATGGAGGCCTGGAGGGCAGACCAAGTGCTGTGGGCATTCTGCGCCTCGGGATCGTCAAGGCACGCCAGGTTAGCTGTGAGGCGCTGACTGTATAGGGCTCTCTTAGCTGGAACCTTATTGCCCAGGCATTGATATTTTTGGGCACTGCTTCTGCTGCCCCCTCCGCTTTGGGCTATGTTGATGTCTATGATGGATCAGATTAGGCGGTGGTCCATCCAGCAGTCGTCGGCTCCTGTAATGGCGCGGATGATGCGTATAACCTTGTGATCCCTGGCTCGGACGATGACACAGTCAAGCAGGTGCCAGTGCTTGGAGCGAGGGTGTTGCCACGATACCTTGTATTTGTCCCTCTGGCGGAACAGGGTGTTAGTGATGACAAGTTCATGCTGCAGACATCTTGTCAGGAGCAGGGTACCGCTGGAGTTGGCTTTCCCTACCCCCTCTCTGCCAATCACACCTCCCCAGAGGTCTGTGTCCTTGCCGACCCTTGCGTTGAAGTCGCCGAGGAGGATCAGTTTGTTGTCCGTCGGGACGCGGGACAGGGATTGTTTGAGGCTGGAGTAAAATCCCTCTTTGGTTTCATCCGTTGCATCGAGTGTTGGGGCACTGATAACTGTGGCGCATTGATTCCAGGATAGGGTGTGTCGGAGAGTCATGAGACGTTCGCTTAACCCGCAGGGGAGTCTCTGAGGCGGTCAACCAGCTCATTTTTGATAGTAAAACCGACTGCATGGAGGCAGCATTCTTCCTCTGGTTTTCCTTTCCAGAAAAAGGTATAACCTCCACCTTGTTCCTTAAGCTGGCCTTCCCTTGCCTGCCGGGTCGCACTTAGGACTGCGATGTTGACATTGAAGCGTCTAAGCTCCCGGGCAACGATGGTGGTGCGGGATTCTGGCCTGTCACTGTTGGGGTTATCCATGAGGGTCCTGACATTCCAGGTCCCGAACTTCATGTTAAAGGATTGGAAGATGCCTGTGCATGAGTTCTTTTAATGTGAGGTGGCCATTGTACACCGGCAACCACACGGGCTTAGCTGAGCAAGCTTTTGGTCCAGTGGCAAGGGGGTCTAAGACGACTGGAGACCAGGCTGTGTGAGCCTAATTGTCTATGGCGAGATGCGGGCCGTAAGCTCGGCGCTGGGTAGCGCCCTTCGGTGAGATGGTAGGTTAACTGAGATTTGACTGGGGTCAGGCATTGAGGTCAGTGGTCCATTTTTTGGGTGGGAGGTCAGGGTGTTCAGAGTGGAAGGAGGCGAGGTCAGGGTGGTCACAGCCATTTTCTCACCACGTGCTGGAGGAGAAGAGCTCAGGTCGTCGCTGTAGGAGGAGAGGCCCGATCACCGTTGATGGGGAGGAGGCCCGATGGCCGCTGGTTGGAGGGTGGTCCGGTCGTTGCCGATGGTGGAGGCTCGGAGGGAAGGCTCGCGCGAGCGGTAGGCCCAAACCTGTTTTGTAGCTGGTCGCGAGGAGGTTGGCCGAGAAAGTAGGCAGCAATTGGGGGGGTGGGGGATGGTCAGTGGACCCTTGCAGCACTTGCAACATTGATTTTTTAGGGTAAGAAACGCACCCCCTATTAGGGCCTATTAAGACCAGGGGAAGCTTAAACAATGGAAGACGAGAGATTGGGGGAGAAAGGGTGCCGGATGGCAACAGATGGCAAATGTTCAGCAGGGGAGCACCCTAGGGATACGCACACACACACCGACACACACACACACACACCCCGACACACACACACACACCCCGACACACACACACACACCCCGACACACACACACACACCCCGACACACACACACACACACACACCGACACACACACACACACACACACCCCGACACACACACACACACACACCCCGACACACACACACACACCCCGACACACACACACACATACACCCCGACACACACACACACACACACACCGACACACACACACACACACACACCCCGACACACACACACACACCCCGACACACACACACACACCCCGACACACACACACACACCCCGACACACACACACACACCCCGACACACACACATACACACCCAGACACACCCCGACACACACACCCCGACACACACACACACACCCCGACACACACACACACACACACCTCGACACACACACACACACACCCCGACACACACACACACACACCGACACACACACACCCCGACACACACACACCCCGACACACACACACACACACACACACCTCGACACACACACACACACACACACCCCGACACACACACACACACCCCGACACACACACACACACACACCCCGACACACACACACACACCCCGACACACACACACACACCCCGACACACACACACACACACACCCCGACACACACACACACACCCCGACACACACACACACACACCCCGACACACACACACACACACACACCCCGACACACACACACACACCCCGACACACACACATACACACCCAGACACACACACCCCGACACACACACACACACCCCCCGACACACACACACACACACACACACCCCCCGACACACACACACACACACACCCCGACACACACACACACACACACCCCGACACACACACACACCCCAACACACACACACACACACACACACCGACACACGCACACACACACCCCGACACACACACACACACACCCCGACACACACACACACACACACCCCGACACACACACACACACACACCCCGACACACACACACACACACACACACCGACACACACACACACACACACACACCCCGACACACACGCACCCCGACACACACACACGCACCCCGACACACACACACACACACACACACCGACACACACACACACACACACCCCGACACACACACACACCCCGACACACACACACACACACACCCCGACACACACACACACACCCCGACACACACACACACACCCCGACACACACACACACAACCCGACACACACACACACACACACACACACCCCGACACACACACACACACACACCCCGACACACACACACACACACACCCCGACACACACACACACACCCCGACACACACACACACACACACCCCGACACACACACACACACACACCCCGACACACACACACACAACCCGACACACACACACACACCCCGACACACACACACACACACACACACACACACCCCGACACACACACACACACACACACACACACACCCCGACACACACACACACACACACCCCGACACACACACACACACACCCCGACACACACACACACACCCCGACACACACACACACACACACACCCCGACACACACACACCCCGACACACACACACACCGACACACACACACACACCCCGACATACACACACACACCCCGACACACACGCACACACACCCCGACACACACACACACACGTCCCGACACACACATACACATCCCGACACACACACACACACACCCCGACACACACACCCCGACACACACACACACACCCCGACACACACACACACCCCGACACACACACACACACACCCCAACACACACACACACCCCAACACACACACACACACACACCCCAACACACACACACACACACACCCCAATACACACACACACACACACCCCGACACACACACCCCGACACACACACACACACAACCCGACACACACACACACACACCCCGACACACACCCCGACACACACACCCCGACACACACACGCACACAACCCGACACACACACACACACACCCCGACACACACACACACACACACACACACCCCGACACACACACACACACACCCCGACACACACACACACACACCCCGACACACACACACACACACCCCAACACACACACACACCCCAACACACACACACACACCCCGACACACACACACACACACCCCGACACACACACACACCCCGACACACACACACACACAACCCGACACACACACACACACCCCGACACACACCCCGACACACACACCCCGACACACACACGCACACGCACACAACCCGACACACACACACACACACCCCGACACACACACACACACACACACACACCCCGACACACACACACACACACCCCGACACACACACACACACACCCCAACACACACACACACACCCCAACACACACACACACACCCCGACACACATACACACACACCTCGACACACACACACACCCCGACACACACACACACCCCGACACACACACACACCCCGACACTCACACACACACACCCCGACACACACACCCCGACACACACACACACACACACCCCGACACACACACACACTCCCCGACACACACACACACACACACACCCCGACACACACACACACACCCCGACACACACACACACACACCCCGACACACACACACACACCCCGACACACAAACACACACACACACAGTCCCCGACACACACACACACACCCCGACACACAGACACACACACCCCGACACACACACACACACACCCCGACACACACACACACCCCGACACACACACACCCCGACACACACACCCCGACACACACACACACACCCCGACATACACACACACACACCGACACACACGCACACACACCCCGACACACACACACACATCCCGACACACACACACACACACCCCGACACACACACCCCGACACACACACACACACACCCCGACACACACACACACCCCGACACACACACACACCCCGACACACACACACATACACACCCCGACACACACACACACACCCCGACACACACCCCGACACACACACACACACACACCCCGACACACACACACACACTCACACCCCGACACACACCCCGACACACACACCCCGACACACACGCACACACACCCCGACACACACACACACCCCGACACACACACACACACACACACCCCGACACACACACACACCCCGACACACACACACACACACACCCTGACACACACACACACACACACACCCCGACACACACACACACACACCCCGACACACACACCCCGACACACACACCCCGACACACACACCCCGACACACACACCCCGACACACACACACCCCGACACACACACACCCCGACACACACACCCCGACACACACACACCCCGACACACACACACCCCGACACACACACACCCCGACACACGCAACCCCCGACACACACATGCAACCCCCGACACACACAAGCACGCGGACACACGCAAGCACACTCCAACTTGCATTCGCGCACACACACATAGGCAAACATGCAAACACACGCAAACACCTACACCTGACACACACACACTCCCGACACACACACTCCCTGACAGACACACACACGTGCGTGCATACACACAAACATACACACACACCCCGCCCCCTCCCCCCCCCCACACACACACACACGCTCCCTGATAGACACATGTACAATGACACACACACCCCACACACATGCCGACACACACACCCCACACACACGCACACCCCGGCACACACACGCACCCACTGATACACACACACACCCGCTGACACACACACACACACACACCTGCCGACACACACATACGCACCCCCAATACACACAGGCATCCCTGACACACACGCGGACACACGCAAGCACATCCCAACACGCTCACACGAATGCACCAAATGATGCGCATGCACACATGCACACACGTACTCACACACACACAAACACCCCGACACACACACTCACCCCAACACACACACACCCCGACATACACACACCGACACACACACCCTGACACACACACACAACTCGAGATGCACACACACTCTCCCCGACACGCACCCCGACACACACACATACACCCCTACATACATACATACACCCGGCACACACACATGCACATATACACACACACACCCCCCCACACACACACACACCCCAACACACACACACATATACACCCCAACACACACACACACACCCCGACACACACACAAAAAAACACCCCGACACACACACACACACACACACACACACACATGTTCATCCACACCCTGACACACACGCCCTGATATGCCCGTAGACACACCACGACACACACATCCGGACACAGATACGCACACACCTGGACACACACCCCAACACACACACACACACACGCTGACACATACACCAGCACATACCCCAACACACACACCTGAACACGCACACACCAACACATGCACACAGTATGTTGTTTAACTTAAAGGTGATGATGTTCACATGCACCTGCCGCCCTTGTCCTTCTCGATGGTGCCACTGACAGTTTTTGGAGGAGCTGCCGATGAACCCTTGGCGAGTTGCTGCAACGCATGCACTCCTTAGTAAACACTGTAGCTGTAGTACATCGGTGATAAAAGATTGTGGATGTTTGGTTTGTAATGTCTGTAATAACTCGATAGACTGAATACTGTAAACTAACACAGGTACAAACCTGGCTCTGCTTTATTCGAGCCGAAAGTGAATACATTACAAGATGGCTTTCCTTTTATACCTGGGCCACACACACGTGCTCACAGTCCATTGAGCTCTGACAGTGGCGCCACCTGGTGGCTAGTAACCCCAAGCATAGATACATGACAATATCTCTCTTTAAGATATTAGTAACAGTCTTTTTACAATTTGAGACACTCCGGGGCTTTCCGCTCCCGAGTTTATTGTCTCAGTTCAACACCAGCCTTGGGTGAGCGTTCTGAGTCTGTTATGACTGGGGGCTGGGTAGCCGATCTGATGGGAGTGGCAATGACCATGTCAGGGATTGAAAGTCCAGATTCATTGATAACAGCGGAGTCCTCTGATGACTGAGGGTAGGTTGGTTGGTCACTGATTGTGTCTTCCTCAGACTGTTCCGGTTCATCCGTGTGTTGCAGCTTTATCTGATCAACATGTTTCCTGCATGTTTGCCCATTCTTGAGCTTGACAATAAACACTCTGTTACCCTCCTTGGCTGTAACAGTACCGGCGATCCACTGGGGACCTTGACCATAATTTAGTACATACACAGGATCGTTAACAGAAATGTCGCGTGTCTGCTGACTTTGACGTCTGTATTCAACATGATCGTTCAAGTCAGAGTGGACAAGAGAGAGCCTGGTCTTGAGACCTCTCTTCATCAATAGTTCAGCAAGGGGGACTCCGGTAAGTGTGTGGGGTCTTGTCCTGTAACTAAGCAATATACATGACAAGCGAGTCTGCAGTGAACCTTGAGTTACACGTTTCATACTCCGCTTGATGGTTTGGACAGCACACTGTGCTTGACCATTAGATGCGGGTTTGAATGGTGCTGACCTCACATGTTTGATACCATTGAGTTTCATGAACACTTGAAACTCCAGATTGGTGAAGCAAGGTCCATTGTCGCTTACAATGATGTCGGGCAGACCATGAGTGGCAAACATGACACGAAGGCTCTCAATGGTAGCTGTGGATGTACTGGATGACATGATTATATACACACTACCCACTTGGAATATGGATCCACCACAACTAAAAACTTCTTTCCCAGAAAGAGACCTGCAAAGTCGATGTGGATCCTGGACCATGGTTTAGACAGCCACGACCACGACACAGTGGCGATTCCGCTGGTGTTTTATTAAGTTGCATGCAAGTGTTGCACTGATGCGCACATGATTTCAGATCAGAGTCAATTCCAGGCCTCCATACATGAGACCTGGCAATGGCTTTCAGCATGATAATACCAGGATGAGTGCTATGTAGGTCATGTACAAATTTCTCTCTGCCTTTCTGAGGCATGACAACACGATTACCCCACAGTAAACAATCTGACTAAATGGATAGTTCGTATTTGCGACAATTGTAAGGTTTGGTCTCATTACCCATTTGCTTGGGTATGGCAGACCAATCACCACTAAGGACACAACGTTTCATAACCGATAATATCGGGTCCTGGCTACTCCAGGTCTTAACTTGTTGAACCGTATCAGGGGTTTCTTCACTTTCAAAAGCATCCCTAACTAACAGTAGGTCTGCAGGTTGTGGCATCTCCACCTCCGGTGTGGGCAACGGCAAATGGCTCAGTGCATCGGCACAATTCTCGGTGCCAGGTCTATGGCGAATGACATAATCATAGGCAGATAATGTCAGCGCCCACCTCTGGATGTGGGATGATGCATTGGTATTGATACCTTTGTTTTCCGAAAACAATGAAATGAGTGGCTTGTGATCTGTTTCCAGTTCAAACCGAAGGCCAAACAAGTACTGATGCATCTTTTTAACCCCGTATACACATGCTAATGCTTCTTTTTCTACCATGCTGTAGGCTCTTTCCGCCTTTGACAAACTTTTAGAAGCATACACAACAGGTTGTAATTTGCCTGACTCATTAACTTGTTGGAGCACGCAACCAACTCCATATGACGAAGCATCACAGGCCAATACTAGATGCTTACATGGATCATAATGTACCAGCAGCTTGTTAAAGCAAAGCAGATTAGTAGCTTTCTCAAAAGCTCTACCTTGAGACACACCCCAAACCCAGTTCTCGCCTTTTCTTAGCAGCATGTGCAGTGGCTCTAATAAAGTACTCAATCTCGGTAGGAAATTACCAAAGTAGTTGAATAGACCAAGGAACGAACGCAGCTCTAACACATTCTGAGGCTTCGGTGTATTTTTGATGGCCTCGGTTTTCGAGTCCGTACGCCTGATGCCATCAGCAATTTTCCTCCCCAGGAATTCGACTTCTGGTGACATGAAGGCGCACTTCGAACGTTTCAGTCTGAGTCCCACTTTGTCCAGACGATGTAGAACCTCTTCCAGGTTGTTCAGATGTTCGGCAGTGTCATGATCTGTGACCAGGATGTCATCTTGGAACATGACGGTTCTGGGGACGGACTTCAGTAGACTCTCCATGTTCCTCTGAAATATGGCTGCAGCCGAGCGAATTCCGAAAGGACACGTGCTGTAGTCCTTTTATGAATCTTGATTCACGTAAGTTTCTTCAATGTCTCGACCAGCTCCTGTGTCATGTAGGCTGATTTCAGGTCTAGTTCAGTGAACGATTTCCCCCCAGCTAGCATTGCAAACAGATCATCAGCCTTTGGTAATGGGTATTAATCCTGTTTCGAAATTCAGTTGATCGTCACCTTGTAGTCTCCACAAATCCTGACAGTGCCATCATTCTTCAACACAGGAACAATGGGGCTGGCCCATTCATTAAATTCGACCGGTGATATGACCCCTTCAGGCCAGAGTCTGTCCAGTTCGATTTTGATCTTCTCCCTCATCATGTACGAACCGCCTGAGTTTTTTGATGAACAGGTCTTGCATTGAGTCCCCATGGATCTGCACCTTGGCTCCCATGAATTTGCTGATGCCTGGTTCAAACAGCGAGGGGAACTTGCTCAGCACTTGAGCATATGGAGTATCATCCTCCGCGACAACGCTTTGATATTGTTCCAATTCCATTTGATTTTTTCGAGCCAATTCCTGCCAAACAGTGTTGGACCATTGCTTGGAACAATCCATAATGGTAAATCATGAGCCGCACCATCATACGACACCTTGACTACTGCACTGCCAATCACCGTTATGAGTTCTTTAGTGTATGTACGCAACTTGGCATTGACTGGACTTAGCTTAGGCCTCACAGCCTTAGTATCCCACAGCCTGTCGAATGTCCTCTGGCTCATTATTGATTGACTTGCACCCGTGTCCAATTCCATCGATACCGGCATACCGTTAAGTTTCACATTAATCATTATAGCTTGGCTCCTTGTTAGGAACGAATACAGTCCATACACTTCCTACTCTGGTATCTCAGATTGCATATCGGGATCCGCGCTATACCGATCATCATCCTCCATGTGGTGTGTCGCAGCACGCTTGCTCAGTTGCCGACACATGCGCTGGAGATGCCCCAGTCTCGAACAGCCTTTACAAGTGTACTGTTTAAACCAACACTGATGAGGCCGATGATTGGCCCCACAACGCCAACACGGTGAAATCGGATTAATTCCTGTTGGCGGACTTTGGGCAGCCACAGGTTTCGCATACACAGTCGAGTAAGCCCTGCCATACGCAGCTCTGCCAAATGACGATACAATCTTGTTTACAGTACTTGCCGAGTTCCGATTTTCCGATGATATCTGCTTTAAGTTTTTGTCTGTCATCATGCATGCCTGGGCAATCGTGATGGCCTTGCTCAAATCCAGCGCCTCCACTGCCAGTAGCTTACACAGGATCATCTCGTGGTTGATGCCGATTACAAAGAAGTCCTGCAGCATGTCTCCCAACACTTTTTCGAACTTACACGGCCCAGCTAGATGTCTTAGGTCGGCAACGAATTCCAACACATCCTGGTCCTCAGAACAAACGTGCTTGTAGAATCGATATCATGAGATGATGATGTCTTTTTCTGGTTTGAGATGGTCACATTCCAGAGCACACAATTCCTCATAGTCCTAGTCTGTTAGACTTGCAGGTGAGAGAAGATTCTTTATGAGTCTATAGATTTCAGACCGCAAACCGTAAGGAAGATCGCTGAGTCAGTGGGTTCCTCCATTTTGTTGGCCACAAAGTACTGGTCCAGGCGAGCTACAAAATCTGCCCAGTTCTCTCCCTCCATGGATCTCTCCAGAATTCCAATTGTGCTAATTTTTGCATGTGAAGGTTCTTAAGTTACCTCGTCGCCAAATGTTCTGTATGTAATAACTCGATAGACTAACTAACACAGGTACGAACCTGGCTCTGCTTTATTAGGGCCCAAAGTGATTACATTGCAAGATGGCTTGATTTTTATACCTGGGCCGTACATACGTGGTTACAGCCCAATGACCTCTGACAGTGGCGCCACCTGGTGGCTAGTAACCACAAGCATACGTACATGACAAGGTTATGGATGGGCTAGATGGTGTCGAGTTTCTTGAGTGCCGTTGCAGCTGAATCCATCCCATATTGCTATGTTGTCTGTACTTCTGGAAGTGATTTTCTACATATTTCGTGCTGAATAGATGAGATTAATATTACATGGTTAATGTGGATCAACCAGCAATGCTGAAATCAGCCTACAATTATACACTCTCTATTCACACAAACACGCAGCCGTACAATCACAGGAGTTATATTGCAGATCTCCCACCGTGAAGATCATGGTAAGTTGGAAGATATCGGGCCATTATACTGTGTAATGCATCATGTATTCTGCTCCTAAAGCACCACTGTGTGTGTAAAATAGCAAGCCTGTCTGATTCACTGGACCAGATGAGAGGTAAGGACTAAGTCCAGGGCTGTGTCAGAGTGTTGAACATTCACTTGCAATGCGCTGCCTGATGTTTTATATTCTTCACTGATACGGTGCTTGATGCTCAGGAGGCCTGTTCCTGCACTGCTGGAGGAGGCAAGCCTCATTAACAGTGCACCAAAATTTAGCTTGCCCACCACCCCTCCCCACAATTCAGATGGTTTGCTCCTTGGTGAGCCCCTGCAGATGCCTGGTACACTCCTCACCTCTTTCCCTGCTCTTCAGAATCGAGCTGCTCTGTTTCTGAATAGCTGTACGTGTGCTTGGTTTGCTGACACTTTCACCCCCCACCCCCACCCCACACTCACTATTTTATGTTCCCTCGACAAATTATTTATTTATTGATTCTCCTCCTTTCTGGTTCTTTATACACAGGAGAACAAGATGAAAGCTTCTGCGAATTTGGACTTGCTTGGCTAATGTAGTCGATTGTGGCATCTTGTTCAGAGAACAAATGTAGTTAGTTTAAGACAAATAGAATGTACATCATTACTATTTTAGTTAATTTTTGAGAATGCTGGCAAAAAAAATTGTAATTTTGTAAGGACCAGTTTGAAAAACACTCTTGTGAACTGAATTAGCTCATAACCACCATTACTAAAACAGATTATCTGCTTATGGTCAAATTGTTGTTTGTGGGAGCTTGCTGTGCAGAAATTGGCTGCTGCATTTCCTACATTACAGTAGTGACTACAGTGCAAAAATACTTCATTGGCTGTGAAGCACTTTGGGACATTCTGAGGTTTTGAAAGGTGTGAAATAAATAAATTTTTACTTCCTTACTTGGCCACATAAGGCTCACTGTTGTGGCTGCAGAGATAGTGGATGCATTGGTTGTAATCTACCAAAATTCCCTAGATTCTGGAGAGGTCCCAGCGGATTGGAAAACTGAAAATCTAACGCCCCTATTTAAGAAAGGAGGGAGACAAAAAGCAGGAAACTATAGACCAGTTAGCCTAACATCTGTCATTGGGAAAATACTGGAATCCATTATTAAGGAAACAGGAGCAGGACATTTAGAAAATCATATTACAGTCAAGCAGAGTCAGCATGGTTTTATGAAAGGGAAATCATGTTTGACAAATTTGCTGGAGTTCTTTGAGGATGTAACAAGCAGGATGGGTAAAGGGGAACCAGTAGATGTCATGTATTTGGATTTCCAGAAGGCATTCGATGAGGTTCCACATAAAAGGTTATTGCACAAGATAAGAGCTCACGGGGTTGGGGGTAATATATTAGCATGGATAGAGGATTGGCTATCCAACCGAAAACAGTGAATCGGGGTAAATGGGTCATTTTCAGGTTGGCAAACTGTAACTAGTGGGGTGCCACAGGGATCAGTGCTGGGGCCTCAACTATTTACAATCTGCATTAATGACTTGGATAAAGGGATCGAGAGTAATGTAGCCCAATCTGATCATAGACAGAAAGTTGTGAGGAGAATGCAAAGAATCTGCAAAGGGATATAGAAAGGTTGTGAGTGGGCAAAAATTTGGCAGATGAAGTTTAATGTGGGAAAATGTGAGGTTATCCACTTTGGTAGGAAAAATATAAAAGCAAATTATTTAAATGGGGAGGGATTACAAAATGCTGCGGTACAGAGGGATCTGGGAATCCTTGTACATGAAACACAAAAAGTTAGCATGCAAGTAATTAGGAAGGCAAATGGAATGTTGGCCTTTATTGCAAGGGGGATAGAGTATAAAAGTAGGGAGTCCTGTACAGGGTATTGGTGAGGCCACACCTGGAGTACTGAATACAGTTTTGGTCTCCTTATTTAAGGAAGGATATACTTGCATTGGAGGCAGTTCAGAAAAGGTTCACTCGGTTGATTCCCGAGATGAAGGAATTGTCTTATGAAGAAAGGTTGAGCAGGTTGGGCCTATCCTCATTGGAGTTTAGAAGACTGAGAGGTGATCTTATTGAAATGTACAAGTTTCTAAGGGGGCTTGACAGGGTAGTTGCAAAGAGGATGTTTCTCCTCGTGGGGGAATCTAGAACTAGGGGACATAGTTTCAGAATAAGGGGTTGCCCGTTTAAAATGAAATTGTGGAGGAATTTCTTCTCTCAGAGGTTCGTGAATCTTTGGAACTCTCTACCTCAGAGAGCTATGGAGGCTGGGTCATTGAATATATTTAAGGTGGAGATAGACAGATTTTTGAATGATCAGGGAGTCAAGGGTTATGGGGAACGGGCAGGGAAGTGGAGTTGAGGCTAAGTTCAGATCAGCCATGATCTTATTGAATGGTGGAGCAGGCTCGAGGGGTCAAATTGCCTCTTCCTGCTTCTATTTCTTATGTTCTTATGTTGTGCAAATCAGTGGATGAGCCACTTTGGGTTTGAGCCGTTGTGCGGGTGCTGATCAATTTGTGCCACTGCAATGCACTGCTAAATGCTTGGGTTAGCCTCCTGTTGCTGTAAATGATGATACTATAACATATTCCACCACGATGAGGAAGCAATGTTGTGCCTCAGCAAGTGCAAGAAGGACTAAGGGGCTGGCTGGTGCCATTGTGCATTGTGGTGAATCCCCCATTCCCTGTGGAGGTGGCTGTCATCACTGTATTTAGCAGGGCTGCTTGGTGCCATGAGACCGAGGAGGCCGTTTCCACATTTGGTGCATGCAGAAAACTGACTGTTGTGGATTGCCTGCGCTTTGTGCAAACTGCCCGTAGGATCACGGGCCTCCAATCCGCAACTGCTAGTGTTCACCCACCCTCCCCCTCCCCCGGCGCTCTGAAGAGGGACAATTCTGGCCACGTGTGCATCGTGCTGGTATAAACTGGAGTTCCATTAACCCATGTCTGGCATTTGCACTGCGGCAAGATGACAATACCTAATTTGTAACTGGTACCGCAGCAAGATTTAACAAAAAACTGCCTGGTTAATTACTCTAAGTGCCATAAATCATTTTTGAAAAGTTACGAGTTTGCTTTGTGAGCCAACTGTATATTGTTAAAAGTCTTGCTTTTACACACATCTCCTGTGTTGTCGTGATTTCTCGTCACGCTTTTATAACTGTAAACATTTCGAATGGAAATCCTGTCTGTAAATTTTTGCCTCTTTACATGGGTCTGTGGAGCAAGGTTCGAATGTCTCTCTCCCAATTTTGTTACCATTTTGTATATTATAAAAAACACATTCATCATGTGACTGTGGCAACATTACAATTTATTAGTAATAGTAAAAATAAATCATTTGAATCGGTCAGTAGCGATGCACTTGAATGTTTGTCCTAATTTGGGCTTCGGTTGCTGCACTAAATGCCTATCCCAGCAGGGAGTCCCAAGTGATTAGTAATGTGAGGGGGTCTCTGAAAGTACTGACCTGCCCTTTGTGTGTGACGTGAAATGCACTCACCCACCTCTGGGTATGACACGCTGCAGTCTTGGTGGAAAATTATCTGTTAATTATGTTCCTTTAACAACAAAAAAACAACCGCTATTTAATGTATGAAAATGTCCCAAGGCCCTTCACAGAAGTGTAAACAGACAAAAATTGACATTGAGCCAGAGAAGGAGATATTAGGAGGGGTGATGAAAAGCTCAGCCATAGGACAGTTTTAAGGAAGAGAGCAGAGTGAAGAGGTTAGAGAAGTTTGGGGAGATAATTCCAGAGCATAGGGCCTGACCGGCTGAAGGCACGGGCCACCAATGGTGGGGAGAAGGGAATGGAGGAGGCGCCAGAGTTGCAGGAATGCAGAATTTCCGGAGGGTTGTTGGGCTGCAGGAGGTTAGAGAGATAGGGAGGGGCGAGGCAATGGAGGGATTTTAACACTAGGCTGAGAATTTTAAGTTGGAGGCGTTGGGGACCAGCAGCAAACATAGGTCAGTGAGTGAGTGGGACTTGGCGTGGGTCAGGATACAGGCAGCAGTGTTTGGGATAAGCTGAAGTGTATAGAAGACGGAGGATTAGATGCAAGCCAGGAGAGCATTGGAATAGTAGGGTTTGGAGAAGGCGAAGGATTGGCAGAGCAAATGGGATGAGGAAGGAGTGATTGAGGAGATTGACAGCAGCAGGGGCCACAAGATGCAGTTGCTATGCCTTCCTGGATCAATTAGAGACTAATTGCTCCTTGGATAGATCCTTGGGTCAATGAGAGGTCAGCCTGGATTCCCTTTTTATAGAATGCTTTGATGTAAATGTTACACCTGAAGTCAATTAGAAGCTATTTTTGGTCATTGCAAAGCTTGTTTGTGCATTGGAAATAATTTGCTTCCTTTACCTTTATTAAATATCTATTTTTTAATAAAATGTTATAAAATTGAACATTACAATCTTGCACTTTTTTTTTGGTACATATTTTATTTGTATTTGGATGTATATACTTCGGATTTCAAACACACACAGATTTTACTGTGGCACTTTAGAATCCTCAGCCAGCTGTTTGGCTTGGCTTGAAGAGATGTCTCGCTTGGTAGTTTACTGATCGCTGCCTGTCGAGCTTGTCCCATCTGCCGCCGTGCCTCCCTCCCCCCACACGTCTGGAACTGCCGCAAATGCTCTCACTAATTAGCAGATTTCCAGAGAGTGCCGAGAATGTGGGGGAAGCCACGTACCGTTTCCCAGCATGGCAACAGGCCTTTCCTGCTTTGTGCTATTCATTTTCCCTTGTGCTGCGCTTCTCTCAGAATTTGGGATTTGCATGTTAGCATTGACTGGCATAAGCTGTCAGAGAGAGAAACGAGCGACGAGAAAAGAAATCACGAGGAAAATGTCGTCGAACGGGAAGCAGAAAGGAGAGTGATGATGTGGATGATTTAGGATCAGCTGGCGTGAATTCCACGAGGAGACTCTGTTTACGGACAATGCTCTGACCAACAGTTTCAGTTAGATTTCCCTTAGAGGAGAGATTTTTAACAATCTCATCTGAAAAGGTTCTTTCCCACACTGATAGGGATGCATGATCTATGAGCTTTCAGTTAGCTGCGAGTGATAATGCCGCTGCAATTTTTACTGCAGCTCCCAGTCTTCTACAGGCTTGATTGTGAGGGCTGCATTCTGTCATTAGGAGCAGAAACTCAGGCTGCTTTTCTCGTCCCTCCTTACCTCAGGGACACCAAAGCCAATTGTGGTGCCTTACTGTATGCCATGGAGCTGAACAAGAGCACAGCATTGTGCCTGTCAGCATCTGACTGATGGAGAGATTTTTAATGTTCGAACTGTCCTATCAGCCCATTGCAACCACAAAAGCTAAAGCTGCCCCATGGCTCGGTGGCTAAATGCACTGCCCAGTGTAGCACCAAGCCACCTAAATAAACATGTCCGATTCCCAGCTGGCATTGTGTGAGCTGACCTCAGCTGGGGCAACAGTAAGGCACCACAGCTGGCTTTGGTGTCCCTGGGGTAAGGAACGGCGAGCAAAGCAGCCCGAATTTCTGCTCCGAATGACTACTGAGCATGTGCGTGTGGGCATGCGGTTTTAGTTGCTGCAACAACAACTACTACTTGCATTTCTATAGCGCCTTTAACACAGTAAAACATGCCAAGGTGCTTCATAGGAGTGTAATTAGAGCCTTGGAATGATTATTATATTTGCCTCAGAATCACTGAGATACAGAGGAAAAGACCAGCCAGGTTTCTTGCTTGCGATCAGTTTCCAATGGAAAGTGCACATGTGTGGACCTCAGATACAGGCAACATTAGGTTTAGGTGTAATACCCCCAACAGTTGAGCAGTCTGCTGTCATGGGGAGAAGGGCAGGAAGGAATTAAATTGGGGAGGGAGGGACTGATCAACTTTAAAGAAAGTCCAGTTGATGCCATGATTTACAACTTAAAGTTTAACATTCCTGGCTCACAGTTACACTGTGACTGATGCGAAACCGAAGTGTGGTGAGAATTACTTCTTGAAATGTCTTCATCATGAAGCCCAGTGGGTAGCATCCTCGCCTCTGAGTCAGAAGATTGTGGGATCAACTCCCAATCCAGAGACTTGAGCAGATAAATCTAGGCTGACACTGCAGTGCATTACTGAGGGTGCTGCACTGTCAGAGGTGCCGCCTTTCAGATGAGATGTTAAGCTGAGGCCCCGTCTGCCCTTTCAGGTGGACGTATTACGAAGAAGAGCAGGGGAGTTATCTCCGGCGTCCTTGGCCAGTACTATTTATCCCTCAATTAGCAGAACAAGAAAAAAACAGATTATCTCGCCATTATCACATTGCTGTTTGTGGGAGCTTGCTGTGCGCAAATTGGCTGCCGCGTTTCCTACATTACAACAGTGACTACACTCCAAAAGTATCTCATTGATTGTAAAGTGCATTGAGACATCAGGTGGTCGTGAAAGGCACTGTATAAATGCAAGTCTTTCTTTAACCATCATGGGTTTGACTACCCTTGTACTGCACAATTACTGTTGCTGTTATGCCAAAGTCACATTACAATGATACAGAAATGTGGAATAGTTGTGCTATTAATCATGCCTGATCTGTAGCCCTGTTTTCCTTTTCACTTTTATTTTCCTCAACAACAGCAGTGATGTGCTCGCTAGATAAATGAACTCATTTCTAAGCAATCTGAACTTGTTAAATTCAGAACCATTAACCCTGATTCCAGGAGTGAGATTTCCAGCTGTAAGCTTTGCACCTGAGGCAGTCACAAGCGTTGAAGCACATAAGCATGACTAAAATTGATGCGAGGTGTCTGTCACATCATGAGCGATACAATAAATCTTGTGAGGTTCCCCTCCCAGCACAGAGCCCTGCTCGGCGTGAGAGCGGATCGGAGGCTTCGACAAAGTGGTCCACGTTACCGACTTGTGGGGTTCCCAATTTTCTGGTGATTAAAATTGATCACCAGAACATAGAGCTCGGAAATAATTCTCCAACCGATGCTCCCACTGGAAGAGGAGCCTCGCAACATTTACCCCATCATTTTCTCAATTGTCTTTCTGTGTTTTTTTTTTCTTTTTTTCTCTAAGATTTGGAATCTCCCACATGAGACCTTTGTCAAATGCAGATGTCACTAGGCCTACTTTTTACAGTTTTTTTTTCCCACCAATTTTATCCCCTCCTCAGTAGGATATGGTTTACAGTACCCTCTGGCATACAGCCCAAGTGGGAATCATTGAAGATTGAACCTTGATGAAAAATATTGATCGGCTCTTCAACTGCAGGAGGTAGCGCACTTGCACTGGATTTGCTTCACCCCACCCTCCCCAGGTTGAGAAAGCCCCATCCAGTTAGCAGACAGTGTCCAGGTTGGAAGCGCATGTTGAATGTGATGCTGACACCAGCTGGGTTTGGCCATTCCTCGTTCACATGAGCACAAGAACAGTGTACTGGTCATCACCATCTCTGCCCCAGGGACACAATCTATGTATGGTGTGCCTTGGCCCAAACTCCAAGAAGCCTTTGTTCCGAAATTAATCAAATTGTAGATTATTTGAAGGGGCTGAGCCAGCAGGTCAGAAAGTGTTCAATTTTATAGATAGCCAATGTGTTGACTCTAACCTCGCTCAATACCATCCAGGAGAGGAATCCATTGCAAAACCGCAGAATCTAGAGCCCGCGCATGAAGAAAATGGCAGCTCCCAGACACTGGCTACGCACCTCGCAAGGCGCGCGCTGTCTGTGAATCTTCCCCTTTGTTCAGCTCAAGAAATAACTGTAACACGGCATAAATAAGTTTCAGGCAGTTAGTGCTTAGTTCTGGCAAAGCAGAGGGACGGAAACGACCCAGAAATGTAACGGGGAGCAGTAAGCAACATTGGAGTGGCAGTCTCTGGAGCTGGTATTGAACCTACAACTTTCTGACTCAGAGATGAGAGTACTGCCACCTGAGGAGGGTTGGGGGGGGGGGAAGCGGGGGTGGGGAGGTGGGTGTGGGGGGGTGGCGTGAGGACAATAGGCTGGGATCATGCGGCTTGTTTTCTTTGTCTATGAAATCACATTTACCACAGAGCTGGCATGAATCTAATGAACGATTCAACAGGTGTGACTTCAGGTTAAAAAAGAGGTTTCAATACAGTGACTGAAAGTAGGAGGATCACAGATTTAACATGCAGATCTCTCGACGCTGATGCCTATAGATCCAGGAGTGTGTTTGGGAGCCGAAGCATGTTCTTAACAGTAAGGCATTCGATCCCTAATGGATCCATAACAGTGAGTCGGGAAGTTAGCACGTCTCACTGCATTATTAGTTCAACGATTCCAATCTATAGTCTACACAGTCTCAACAAAAGGTTATTATTTAGTTTTTGTAGTGTACAAGCCATGAAACCCAATGCGTATAAAGTTTATATTTGTTTTTCTTAGCTTTGTAGGATATAAATATAAAAGCTCTTCACATTTGTTTATTTTTCAAAAGTTTTATTCTTGAAGTGATAGAAAAATTCCTATACACAGCAATCGCTGATACTCTGAATTTAATTACGTGAAACTAGGGAGGGCACATCTATGGAATGGGACAGTGGTTTTAAATCATTTTTGAATCTGCTATTTACAATGTCAAGTTCAAAGTTGTTGTAATATCACATCTGTAATCTAACAAACTACAGGGTAGATGGCGGTTTGTATTTCATGGTATTGCCGTCAGTAGTTCACATTGCAATGCGCACTGTTCAGGGAATCATCCCCACAGCCCAAAATGATTTTATATGTGTACAGCTGTGTAAAGAGGGAGACTGGTTTGATTTATGCTGTGGTCAGCTCCCATGTTGTTAGAAGGTGAAACCGAGATTAGATTACACTGCAACACACCCATTCTTTCTTTATTCTTCTATGTTTGAGCGTTAACCTCAACTATGTTGATTAAAACAATAAGCTCTAAATTGCAAATGCATTTTGTAACTAATTCTGATTGTTTATTTTTATTTAAAGAATGTGAAAAAGATTGAGGCCGCTTACCTTTTTCTGTCTAGCGTCTTCCTGTGATCTATATGCCACTGTGTCCTGACTCTGCTTAGCTTCTGAGATCAGACAGTAGTGAAATTGTAGGAAAGACATAGTTGTATATATTTAGGAAGCCTATATTAACTGAAGGGTTTCTTACAATTGCTATCAAGATACCCCACCATTGAAGCCTGGGCCCATAGTGCATATTTTCATTGATCTGTTCTGAAAGTAATTAACAACTCCTTCAGATATAGTTTGTTAGCATGCTTTGGTAAAAGATGTTTCTAATTTTTGGGTCGATGATCTTTAAGCTTGAGATGCTTTCATGTTTTATTGAATTTGAAACAAACTTCAGCTTCAATTGGGTAAAAGCACTCTCATTTGAAAAGTAGACCCAACAAAGAAAACGTAATACTGTTTGCATGTGTAAAGTGTGCATAGTATAAAGATCAGTTTTCTGTGCGGATGAATTTAGAATTTGAATCCTCTTATTGTTTTGCAGTACCCTGTCGTAAAAACTCTGAGTACAGCCAAGCACACACCTTTTGTAGGATAGTGGTGATATTGTTAATGGTTCTCTCTCCTCACGTACTGATCCCCTCTCTTTCAAATCTGCCGTCATCATCCACTCCTTAAGAAAGAACCCTTGACCCCTCCATCCTTGTAAACACCTCCAACTTCCATTCCCTCTCAAATCCTTAACCTTGTTGTCACCTCCCAAATCCGAGCCCACCTTTCCCAGAATTTCATGCTTGAATCCCTCCAATCTGGATTCTGCTCCTGCCACAGTACAGGAACGGCTCTTATCAAAGTTACAAATGACATCCTTGTGATATCTTCCGTATGACCTCACAAACACACAGGCTTTAAGATGGCTGATAACTTCAGGAATCTGTCAGCTAACCAATTCCTCCTTTATTGTTGTAAACAGCAATGACTGCATTACCACAGTAGTCCACTGGGTGGCGCTATATATATATATTACACTTCTCCCTCCTTAATGCAGAAGTAATTATAACAACAATCATCATACATAACTTGCATAGTTATATATAACAAAGGATATGGGGCTAGAACCTCCACTTTTGTGGTTATTGCCCAAAGATGGGTGATATTTCCAGCGTGGGTGTTAAAAAAGGGTTTTTAGATCACCGACTTCTCACCCATTCTCAAACCACTTAATCTTTTGAAAATGGGCGTTACCGCGAGCGATATCAAATGGGCAGCAGCGTAATTTTTTTTGACCTTCTGCCGTAAAGTGTAGCTGTCCTTAGCAACGGCATGGCAACGCTCGATTCCCACAATTCTGGAAGTCAAGGGTCATCATGACATGCGCAGAAGAGGAGACAGAGAGAGAGAGAGAGAGAGAGCTGAGAGGGACTAAAGGCTTGTGTGGGTGTGGTGTGGCTGCTTCGGGAGGAAGGAGGGAGACTTTAGAGCTTCACAGCAAGTACGCAAATAAAAAGTAGCTGTTACCAGCCACATATTTGACTGAATTTGGCCTATAATGGAGGGAGAGGAGGAGGCATCACATCACACTGTGGAGACTGACGCTGGAGAGAGCAGTGAGCTGGGAGAGGAGCACATTGGAGGACGCAAAAGAGCCAGGAGGTTCTCGGACGAGGCAAATGCCTCCCTCCTGCAGGAGGTCGAGTTACGCTGGGGTGATTTGACATAGGGAGGGCGTGGGAAGCCCATCCCAATGGCCTACCAGAGGATATGGACCGAGATAGCAGAGGTGGTCTCGTCAGCAAACAACGAGGTGCGTGAGGGCAACCAATGCCACAAATGATGGAACGAACTTGTGGGATCCGCAAGAGTAAGTATTACATTGATTTACATGAACTTATGTATTTAGATAATTTGATTTGTAACAGTAATGAGTGACTAACATCAGATGTGAGGTCTTTCACTTTTACTGGGAATGTTTTACTCAAAGCCTGCGGTCACGGTGCACGTCTTTAGGTAAAGGGTAACTTTCATAATAATAATAATTACATCTGTCGGTTATGTGTTGTATCAGTGTCTGTGACAGTACCTAGAAATTATATCATGCAATGATCTCATGCCATGTCGTCCTGTCACCTTTTACAGAAGAAGCTATCAACGATGAAGTCCGTGCAGAGGCAAACGGGTTGGGAGGGGCCACCAGTCCCCAGCGACATCACTGACATGGAGGAGCGTGTCCTTGCACGCGTGGGGAAGCACTCCCAGACAGCCACGGACGCATCTGCAGACCCTGAAGTGATACCACGTGAGTAAAGCTTACATCATTGCGTAATGTAAAGTCAATAGATGCCACACCCACTCACATCCGAACAATCATATATGATAGATGATTTCTAAAATTGTCATAGAAATAATTATGGCCCAATGAAAATCATTGCAATGCAAATGTTTTGATGGTCATAAAATGTGATGTCTGCTCTGATTTTGAGAGCAGTGGTGCTTTAGTCGTGCATATGCTGTGTGTAGTGCTGCACTCACCTTGTCACCCGAGCACCCCTTTCCCCTCTAATAACCTCATTTGTGTTTTGCAGCTCAGCCAGCAGCGCGGCCCCAGGCAAGACCACAGAGGCCAGAAGGTGGGGGCACGGGGCAGGAGTCGGTGGATGATCCGACATCTGGTGCTAAGGAGCTCTGATTCTCACCCGTCATTCCGCTGGGTCTGTTCTCCACGGATGAGGGCGCGGATTTCGAGGAACCTGCATCGCCACGCTCCAGAAGCCATTCCACCCCAAGGCCATCTAGTGGTCCTCGGTCATTCCTGTCTCCACTCTGGAGGTACCGGCCCCAAGCACCTTGCCACAGGACAACGCATTTGTCCCCAGGACGCGCCGACCCCATGGAGGCCTCGTGGATGTGGCAGGTCTGTTCCACGAGTGCCACATGACAGCGGAGAGATGGTACAGTTGTACAGGAGGACTGTAGAAATTGGTGACCAGCTCATTGAAGCATTGGGGGGGCATAGCCCGACAGCTGGCCACCATGACCGAGTACATTCCGCGGATGGTGGAGGCCCTGGATGCGATAGCCAGGAACACTGCTGCCACAGACCTCCCAGTGGTCCTCGAGCGTGGAACTCCACCCCGAGGTTCTGCACCACCACTGCAAACAACAAATGAGAACAAGGACCAAGATCCTGGTTCTGCATCAGAGAATGTTGCCCCTCGGCATCCCCCGCTCCAGTACCTGTGCAACGACTGCATCTGCCTTCATCCCCCCCAATGAGGCACCACCTGAGGAGCTCGTCGGCCAGGTGCCGTGGAGCGAGGAGGAGAAGGGGTAGAGGTGGGCAGAAGAAAGGGCGGGGAGAAGGAAAGTGAGGTGCATGTGCGCAGGTGATGGCGGTGTTATATCTCTATCTGCGTGTGTGCACTTTGTTGCAATGTGTGGGGGCTGGGGACCACGCTCCTGCTTTGCCTTTGTATTTAGTCATAGTGAGGTTGGGGATGGCATCAAACAGGAAATTAGGGATGTGTGCAATAAAGGTACATCAGTTATCATGGGTGACTTTAATCTAATTATAGATTGGGCTAAAGCAAACTGGTAGCAATACGGTGGAGGAGGATTTCCTGGCGTATACAAGGGATAGTTTTCTAGACGAATATGTCGAGGAACCAACTAGACAGCTGGCCATCCTAGACTGGGTGTTGTGTAATAGAAACATAGAAACATAGAAAATAGGTGCAGGAGTAGGCCACTCAGCCCTTTGAGCCTGCACCACCATTCAATAAGATTATGGCTGATCATTCACCTCAGTACCACTTTCCTGCTTTCTCTCCATATCCCTTGATCCCTTTAGCCATAAGGGCCATATCTAACTCCCTCTTGAATATATCTAACAAACTGACCTCAACAACTTTCTGTGGTAGAGAATTCCACAGTTTAACAACTCTCTGAGTGAAGAAGTTTCTCCTCATCTCGGTCCTAAATGGCTTATCCTTATCCCTTATCCTTAGACTGTGACTCCTGGTTCTGGACTTCCCCAGTATCAGGAAAATTCTTCCCGCCTCTAGCCTGTCCAATCCCGTCAGAATTTTATATGTTTTTATGAGATCCCCTCTCATTCTTCTAAACACCAGTGAATACAGGCCCAGTCGATCCAGTCTCTCCTCATATGTCAGTCCTGCCATCCTGGGAATCAGTCTGGTGAACCTTCGCTGCACTCCTTCAATAGCAAGAACGTCCTTCCTCAGATTAGGAGATCAAAATGGACACAATATTCCAGGTGAGGCCTCACCAAGGCCCTATACAACTGCAGTAAGACCTCCTTGCTTCTATACTCAAATCCCCTAGCTATGAAGGCCAACATGCCATTTCTTCTTCACTGCCTGCTGTACCTGCATACTAACTTTCAATGACTGATGTACCATGACACCCAGGTCTCGTTGCACCTCCCCTTTTCCTAGTCTGTTGCCATTCAGATAATATTCTGCCTTCGTGTTTTTGCCGCCAAAATGGATATCCTCACATTTATCTACATTATACTACATCTGCCATGTATTTGCCCACTCACCTAACCTGTCCAAGTCACCCTGCAGCCTCTTAGCATCTTCCTCACAGCTCACACCGCCACCCAGTTTAGTGTCATCCGCAAACTTGGAGATATTGCACTCAATTCCTTCATCTAAATTGTTAATGTACATTGTAAAGAGCTGGGGTCCCAGCACTGAGCCCTGCGGCACTCCACTAGTCACTGCCTGCCATTCTGAAAAGGACCCGTTTATCCCGACTCTCTGCTTCCTGTCTGCCAACCAGTTCCCTATTCATGTCAGTATATTACCCCCAATACCATGTGCTTTGACTTTGCACAACAATCTCTTGTGTGGGACCTTGTCAAAAGCCTTTTGAAAGTCCAAATACACCACATCCACTGGTTCTCCCTTGTCCACTCTGCCAGTTACATCCTCAAAAATTCCAGAAGATTCGTCAAGCATGATTTCCCTTTCATAAATCCATGTTGACTTGGTCCGATCCTGTCACTGCTTTCCAAATGTGCTGCTATTTCATCCTTAATGATTGATTCCAACATTTTCCCCACTCCTGATGTCAGGCTAACCGGTCTATAATTACCCGTTTTCTCTCTCCCTCCTTTTTTAAAAAGTGGTGTTACATTAGCTGCCCTCCAGTCCATAGGAACTGATCTAGAGTTGATAGACTGTTGGAAAATGATCACCAATGCATCCACTATTTCTAGGGCCACTTCCTTGAGTCCTCTGGGATGCAGACTACCAGTCCCCGGGGATTTATCGGCCTTCAATCCCATCAATTTCCCGAACACAATTTCCCGCCTAATAAGGATATCCTTCAGTTCCTCCTTCTCTCGAGACCCACTGTCCCCTAGAACCTTTGAAAGGTTATTTGTATCTTCCTTCGTGAAGACAGAACCGAAATATTGGTTCAGTTGGTCTGCCATTTCTTTGTTCCCCATTATAAATTCACCTGAATCCAACTGCAAGGGACCTACGTTTGTCTTTACTAAACTTTTTCTCCTCACATATTTATGGAAGCTTTTGCAGTCAGTTTTTATATTCCCTGCAAGCTTCCTCTCATACTCTATTTTCCCCCTCCTAATTAAACCGTTAGTCCTCCTCTGTTGAATTCTAAATTTCTCCCAGTCCTCAGGTTTGTTGCTTTTTCTAGCCAATTTATATGCCTCTTCCTTGGCTTTAACACTATCCTTAATTTCCTTTGTTAGCCATGGTTGAGCCACCTTCCCAGTTTTATTTTTACTACAGACAGGGATGAACAATTGCTTAAGTTCATCCATGTGATCTTTAAATGTTTGCCACTCCTTATCCACCGTCAACCCTTTGAGTATCCTTTGCCAATCTATTCTCGCCAATTCATGCCTTATACCGTCGAAGTTACCTTTCCTTAAGTTCAGGACTCTAGTTTCCGAATTAACTTTGTCACTCTCCATCTTAATAAGGAATTCTACCATATTATGGTCACTCTTCCCCAAGGGGCCTCGCACAACAAGATTGCTAATTAGTCCCTTCTCATTACACATCACCCAGTCTAGGTTGGCCAGCTCCCTGATTGGTTCCTCGATATATTGGTCTAGAAAACCATCCCTAATACACTCCAGGAAATCCTCCTCCACCACATTGCTACCAGTTTGGTTAGCCCAATCAATGTGTAGATTAAAGTCACCCATGATTACTGCTGTATATTTATTGTACACATCCCTTATTTCTTGTTTGATGCTGTCCTCAACCTCACTACTACTGTTTGGTGGTCTATACACAACACCCACTTGCGTTTTCTGCCTTTTGGTATTCCATAACTCCACCCATACCGATTCAAAATCATCCAGGCTAATGTCCTTCCTTACAATTGCATTGATTTCTTCTTTAACCAGCAATGCCATCCCGTCTACTTTTCCTTTCTGTCTACCCTTCCTAAATGTTGAATACCCTTGGATGTTGAGTTCCCAGCCTTGGTCACCCTGGAGCCATGTCTCCATGATGCCAATCACATCGTATCCGTTAACTGCTATCTGCGCAGTTAATTCATCCACCTTATTCCAAATACTCCTCACATTGAGGCACAGAACCTTCAGGCTTGTTTTTTCAACACACTTTGCCCCTTTAGAATTTTGCTGTAATGTGGCCCTATTTGTTTTTTGTCTTGGCTTTCTCTGCCCTCCACTTTTACTATTCTCCTTTCTATATTTTGCTTCTGTCTCCATTTTATTCCCCTCTGTCTCCCTACATAGGTTCCCATCCCGCTGCCATATTAGTTTAACTCCACCCCAACAGCACTAGCAAACACTCCCCCCAGGACATTGGTTCCGGTCCTGCCCACGAGCAGACCGTCCGATTTGTACTGGTCCCACCTCCCCCAGAACCGGTTCCAATATTCTAGGAATTTGAATCCCTCCCTTCTGCACCACTCCTCAAGCCGCGTATTCATCTGAGCTATTCTGCAATTCCTACTCTGAACTAGCACGTAGCAATCCTGAGACTACTATCTTTGAGGTCCTACTTTTTAATTTAACTCCTAGCTCCCTAAATTCGTCTCGAAGGACCTCATCCTGTTTTTTACCGATGTCATTGGTACCTATATGCACCACAACAACTGGCTGTTCACCCTCCCTTTTCAGAATATCCTGCACCCACTCCGAGACATCCTTGACCCTTGCACCAGGGAGGCAACATACCATCCTGGAGTCTCGGTTGCGGCCGCAGAAATGCCTATCTATTCCCCTTACAATTGAATCCCCGATCACTATCGCTCTCCCACTCTTTTTCCTGCTCTTCTGTGCAGCAGAGCCAGCCATGGTGCCATGAACTTGGCTGCTGCTGCCCTCCCCTGATGAGTCATCCCCCTCAACAGTACCCAAAACGGTGTATCTGTTTTGCAGGGCGGTGACCGCAGGGGACCCCTGCACTACCTTCCTTGCACTGCTCCTCCTGTTGGTCTTCCATTCCCTATCTGGCTGTGTACCCTTTACCTGCAGTAAGACCAACTCACTCAATGTGCTATTCACATCATTCTCAGCATCGTGGATGCTCCAGAGTTCATCCACCCGTAGCTCCAGTGCCGCAATGCGGTCCGTCAGGATCTGCAGGCGGATGCACTTCACGCACACGTAGTCATCAGGGAAGTTCATCCATGTGATCTTTAAATGTCTGCCATTGCCGATCCACCATCAACCCTTTAAGTATCATTTGCCAGTCTATCCTAGCCAATTCACGTCTCATACCGTCAAAGATACCTTTCTTTAATTCAGGACTCTAGTCTCTGAATTAACTGTGTCATATATAATATGAAGAATTCTGCCATATTATGGTCACTCATCCCCAAGGGGTCTCGCACAACAAGATTGCTAATTTTACCCCTGACGACTATGTATGCAGCAAGTGTATCCACCTGCAGCTCCTGTCAGACCGCATGACGGCGCTGGAGTTGCGCATGGATTTACTCTGGAGCATCCGCGATGTTGAGGATGTCATGAATAGCACGTTTAGTGAGTTGGTCACACCTCAGGTAAAAGTTACAAAGGCAGATAGGGAATGGGTGAACATCAAGCAGAACAGGAATAGGAAGGCAGTGCAGGAGTCCCCTGCGGTCATCTCCCTCCTAAACAGATATACCGTTTTGGATATTGTTAGGGGAGATGGCTCATCAGGGGAGGGCAGCAGCAGCCAAGTTCATGGCACTGTGGGTGGCTCTGCTGCACAGGAGGGCAGGAAAAAGAATAGTGGAGCTATAGTGGTGGTGGATTCCATTGTAAAGGGAATAGATAGGTGTTTCTGCGGTCGCAACCGAGACTCCAGGATGATATGTTGCCTCCTTGGTACAAGGGTCAAGGATGTCTCGGAGTGGCTGCAGGGAATTCTGGAAGGGGAGGGTGATCAGCCAGTTGTCGTGGTGCATATAGGTACCAACGGTATAGGTAAAAAATGGGATGACATCTTACAAGCTGAATTTAGGGAGCTAGGAGTTAAATTAAAAAGTAGGACCTCAAAGATAGTAATCTCAGGATTGCTGCCAGTGCCACATACTAGTTAGAGTATATATAGCAGGATAGCTAAGATGAATACATGGTTTGAGGAGTAGTGCAGGAGGGAGGGATTCAAATTCCTGGGTCATTGGAACCGGTTCTGGGGGAGGTGGGACCAGCACAAACCGGACAGTCTGTACCTGGGCAGGACCTGAACCAATGTCCTAGAGGGAGTGTTTGCTAGTGCTGTTGGGGACGGGTTAAACTAATATGGCAGGGAGATGGGAACCTATGCAGGGAGACAGAGGGAAGTAAAATGGGGGCAGAAGCAAAATATAGAAAGAAGAAAAGTAAAAGTGGAGGGCAGAGAAGTCCAAAGCAAAAATGAAAAAAGGCGACATTACAGCAAAATTCTAAAGGGACAATGCGTGTTAAAAAGACAAGCCTGAAGGCTCTGTGCCTCAATGCGAGGAGTATTCATAATAAGGTGGATGAATTTATTGCGCAGGCAGCTATTAACAAATATGATATAATTGGGATTACGGATACATGGCTCCAGGGTGACCAAGGCTGGGAACTCAACATCCAGGGGTATTCATCATTCAGGACGGATAGACAGAAAGGAAAAGGAGGTGGGGTAGCATTGCTGGTTAAAGAGGAAATTAACGGAATAGTAAGGAAGGACATTAGCTTGGATGATGTGGAATCTGTGGGTAGAGCTGCGGAATACCAAAGGGCAGAAAACACTAGTGGGAGTTGTGTACAGACCACCAAACAGTAGTAGTGAGGTTGGGGACAGCATCAATCAAGAAATTAGGGCTGCATGCAATAAAGGTACAGCAGTTATCACGGGCGACTTGAATCTACATATAGATTGGGCTAACCAAACTGATAGCAATATGGTGGAGGAGGATTTCCTGGAGTGTATTAGGGATGGTTTTCTCGAGCAATATGTCGAGGAACCAACTAGAGGGCTGGCCATCCTAGTCTGGGAGATGTGTAATGAGAAAGGCCTAATTAGCAATCTTGTTGTGCGAGGCCCCTTGGGGAAGAGTGACCGTAATATGGTAGAATTCTTTATTAAGATGGAGAGTGAAAATTCAGACACTAGGGTCCTGAACTTAAGGAAAGGTAACTTTGATGGTATAAGACGTGAATTAGCTAGGATAGACTGGCAAATGATACTTAAAGGGTTGACGATGGATAGGCAATGGCAGGCATTTAAAGATCACATTGACGAACTTCAACAATTCTACATCCCTATCTGGAGTAAAAATAAAATGGGGAAGTTGGCTCAACTGTGGCTAACGAGGAAAATTCAGAATAGTGTTAAATCCAAGGAAGAGGCATATAAATTGGCCAGAAAAAGCAGCAAACCTGAGGACTGGGAGAAAATTAGAATTCAGCTGAGGAGGACAAAGGGTTTAATTAGGAGGGGGAAAATAGAGTATGAGAGGAAGTTTTCTGGGAACATAAAAACTGACTGCAAAAGCTTCTATAGCTTTGCGAAAAGAAAAAGATTAGTGAAGACAAATGTAGGTCCATTGCCGTCAAAATCAGGTGAATTTATAATGGGGAACAAAGAAATGGCAGACCAATTGAACAAATACTTTGGTACTGTCTGCATGAAGGAAGACACAAATAACCTTATGGAAATATTAGGGGACCGAGGGTCTAGCAAGAAGGACGAACTGAAGGAAATCCTTATTAGTCAGGAAATTGTGTTAGGGAAATTGATGCGATTGAAGGCCAATAAATCCCCGGGGCCTGATAGTCTGCATCCCAATGTATTAAGAAAGTGACCCTAGAAATAGTGGATGCATTGGTGATCATTTTCCAACAGTCTATCGATTCTGGATGCCACTGGGCATTGAGAGTGTATGATGCAAAAGCAATTGGTCTCTCCTCCCCATAATGTAGTACAAGAGTGATCACTGCCCCAACTCCATATGGAGAGGCATCACATGCTAACTTGATCTCCTTCGCTACGTCATAGTGACCTAACATGGTACTCTCTACCAATTGGCTTTTACACTTTTTGAATGCTGTGTCGCATTCTTCTGACCACTTAAAATGGACCTGTTTTTCCTATAGTTAATTCAGTGGATGTAACACTGTAGCCAAATTTGGTAGGAACTTCCCATAATAGTTCAAAAGACCCAAAAATGATCGAAGTTCAGTGACATTCTTGGGAATGGGTGCATTTTTAATTACATCCAGCTTTCCCTTGGTTGGATGTAAACCATCTTTGTTCCCAAAGTAATTGACTAGCCCGAGAAAGGCGCGCAGTTCCGAGACATTCCGGGGCCTGGGTGCCAGGCGAATTACTTCGGTTTTGGACTCTGTTGGGCGGATTCCATCAGCGGCAATCCTTCTGCCCAAAAATTCAACCTCGGGCATGAGAAACAGGCACTTGGATTTCTTAACTCTTAGGTCTACTCGATCCAATCGACTTTGTACTTCCTCCAAATTGCGGAGATGGGAGTCGGTGTCGGTGTCCCTGCCCGTGATAAGTATGTCGTCTTGAAATACAACCGTCCCCGGGATGGACTTGAGCAGACTCTCCATGTTGCGCTGGAATATAGCAGCTGCCGACCTGATGCCGAATGGGCATCGATTGTACATGAAAAGGCCTCGATGTGTGGATATCTGAACGGAATATATGGAATTAAGGACAGTAAAGTAAACGGGATATATGAAAATGTATAAGCCATGGAAGAATAGCTGGGAGAATGTCAGATTGCAAATAGTGCAACATCAGCATAGCTAACAGTCTGTCTCAAGGTTTCAAGTCACTAATCCTGCCAATAATATATATTTGTAACATGAAATACATCTGCAGAATTGCAAGGTCTCAGTAAATAGTCACACCATTAGATTGAAACATTTGGAGGCAATACTTGAGCTTTCAAGAAGAACATCTCATATAGATTGACTAATGAGTGGCTGAGTTAGACTGTCAATCCATTTGTATTTTGTTATCTGATTTCAAAACTGTATAACTGTTAACGCTTTACAATGTAACTTCACCTATCCGTAGGGAGTGTGTACGCTCTATCCAGAGAGTATATCTTCTGTCTGATAGGTCTTGCTGGCCGGTAATAAAGACTGCTTTGTTCAAAGCACAAGAGGTATTCGACTCAGTAATTTTACTGAACCAGATTGAAGTAAAAGAATCCAGGAATTAACAGATGTGTGTTGATGGTGATGAGTAGCTTCGACTCTTCGGTCAGATCTTGCGTCATATACGCAGGTGTGAGATCTAGTTTTGAGAAAAGTTTTCCTCCAGCCAATGTGGCAAATAGGTCCTCCACTCTGGGCAACGGGTATTGGTCCTGTAGGGAGACTCTGTTTCTGGTAGATTTGTAATCTCCAGAGATTCGTAAGGATCCATCAGGCTTCATGACTGGGACGATGGGACTTGCCCAGTCGCTAAATTCCACGGATGAGATAATGCCTTCCCGCAGAAGCCTGTCCAGTTCATGTTCAATCTTTTCCCTCATCACATAGGGCACAGCTCTCGCCTTATGACGGACCGGTCTAGCATCCTGTGTGATGTAGATTTTGACTTTAGTCCCTTTGAAGGTGCCCACACCTGGCTGAAAGAGATGTTCTAATCGCCTTAGAACTGTTGAGCAGGAGGTCCATTCCTCTGATGACATGGCGTGAACATCATCCCATTTCCAGTTTAGTTTTGCCAGCCAGCTTCTCCCCAGCAGTGCTGGGAGATCTCTGGGGACAATCCACAGGGGAAGTCGGTTCACTGTCCCTTTGTGTGTGACTGACAGCATGGCGCTGCCAAGGACTGGGATGATTTCTTTGGTATAGGTCCTTAGTTTGTCTCGATCCTTGTGAGTTTTGGTCTGTCTCTTTTGTGCGGCCACAGCTGTTCAAATTGTTGGATGCTCATGAGAGATTGACTCGCTCCCGTATCCAGCTCCATGTTGACGGGTATCCCGTTGAGTAGGACCCTCATCATTATTGGAGGTGTCATGTTGTAAGAGCAGTGGCCATTGATCGTGTTGACCCGCTGTACCTCTGTGTCCCGGGTACTGACCCCACCGTCTTCTGGTCCGCTTTCCGATCCCTCCGATTCGTATACCAGCCGAGCTGCCGTTTTTCTGCACATGCGGGCCAGATGTCCTGTGTCGTTGCAGTTTCTGCAAACGGCATGCTGAAATCGACACCCCCTTGATGAGTGCCTTCCCCCGCATCTCCAGCGCAGACCGCTTCCATTGTTTCCAAAGGATGAGCTGCGATTGGCTGATCTCTTTTGAGCTTCTCTCAGTTTGTAGTTGTTGCTCGCATTGTGGGTTGATGAGGTGTGAACGGCCGTTCATGTGGCCCTTGATGGCTTCTGGTGCCACTGCCTGCTGTTGAGAGCCTGCTCTCCTGCCTTTGTCTGTGTGTGGGGGTAGCAGCTTGTTTCACGCTGTTAACCCCTTGTTCCGATGTTTCGTTAGTTGTCGTACCCGCAGTGTAGATCAACTTCGTTTCTTCTTCTCCTGCCAAGAATGTCTGTGCAACCAGTGCTGCTGCCTCTCGGGTCAAGTTCTTGGTTTCTATGAGCTTTCGGAATATGCCTGCGTGGCCTATTCCTTCAATAAAAAAGTCTCTCAGTACTTCTCTCCTTAGTTCATCGGAGAACTCACATAAGCTAGCCAACCCCTGAATTTCCGCCACGAAGTCGGGTATGCTCTGGCCCACACAGTGTCTGTCATTGTAGAACCTGTGTCTGGCCATGTATAGGCTGCTCGCTGGCTTCAGGTGGTCTCTTACTAGTGTGCTCAACTTTTCAAACGACTTGCTTGCTGATTTCTCGGGTGCCAGCAGGTCCTTCATTAAGGTGTATGTTTTCGAGCCACAGCTGGTCAAGAGATGGGCTCTTCTCTTGTCTGCCTTATCGTCACCTAACCAATCTTTGGTTACAAAGCTTTGCTGGAGCCTTTCTATAAAGTCCTCCTAATTATCTCCAGCATTGTATTTTTCATCTGAGCCGTTGGTCGCCATTCTGTGGATTCTGTAATCCCGTAACTCGTCGCCACTGTAAAGTCCTGTCCCTGCAGTACAGACTCACACGAGGCATATACTGAAGTCAAGGTCATTCAGGACCTGCACCTTTATTACACAGCTCTGGAATGCCACACTTGCTTGAGACCTGTCTTTATATACCTGTGTAGAACAGGTATCCAGTGTCTCCTGCAAGTGCACCCCTGTTGGTAAGGTTACAGGTCATATCTGGTTACAGTCATGGTAAGATATAGTTATGAACAGTAGCGTGAGATACATGACAGTTACAATGTACTCACTGATATTTTCATCAATAAATTGACCTTGTATTCCAAACCGATAACTTTCAGCAATTTCCAGGGTCTCAGGAATGTAATGCTGTTCTGCTTAAGTGATGTGTCCTTTGGCTTGACAGGCACAAGTACATTTTTCAGGGTTTCATATACCTCGGGCCCTGTTTCAGTTGAGAAAATAGCCCATTTTCGTTCCAACACCCGGATACGGTTTTCATCACATCATCGGGGACTGCGATGATACTATTCGCAGTGAAAAACATTTCGAGCTGCTCCACATACACTCTGAAAGTCTCTCGGTTGTGATAAAACTCACCCTAGCACCCTATTATTCTCATAGGCACGGCCATCTGGACTCTGGCAGTTCAGCCAAGTGAGCTTGTAATTTATCTTGGATTTTTAGCTGTTAATCAAAACAAAGAAGCTCTCAAAGTCTCTCTGTAGATTGGCTGAATCATCCACTAACAAAAATTTCAGCTACGTTAGCCAGAAATCCTATCCTTCATCGCCAATGTGATATTTTCTGTACGACCTCACAAACACACAGGCTTTAAGATGGCTGATAACTTCAGGAACCTGTCAGGGGACCTGTTCTTTCTTTATTGTTGTAAATAGCAATGACTGCATTACCACAGTATACTGGGTGGAGTTATATATATTCCAAACTTATGTGACTGTGACAAAGGTAAACAATCCTTCTTCATCCTTCTTGACTTGTCTACAATCTTTGACACGGTTGACTACACCATACTCCTAAAACGCGTCGTCCAGCAGGGTGGAACTGCACTCGCCTGGCTCCATTCATATCTATCTAATCGTAGCCACAGAATTAAATAAGGACATAAGAACATAAGAAATAGGAGCAGGAGTAGGGCATATGGCCCCTCGAGCCTGCTCCACCATTTAATACGATCTTGGCTGATCCGATCATGGACTAAGGTCCATTTTCCTGCCCGCTCCCCATAACCCTTTATTCCCTTATCGGTTAAGAAACTATCTATCTCTGTCTTAAATCTATTCAATGTCCCGGCTTCCACAGCTCTCTGAGACAGCAAATTCCACAGATCCACAACCCTCTGAGAAAATAAATTTCTCCTCATCTCAGTTTTAAATGGGTGGCCCCTTATTCTAAGATTATGCCCCCTAGTTCTAGTCTCCCCCATCAGTGGAAACATTCTCTCTGCATCCATCTTGTCAAGCCCCCTCATAGTCTTATACGTTTCGATAAGATCACCTCTCAATCTTCTGAATTCCAATGAGTAGAGGCCCAACCTACTCAACCTTTCCTCACAAGTCAACCCCCTCATCCCTGGAATCAACCTAGTGAACCTTCTCTGAACTGCCTCCAAAGCAAGTATATCCTTTCGTAAATATGAAAACCAAAACTGCACGCAGTATTCCAAGTGTGGCCTCACCAATACCCTTAATAACTGTAGCAAGACTTCCTGCTTTTATACTCCATCCCCTTTGCAAAAAAAGGCCAAGATTCCATTGGCCTTCCTGATCACTTGCTGTAGCTGCATACTATCCTTTTGTGTTTCATGCACAAGTACACCCAGATTCCGCTGTACTGCAGCATTTTGCAATCTTTCTCCATTTAAATAATAATTTGCTCTTTGATTTTTTTCTGTCAAAGTGCATGGCCTCACACTTTCCAACGTTATACTCCATCTGCCAAATTTTTGCCTACTCACTTCGCCTCTTTATGTCCTTTTGCAGATTTTCTGTATCCTCCTCACACATTGCTTTTCCTCCCATCTTTGTATCATCAGCAAAAACTTGGCTATGTTACACTCGGTCCCTTCTTCCAAGTCGTTAATATAGATTGTAAATAGTTGGGGTCCCAGTACTGATCCCTGTGGCACCCCACTGGTTACTGATTGCAAACCAGAGAATGAACCATTTATCCTGACTCTCTGTTTTCTGTTCGTTAGCCAATCCTCTATCCATGCTAATATATTACCCCCAACCCCGTGAACTTTTATCTTGTGCAGTAACCTTTTATGTGGCACCTTGTCAAATGTCTTCTGGAAGTCCAAATACACCACATCCACTGGTTCCCCTTAATCCACCCTTTTCGTTACATCCTCAAAGAATTCCAGCAAATTTGTTAAACATGACTTTCCCTTCATAAATCCATGCTGACTCTGCCTGACCGAATTATGCTTTTCCACCAGAGGTATCGGTGTTCTCTTCCCACTCAACACCGATACCTCTGGTATCCCCTTTCTATTTCTAATGCTGTATCTCGGAGACATCATCCCGAAATCACAGCATGTGTTTCCACATGTACGCTGATGACACCCAGCTCTACCTCACCACCTTTCTTGACCTCTCTACTGTCTCTAAATTGTCAGACTGCTTATCCGACATCCAGTACTGATTGTGCAGTGATTTCCTCCAACTAAGTATTGGGAAACCGAGGCCATTGTCTTCAGACCCCACCACAAACTCCATTCCCTAGTCAGTGACTTCATCCCTCTCCCTAACATCTCTCTGAGGCTGAACCAGACCGTTTGCAACCTTGGTGTCATATTTGACCGTGAGATGAACTTCCGACCATATATCCGTGCCATAACTAAGAACGCCTATCTCCACCTCTCATCTCCGTTCCTGCCTCAGCTCATCTGCTGCTGAAGCCCTCATCCATGTATTTGTAACCTCTACAGTAACCTGGAGCATATACAGTACAATACCACCAGCGATTCCTCCGCAAGATCCTGCAAATCCCCTGGGAGGACAGACGCACCAACGTCTGTGTTCTCGATCAGGCCAACATCCCCAGCATCGAAGCACTGACCACACGCGACCAGCTCCATTGGGCGGGCCACATTGTTCGCATGCCTGACAGGAGACTCCCAAAGCAAGCGCTCTATTCGGAACTCCTACTCGGCAAACTCGGCAAAGGTGGGCAGAGGAAATGTTTCAAGGACCCCTCAAAGCCTCCTTGATAAAATGCAACATCCCCACTGACATCTGGGAGTCCCTGTCCAAAGACCGCCCTAAGTGGAGGAAGTGCATCTGGGAGGGCGCTGAGCACCTCGAGTCTCATCGCCGAGAACATGCAGAAAACAAGCACAGGCAGTGGAAGTAGAGTGCGGCAAACATGTCTTTCCACACACCTTTTCCTCCAATGACTGTCTGTCCCACCTGTGACAGAGACTGTAATTCCCGTATTGGACTGTTCAGTCACCTGAGAACTCACTTTTGTAGTGGAAGCAAGTCTTCCTCGATTTCGAGGGACTGCCTTTGATGAAGACCTCTAGACTTAACTATTCCAAAGCACTCCTGGCTGGCCTCCCACATTCTACCCAACGTAAACTTGAGGTCAGCCAAAACTCAGCTGCCCATATCCTAACCTGCACCAAGTCCCGATCACCCATCACCCCTGTGCTCGCTGACCTACATTGGCTGCCGGTTAAGTAACACCTCGATTTCAAAATTCTCATCTTTATTTTCAAATTCCTCCATGGCCCCGTCCCTCCCTATCTCTGTAATCTCCTCGAGAAGTCTGCGCTTCTCTAATTCTTCCCTCTTGTGCATCCTTTAATTGCTCCACCATTGGTGGGCATGCCTTCAGCTGCCAAGGCTCTAATCTCTGGAATTCTCTTCCTAAACCTCTCCGCCTCCCTACCTCTCTTTCCTCTTTTAAGACGGTCCTTAAAACCCACCTCTTTGACCAAGTTTTAGGTCACCTGCCCTAATCTCCCCTTACGTGGCTCGGTGTCAAACTTTGTCTGATAACACTCCTGTGAAGCTTCTTGGGATGTTTTACTACATTAAAAGCGCTATATCAATCCAAGTTGTTGTTATTGGTATTGTGCTATTTATGTTGCTTTATATCTGGAGCGCAATATGTTATGTTAACTGAGAAAATAAAATCCTCTTGTTCTATGCAAAAATTCGGTCTCTCAGAAAGAGGGCGGCACACATGGGACATGAATCTCTGAAGGGGGCTAAGCAAAAATGGTTAGGTACCCTCTGATATAAACAATTTAACATTTTTAGTGTACATTTATATACTCTATTGTTCATTATCAAGTTTGCATAGACAGATTGACACTTACAGTTTGATCAGTTTTGCTAGTACAGTATTGTGAACTGCACATGAAGTCTTGTGAACAAGTATCAAATCAAAGGCAGCCCAGTTTGACCTGGTCATTATGTTGTTATTTGTTGTAGCCCTTTCAAAGGGGGCACCTGGTTGACTTTTAATTGGCTCAAAGCCCAAAAATGAAACAGACAGCACAAGACCAAGCCCCCTTTCATTTTCCATTGAAGAGGAGCAACCTAGATAGAGGTAGAATAGCAGCAAGGATGGATATTCAGAAAAAAATCAATGTGGGAGTGGAATAATGTTAAGATGGCCTCGCTGGTTGTGCACCAATGAGCATGGTTACAGCGAGCTTTCTAATTATAGCTATAAAGGCACAGAGAGGGAATACCTGTCATTGCACCCAGGATTTATATTCCAAAATATATTTTTCTCTCAAATAAGATCAGTGTCAGTATATTAAATGCATTTTGTTTGACATTATGTAGGATTTCAAAGACATTAGATAGAAATGATTGACTCTCAAGTATTTTTCTTCAGGATGTTGTTGCTGTTGATTTTATCCCGATACTTTTACTCATAAATGACATGATGTGCCTCTTCAGGGACTGAGACTCTGCTTTATATCTTGCATGAGCCCATTGCTTTTACCAGCTGCAAACCAAAATAATTCTGGTACATTGCACCCTCATAATGACACGGCAGAATATTTCAGCAATCTCCATGAAACATGCTTTAGTCACAGTTACCATAGCAACTAGTTCCAGTGTTCAAAATGGAGAACCTGATTTGAATCAGGGAAAAAATGTGGATAAATTATGAAACAACTTGAAGCCTGGACCTTTTTTAAAACAAAAATTTGGACTGCCTTAAATGAACTAAAAATGAGATTGCTCTGGTTTGAGTCTCTTTAATCGCCAGCTTGTGAGGTAGGACAGAGGAAGATCAGAATGTTGTATGCAAAATGCTGGGTATAAAAATAATATTTATATAAAAATAGTTACATTTTGCACAGCTGCCAAGACACAATTTCATTATCAATTTGAAGACTTTGCACTGGTTTTACACTCTAATTTATGTGCTCATGCATGACAAGGATAGAAGGCAGAGAGGGGAAACTGATCTTTCTCCTTTCTATCAGGAATTGCAGGCATTAGAACAACCACGCAAAATCAATAAACCATCGAAAAATATCACGATTGTTGCCAGTGCTGATTTTATCATTGATTTTTAAATCTGGAAGTACAACGATGGTTTCCCAAGTGTTTTTCTTTTCCTTTTGTCAGGAATTCTCAAGTCTTATCCATACGCATATTTAATAATTAGTTAGAAAAAGGTGTAGTGCCAGAGGACTGGCGGCTAGCTAACACAATACCGATATTTAAGAAGGGGAACAGAACATGTCCAGGGAACTATAGACCAGTCAGTTTAACATCGGTGGGAGGAAAAATAATGGAATCCCTACTAAAGGAGAAAATAGAACATCTAGAAACCAAAAATATAATAATGAATAGTCAGCAGAGAGTTCAAAAGAAAGTCTTGCTTGACCAACCTCATTGAATTTTATGTAGCGATAAGAGAGAGAGTAGACAATGGTAATGCAGTACTTGTAATTTATCGAGATTTTCAAAAGGCCTTCGATAAGGTACCACATAACAAACTGATGAACAAAGTCAGAGAATGCGGAGTCAGGGGACAAGTAGCAGAATGTATAGCTAGCTGGCTTCAAGAGAGTAGGGGTAAAGGGTAGCTATTCACAGTGACAGAAGGTGGGAAGTGGTGTTCTACAAGGATCAGTGCTGGGACCAATGTTGTTCACAATTTATATGAACTATTTAGACTTTGGAATCAAAAACACAATTTCTAAATTTGCGGATGACATGAAATTGGGGGTGTGAGGATAGTCAATACTGAGGAGGACTGCAACAAATTACAGGAGGACATTAATAAACTTGCAGAATGGGCATATAATTGGCAAATGAAGTTCAACACAGATAAATGTGAGGTATTACACTTTGATGGGAAGAATAGGGATGTCACTTATTACTTGGAGGGTGTAAGTCTAGGTGGGGTAGAGGAACAAAGAGACCTCGGAGTACAATTACACAAATCACTAAAACTTGTGACACAGGTTAGCAAGGTCATAAAAAAGCAAAGTAAGCACTAGGGTTTATTTCTAGAGGTGTAGATTTGAAAAGTAAGGAAGTTATGCCAAACCTGTATCGAACCTTGGTTAGACCATAGTACTGCGTACTGTTCTAATCGCCATGTTATGAAAAGATATAGAGGCACTGGAGAGGATGCAGAGAAGATTTACAAGGATGATACCAGAAATGCGAGAGTATACATATCAGGAAGGAAAGAACAGGCTGGGTCTCTCTTCTCTTGAATAAAAAAGACTGAGGAATGACCTAATAGAGGTTTTTAAAATTATGAAAGGTTTTGATAGAGTGGATACAGAGCGAATGTTTCCACTTGTGGGGAAGAGAATAACTAGAGGCCATCAATATAAGATAGTCATCATCATAGGCAGTCCCTTGAAGTCGAGGATGACTTGCTTCCGCTCTAAAAGTGAATTCTCAGGTGACTGAGGACAATGCGGGACCTACAGTCTCTCTGTCACAGTGGTTGAAGGAAAGGATAGGCGGGGTGCTGGGGTGATGTTCGTTCCTTCCGCTGTCTACTCTTGGTTTCTGCTTAAGATGGCCACCAAGAAATCCAATAGGGAATTCAGTAGAAACTTCTTTACCCAGAGAGTGGTGAGAATGTGGAACTCGTTGCCTCAGGGAGTGGTTGAAGCGAATAGTATAGATGCATTTAAGGGGAGGCTACACAAGCATGTGAGGGACAAGGGAATAGAGGGTTATGCTGATAGATTTAGATGAGGAAAGACGGGAGGAGACTCAAGTGGAGCATAAACGCTTGCATGGACTGGTTGGGCTGAATGGCCTGGCTCTGTGCCGTATATCCTATGTAATCCTATAGCCCATTTTTCCTCCATATGAAAAATATTTCATAGCAGAGCTGCAGCTTTTAACAGAGCCTGTGTGTCACAGCACTATAGCTTGGACACCCTGCCTATAGGAGAGATGTGATATTAGTGTGAGAACAGTAAGAGACATCTTTACAAAGGTGCTGGGCACTTTAGGAACTTGCATTCAGAATGGGGTGGGCAATTGTTCAGCAAATACTTGAATGAAATTGCCCCTCCAGTTAACATGAGACTCATGTTCACAACTTCTATTTTAAGCTGTTTTGTTTTACTGTTTATTTACACATTAACACGTTAAAACATGTAATGTGATGAATTAACTCAGATCAAAAAGAGATGTACAAATCTCAATTTAAGAATAGGATAGTCGATCAAATACTCCACGGAACACAATGCCGCACACTCTGCTAGAACTATGCATCACTCACATGTGAAAGCCAACTGATAACATTTCTGGGTTGGAGAAAAATTCTACAGAGCTATACCTTACTGGATGTTTATCAGTAACTTGTCAAATCCCTCAGGATTGAGTGAGTTGGATTTACTGAGCCAGTAAGAGGGCAAATTATCCATGATGAGTGCAGGGATTGGGCTTGACCTGCTGACCTTTTCGTCTATTCCCTATGTCTCGACATATGTCTCGACATATTATCTTTTATGCGCTTAGTATTGTGCATGACTGATTCTACTGCAGTCCATGTACTATACTAGCCTTCATTAGTTGCTGCTCCATCTAGGATCAAAGACAACAAAAACAATCAGCTGCCCATTCATCAGTTTGATATTATTACAGGACACGTCAAGTGTCAGCCTATAGCTTGCTCCATTTAATCTGTTGCTTCTTAGCTAATTGGTTTGTGCTTTATAATCAAGCAATTGACAAACTTCTGAAAGACCTACCAACACGGCATAAACATGTTCACCATACCCATATATGTGCAAAAAGTGTTTATACTCTTACTTACATCTAACGATTGAGAAACTATTAAATGTTGGTGTTCAGAGAGATTTGGGTGTCCTCGTACAGGAAACACAGAAAGTTAGCATGCAGGTACAGCAAGCAATTAGGAAGGCAAATGGCGCATTGGTTTGTATTGCAAGGAGGTTGGAGTACAAGAGTAAGGAAGTCTTACTCCAATTGTACAGGGCTTTGGTGAGACCACATTGTGCACAGTTTTGGTTTCCTTATCTGAAGAACGACATACTTGCCTTAGAGGTGGCGCAACAAAGGTTCACTAGATTGATCCCTGAAATGAGAGGGTTATCTTATGATGAGAGATTGTGTAGAATGGAGTTTAGAAGAATGACAGGTGATCTCATTGAAACATACAAGATACCTAGGGGGATTAACAGGGTAGATGCTGAGAGGCTGTTTCCCCTGGCTGGAGAGGCTAGAACTAGGGGGCATAGTCTCGGGATCGGGGGCCAGCCTTTTAAGAGATGAGGAGGAATTTCACCACTCAGTGGGTTGTGAATCTTTGGAATTCTCTCCCTCAAAGGACTTTGGATGCTGAGTCGTTGAGTTTATTCAAGACGGATAGATTTTTGGACTCTAGGGGAATCAAGGGATATGTGGATCGGGCGGGAAAGTGGAGTTGAGGTCGAAGATCAGCCATGATTGGCAGAGCAGGCTCGAAGGGCTGCATGGCCCTTTCGTGCTCCTAATATACTCTTATGTTCTTGAATGAAATTTCAGATTTGTATTAAAAGAACAGCAATCCAGCATTGATTCAGATGTCAAATAAAAAGCAGAATGCCCATTACTGGATAAATTGATCCAAAACAAATTAATAAACTGCACGAGTGCTGCTGACTGAAAAGGCTTGATTCATTATCAATGCAGTAAGAGATGGCTGACAGTCTATTACAAAGCCACTTGATTCACTGAGGACCTGGGGTCTAAATTACATTGTAAGCTTCAACATTTGACTCTGAACGCATCACTTTGTATTTAAACTGAGGAATGGGTTATGAGAAAAGTTTGGAGAAATGTGGATCTTCACCCTTGATAGGAACCAACTGATATGGGACTGCTTGGAGAAATATAAAATAGTAACTAGTATAGAAAGCAAAATCTGGATCACTACTCTGAGATAAACGATGATAGTAGGACAAGTCGTCAGAGCTTCAACTTGGTGAAAAGTAAATTCAGGATTGATGTTGGGAAGTTCTTCAGCCACAGGAGTGATTAACACTTGCTGTCGATTGGTGCAGTGGAGGTGAAAATCTTGGTGTTATTTGAGAGACAGCTGGATGCTGTGCTGGTGGGACCAAAGGCTTTTCTGGATGGTTCAGCTAAGATGGCCATCCTCATTTACATGGACTGAATGGCTTTCCTCATTAAGATGGGCTGAATGGCCTTCCTCAATATCATCCATCATAGGCAGTCCCTCAAAATCGAGGAAGACTTGCTTCCACTCTAAAAGTGAGTTGTAATGGGCCCAAATTTGGCCAATACAGATTTCTGGCGCACTCACCAGAGATGTACCACTTTTATAGAATTCCAAGGGTGCTAAAAATCTTCAGGTCAAATTTGGTCACGCCCCAGCCTCTCCTCGATGGTGCTGTAGTGTGGCAACTGGATTCGGGGGCAGAGCCAGGTCCCGGCGCTGAAAACAGGGCCAGGACCTCTGCACATGCGTGCTAGAGTGTGCGCGCATGCGCAGTAGCTCCTCACCCCCAGAATCTGTGAGATGTGCTGCAGGCTGTGTGGGAGGGGCCGAAGCGTGCCGCTCCTATCCCGGGCTGAATGGGTTCCCTCAACAGTGGCCCGCTGCCTTGTTTTGGTAGGACTTCTATTTTTTATTTGTTATTGATTGATTGATTGATTGCTTATTATTTTGGTCTTGGTGCTTTAGGTGCAGGGTTCCTTCTATTTTTTATTTGTTAATTCATTGCTTATTACTTTTTGTGCTTTGTTTAGTGCTTTGTAAGTCTTGGTGCTAGGTTCAGGTCCTCTTAGATTCCTTGTATCTTTTATTTGTTATTGAATGCTTATTTTTGTGCTTTGATTAGTGCTTGGTGCTTTAGAAAGTACTTACCTGCGCTAATTTCTTAACTCTCCGCAAGGATTTTCTGTGCAGCCTCCAGTGGCCACATACGCTGGCCTAAGTTAGTTTGGAGCAATTATTAGCTGTCCAAACTGGCTTAAATGGCCAAAACCGGCATAGGTGGCTGGTAATGCCCACTTTTGGAAAAAAAAACTAAACTAAAAAAAATCCTAACTAACACACTTACACTGGTGCAAATTAAATGTGCAGAATGGGGATTTTTAAGATACTCCAGAAAAATCAAGTTGCTCCAAAAAACCCAGAGCAACTCCAAGCCAAATTTGGGCCCTAGGTGACTGAACAGTCCAATACAGGAATTACAGTCTCTGTCACAGGTGAGACAGGCAGTCGTTGAAGGAAAGGGTGGTCCTCATTAAGGGACTAAATGGTCTTCCTCACTAAGATGGGCTGATTCACTTTCCACATTAAGATGGGTTGAATGGCCTTCCTCACCCACATTTATTTTATGTTCATATTTGTCAACTAGTATTGTGGCTGAAAATGTTGAATTTATTTGCTGACTAACTTAACCAAGTCTGTACCTCCACCAAAGCCTCTGTCAGAGAGTTGATGTTACTTTGACAACAAATTGCTTTCTTGATATTGTTTTATTACTCAATGGTACAGCAAGCAGCCTATGCTACTTTTGACAAATGTCTTTTACATTTCGAGGCACAGGAGCAGTTTTTTTCAATGTAGCTCTTATCTAAATAGATTAACAGGCAACATTATGCATTTCTACAGACATCCAATTGAGTTTATTCTTGCATGTAAATGTTTATGCTAATTTGAGTTTTACATTTTGAGCACGGCTACTCAGCTCCTTAATCACTCCTGATCCTTATGAGAGACAACGTTCTTTTGAAAATGCACGATACATAAAAACATTGCTTTAAAATATATTGCATAGCTTGAATTTGATACAATGGAAGCATTTTTTTTCTGAATAAAAAGTAATTTGCTTAACCTTTTAGTCATGAAGACTGCGCCCCTTTCAGTTACTTTATATTTGCTAGCTGTGGACCTGTCTGAAGGACAACAATGAAACTTGTTGCTTGGAATGTGTCATTTTCAGCATTGAAGAACATCTCGATCCAATATTACCTGAGGTTTACTTTCTGAGCAAACTAGGTGAAATTCAAGGCTGATGCTCCAGGCCATCAAGGTTTGAGGTAAATCAAGAATTAGGTTTTCAGCGACGCCAAACTTGGGTTTTGAAAACTCTAGATTGGAGGGGGAAGAACAGGCTGAGAGAAGTCAGGAGACCCACAGAGGTGAACCCAGCCAGCTTGCTGTAACCACCTACCAAAAAAACCATGGCCCGGATTTTGTGTTGAGAATGATGGTGAAGATAACAGCGCTCACCATTATTAAGGAGTAACTCGCAGAGTCCGCACATGCGCAGTTCAACGCCGAAATCCGTAAGTTGCTGCCTGATTTAACTACAGACTGTGCTATAACAGCACCTCACCATTGGTCGCAACATTGAAATCCATGGAAGGGCGTGAAGTTGCTGCACTTATCCACTAATTACCTACTAAGCACGGCAGGAAAAGTTAGGGCTGACGCATTCAGGTGTAAGTGAATTCATAATGGTGTGATGTCATAATTACTGTAAAACAACCTCTCTGGCCCTGAATAAAGTGGAGTCTCATTCCGTTGGAATTTAATTAATGTTGAAGATTTGTTTAAAATTTTTTTTTTACTATTTCTTTCTGCGCCTTTTATCTCTCTCTCTCTCTCTATTCCATCTTTCTTTCCCTCTTTTTATTTTTGTACCTGATTTAAATCTAATGTATACTTCCTGGTTTATACTTCCTGGTGCAGAATCTGTGGGGTTGAAATTGCTCCTTTCTATCAGAGCCGTGCGGTGGATACGGATCGGTAAGGACTCACCGCCTAGTCGCCGCGGAATCGCTGACATTTCTAAAACTGCCCTCCATTTTTTCCCAGCGGTGCTTGCCACCGCGCCGCCTGTATTGCCATCCCGTCGGGCACACGCCAACCCTACACCGGTGGTGACCCCCTTTCCGCCCCAAGTGGGAAATTGCCACACTGGAGCGGTGGGCATTGTTATCTTCTCTCTTATTTGCTCTATTTCCAATGCCTGAAGGGTCAGTAAGGAAAGAGCCCAGATTTAAGGTGCTTGGCAAAAGAACCAGAGGAGATGAGAAACTTTTTTTTTTACACAATGAGTGGTTAGTATTTGGAATTCACTGCCTGATAAGGTGGTGGATACAGATTCAATAGCAACCTTCAGATTGTTCAATGATTAGCTCCAATTCCTCAACCCAGGGAACAGTTTACATCCACTAGTCAATGTAAAATTCATCTTCAAAATAAAAACAAGTTAGCACACGTAATATATATTACAATTCAATCCCAAATTTTAAAAAAGCCAGTGCAGATCAAATAAGTCATAACCTTAATTAGAGGAAAGGATATTCATGCTGTAAACCTGCTGCTAAAGTGCAAATCTGGTGAGTTAAGTCTATGTGAGTGCATCCTAATCAACATCTTCGCTCATAAATCATTTTGCTTGAAGCGCTTCACAACTGTATGACTGAGAATGCACGTCAAGTACAACTGTTTCCTGTCATTTATCAAAGTGATTAAACCAACAGGGAAAACGATAACCTGCAAAAGTTCACAGCTAGAACTTCAGGTATCTGGGCAATAGTAGCACCTGGTTAGTGAAAGCACCCTTCATGTAACTCCTGTAAGCAAGTAAATATGTCTTATCCGAAATAGGAGGTCAACCTTGCATAGCTCTGCCACGGCCGCCATTTTATTTTAATTGTCAGCTGACTTCAAGGTCGGCCCGACAGTGTTGCCCACGGGTTCAGCCGGGCCTCCGTCAGGCAGCCCGGCACCCCTTCTTGGGTACCAGGCTACTGGCCCAGCTGAAACCCTCCCTGGTGGCCCAGTGGACCAAACTAACCTAACTACAGAGTTCGCAGCGGCTCTCCCCTTTGATAACATCCGCTCCGCTCTACTCCCACTTCCCCCCCCCGAACACCGCACGGAAGAAAAAAATATATAAAGAGCTGAATTTTGCTCTACTCTCATGGCATGGATTGAGGCGAAGAAAAATCTTCAACATCCGTCGGTGCGTCCCCTTTCGGTCGGAGGGCAATTTCGGCCCTGCGTGTCTCAGTGAGCATTTGTCAATCTGATTGGTTAAAGAGACTTTCCCTGCTCACACACACCACAGATCCCCTGTAGAGGGTGGCGCACTGGATCAAACACTCAATGATAGCATGTTGCCACTCAAAATAACACAAAAACTCTGCGGGCAGCTGTAAGCCTAGTAAATGTTGAGTGCCATTGCTTTGCTGCTGACCACACAATCCGGGCCATAATCCTTCAAATCTTGCGTAGTGCTAGCCAACAACACACTGATTATCTACCTCTCTGCATTTACCTGTGAATGCATACAATCTATTTGTAGCACAACTCATCCTGATATGTAAACTCTTTCAAAAATATTTTTAAAATATGTTGTTTGCATTGATTTAGATGCAATCTGGAGTAGGCCGTGCTGCAGGGAAATCAGTCCTTCATTTTAAAACTCCTTGTGTATAGTTACAATCCATTCACATAATTCTGAGGCAGAAGTAAAACTATTTGAGGGGGGTATTTCCAATGGTTTGGGGCGCTGGGACAGTGAGTTAAATGCTGCTGTAGAATCCTTCCTTGCATTTTTCATACAGATAAGTTGTTTTAATATGCCACAAGATTGTCTCCTGAGTCTTAGATTTTAATGTGTTTTTGTCATAAATAATGGTCTTCTGAATCTGCACATTGTGAGGTTGCTAAATCATATCTTTCAGGAACAAGTATGTATGTCAGATTGGAAGAGCCATACCGCCACTGAAAACAGCTCACTGCACAATATTCCTCACTTACCAGACTCTGTTGAGGGCTCTGCATACCAATACCGGTATATATATTATATGTGTATATAATATGTGTTTGCAATTTATTCCTATCGCATTACTTGGAGCAGAGGAGAGTCTACAAAAATTCCTAAGATCTTTATCAACTTTACCTTCAGCTATTTCAGCACAATTCATGGCGTGTGCAAGTCACTCACTTTTTTCCTTACTTTGTGAGGAAAGGCTGTAGCAAAGTGTTTTTCAGCCTTGATGGGAGGTGAGTGAGAAGTAACCTTATAGCAGTACACACAAGATTGTAAAAGGTATAGAAAAGGTAAATGCAGAACATTACATCTACCTAAATTATAACATCGCTGTTTGCGGGAGCTTGCTGTTTGCAAATTGGCTATCACGTTTCCACCTTACAACAGTGATCACACTTCATTGGTTGTAAAGTGCTTTGGGATGACCTGAGGTCATGAAAGGTGCTATAAAAATGCAAGTCTGTCTTTTCTTTAGACTGAGAGTAGGACAATGAGGCACAAGTGCAAACTAGTGAAAAGCAAATTTCAGATTCAGGAAGTTGATCCTGCAAAGAGTAATCATGAAATGAATTGCTGATTAAAGTAATGGAGACAAAACTTCTGGAATTAGATGGTACAGCAGGAGAGTTATAGGACTTTGGGGTCTTCTGGATTTATCGGTTTATCTTCTGTTGGATGGACAGTGCAGCTGTAGTTCAGAGATGCACCATTTTGAGGGCATTTCCCATTCTCAGTGCAAACAGGAATAGAATAAGTTATTTTGTTTAGCTTTCAGCAGCTGTTTATATGTGTTTTTTCTTGGCCTGTGTCATTCAGCGCTCCCAAAGAATCTAAAGGAATGACTTAACTCAATGCCAGCTGCCAATGAATGCTTGCCCATTAGCCACTAGGGTGCTCACAAGGTGATTTGCCTTCCAATTTCTTTGAAGCCCTTTAGAGAAGTGCTGTGTCTTTTGTAGGCAGGTGAGGAACTCACTGTGTGGGAAGTGGCAAGGGAAAACCTCATGTCTAACTTCTGCCCCATGTCTAACTTCTGCCCCATGTCTAACTTCTGTCCCATGTCTAACTTCTGTCCCATGTCTAACTTCTGTCCCATGCTAACTTCTGTCCCATGTCTAACTTCTGCCCCATGTCTAACTTTTGCCCCATGTCTAACTTCTGCCCCATGTCTAACTTCTGCCCCATGTCTAACTTCTGCCCCATGTCATTTATCTTCCCCATATCTTATTACTTAATAATGAATGTCTGTCTTATTAATTTCCCTTAACTTTCTTTTCTGCCACAGTGAAGTTCAAACTTGCTAATGGAAAATCAAGAGTGTTAAGAGATTCTGGATGGCAGTTGACTGAGTTGTGCGTTTAATGAAGTTGAAATGGTTTATGTTGCATGAAACCAGTTTATTTTCTTTTGACCTCTTTGGAAATGTGTTTTAAAGGTGAGTGTGGAACTCAGCTAAAATATCAAAGAAATCAATTTTTTAAATCCAGTTTTTGAACTCTTTGCCATCATAACTTTACTCTCCCCCACCACCACTCTTGGTTGAAGTGCTGAGCTCCTTGAAACAGACGGAGGCCCTGATATTTCTGGGGCTGGGGAGGGTGTAAAGCATGATATCTGCCCAGGGAAGTTGGGATGTAACCCTCAGTTCCACCCTCCGGCCTGCATCAAAGTGGGTGGGTCTGGGGGTACTTTTGGGCTTCTTTGGGAAATTCCATCCATTCTGCTCTCAAAAAGCCTCAGCAGAACTTGTGCCAGCCAAGAGCTGAAGGTTCCTATAAATGTGTCCTATAATAGTACTTGGGGCTGAGAAAGATTTGCATACTGCCTTCTGTTGCTATTTCTAAATGTTTGAATGTCGTAACCATCAATAGATGTTGGTTGTTTGAAACGATGCTGTACAGGCCCGATAAGGACACACATCTATAATATCACCTTTAGGCCACGGTGCTTGTTTTGAGGACAACGGAATTTACTCGGCACACTTGCTTTGTAAATTGGCTCATTTCAGTCAGTTAATCTGTCTACTCATGTATAGAGACAGTAATAAATAAGCAGAAATGTTTTACAATCCTTTGAGGGGTCCAGTAAGTATTATTTGATCACAGATTTTACATAGTGCATAGTAGATGAGGATTTTCGCCCCCCGCACTTTCCCCACACAATGTTTTTTTCCTACCATCTTTTCTGCCACTCTTCATGTCAGTTTAGACGATGAAGCTGTTCAGCTGTGGAAGGCATCCTTGCCAGTGATGCTGCAGCAATTTTGGAAGTATACTGTATTTATTTGATTTATTTTCCAGGGTGGGTTGAACACATTTAGCTCAACCCCTATAAGTGTTTGATTTTGGTCACTTTATTTGGTGCATTTTTCTGAGTGCCCGTGTGAGTGTGTGTGCGTGTGCGTAATCATGAGCATACATGAGCAGGTAAGTGTGTGAGCGGGTATGTGTTTGCGTACGATCATCTTCGATGGTGTTGCTCATGATGAGTGGGAGGATTTCCAGCAGCAGAAATATTACGTGAAGTGATATTACCAGAGACATTGAGCTAGCAGCATTAGGGGTGGCCCTGGGTCAGGCAGTACTGGGATGGAGTCTCGTAGTTTGGCAGTACTTTGATGTGGGCTCCCAGGGCTCCAGCAGAAACCCCAGCTCCAGGTGCTTTGGGGAGGAGGTTCCTAAGGTCTGGAAACATTGGGAATGGTTATGGGATTAGAGAGCACTGGGAATGTGTGGTAGGGATTCGTGGTGGGGGAGGACATCTGAAGACGGAAGTCAGTAGAACTCGGGCGGGGTCTCGCAGCACTGCAGGTTGCTGAGATCTGGCAGTATTGGGGGCAGCAAAGTCTAACATATTTTCAAATCATTGGTACCAAGGAGAATGGGATGCAAACTGCCATCGGCCCCTTTTGAACCATCAGGTATTCACTTCCCCACTTGTTCCCACTTGTCAGGTAACCCACCATTGCTTTCTCCGTCACCAACTGGTTCCAATCTTCGTTCTTGTCTTTGTTCCAACATAGCGAGTGTTAGGTTGTGAACTTTGTGGATCTAAAGGAGTATCAGAGCTTGATTCCAAATCACACAATGACAAGGGGCACTGGTAGATGTCTTCTGATGATTTTTAAGGGTCTGTGGCAGTTAGACTAATGCACTTATTTTTTTATGCTATGTTATATTATCAATGATTCATATTGAGACCAAAGTCACTCAGATGTGCTTACTCATTTGAAATAAATGGATTAATGTTTATATTAAAATAGAACAGTGTTAGCTTGGCTCAGTTGGTAAGCCTCTCTGTATTAGAAGGTTGTTTCAAGTCTCACTGCGATTTCAGTGAGTAAACTGTGCAGTGCAGTGCTAAGGGAGTGCTGAACCCTCAGAGTGCTTGCTGCCTTTCGGATGAGACATTATACTGAGGCCCCTATTTCAGGTAGGTGTAAAAGATTGCATGTCACTATTTGAAGATGAACATGGAGTTCACTGAGTGCCCTGGGCAACATTCCACACTAAACCAGTGCCCCCAAACTATCGACTATCTGGTCATGTGCAAACATTGGCTGCGTTGTTTGCTTTTGTAACATGCCTGCACTTCAGAAGTAATCCATTGGTTACTTGAAAGGAGTTGTCTTAAAAAGTATACATTTTGGTAACTTACTACAAAGGCTGATCCTCCTGTATTTTAATCTGTTGTCCTAATCAGAATAAGCCATTTTGTGTTGAGTTAAGGTTATGCATGTAGAGTTGTTGGTAAGTTGCGATTGTCATTTTTATTTTCGGGACTCTGAATCTTTTCCCATGGTCCTGGGAGTGTGGACAGGTAGAAATGAACAAGTAGCTAGAATAAATGGTAGCCTGTGCTTCTGGAGGAAGTGTTTATCTTGTGTGTTGACAATGCTGCTACCAAAGATGCTGAGGAATGCATCTCTTTTAGCTCGGCTGCGCCTGAATGCACCAGTGCTACCTCAGTTGCCTTGTAACAGTTCGGGCCAGTGTCGGTGGCAGTGCCGTAATGTAAATTCAGCACTGGTAATACATGATGCAATCCAAACACCCCCGTGGAAACACCTGCATTATCTTAAAGGCGCTTGGAGATTGTCAGACATGTGGCCAACTTTTATTATGTGGTTACAAATGCAATGCTATATAAATCACCACAAAATGTTTTTGTTAAACACTTGCACATAAAGTTATTGTGACAAAAAATAGAGTGCAGATTTCTGGACCGCTCTTGACATCCAAACAAAAAAAAATCATGAAGGAAATTTCTATTCTTTTATTTAAAAAATACGAACATATGAACAATGAGGGACAGGTGAAGACCATCTGATCTATCGAGCCTGTCCCACACAATTGCGATACCTTGTGTATCACAACATACACACTCCATTCCACCCCACCCCAAACCATGTGATCTCCTGGGAGAGGCAAAAAAACAGATAAAAAACCCAGACCAATTTGGGGAAAAAAATCTGTGAAATTCCTCTCTGACCCATCTAGACGATTGAAACTAGTCCAGAGATCACTCTGGCCTTGAATTCCCTCACTACCTACCTTCTGTAAGAGGTGATCTCCGCTGCAGCCAGAGACAAATCCAGCTTTTGCTTGAAGGAACTCAGTGAGTCTGCATCCACCACATTAAATGGCAGCTTGTTCCAGAGGTTTACTATTCTCTGGGAAAAGAACCACCACCTGACATCTAACCTAGATCTAGTCCTATGCAACTTAAATTTGTGTCCCCTAGTCCTGCCTAACCTATTTAATTGAAATAAACTGTCAGCTGCAACTATACCCTTCATTATCTTATAAACATCAATCAGTTCCCCCTAAGTCTACGCTGCTCTAAGGTATAGAGTCCCAAGTCTTTTAACCTATCTTGATAACTATGATGCTTTAGACTGGGAATTAGTGGCGCTCTTCTGCACCCTTTCCAGAGCCTCAAATTTCAGTCTTTTTGCTGAACGTCTCAACTTGAAATGTAACGTATAATTTCATTGGTGCGCAGATGCTGTTTGATAATTAGCAGAAATCAGACGGGTATGATATTCTTGTGTTTGGTACGATCACTCTGTAACCGTTTCACAGACAAGGATACATGTAAACAACATAACATCTGCATATGTTGTGTTCTTTATCCGAACAAGTTCAAGTTATTAAGTTTTCGTGTTTGATGTCAATAAAGCACGTCACTGGAACAAGCAAAACAGTCTAGAAAACTGAAAAGAAATGATTCAGAAAATTAATTCACAACTGAGGGATGGAAGTACCTGTAGCTGTACTTCAAACAAGACAATGACACGTTGCCTGCTTTCCCTCGAGGAGACGAGAGCCAGAGAAAAGTAGATGGCAGTTTACGTGTGAAAATACATTGGTGGTGGAGGGTCATTTATTGAAGGCGTGACCTTACATGCCAACCAAACTTGTCTCCTCCTTTTAGTACCTCAGCCAAATGCATAATCAAGGTAGGGGTTCATTAACTAAACAAATGGAATCCCGGATGCCCCTCCAGGACACTTAATTTTAAGTCGAATTAAGTTACTTTGTAAAGATCATTGGCGAGGCCACACCAGGAAAACTGTAGTGTTGCCTCTCGCTTCAAAAGGGCATTAATGCATCATGGGGAACTCAGAGAAGATGGACAAGGATGATTCTAGGGCTTCGAGTTCTGAGTTATCAAAGAGAGAGAGAGTCACAGAATGGAATTTGTATTCAGAAAAGAAGGTTGAGAGGAGTTATAAAATGCTGAGTGCCATATAAAATAGAACTAGAATCAGCCAAATGATCTTGATTAGAGAGGACAAAAGTAAAATGAACATCACTCAAACAAGATTTATTTGCGATATGACATGTGGAGTACAGTCTCCACAAAAGCAGCTAATGTTGTGCTGATTAACTGCTTCGTAGCTAACTGTCAATAATTAGAAGCGGGATTCAAACCAATGGCAATAATCCCATACTCCAGGCAGCACAATAGTTCCTGTGCTAATGACACCAAGACAATGGCACTTGACAATAGGATTGAATAGGTTACAGTTTCACCTGATTACCTTTGAGTGTCAGAGTATTTCCCTTGGGGAAACTGAATAAGTGCCAGATAGTCTATGATAATATAGATTGTACAGGGTCTGTCGAAGGAACAAGCTTGATGGGCCAAATGGGTTTTTCTCATCCCATGCTTTCCCTGTATTTTATTCTGGACATTGTATCAACATTCATGTTTGGATTGAGATTGCATTATTTGATACCAGCCATCAAAAAAAATCATCTTACAACAACTTGTATTTATATAGTGCCTTTAACATAATAAAATGTCCCAAAGCGTTTCACAGGAGTGTTATCAGATAAAATTTGATACTGAGCCACATAAGGAGATATTAGGACAGGTTTGTAAAAGCTTGGTCAAAGAGGTAAGCTTTAAGGAGTGTCTTAAAGGTAGAGGGAGAAGTGGAGAGGTTTAGGGAGGGAATTGTAAAACTTAGGGCCCAGGGAGCTGAAGGCTCGACTGCCAGTGGAGGGGTGAAGGAAATCAGGGATCCATAAGAGGCAAGAATTGGAGGAGTGCAGGGATCTTGGAGCATTGTAGGGCTGGAGAAGATTACAGAGATAAGGAAGGGGTGAGGCCATGGAGGGATTTGAAATTTTAAAATCGAGGCTTTGCCAGACTAAGAGATAATGTATGTCAGTGAGTAGTGGGTGAATGGGAGTTGGTGCGAGTCAGGCTTTGGGCACTTACCTGGTAACAGTTATTCTTGACACAACTCCAAAGCAGTTCCTAGTCAGTATACATCATCATCATAGGCAGTCCCTCGAAATCGAGGAAGACTTGCTTCCACTCTAAAAATGAGTTCTCAGGTGACTGAACAGTCCAATACAGGAATTACAGTCTCTGTCACAGGTGGGACAGACAGTCGTTGAAGGAAAGGGTGGGTGGGAGTCTGGTTTGCCGCACTCTTCTTTCTGCAAGCCTGCGCTTGCTTTCTGCATGCTCTCTGCGACGGGACTCGAGGTGCTCAGCGCCCTCGCGGATGCTGTTCCTCCACTTCGGGCGGTCTTTGGCTAGGGACTCCCAGGTGCCAGTGGGGATGTTGCATTTTATCAAGGAGGCTTTGAGGATGTCCTTGTAACGTTTCCTCTGCCCACCTTTGGCTTATTTTCCGTGAAGGAGTTCCGAGTAGAGTACTTGCTTTGGGAGTCTTGTGTCGGCATGCAAACTATGTGACCTGCCCAGCGGAGCTGATCAAGTGTGGTCAGTGCTCATCGCCAAGAGCATGCAGAAATCAAGCGCAGGCAGCGGAAAGAGCGTGCAGCAAACCTGTCCCACCCACCCTTTCCCTCAAAGACTATCTATCCCACCTGTGACAGGGACTGTGGTTCTCGCATTGGACTGTTCAGCCGCCTAAGGACGTATTTTTAGAATGGAAGCAAGTCTTCCTCGATTCCGAGGGATTGCCTATGATGATGATGATACCCGCCCTACTGTACTGCTCAGAGACGTTGTCCATATTCAGTATACACAGCTCTGGATGCCCTACATGCTGGTTAACTATTTTAAAGCATTAATGGCTTTGTTAAAACAGCAGACAGAGAAATTTCATCCAAACATATTGGCTATACATTTCACACAGTGCGATTTCAACTGACGTGTTTTTAATTGAATAATGAATTGGACAGGAAGTAACTCCAAATTTTATTAAAGTCACATTGTTTCAAGATAAATTTTAATTATCTGTAACTCCAGGACAACAAGTCGCATTTACCAGAGATATCCAGGCCTCTCCTCCCAAGCAGTCCAACCCAAACATGGCACATGCAAGGGAGGCACAAGCTATTTGTAAACTGACAATCACATGAAAGTATCAGACCATTTAAAAACTGGAATTGTATCACTGAACTGAACAGAATGGCCCTGAATTTTCAAGAAGCGGGATTCCAGCACTTACGCTGGGATCACGGTGGGCAGTGCCTTCCAGTACCCACCTCACTGGAGTCGGCAGAGTCAGGGGGGAGATCTGCAGGCCCCACACCACATTTCAGGCACCGTGCTGCTCCAAGCTGCTGGGAAATGGGGGAATTGCGACTTCGCTGCCAGGTCTGAGGGTTAACGGTGTCAGGACCCTACCTAGAAGGAGTTGAAAGCACCGCGGTAGCACAAGTTATGATGGCAGTCCACTGGAATAGCTGAGGAATTTCAGCCCCCAAATCATTGGCTAGTTGTGAATGGATGCTTTCAGCATCGTATTGGCACTGATTATACCCTTTACTAGTTGTAGAATGTTATTCTCTTTCTTTACCAAGAATAAGATGGTCAAATTGTAATTCTGGACCAGTAACAGCTAACCTGACAGCAAATGCGACACCCTGAATTTCTGTCATACAGGCTCAAGTTAACAATGCTGTGCCTTTTAAGGAGAACAGATTAATGCCAGATAGCCAAGGGCAGACTGACATTGTAACCATAGGGAACGGGACCTTTATACAAAAGATGGCTAATTTGTTGCCATGGTACCAATTTCAGGGTCTTGAGCAATTCATGATCTGGATTTCATTGTTTGGTGGGACATCCCTCTCTAAATTCTGTCCATACCTTGGGGTTTCCGAGGTGCCTTGTTTAACCTGAACCTGCTGCAGGGAAGCTCTGACAGCTGTTCACTGCACTTCCAGTCTCCATATATTTATTCCTGTCTGCACTAGTACACAAATATATCGTTGTATAATATCGGTGCTGACCTCATCAATGACAGACGGAGAATCCCTGTCTTGTTTAGCGTAGTGGGAATTTATAGGAGTTTTAGCCACCTGAACATTGCAGACATATAAAAAAATACTGAATACCTGATATCAAAGGTGTAAGACAAATGCAGTTTTGATTTAATGTCCTTGCCACATGAACGATATGTGTTGCAAATAAAATGGGATGTTAAAGCTATCTGAAAACGGAGACTTCCCGACAGTCATGAGATTTAGCCATTCCACCGCTGTGCCTGAGCGAGGTTCAGGTCCAGAGCAACGAGGATTTTCAAATTCATTGTGCACTGGGGTGTAACTTTGCACTCTGTGATAGTTGGAAATGGTTCTAGCACCAGTGATTAACTGGTAGTTCTACCAATTATACTGGCCTACCCTACATCCCTGCATGACCCCAACTTGGGGAAAAAGCAGGACCCAATTTGCAAAATGGTGGCCTCAATTTTCTACTTGATCTTATTTCAGTGCCACTGTTATCTCGGTTAAAATAAACTTGTAAACACCACTGTTAAAATCATTTCTATTGGAAAATCTAGTCTGCAATGGTTCACTGGATGGTGGAAAATTACCTTTAACCCCAGGAAAATCTTGTTTAATAAAGTAAACCGCATGTTCTTGATTTACTCTTTGTACTTTGTGTACGGATGCTGACTTGGTACTATCTGTGAGCTGACTTTCATGCAGGAGGTCAATTTCAGTGCGGTTGCTTTTTATGTTCTATGTGGTTTTTCTTACATTTAGTGAGGATGTGCTGGTGCCTGTCCAACACTCTAATGCCAGTCTAGGGGAGAAGATATCCTGGGGATGCACAGCAGGCTTTTTGCCCACTGAAGATCATTGCAGCCTCCTCTCATCTATTTTCCAGTTTGAGTAGTAATAACAACAACAACTTGTATTTATATAGCGCCGTTAACGTAGTGAAACGTCCCAAGGTGTCTCACAGGAGTATTATGTGGTAAAAATTTGACACCAAGCCGCACAAGTAGAAATTAGCGCAGGTGAGCAAAAGCTTGGTCAAAAAGGTATGTTTTAAGGAGCATCTTGAAGGAGGAAACAGAGGCGGAGAGGTTTAGACAGGGAGTTCCAGAGCTTGGGGCTTAGGCAACAGAAGGCACGGCCACCAATGGTTGAGCGATTATAATCAGGGATATTGAGGAACGCAGAATTAGAGGAGCGCAGACATCTCAGGGAGGTTATGGGACTGGAGGAGAATACAGAGATAGGGAGGGGCGAGGCCATGGAAGGATTTGAAAATAAAGATGAGAATTTTGAAATCGAGACGATGCTTAACTGGAAGCCAATGTAGGTCAGAGAGCACAGGGGTAATGGGCGAGCAGGACTTGGTGCAAGTTAGGACATGTGCAGACGAGTTTTGGATCACCTCTTGTTTACATAGGGTAGAATGTGGGAGGACAGCCAGGAGTGCGTTGGAATAGTCAAGTCTAGAGGTAACAAAGGCATGGATGAGGGCTTCAGCAGCGGATGAGCTTGAGGCAAGGGCGGAGACGGGCGCTGTTGCGGAGGTGGAAATAGGCGGTCTTAGTTATGCTGCGGATATGTGGTTGGAAGTTCATTTCAGGATCAAATATGTAAGGGACCTATATTGAAAACACTCCTTTTTATGAAAAAGCATTTACTGAACTTTATGTAGGTTGGGCACAAACACAGTGCAGCGATGTACGCTGCACCAAAATGCATCATCATATCCCTTGCGCACACCGGTGCTGAAGTTAGACCATACGCACCAAGGAGATCCTGTGGTCAATCGCCGACGTGCTGAGTTACCTGGGCAGCAGGGAATCATGACAACTGGAATCCGTACCCCTGGGCTAGGGAGGGGAGAATCTCGACTGAGTTCCCACTCGTGATCAATAGCCTGTGACCTCTGCTGGGTGTGGGAGTCTGTGGACGAGGTTGGGATTGGCTGCAATGCCCTTCTAGGAGGAATAGTCAGCCACTGGACCTGCATATGAAAAATGACATTGGCCATTAAAACTATATCTCAGTCTTTATTGGAAGAGAGGGGAGGGCAGGGAGACACCGAGGGATCCTTTACCCTGGAATTCTACCATAAAGGTTTGAGGAAACTTTGTTACAGATGGTAAGATGTAGCGTCCACATTCAGTTAATCTGTCACAGCCTTCCATTCAGGACTCTGGAGCGCAGCACTGCTGAGGCACAAAGCCTGTGCCGTCTCCGAGCTTCGCCTCATTACCATATGAATTGCTTTCAATTTGCCACATCTGTGACTGTGAAGGAAGATGTTGCAACTGTGCTGGGAAAAAAAATTGCATTGTGACGTGAAATCTCGGGGTTGCTTTGAAAAGCTTAGGCCCATTATCTCTTCGCAATCGAGCAGGTATGTGACCGAGACCAGCTTGAGATTGAAATGAATTTTTATTGCTATCTCTAATATTATATTCACTGTGAGAGGCGTGTCCCACCCAAATGCGCTGTTAGTGTCTCACTGTGTATATAGTTAATAAATTTGTGTAATAATGAGGTACAGGAGGCTGATCTGTAATTACAGGCAGGCAGATGTGCAAGGCTGGTCAGCTCCTGGCCTGTGGGGATGTATGCCCTTGAATCTTGTGTCTCGTTGCCGTGGCACCACTGGGAAATTGCCGAATTCAAATTTCCTGCACGATTTTAATAAATATTATAACTGTTATAAGGCTGTTTTGTTCAGTAAGCAGAAAGAGTGATGATTAGGCAGAACAGATGTCCAGATGTAATTCATAGGGAAGAGAAATGGGTAGAAAATGTCAACAGAATTCATTCATGTGTATGCCCGAGGCTCTGTGGGTGGTAATTATTTTTAGCTGGTAGACCATGTAATATATTTGGTGCATGATAGGAAGAAGTGATCTTTTCATACTTCGTGTGTACTATACTCACTCTTATTTTCAATGTGCTGGAGCAAAATAGGTACTTTTTAAATAAGCTAAAGATGCGTCTTTGATGACACGCCTTAGTAAAGTGTTACTGTAGTGAGTTTTGTGCTGGTGTGGACTGGGCAGTTTTTTTGCAACTTTGGCCTTCCTGCAGGCAGACTCTTCCTGAGAGCTAATGCTGTGTTGTGCAGGAGAGGTGCTGCATGTGGGAGAACAAGAGCTGAGGCCTCTCGTGTGCCTTCGCCCCTGCTTTTCTTGCATGTGTGAAGCAAACTAGTGCCCTCTGTACAAGTGACGGCTGCAGAGAGATGGTGTCATTACAGTGCAAGGTCTGAGGGGTGTGCATGTTCAGATAGTACTGAGGTGACTGGGAGCAGATTTTTAAGGCACTTCCAGTATGATCTGCAATCTTTCTGGAATACGGTCGAGTTTGGATTGTTGCAACTGACCAAACCTTGGGCACCACTCTCACAAAGTCAGATTCAGAGTTTAGTTCAGTGCCATTCCCTTCAATGACACCCATCTCTCTCTCGTATTCTCTTATGTTAATATATGATTCCTCGGGTCGTATCTGGAGGTTCTGCTAGGTTGCGTTGTTTTTTTCAACGCCATTCGCCTGAAATCGTCCAAAAGATTGATGAATTTCAAGCGTGAATTGCGTCCAATGCAAATTGAGTTTCAGTGATCTCTTGTGCTAGTTTAACAAACATCGCTTGCCCACCCACAACACTGGCACGCCCCCAGATTGTGTTAATCCGCTAATTGCACCTGTTTGCAGGCCTTTGAGGAGGTTCATTAAAATTAAGTGTTTTTTTTTAGGTATGTTTCAAAAGATTTTGAACATAACTTTTTTTAAATTGCTACTATAAACCAATAGAACTAGTAAGTGTTACTGTATGGCTTTTAAAGGTCATTTTTAGTTATTTAAAACCTGGTTACTCACAGGTGGTGGCTAGATATTCTGATTACAATGCTTATTTTTTTGTAAGCGGAAACTCTACCCCCATATATTTTCAAACTTGTGTCCCTGAACCGAAAGGGGGCTGTGAGGGAATTTCCAAAAGTCCACACAGTTTGTATTTGTGGATTTGTTGACCAGCTAGCACATAATCTCTGTTGTTGTACATAAATAAAAAATATTTTTTGCAGTGATGGAAAGAATAAGAGAAAATGTTGGAAATGTGCTGCAGATCAGTAATGTGCAACAGTGTCTAAAGAGAAAAGATTATATTTGGATATGTATCTTTCAGTTCTGATGAAGGGTCTAGACCCAAAACATTAATGCATCTTTTCTCTTTGCAATGTGTCTCTCTAGCATTTTCAGTTTTATTTCAGATTTTCAACATTTGCCATTTTTAAAATATATATTTCTGCAACGTTAGAAGTGACGATAGGAGCTCCCTGTCTATGTGACGGTATTTGCAGGGAATCTCTGGAAGTAAGTCAGTATTCACAGGGAGTCCACTGCACACAGAGGTTTGAAAACATTCCTGTGCAAGAGAATTAAAGGAGTCGATGCTGGCTCAATGAAATAAAAATGTACACAAATATCTGCTAGAATTTTGATCCATGTAATAAAATAAATGTAAATGTTATTTGGATTAAAAAAATAATTTCTATATAACCTTTAGATCTAAGCAAGCGCTCCTTCCAGTTCAATGCTTTGGCAAAGAATTAGTTCAGAAGGTCACTGAAACACTTTGTGTTCATATCTGTGAACCCACTGAGCAGAATGACCTCTCTCGCGCTACCCTCAAGAATAATGCAAACTCTGTTGGATATGCAGGTGTCCCCCTGGGTTCTACCAGACCCATAAGTCACTGTAATAAATAGTTTATCAAAGTAAAGGTTGGTTGGTCAGTGGACTTTAATCCCCAATAGAGTCTACCTTCTAAGAATTTAATTTAAATTTCAAAATTAGTACCATATGTGATCTTAAATGGATCAAAAATAATACTGATGGCTGTAGTGCAGGAATGTACAGGTTATTTTGAGCTAATTAATGCCTTTGGCCATCCTCTCAGGCCTTAACGAACACTCTGACCCTAATTCCCATATGGAACCTTTGAGTTTGTATGCTTTGTAGTCATTACACAGGGATCATTTTTTTTAACTAGACCTTTTAGAATGGTCTGGTGAATATATTATTTTGGTAAATAATAGATTTGGGATAAATTTTTATAAGGCTGTTTGTACACTCTCTCTGGCTCTTCCTCTTGTATTCTCTCTCTCGACGATACTTATCACGACTTCCTCCAATGACAAACTGTACACATGGTGAATTGCTTGAAAGTGGGGTTCTCAGATCCTAAGGCATCCGTAATGGAGTCCCGGAGTCCACAAGGTCATCAGATCCCAACATAGATAAGTTTGAAAGCAACTGTCTTCAATTTAAACAGACGGTTCCTCGGGATATTACTGAGGCTGGTGCTGTGATTGACAGGAGAGATTGTCTGAGTATGAAGAGGATACTTTATAGGGTGCCTGCTTGAATAAACAAATGCCATAGTGAAATATATACAACAATTTGCATTTACACGGCGCCTTTGAGTAGAAAAACATCCCGAGACACTTCAGAGACAACAATGGTAGCTAAGCCAAACAGTTATCAGGAGGGGTGATCAGTAGTTTGGTCGAAGAGGTAGGTTTTAAGGAGGGTTTGAAAGAAGGAGTGTGAGATGGGAGGATTGAAGGAGGGAATTTGGGACCGGCGTGGCCACCAACAATGGGGTAAAAGTGGAGGGTGGGTGGGGACGAGCACGAGAGACCACAGTCAGAGGAACAGAGAGGTTTGCGAGGATTGGAGGCTAGAGCACATTACAGAGGCAGGGCGAGCCAAGGCCATGGAGGGATTTAAGCACAGGGATGAGAATTTTAGATTGAAGACTTTGGAGAACAAGGGATCAATGCAGGTCAGCAAGGAGGGGGATGCATGGCTGAGTGGGACTTGGTTAGAGATAGGATGCGGGCAGCAGATCTTTTGCTGAGCTGAAATTTAGAGTGTGGAGGATGGGAGTCCTGACAGGAGACCATTGGAACAGTCGGATCTGGAGGTGACAAAAGCAAGGATGAGGTTTTCAGCAGTGCATAGGCTAAGTCAGGGGCAGAGACAAGTGATGCTACGGCGGTGGAAGTAAGCAAGAAGGGAAGTTGGGTGGTACTTTAGTGGGAATAGGGTGAGGAGAGGATGAGCATGGAGAGGAAATGAGGGCAGATAGGAGAGAAACTAGGGGAAAATGTGGGTTTAGGGCTAGAGCAGGGGGTGCCAGGGAGGTTTAACAATTTATAAAGATATTGTCTTGATGATTTTAAATTACTGAATATATATAAATGTATTTTTTAAAAGCCTCCTTTCCACAATATAAATCCTCAATATTTTCACTTGCATGTATATAGAACTTGTGCTTTTATCGGCATAAAATAGGAGTAACCTCGAAAGATACCCATACAGATACAGAGAATGCACACCCTGAGTCAGCTGGTGCATGATTTAATCTTCAACCGGGGAGTGACGAGCAGGTTATATTAATCACAAATCTTGAGGTTTATTATGTGAAAATATATCGTTAGGCCCCGAGGTGCCTTTGTTTCATTGCGACTACAATTTTTTAATATATTAAACATTCTTGGGATGCCACTTACAATGCAGCTGCAGAGAGGCAATGGTGCATTCACATTGGAGATTCTGATGTAGCACATTCATCACTCTTGGACCAGGTTCAGTTGAGACACCTTGATGTTGTGTGAATGATGCCTGGGCTTCTCCAGTGAAAGTCTCATGCATTCATCAGAAAACTACATGTACGTTTTCAGGCACTCACTAATGCCAGCATCTCAGAAGAAATGATGCCACTGGGTCTCCCCGGCAGTCAAACTTAGCGAGTCCCAGCAGTTCTAGATTTGGCTTACAGCCAGTTGTGCCAGACCTACGCTTGAGGAACCTGGTGTCACCAGCGTAGTATAAAAGTGTCTTTTAAGTAGGCCAAGCCCAGGTTTGACTTAATTTTACCCAAAGGAGAGATTTCCTCTCACGTGCTGACTCGTGTTGAGTTCCACGGGTGTTGGATGCCTGACAATAGTGAACTCAAATAGCCATTTTCCAAGTGTGAGCTTAGACATTGAGTATTGAAGGGAAATTATGACCTGTGAAGGGGCCATGTCCTCACCCAACATCTGGCCACCTCAGCACAGAATGTCCTGGTCTCCACACTGAGCAATCAATTCACCACACGAGCCAATAGTGAAACACAATAGTATTTTAACTATTCGTTCTCCTGTTCCAGTATTTCAATCCAAAACCAATTGTAGAAACAGCAACACAACAAATTGCAATGGCACAACTTGCTGCAATGAAGTTGGCAACTGCTTACGTTTCAAGTTGTCCATTCAATTCTCATAAACCTGGGCACAGTGCGCAAAGGAACTAAATGTCGCTCTTTCAAAAGCAAAATACTGCGGATGCTGGAATCTGAAATAAAAACAGAAAATGCTGGAAATCTCAGCGAGTCAGGCAGCATCTGTGGAGAGACAAACAGAGTTAACATTTCGGGTCGATGACCCTTTGTCAGAACTGTCGAATGTTTGAAAAGAACACATTCTTAAGGAGCACTGAAAGAGAGAGGGGAAGAAAGAACAAAAGGGAAGGTCTGTGATAGGGTGGAAGGCAGGAGAGATTAGAGAGACGAAAGGGCTGATGGCCAATTTGAAATGGTAATGATAGGAGTTAGAAAAAGGTTAGTTTAGATAGGGTGTGAATGGTGGAATAATGACCAGCTACCATTAGTGACAGAGGGAAAAAAAAACATATAATCGGTGGGGGGAGGGGGGTGGCGGGTGGCGGGGGGGAAGGGAGCCAAAGATGAGCAGAGGTTATGTTCTGAAATTGTTGAACTCAATGTTGAGTCCAGAAGGCTGTAAGGTATCTAAACGAAAGATTCTTTCAATTTAGTATACTGTATTTGTTGCTCACGATGTGGTCTCCGACCGCTTTGCAGAACACCTCCGTTCAGTCCGTACGTGTGACCTTGAGCTTCCGGTTGCCTGTCACTTTAATTCTTCACTCCACTCCCACTCTGACCTCTCCGTCCTCGGTCTCCTACACTGTTCCAATGAAGCTCAACGCAAGCTCGAGGAACAGCACCTCATCTTTCGTTTAGGCACTTTACAGCCTTCTGGACTCAACATCAAGTTTAACAATTTCAGACCATAACCTCTGGCCATCTTTGGCTCCCTTTCCCCCCGACCCACCGCCCCACCGCCCCCCCCCCCCCCCCGCCATCCCATCCCTATCGTATGTTTTTTTCCCTCTTTGTCTCCAATGGCAGCTGGTCATTATTCCGCCTATCACCCGCTCTAGATTAACCTTTTTCTAACTCCTATCATTGCCATTTCAATTTGGTACACCATCCCTTTTGTCTCTCTAATCTCTCCTGCCATCCACTCTATCACAGACCTTCCCTTTTTTTCTTTATTCCCCTCCCCCTTTCAGCGCTCCTTATGAATGTTCTTTTCGTCAACCCGAAACGTTAATTGTTTTTCTCTCCACAAATGCTGCCTGACCCATTGAAATTTCCAACATTTTCTGTTTTTAGAAATGGCGCTTTTACAGTTTCCTGTATTTTCCTGAACGGTTTAATATAATCTAAACATGGCTGCATCATATGGTAGATTAAAGCAGCTAACTCTAAAGAAAGATTTGTTTTTCGTCTTCTGCTTCTGAGCTTTCAATGCATTAATAATAGACAATAAAACTTGTTTTTGCAACAATGGAGGTCTTGGTTATTGTCTGAAGGACTGGAGAACAAGAGTGAAGATTAAAGGTTGACTCTATCCAACACCTATTTTGATTTGAATTTAACCAGGCAGTTTATGTCTAATTTACTTCTACTGATCACAGTAACAATATCCCAAACAACCCTGTTTGATTCAGAAAAAAAAAATCCATTGGATTTTAATTTCAATGAAATTTCACTATTTTTAGCAATTTTAGATGGGCAAAAGTTAATATTTTTACTGATGCTGCTGTTCCATTTCGCTGCCAGTTGCACATATTAATGGTTGATTTTTAGGCTGGTAATCTGGCGAAACAGATCGGCCACTTTTTATAGAATCCACATGGTTTTCATTACATTGATATCGATGGAATAAAAATCGGGCGGGTTATAAAACAAGTGGTTGATTTGCTCTGGCATATTACTCCTCATGTGCTGAAGATGACAATCTATCCCATTGTATTCCCAGTAAAAATAGTACTCTGTTTGGTGATGCAGTTTTGTGGGTACAGTTAGATTTCAGCAGTACTACCTTGTGCTGTATTGGTATAGGATCCACATTCACTTCATGGCACTTTATGGCCCCAAGTTTCCACATGATTTGCTCCTGATTTTTAGGAGCAACTGGTGTAGAACGGAGTATCTTAGAAATCGGAATTCTCGTCATTTAGTTTGCTCCAGTTCTAGTCAGTTAGAACAGTTTCACTTTGGAACAGAATTTTTTTTTCAAGAGGGGGCGTGTCTGGCCACTTACGCCTGTTTTCAAAGTTTCGTCAGTGAAAACTTACTCCAAACTAACTTAGAATGGAGTAAGTGAAGATTTTTGTACGCTCGAAAAAACCTTGTCTACACTTTAGAAAATCAGGCGTAGGTTACAAATCAGGCGTAGGGAATGGTGGGGGGGTGTTTAAAGGGAAGTTTACAAACATTAAACACTTCAGTTTTACAAATAAAGAGCCATCATCAATAATAAATGATAAATACATCAATAAATCAACCAATAAATCAATCAAAAAAAATTAATAAGGAAGAATTTTTTTTTAAAATCAATAAATAAAACATTTTCTACTTACCGACTGCAGCACCGGGAGCCCTCCAACAGCGTGCTGGGATGCCCCCCTCAGTGTGTCTCTGTCAGTGTCTCTATCTCTCTGTCTGTCTGTGTGTCTCTCATTCTCTGTCTGTCAGTGTCTGTGTTTCTGACAGCGAGAGGAGGGGGGTAGAGGGAGAGAGGGGGGAGCAGAGGGAGGGAAGGGGGAGGGATGGGGAGAAGGGGGAGGGATGGGGGAGAGGGGGGAGAAGGGGATAAAGGGGAGAAGGGGGAGAAAGGAGATGGGGGGAAGGAGATTGGGGGGGTGGGGGGGAAGGAGATTGGGGGGGTGGGGGGGAAGGAGATTGGGGGGGGTGGGGGGGAAGGAGAAGGGGGAGGGAGGCTGAATGGGCCGGGCCCGAGACTTCGGGCCGGGCCCGTCCCCGGCACCAGATTTACAGGTAGGTGGCGTTGGGTCGGGTCGGGGGGGGTGGTGGGAGGGAGGTCGGTTTGGTTCGGGCCGGGGGTAGGGAGGGATGTCAGGTCGGGGGGAGGGAGGTCATGTCGGGTCCGGTCCTGGGGCGGCGGGGTTGGGGGGGTGGCGGGAGTCGGGTCCGGTCCGGTCTGGGGGCGGGAAGCGGGAGTCGGGTCCGGTCCGGTCTGGGGGCGGGAAGCAGGAGTCGGGTCGGGAGGAAGCAGGAGCTGGCCGTGGGAGGAGCCTTATTCACGCAGCCCCAATGAGGCCATTCGGCCAGGGCTAGGGGCTGCATGCTTCGGGCCCCTCCCACACAGTTTCGGGCGCCTGGAGCTACTACACTTGCGCGCCCACTGTAGCGCGCATGTGCAGAGGTCCCGGCACTGTTTTCAGTGGCTCCGCCCCCTACAGCTCCTGCTGCGCTGCGCCGAGGGCCAGAGGACCTGCAGGGAGGTGGAGAATCTGGAGGTTTTTTTTAGGCGCACTTTGTGGCGCGAAAAACGGGCGTCCAGTTCGGGACTGCGCCGTTCTAGGCGCGGCTCGAAACTTGGGCCCTATGAAAGGAATGCTCTCGGGTAAATGAGACTTTGCCAGAATACAGTGGGGTAATGCACTTGTCTCGGGGGAAATGGCTTAATGCAAAAGTTCAAACTGAGTTTGAACTATATGGGTTTGACCATTTTGTCTGAGGCTGCTGTTTGTATGGACTTTCAAAAGGCATTTGTGAAAGTACCTCATTACAGATTTATTCGGAAAATACAGCACAAGGTATTAAAAGGAAGGTAGTAACTTGGGAATGTAATTGGCTGAGGGATAGAAGGCAGAGAGTAGTGGTGAATGGATGTTTTTCTGACTGGAGAGAAGTATGCAGTGGGATCCTCCAGCGGTCAGTATTAAGATCATTGCTTCTCTTGTTGTAAATAAAGGACCTGGATTTGGGTATAGGGAGTACAATTTTGAAGCTTGTGGACGATACAAAACTTGGCAACGTAGTAAATAGTGAACAGGATAGTAGCAGACATCAGGAGGACAAGAACAGACTAGTGAAATGGTCAGACATACGGCAGATGCTATTTAATGCGGATAAGTGTGAAGAGAAGTCCTGCTACAACTGTACAGGGTATTGGTGAGGCCACACCTGGAGCGCCGTGTACAGTTTTGGTCTCTGTATTTAAGGAAGGATATATTTGCGTTGGAGACTGTTCAGAGATGGTTCACTAGATTGATTCCGGAAATGAGGGGGTTGACTTATGAAAATAGGTTGAACTCATTGGAGTTCAGAAGAATGAGAGGTGATCTTATCGAAACATATAAGATAATGAGGGGGCTCGACAAGATGGATGCAGAGAGGATGTTTCCATTCATAGGGGAAACAAAAACTAGGGGGCATAGTCTCAGAATAAGGGGCCGCCTATTTAAAACTGAGATGAGGAGGAATTTCTTCTCTCAGAGGGTTGTAAATCTATTGAATTCTCTGCCCTAGAGAGCTGTGAAGGCTGGGTCATTGAATATATTTAAGGTGGAGATAAACAGATTTTTGAACGATAAGGGAATAAAAGGTTATGGGGAGTGGGCAGGGAAGTGGAGCTGAGTCCATGATCAGATCAGCCATGATCTTATTAAATGGCGGAGCAGGCTCGATGGGCCGAATGGCCTACTCCTGCTCCTATTTCTTATATTCTTATGATGCACTTTGGGAAAAACAACATGGATAGCTAGCATAATCTAAATCATACTATTTTGATGAGGGTGCAAGAGCAGAGGGACCTGGGGGTGCCTATTTACAAATCTTTGAAGGTGGTAGGACAAGTTGATAGAAAGTGTATGGGTACTTGGCTTTGTAAATAGGGGCATTAACTAGGATGTCATGCTAAACGTTTACATGTTAGGCCTCAACTGGAGTATTGTGTACATTTCTGGACACCACACTTTAGGAAAGATGCCAATGCGCTGGAGAGAGTAGAGATAAAATTTACCAGGATGATACCAGGGATGAGGGACTTTAGTTACGTGGAGAGATTGGAGAAGTTTGGATTGTCCTCCTTAGAGCAGAGAAGGTTAAGGAGCGACCTAATAGAGGTGTTCAAAATTATGAGGGGTTTTGATAGAGCAAGTCGGGAGAAACTGTTTCCTCTGGCAAGTGGGCCGGTCACCAGAGGTTATAGATTGAAACTAATAGACAAAGGAACTAGAGGGGACATGTGGAGAAATTTGTTCACATATAGGGTTGTTAAGATCTGGAATGCACTACCTGAAAGGGTGGTGGAGTCAGATTCCATAGGAATTTTTAAAAGACAATTGGACATGTACTTGAAGAGGACTCATTGCTGGGTTATGAGGAAAAAGCTGGGGTGTGAGACTGAATTGGAGAGTTCTTTCAAAGCCGACATAGGCATGACGGGCTTCCTTCTGTGCTGTAAGATTCTCAGAACTATCTCTGCTCACAAGTTGAATCTACACAACTTGTGGTTACAGACTGCTTAAGAACAAATAATGCAAAAACGTAAGTTCAGTTTCAGAATAAATTTGAACCACTTACAAATTTTGATCATATCCTTTTGTTTTATAATTTGTTTTTAAGGCAATACTTTTCAAATATGTGTTTTAAGCTGCAGTGCACTACTGTGATATAACAACAATTGCATTTATATACCACCTTGAATGTAGTAAAACATCCCAATGTTTCACAGGTGAGATTATCAAACAAATTTTGCTACTGAGCCACAGAAGGACATGTTAGGACAGATGACCAAAAGCTTGGCCAAAGAGGTAGGTTTTAAGGATCGTCTTAAAGGAAGAGAGCATGGTAGAGAGGTGGAGTGATTTAGAGAATGAATTTCAGTGCTTAGGGCCTAGTCAGCTGAAAACAAAGCCACCAATGGTGGAACAAAGAAAATTGGAAATGTGCAAGAGGCTAGAACTGGGAGAGGGCATGGATTTCGGAGGGTTGTAGAGCTGGAGGAAGTTACAGAGATTGGGAGGGGCGAAGCCATGGAGGGATTTGAGAACAAGGATGAGAATATTAGAATTGAGGCATTGCCGGACTGTGAGCCAATGTAGGTCAGCGAATGCAAAGGTAATGGTCGAATGGGACTTGGTGCGAGTTAGGGTACGGGCAGCAGAGTTTTGGATGAGCTCAAGTTTATGGTGATTAATTTTTGCCCTGCAGTCTACTGCATTAAATTACTTACTAAAGAAGCTCATAACTGAATTACTGAAGCTTTGCTTATTTTAAGTTGGGATAGGTTTTAAATAATCTTGCTTAATTTGATCAGCACACTGTTCTTTGAACTTTGAGCCTTGGATTTGAATCCAGTCTATACCACACACAACAGACTCCCCGATCTGTGGCTACAAATAGCCAATGCAAAAGATGTTCCTGTTTCAGTGTTGCTCAGAGAAACCAAAAGGATTGGTTGATGTGGGAAATGACAAGCATTACACTGGCCTGTTTGGGAATGTTGTTGTGGGGCTAAGGCAGTTTATTAGGACAGAGTATAGTGATCATTTACTCTGCATCCCCCAATAAAACAATATTATTGACTTACTCTCTCCCCATCGACCATTTTGAAATCGGAGCCAAGCAGTTCAGCGATTCCTTTAACAGAGTACTGCAATGGAAACTATATCTTTGGGATTTTTATGCAAAATGTGATTTGTAATGCTACTGAAAATAGAAACGCAAGAAAAGCTAAAGACAGCAATTTTGGAGATTCAAAACTAGCCTTTTAAACTCAAATTAGAGTTCCCTTAATGATCAAATAGTTACACACCAAAATTCTTCAACTATTCTAAATGGCTGTTTATAATGCAATAAATAGATATCCCATTTTGTCCTTACTACTAATGTTCCTTCAGTATAATGTCTTTAATGGTAATATTCTGTAAGTGTATCTCTTCACTCTTCATCTGGATTACCTTGCTGGTAAAGGTAATCCAATAGATGTCAGTTAGTAAAATGGTTAAATACTTTGCTGGTATATATCTTTTTTGTCCAGTTTTACAGTCACGACTTATTGCATTTCCCCATTTGCCAACCCTTTGTCCCATCAGCATGCCGGCCATTTTGGTTACCATCAAATGTCGAGCATGTATAATGACACAGGACATCAGGCTAAGAATCGACCAGTTTTGTCAGGGATCTACCTCAAAATATCTCTTCATTTTTTTTTGTGATTCATTTTTCAGGAATTATGTTCTGCATAGTCACCTGTTATTCAACTTTACATTTGGGGAATTAACCGGGGGCTTGTTTGTTGGGTTAAAGATTTTTCAGAAAAGTGTCATAATGATGCTAAAAATAGGTTCTACTGCTAGAAAATGCTAAGAACAAGCATTCCAGCAATATCTCTAGAGTAAAAAAGATTGCTTTACAAATTGCTGTGGGCATTACTATGTGGAATGGAACCTGTATCATTTTGAGATGTGAGTGATTCTTCCCTAAAGCCCTATTATGATATTCAGAACATCCTCATGTTGCTGTCTGATGTCTGACACATTCATTAGATTTGAGTGTATTTAAATTCCAGATTTAGTTGTTGATTTTGGAGAATTATGAAATGTAAATTCTCCGTTTTTACTAAACAGGCCATTTCTAATATTCACCCAGCGGCAATGTGATTTGGATCCCTTACATGCCATTTATTTTTAATTTTGGATGATACTGAGCCAAATTACATGCATAGGAAAGGACAGAGCCACAGATGTTTGAGAAAAATGTTTGTGTTTCACTGTGAAATAAAATCCACTCAATGGAAATTGCAACAATATGCAGACATTTGAGGATTGAATCTATCGTACAAAGAACAGGATAGCTATTTTGTGATGCAGTCATGTGTTTCAACGCAAATTATATTAGAGTGTGCATTTGGCAAACAATAGTTAGCCCAACGCTTTTTCACGGCGAAGGTGTCACTTTATGGGAATTAAGTATAAATACGCATCATAAATTCTGAAAATGATGGATCTGTATAATTTGACTGAGCATTTTGACAACGCATATGCGTGTTTTTTGTGGACTCTCTTGTGGTGGTTTGAGAGTTGGTGTATTATTCATTCAACTACTCTTAATTGAACCTCACAGCAAAGAATAAACAGATATTGACCAGATGTGACGATCGTTGTTTTTAACCAGTTCAGCGGTCACGGAATGACTCATTGATTGGGAGAGGACCAAGGGAAGATATTACGGTATACTTGTGTTGAGGTGACGGCTCGAGATGAATGTGTAATTTAAAGTAAACAGCACATGATTTTAAAAGCTACAGGATTAGCAAATAGGATTCAAGTGTCAGTCAATATTATTTGCACAGTACCTCAGCAAAAAACAAAGTGGAAGTAGTCCATTCTATTTTTGTTGATTTTATGCTACCAGTACTGATAATACATTGATCATGAGGAAGGGGCATAAATTCAAAATAAGGGATGGTGCACCATTTATATCTTCACCTAATAGAAGCCTGAGCCTCCCAGGCAATGCTTAGACAGTACACAGCATATTTAAGTCGATGGATTGAGTGATATGACCACATTTCCTTTGTCTATCACATTGATTTTTTTTTGCTTTGTACAAGATCAGGTACAATGCAACTTCCTCTCCCACAAAGGTAAACTTAAACATTGTATTTTCACATGACCTGATGGTTCAGATGGTAAATGAAGTGAGTAACTAAGTCACGCAGATCAGAAGATTCCTATCTTTGTTTTCCAGGCTGTGCTCCATTAGCTGATCGTAATTAGGATAGCTGTAGGGGCACTATGACTTGTCTCAATGCCCCCGGGTTAGGAGAGTGAAAATCAGCCCAGCTTGTCACTCCAATGGCCCCTGCAAGAAAGTGTGTGTGCCTGGATATCAGCCAAGGTTTGAGCTGGGTTTGAAGCCCTTTGTGATTTCACTGCCTGGGTTCCCACATGAAGAGTAATCACGTCAGTGTGGTACCAGAGGCCTGTGGAACCAAACTGCCACAAAAGCCAATGCATTCGGAGATGGAAAAGAGGAAAGAAATGTGCTTGCTGTGCATTGGCTATGGAAGCATTTCCAACAGTTCTGCTTTTTGTAGGGTGATTGCTCAAATATGTTGAGAGTTCCAGAAAATCTTTTGTCTATCTGTGTGTTCATGTATAATTTGCCAAACTAATATTAAGAAGAGGCCCAGCAGCTCATTCTGTACTTCACGGAATTTAATATCAGTAATGCAAGTGTCAGCTAGGCTCAGGGGTAGCACGCTCACCTTTTGAGTGAGAAGGTAATGGATTCAAGCGCTACTCCAGGACTTGAACACACAATCTAAGCCGACACTTCAGTCCTACATTGTTGGAGGTGCAGTCTTTCAGTTGAGACATGAAACCAAGGCCTTGTCTGCCTGTTCAAATGGATGTAAAAGATCCTATGGCATGATTTGAAGAAGAGTAAAGAGCTTGTCCAACAGCCCTCCTCAATCAACATGTCCCAAAAATAGATTAACTGGTCATTTATTAATTTCCTATTTGTGGGAACTTGCTCTGGGCAAATTGGCTGCTGGTTTTTGGCATATCCCAAAGAGGTATAAGTGCTCCATAAATGCAAGTTCTTTCCTTCTTAATATGTTTAATTGCCCCATACATATGGCTTTAGGAAGTAAATGACTATTACCTATGAAGCATGAAGCATGCAGGTGCCCTGCTATTGTAGAACTTGCCACAAGAGGAATTGAAAGTTATGAATTGAAAGAACAAAAGTAGGAGGGATTTTGAAAATTGAAATCTGGTTTTGAAGTGTGGACTTTTTTTTAACCCTAAGGCAAATCTTAGCAAGGTGACAAACTGTAATATGTCTGGGAACAGTCCCAGCGAAGGCTCGTGGCCTTCCTCTAGTTAAAGATTGCGAGTTAACCAGCTTCATCACACCACTCTTTGTAGTTTAGAGTCAGCAGTACTGTTAGCTGTGATGATTATTATTTTTACCCAAACCATGGAGGAAATAATTTCTTTAATTTATATTGGGGAAATGATTTTTGGAGTGGCCGGTTTACAACAGTTTTATGAGAGCAGCACCTTGGCGTTGCTTTGTCACAGAGCAGAACTGAAGCAGGAAGTGTCCACCATTCCAGTTTATTCAATACTTGTTTTACTCCTTCTTTCAGACAGTGGTTTATTGATTAGGTGCTTTCAGACAGAACAGATTCCTGCTTTGTTAGGCGGAATACAATCTTTACTCATTCATATGAAGTCATTTAATTCGTCAAACTAAGCAAGGCAATTGTGTCTGGCATTGCCTGCACAGATTCAGGAAAAACCTATGCTCCCAACTGAGAGGAGTTTAAGCCTTGCCCGGGGTATTTAAAACAAATTCCTGGAATATGGGCATTGCTGGATGGCCAGCATTAATTGGCAATCTACTCTTTGTAGTGATTGGATTTAAATGAATGACTTGCTCGGCCACCTCAGAGGGCAGTTAAGAGTCAACCCCAGCATCGAAGCACTGACCACACTCAACCAGCTCCGCTGGGCGGGGCACATTGTCCATATGCCTGACACAAGACTTCCAAAGCAAGTGCTCTACTCGGAACTCCTATATGGCCAGGTGGGCAGAGGAAACGTTACGGGGAAACCCTCAAAGCCTCGTTGATAAAATGCGGCATCCCCACCGACCACTGGGAGTCCCTGGCCAAAGACCGCTGTAAGTGGAAGAAGAGCATCCAGGAGGACGCTGAGCACCTCGAGTCTCGTCGCTGAGAGCATGCAAGCGCAGGCAGCGGAAGGAGCGTGCGGCAACCCAGTCCCACCCACCCTTTCCCTCAACGACTGTCTGTCCCACCTGTGACAGAGACTGTAATTCCTGTATTGGACTGTTCAGTCACCTGAGAACTCACTTTTAGAGTGGAAGCAAGTCTTCTTTGATTTTGAGGGACTGCCTATGATGATGATGGGCTGGGAGTCAGATATAAGCCCAGCTGGCTAAGGACAGCAGTGAATCTGTTGGAGTTTTACAACAATCAAATAGCTCATGGTCACTTTTACCGACAGCCATTGTTTTTATTTCCAAAATTGAACTAATTTTCTCAAACTACCTGTACCATGGTGGGATTTGAACTTCCATTCTCTGGATTATTAGTCCAAGGTTTTGGATTACTTTTGGATTAAGTAACATAATCACTAGCTTACCGTACCCTGTTTTGTTTGTCCTTGAGTTTGGTTTATTTTCACTCGGGCTATTCAATGACCACTTCTTGATAGTGCAACTCTGCCTCAGGGAGGAAGGGGTGAGTGACAATGCAGGAGTAATCTTGCCCTTCCATTACTTGGTCTTGGAGTGACATCAATGACAAATACCGAGAGGAAAGAAAGAAAGACTTGCATTTATATAGCACCTTTTCCGACGTCGGGACGTCCCAAAGCGCTTTACTGTCAATGAAGTACTTTTGAAGTGTCGTCACTGTTGAAATGTAGGAAGCACAGCAGCCAATTTGTGTACAACAAGCTCCCACAAACAGCAATGTGATAAAGATCAGATAATCTGTTTTTAGTGATGTCGATTGAGGAATAAATATTGGCTGACCGGGTATAACTTCCCTGCTCTTCTTTAAAATCATGTCATGGGATCATTTACGTCCACCTGAGAGTCCAATGGGGCCTCGATTTAACATCACATCTGAAACATAGCACTTCCGTACTGCACTGGCGTGTCGGCCTAGATTTTTGTGCTCAAGTTCCTGGAGTGGGACTTGAACCCACAACATCCTGACTCAGGTGAGAGTGCAACCAGCTGAGCCAACGCTGACACTCCGTAGAGACCACATTGCTCTCCTGGGTGACGAAGAGTAGCGCTTTTTGTTACGCTATTGGCTTATGAATTAGGAAGACCAAGTTCAAATTCCAGGCTCAACTGGTATTTTCTAAAGCGGACCTTGCCCAACAATCTCCAGAAGGCAACGACTTGCATGGCTTGCAGTTTTACAATAGCCAGCAGCCTCTCCGGCACCTCGTGCAAGTCAACATTCTTAATGTGTGAGGGTTGAAGGCTATTGAACGAGAATGCATTGCAGTGGATATGAACACACAATAGTCCACACAGGGGTCATAGCAAACTAGATTATTTTTCTCAGCTCCCTAGTTGCATCCTAACCGAAATCATTCAGCCCATACTCGGAATTGATCTTGGGATCTTCTAGTCTGTATGACTAGGTACCACCGCAGGCATTACCTCTACCCAGCAGGCCATATGCTTCCATTTTGTTTAACATTCAGTCATGCAACACAGTTTAAGGGAATATATACTGCTGTGCTGTGACGTGGCACTGACTGAGAGCTAGTGCTCTTTGAGCGTCAACAATCTAGCTTGCCTGTGTGTAGTAGTCAGGAGGATTAAACAAGCAGCTCAGACGGACAGTAAAGCGCTGCTCATTAATTAAGTTTAATCGATTTAAAGGCTTTGAGCCATTGGCTAATCATCTTATCAGTCTAGCTGGTGTGCACATGAGACTAAATCTGATCTGTTCAAGGCTTTTGGTACAAATCGGAATTCACACTGATTTATGGAGGCTGAATATTTCTCTCAGACTTAAAACAATTTGTTTTGGGGAGAATTTTTCTGCTCAAGGTCAGACATGTCGGCACTGGGGAGTGGAATCTGTCTCCACTTAATGCTCAGTGACTGGAACACTGAAGCTGGGTACCGCGGTGCCTGTAAAAGTACCCTGTAAAAGTTCATATGCAAAAATAAAATGTGATGGACGGTATAAGGTGGCCAGGGTAGGCCCAACAGTCTGAAAGGTATATTTATTGGTATCCCCGAAGCTTTCCTCTTCTCTCCTCCCAAGCTGCCTCCCTCCCACCCCCGCCCCGCCCCTGCCAAAAGCGCGATAATTTCCCTACGAAGAAGCAAGAACGGAACCAGATAGGATTCCAAATGAGGAGTCCGAGACATGGAGATCAGGTGACTGACTGTCCATTTGGTTTTGAGTTTCAGTCTGATTTCATGAGTGGCTGTTTTATTAAACCTTCGAAGTGAAAACACCCAGTTGTTCAGTGCTGAATTTGTTGTCGAGTAAAATGTAGTTAAAAAATTACATTTGCTGTGTGTGGATTGAGATGTTCTGAGGTTTCTGTACTTACCCTGTTGGATCAGAACCCAGCTCCTGAGAAATCAATTGCAACACCGATTACAATTTAACTGCTTTATGTAAAAACTAGACTCTGTTTGCCATGGAAATGATTGTAGATTAAAGTCCTGGATCCGTTTATGAGGCGGTCAGACTGCTGTGTGAATTTTAAAACCGAGCCATAAGGTGTCCAGCTCAGCAAGCTGGCATAAAGGGCTCGCAGCAGTGGCAGGAGTTCCAAAGGCCACGGGGGCTTAGCAATTAGTGAGCGGTACAGTAATCACACTTCAAGAAGGTGCGAACAATGACTTAAGTGCCCGACATAGCCGGCCTGCTTTTAATAGGGTTGTAATTGATGCCTGTGGCAAAAGGCCAGTCATTTGGCTGATCTAGCGGCTGTGTGGGAGAAGTGAGAATATGGTGAGTGCTGGGGACTGTGTATATCAGCAATACTGCCGGCATCAGTCACAGTGGCCACTGCTGGCACAAGAAGTTCCTAATAAATTAGACCCAGTGTAATGGATATATGCAGTTGATTTTAAACCAGTAATCTCATCTTGGTGGTTTAGTTGATGGTTGGACAGTTGTTGAGTTGAACCCGATGCCCACACCAATGAGATTACAGCTTCTCATCACTTCAAGCTATCCAAACAACTATTGAACATAATTGACCAGGACCCTCTGCTGGGAGAAGACCTTGTAGACTAATGCTCCTGTTACATTGCAGATAAGAACATAAGAATTAGGAACAGGAGTAGGCCATCTAGCCCCTCGAGCCCGCTCCGCCATTCAACAAGATCATGGCTGATCTGGCCGTGGACTCAGCTCCACTTACCCGCCCGCTCCCCATAACACTTAATTCCCTTATTGGTTAAAAATCTATCTATCTATCTGTGATTTATATACATTCAATGAGCTAGCCTCAACTGCTTCCTTGGGCAGAGAATTCCACAGATTCACAACCCTCTGGGAGAAGAAATTCCTTCTCAACTCGGTTTTAAATTGGCTCCCCCGTATTTTGAGGCTGCGCCCCCTATTTCTAGTCTCCCCAACCAGTGGAAACACCTCTCTGCTTCTATCCTGTCTATCCCTTTCATTATTTTAAATGTTTCTATAAGATCACCCCTCATCCTTCTGAACTCCAACGAGTAAAGACCCAGTCTACTCAATCTATCATCATAAGGTAACCCCCCTCATCTCCGGAATCAGCCTAGTGAATCGTCTCTGTACCCCCTCTAAAGCTAGTATACCCTTCCTTAAGTAAGGTGACCAAAACTGCACGCAGTATTCCAGGTGCAGCCTCACCAATACCCTATACAGTTGCAGCAGGACCTCCCTGCTTTTGTACTCTATCCCTCTTGCAATGAAGGCCAACATTCCATTCGCCTTCCTGATTACCTGCAAACTAACTTGGTCCCTCTGCACCGCAGCATGTTGTAATTTCTCCCCATTCAAATAATATTCCCTTTTACTGTTTTTTTTTCCAAGGTGGATGACCTCACATTTTCCGACATTGTATTCCATCTGCCAAACCTTAGCCATTCGCTTAACCTATCTAAATCTCTTTGCAGCCTCTCTGAGTCCTCTACACAACCCGCTTTCCCACTAATCTTTGTGTCATCTGCAAATTTTGTTACACTACACTCTGTCCCCTCTTCGGTCATCGATGTATATTGTAAACAGTTGTGGTCCCAGCACCGATCCCTGTGGCACACCACTAACCTCCGATTTCCAACCCGAAAAGGACCCATTTATCCTGACTCTCTGCTTTCTGTTCGCCAGCCAATTCTCTATCCATGCTAATACATTTCCTCTTTCTCTGCGTACCTTTATCTTCTGCAGTAACCTTTTGTGTGGCACCTTATCGAATGCCTTTTGGAAATCTAAATAAACCACATCCATCGGTACACCTCTATCCACCATGCTCGTATTATCCTCAAAAAATTCCAGTAAATTAGTTAAACATGATTTCCCCTTCATGAATCCATGTTGCGAATGCTTGATTGCACTATTCCTATCTAGATGTCCCGCTATTTCTTCCTTAATGATAGCTTCAAGCATTTTCCCCACTACAGATGTTAAACTAACCAGCCTCTAGTTACCTGCCTTTTGTCTGCCCCCTTTTTTAAACAGAGGCATTACATTAGCTGCTTTCCGATCCGATGGTACCTCCCCAGACTCCAGAGAATTTTGGTAGATTATAACGAATGCATCTGCTATAACTTCCGCCATCTCTTTTAATACCCTGGGATGCATTTCATCAGGACCAGGGGACTTGTCTACCTTCAGTCCCATTAGCCTGTCCAGCACTACCCCCCTAGTGATAATGATTGTCTCAAGGTCCTCCCTTCCCACATTCCTGTGACCAGCAATTTTTGGCATGGTTTTTGTGTCTTCCACTGTGAAGACCAAAGCAAAATAATTGTTTACGGTCTCAGCCATTTCCACATTTCCCATTATTAAATCCCCCTTCTCATCTTCTAAGGGACCAACATTTACTTTAGTCATTCTTTTCCGTTTTATATATCTGTAAAAGCTTTTACTATCTGTTTTTATGTTTTGCGCAAGTTTACATTCGTAATCTATCTTTCCTTTCTTTATTGCTTTCTTTGGGAAAATTTTAAACGGCAGCAATCTTCTAGTTTCCCACTAACCTTGGCCACCTTATACGCATTGGTTTTTAATTTGATACTCTCCTTTATTTCCTTGGTTATCCACGGCTGGCTATCCCTTCTCTTACTGCCCTTCTTTTTCACTGGAATATATTTTTGTTGAGCACTATGAAAGATCTCCTTAAAAATCCTCCACTGTTCCTCAATTGTGCCACCGTTTAGTCTGTGTTCCCAGTCTACTTTAGCCAACTCTGCATTCATCCCACTGTAGTCCCCTTTGTTTAAGCATCGTACGCTCATTTGAGACGCTACTTCCTCACCCTCAATCTGTATTACAAATTCAACCATACTGTGATCACTCATTCCGAGAGGATCTTTTACTAGGAGATCGTTTATTATTCCTGTCTCATTACACAGGACCAGATCTAAGATAGCTTGCTCCCTTGTAGGTTCTTTAACATACTGTTCTAAGAAACAATCCTGTATGCATTCTATGAATTCCTCCTCAAGGCTACCCCGTGCGATTTGATTTGACCAATCGATATGTAGGTTAAAATCCCACATGATTACTGCCTTTCCTTTTTCACATGCCTCCATTATTCCCTTGATTATTGTCCGCCCCACCGTGAAGTTATTATTTGGGGGCCTATAAACTACGCCCACCAGTGACTTTTTCCCCTTACTATCTCTAATCTCCACCCACAATGATTCAACATTTTGTTCATTTGAGCCAATATCGTCTCTCACAACTGCCCTGATATCATCCTTTATTAACAGAGCTACCCCACCTCCTTTCCCTTCTTGTCTATCTTTCCGAAAGTTTAATTCCCAGTCTTGGCCACCCTGCAACCACATTTCTGTAATGGCCACCAAATCATATCCATTTGTAATGATTTGTGCCGTCAACTCATTTACTTTATTTCGAATGCTGCGTGTGTTTAGGTAGAGTGTTTTAATACTAGTTTTTAAACCATGATTTTTAGTTTTGACCCCTCCTGCAGCCCGTTTATATTCATTCATATTGTCCCTTCCTATCACTTTGTGGTTTACACTTACCCCAGTGCTACTCTGCTCTGTTGCCTCCTGCCTTTTCCATTCTTTCTTGGGGTCCTGTTCATCTGAGCTCTCACCCACTCTAACTAGCTCAGAACCCTCTCCTGGGTTCCGAATACTCCTCGCATTGAGGCACAGAGCTTTCAGGCTTGCCTTTTTATTACACTTTGACCCTTTAGAATTTTGCTGTACGGTGGCCCTTTTTGTTTTTTGCATTGGGTTTCTCTGCCCTCCACTTTTACTCATCTCCTTTCTGTCTTTTGTTTCTGTCTCCATTTTGTTTCCCTCTGTCTCCCTGCATTGGTTCCCATTCCCCTGCCATATTAGTTTAACTCCTCCCCAACAGCACTGGCAAACACTCCCCCTAGTACATTGGTTCCGGTTCTGCCTAGGTGCAGACCGTCCGGTTTGTACTGGTCCTACCTCTCTCAGAACCGTTTCCAATGCCCCAGGAATTTGAATCCCTCCCTGCTGCACCACTGCTCAAGCCACGTATTCATCTGAGCTATCCTGCGATTCCTACTCTGACTAGCACGTGCCACTGATAGCAATCCCGAGATTACTACTTTTGAGGTCCTACTTTTTAATTTAGCTCCTAGCTCCTTAAATTTGTCTCGTAGGACCTCATCCCTTTTTTTACCTATATCGTTGGCACTAATGTGCACCACGACAACTGGCTGTTCACCCTCCCTTTTCAGAATGTCCTGCACCCGCTCCGAGACATCCTTGACCCTTGCACCAGGGAGGCAACATACCATCCTGAAATCTCGGTTGCAGCCGCAGAAACGCCTATCTATTCCTCTTACAATTGAATCTCCTATCACTATCGCTCTCCCACTCTTTTTCCTGCCCTCCTGTGCAGCAGAGCCAGCCACGGTGCCATGAACTTGGCTGCTGCTGCCCCCCCTGATGAGTCATCCCCCTCAACAGTACTCAAAGCGGTGTATCTGTTTTGCAGGGGGATGACCGCAGGGGACCCCTGCACTACCTTCCTTGCAGTGCTCTTCCTGCTAGTCTTCCATTCCCTATCTGGCTGTGGACCCTTCACCTGCGGTAAGACCAATTCGCTACATGTGCTACTCACGTCATTCTCAGCATTGTGGATGCTCCAGAGTGAATCCACCCTCAGCTCCAATTCCACAATGCGGTCTGTCAGGAGCTGGAGGCGGATACACTTCCCGCACACGTAGTCGTCAGGGACACCGGAAGTGTCGCTGAGTTCCCACAGGAGGTGCAGGAGGAACATATCACGTGACCGAGCTCTCCTGCCATGACTTAACCTTTAGATACACTTAATTTGGCGACAACACTGTTAACAGGTTATTTACTGATATAAAAAATAAAAAGAAAACCTACTCACCAATCACCAGCCAATCACTTACCCATTTGGCTGTGACGTCACCTTTTGATTTCTTTCTATTTTTTTGCTTTTTCTCCTGTACAAGCTGGGCCTCTTAGAGGCCTCTCCACGCACCCCGGACTTGTGCTGCTCGAACTGCCGTTCCTCCTCCGACGCTGGGCCTTTATAGGCCTCTCCACGCACCCCGGACTCGCGCTGCTCGAACTGCCGCTCCTCCTCCGACGTTGGGCCTTTATAGGCCTCTCCACGCACCCCGGACTCGCGCTGCTCGAACTCAGATATCACTTACTGCGCTCACACCAGTGAAGTGGATAGGGCTGAGTTATACTGTCTTCCTGTACTGCTCTGGTGCAGTACAAGACCTCAGCCAACAGTCAGTTACTGGCCAATGGGCTACCTGGAATGAAGAAAGACAAATGCAAAGAATGTCTTGGAAAATTGGGGCCTTTTTCATTTGAACACGGATTACAGGACCATGGCCCCAAGTTTCCCTAAAGAAGAAAAATGGTGTTAACTTACCTGGACGCCCGTTTTTCTTTTAGACCTTCAGCGCTGAAAATAAAACTGTATAGTTTCCTCACCATATGTGCACCCTCTGGTGCCAGCGCTACCCGATCCAACTCTGCAGGCGGAGCCTCCAATGTGTGCTGGAACCGCACAGCTCATGCGATGGAAAACATTTTTTTTAACCCACTGTGCATGCACTGGTTAAAATTAGCAAAGGGTGGCAAAGGATAAATAGAAGAATCATCTTCTAGAATGAGATGCCATAGATACAAGATTAAATGTAAGAAACCTATAACGGGAGCAAGAGAAACATCCTTACACAGAGTTGTACGGTTGTATGACTGGTCAGTGGCTGAGGCAGAATCTACGTCGACAGTCAAAATGAGATTGGATAGGTGGATGGAGGATATGGGGATGAAGGGAATTGGGAACAAGATGGGTAATTGTGATTTGAGACAATGGGCTAGACTTTCCTATGGGCCCCTCAACGCCCAATTGCCCGCTCAGAAAAACCGCTAACATTTGGTGAGTAACACTGGCAAGAATTTCCACTTTTATGTTAAAACTAATTAAAACTAATCGCCCGGCGAGAAAATGGCCATTGCACCTTTATTCTCGGCGGCTTTCTCAGCGATTAAGGGGAAACTAAGTAAAATGGGCGGTTTAAAAAAAAATTTAGTCCGAGGCTGCGGTTGGGCCTAGGGAAGGGGGAAAACTTTTTTTTAAATTTCAATAAAAAAAAACGTAAAAAGCATTCCCAAGACACTTTTACACCAATTGGCGTATAAACATTTAAAAAAAAAGAACCTTTATCTTAGCTTTCTTTGCAGAGTACTCACCTACCGCCCTGTTTAAGCAGCTTTTACAGGGCGGTTCCCTTGGCGAACGGGACGGGCTTCCGTTGAGGCCAAACTTATGCCCTGTTGATTTTCCCGGCGTTGCATGTCGGTGGTTTGGTCCTGGCGGGTGTGTTCAGATGTGGGCGATACCACCAAAAGGTCTAAGGGGGAAACTTTCACCGGGTGGAAAAACAGCTGTACTGCCGAGAAAATCGTTGAGAACCTGTCGAAAATGATAGGAAAGTCTAGCCCTATATGCTAGCAAGGAGGGTTGGCACTGACAGACTGGTTGGTCCAAATGACCTGTTTCTGTGTTGTAACCTCTGTATCTCTTCTAACATAGGTAGTTTAAAGGATTAGTAAATTATGTGGACTTTTTCTTTTAAACTTGAATGTTAAAGTTTAAAACATTGGCTTTGCAGCATTTGTTATACAGATGTGTGTGAGATTACCACTTTGAGGTTATTTGCAATGATATAAGTATTTATAAATGAAATTTATACCTGAAGTTTTGACACTCGTTCATTCAATATTACACAAGAACTGTTACTGTGATCTCACAACCAATCCAAACCCTGAACTGATGTTGGTTTACCTGCAATTTTTTTCCAAAATGTTGTCCCTTCTTTCCGCTCTTGAAAATTCTGATGAATATAGTAACGCGAGCTCCAGTGACCCTCTGGTCCCATACCCAAAAGACTACAGGGCCAAAATTTAGGGTCTCAAAGTGCCTGTTTGCAGTGGCCATTCCAAAAAATCGAATAGCCGTCCCTTTGGGGCCGACAGGCCGACGCGACCTAAATTCAGGTCACGTATTTTTCGGCCCCATACTGCCCAAGTGGTATCACTGCCAGTAAAATGAATAAAACAACAATAAAAATACTTACCCAGCGATTTTCATCTCACTCCGTGGATCCCCCGCTGCACGGTGCCTCCGACAGGTTCCCTTTCGGTGCATCTCTGCAGAGTGACTGCGGGCCCTGCAGCACGGCGGCCCTTAAAGGGGAGGGCCCACTGCCTTGGCCGCAGTTCAAGAATTTTTGCTGGCCAACTTGCCAATCAGCCGGCAAAATACTGGCCCCAGTTTTGGTCGGGCCGCCAACGGGCAGCCTGGCAACCCCTCTTGGGTGCCAGGCTGCTGGCTCGGCCGAAACCCTCCCTGATGGCTCAGTGGCCAAAGTTTAAAAAATAGGAGGGGAGAGAGCATGGTGAGGCACATGCGCTGTGACGTCACCACACTGATTGACAACCGTGGGTGGGCCAATCCGACCAATTTTCAGCCAGTCAGCCTGGCTTTGATTCTAAGGCCCGCCCCCATTTTGATCCATTTCCTGTCGGACTTTGAAAACAATTCCAAGTCCTGAAAATGGATCGACTCACAAAGAGTTAGTACCAGCTAAAAACTCATGGAACATCTGAATTTCTGCCCCTACTCTTCATATGTGATTCTAGACAGTAGCTTTGGATGGCTATGACACTTGGCTCACATCTGTGGAATTCTCTGCCCAAGGAAGCAGTTGAGGCTAGCTCATTGAATGTATTCAAATCACAGATAGATAGATTTTTAACCAATAAGGGAATTAAGGGTTATGGGGAGCGGGCAGGTAAGTGGAGCTGAGTCCACGACCAGATCAGCCATGATCTTGTTGAATGGCGGAGCAGGCTCGAGGGGTTAGATGGCCTACTCCTGTTCCTAATTCTTATGTTCTTATTATGTTCTTTTATGCCAGAGCAAATTGGAGGTCAAACCTGGGATCCTTGGATTATATAGCTTATTGCCACTTCCTGGATTAGTTTAGCACTGAGCCTTTGATATAGGTACATGGCAATTGTTTCATCCCTGCAGTGCGACACACTGGGCTGAAAACTGAGGCCTTGCCGGATCCGTACAAAGTGTGCATGCATCGAGAACCGGCTTTTCCGATCTGTCAATCTTTCTCCGTACAGATCGCACGCATCCCCGGGAAAAGGACACCTGCACGGCAGAGATTGAGCTATTTGCTCAAATCATAGAATCATAGAAATTTACAGCATGGAAGGAGGCCATTTTGGTCCATTGTGTCCGAGCCGGTACCAACGAATGTCCTTCAAACTTTTACGCCTGATAAAAGCAGGCGCATAGCTTACTTTTACCAGTTTAACACTTTTAAAACATATAAAAATTACATTTAAACACTCATTTATATATTTTAAAACCCTGTCCATTTAAGTAAGTTTATTTTTAACCCTATTAAAACACCAAAATAATTCCAAAAAATATATATTTTTTCAAAACATTTAACTGCATTTCATTTCAATTCATTTTAAATATGTGAGGTGTTTTATTTATTCGGGTCGGAGGCGTTCGTATGAAGGAAGCCGCTGACTGTAATTTTCCCCCTACTATTTTGTAGCTAAATGACACACAAAATGTGCCGTCTAATTGCCCTATTCATCATCATCATAGGCAGTCCCTCGGAATCGAGGAAGACTTGCTTCCACTGTAAAAATGAGTTCTTAGGTGACTGAGCCACAGTCTTTGTCACAGTCGTTGAGGGAAAGTTGGCTGGGCCATAGGCTGCATGGGCTTGGTTTCTGCCTGCTCTCGGCAACAAGACTTAAGGTGCTCAGCGCCCTCCCGGATGCACTTCCTCCACTTAGGGTGGTCTTTGGCCGGGGACTCCCAGGTGTCGGTGGGGATGTTGCACTTTATCAGGGAGGCTTTGAGAGTGTCCTTGAAACATTTCCTATGCCCACTTTTGGCTCGTTTGCCGTGAAGGAGTTCCGAGTAGAGCACTTGCTTTGGGAGTCTCGTGTCAGGCATACGAACAATGTGGCCTGCCCAGCGGAGCTGATAAAGTAGGGTAAGTGCTTCAATGCTGGGGATGTTGGCCTGGTCGAGGACGCTAACGTTGGTGCATCTGTCCTCCCAGGGGATTTGCAGGATCTTGCAGAGATATCGTTATTGGTACTTCTCCAGCGACTTGAGGTATCTACTGTACATGGTCCATGTCTCTGAGTCATACAGGGGGGGGGGGGGGGCGGGTATTACTACAGCCCTGTACAACCATGAGCTTGGTGGCAGATTTGAGGGCCTGATCTGTGCACAGTCTTTTCCTCAGGCGGCCGAAGGCTGCACTGGCGCACAGGAGGTGGTGTTGAATTGCGTCGTCAATGTCTGCCCTTGTTGATAAGAGGCTCCCGAGGTATGGGAAATGGTCCACGTTGTCCAGGGCCGTGCTGTGGATCTTGACGACTGGGGGCCAGTGCTGTGCAGCAGGGACAGGTTGGTGGAGGACCTTTGTCTTACGGATGTTTAGTGTAAGGCCCATGCTTGCGCACACCTTAGTGAATATGTTGACTATGACTTGGAGTTCAGCCTTTGTATGTGCGCAGACGCAGGCGTTGACTGTGTACTGTAGCTCGACGACAGAGGTTGGGATGATCTTGGACCTGGCCTGAAGATGACGAAGGTTGTACAGGATCCCACTGATTTTGTAGTTTAGTTCCACTCCAGCGGGGAGCTTGTTGAGGTGAGGTGGAGTATGGCAGCGAGGAAGATTGAGAAGAGGATTGGACCGATGACGCAGCCCTGTTTGACCCCAGTCCGGACGTGGATTGGCTCTGTAATGGATCCATTGATGAGGATCACGGCCTGCATGTCGTCGTGGAGCAGGCAGAGGATGGTGACAAAATTTTGGGGGCATCCTAAATGGAGGAGGACACTCCATAGACCCTCGTGGTTGACAGTGTCAAAGGCCTTTGTAAGGTCAAAGAAGGCCATGTACAAGGGTTGGTGCTGTTCCCTGCATTTTTCTTGCAACTGTTGTGCTGTAAAAATCAAGTCCATTGTACCCCGTAGAGGACAAAATCCGCACTGTGACTCCGGCGAAGCTCCTCAGCCACGGAAGAAGACGGTTGAGGAGGATTCTAGCGACGACTTTCCCAGTGGCTGAAAACAGGGAGATTACTCTGTCGTTGCCGCAGTTGGACTTGTCCCCTTTTTTAAAAATAGTCACGATTACTGCATCTCTGAGATCCTCCGGCAAGCTCTCCTCCCTCCAGATGAGAGAGATGAGGTCATGCATTCGTGCCAACAGTGCCTCAGTGGGGATTCCATCCGCTCCCGTAGCCTTGTTGTTCTTAAGCTGTCTTATGGCTTTTTCTACCTCACGCAGGGCTAGGGTTTTACTGAGGTGGTGGCAGGTCGCATGCTGCGGGATGGAATCGAGAACACTCGAGTCAAAGGCAGAGTCTCGATTGAGGAGATCTTTGAAGTGCTCCTTCCAGCAGGCCTTGACTGCCTCAGTGTCCTTGAAGAGTGTTTCCCCGTTCTTGGCCAGCAGTGAGGTGGGGCCTTGGGAGTTTGTGCCGTAGGTGGCTTTTGATTGCGATGAAGAATCCTCGCACAACATGGCTGTCGGCCAGCTGCTGTATCTCCTGTGCTTTCTCCATCCACCATCTGTTCTTTAGGTCGCAAGATTTTTGTTGGACCTTGGCCTTAAGCCATCTGTAATGCTGCTTTGCTGCTTCCGAGTTCAGTTGTTGTTTTAGGCTCAGAAATGCCCTGCGCTTGCGATCTATTAGCTCTTGGATCTCCTGGTCATTCTCATCAAACGAGTCCTGGTGTTTCCTGGTTGAGTGACGGAGCATCTCTTCACAATTGCCCTATTACACAGTTTGTCACATACCTTCAAAACTGCATCACACTGAACTTAACCATATTACAGTTAAGATGATAAATTTTTAATGCTAGAAGTTTTCCTTAGGCGTAACATCACTGGCTAATCCTTTAAGCAGATCTTCCATTCCCTATGCAGCAGAGTGTGCCTTTAGCTGCCCAATAAAATTTGGCTCACAGTGCACCCGTAAATGACCGCCACAGGAAAAGTTGCGTTGCAACCCTTGGAGCAGCAGTAATCATGAAGACCTGCAAAAAAGGTAAGTTAAAGTTTTTATGTTTTAATTCTTTTGCAGCGATTCACTCGATGAGTGTCTTGTAAATGTTTTGTAAATGCACATGCGGCGGAGCCTGGTCTCCAGTCGTCTTGGACCCCCTTGCCACTGGACCAAGATCTTGCTCCGTCAAGCCCGTGTGGTGGCTGATGTGCAACAGCCATCCCACGTTAAAAAAATCCACGCACAGTCAACTTCCACCATTTAAAATTAGTTCATCAGTCACCTGAGAACTCATTTTTCGTGTGAAAGCAAGTCATCCTTGACGCCGAGGGACAGCCTATGCTGATGATGATGATGATGATCTGGGTAAATGCATTGAGATCCCTGAACACTCTTTCCATTGTTCTCCGACTAACTGGAATTATCACATGCCTTAACATGCTCTCTTGGTCTTCACTGGGCAGGAGAATATTCACTCTACTAGACTGTGGCTCAGGCTATAACCATGAGACAAATTCATTTAACATGTAAATGAACAGTATTTGGTGAAAACAGCATATTTACAGTAATTACAAATTGCATTAACTCATCAATATCAAAAACAATACTCCTGCACTCGCCCTCAACATTAAGTTGAACCTTGAAATTTGGGTTCCTTTAATTATGTGTCTGTACATTATCATGGAGATGCTGATCCAACTTTTGGGCTAGAATTTTGCCAACTTTGCGACCGTGTTTTCACCGAGATTTGACCCTCCGCGGCGAAAACCTGGTTGGCGGGATCTTCGGGGCACCTCTTTGCTGCGGCGCTTCCACGTACCACCGGGGAGAGGTGTGCCGACGTGAAACAACGTGCAACACTGCGGATTGCGTTACCGTCATACATTCGGCACTCTCCGCCACGCCCAGAATACCGACAGGTCAAACCTGCCGGTGCAGCCCTGCCAGCAGCGGTAAGTATGAGGACCTGCAGAAAGGTAGGTTAAAGTTTTTATTTTTAAATTATTTTTCAGCGATTTATTTGGTAAGGGTTTTGTGAATGTTTTGTGAAATTTATTTTACAATTTTTTGTTTTTTGTTTTTTCCCCCCCACCAAGGACTAAAGTTGCCAAAACTCACGATTTGCACCGCGAATCCTTGTGCAATGCCGACTTTGCCCATGGCGCCAAATTAAAGGCTGAAATTTGTCCTAAAAACGGTAGTGCAGCAAAAACGGTAATTTTGGTGTAAAACTACCGTTTTCTCCGACAACTGAAATTCTAGCCCCAAATCTCTATTAGCCTCAGAGTGACTGACTTCGGTTTGGTTGCAATGCAGCCAAAATATAGTTCTGCATTTCTTTGAAGATAGCCCAGAACAAAGACACTAAAATTGTATTTCTCATAACTACATTTAGCTGGCCAGCCATTCACAAAATGTTTGTGTTTGAATTATATGAGTTGACCCCTCCAGGAGAAATCCTTTAATCTGTTCCAACCAGTTTGAGCTATCTGTGATTGCAGGAACACTTATCCAGATAGCTAGCAGGGGGCCTTCTGAGAAGACGAGTTCAATGGTTCTGCATTTAACAGACATTACCATATTAATATCTATGAAATGGTCTACGGTCTGTTAGGCCACGATGTGAATTATCTGCAGCTTGCTGAAACAGCTAACAATAATCAATTTTAAACCTGTGGGAGGTTTGTCCATCAAGAAAACATCCAATAAATAATTCTCAACAGACCAGAATGCTTCATTTTTGTTCCAACCATATTAGTCCCGAACTTAAATCATTTCATTTCATATTTTGTTATTTTTTTTGTTCCCTAAAAAACTGAATCAATTAATTTTCCTCATCTCTCAATCCTTCAATACTTTAACATCTTACATCTCTCTGTTACCTCCTCCAGCTCTACAACCCTCCGAGATATCTGCGCTCATTCAGTTCTGAACTCTTGCGCATCTCAACTTCCATCGCTCCACCATTGGTGGGCGTGCCTTCAGCTGCCTGGCCCCAAGCTCTGGAATTCCCTCCCTAAACCTCTCCACATCTCTACCTCTCTCTCCTCCTTTAAGTTGCTCCTTAAAACCTATCTTTTGGCCAAGCTTTTGGTCACCTGTTCTAATATGTCCTGAATGTGGTTCAGTGTCAAATTTTGTCCGATAATGCTCTTGGGACATTTTACTATGGTAATGGCGCTATATAAATGAAAGTTGTTGCTGCTGTTGTATGATTGTAGCATCCTAAATATTTCACTACAAGTTGCTTTTAGGCTTCAGTGGATTTATACTATAGAATGTCAAGGCTTCAGCTTTTGAATAAAGCATAAGAAGAGTTTAGTTAAATTGTACAAAGGGTTATTATTCAATATGTACTAGTGTGAGGCAATGGGTTCAGGACAGCTTCATTTAGCCTCTGGGACCAGAACTTGAGTCCTGTACAAACCATTTGGAGAAATGGCTCCTCCTTCCGACAGGTAGTAGGATCGTGGATGACATAAGTTTGGATCGTCTCAACCCACTGTTTACTATGTGTGGGCTCCACAGCACGAACCTTCTCATAATTTGCACAGAATTGCCACGAAACTGGTCATTTTATTTTGGAGATCCTAATTGACTGATGTGGGAAGTAGAAAAGGTTACGTTGCTGGAATAGGAGGTACGACTCTGAATTTGGGTTTTAGGCACAATGTACTCCTCTTGTAACCTGTGCGATTTGTGATTACTTTATAGAAAAGTATATAGGAGCTTCGATCTGTATCTGATCTGTGAGAGATTGTTGCGTCACTGATTGTGGTAAATGAAAAAGCAATTTTTTTCTCTGCACAAATCTTCTTCACGTTGATGAGGACAATCAAAGTCCATCAAGTCACGTGGCTGTACAACATTGTTTGACCTATAATTTTTTATTTCTAGGGATAAAGCACTTCCCCCTTGAACAAACTGAACTGAGGGAGTGATACATTGACTAGGTATTCTTGTACATTCCCAATCGATACTGAGAGTTTGGACTAACGCAGATTCTTATAGAATTGCTATGACTTCCTAGTTGATTTTCTTGAAGGTTGTAGCACCATTGCAAGTACCTATTAACGTCTGATTGCTGCCTTGGGGCATAAACTGAGAGTTTGCTTGGCTTATTGACTTGTGTGCATGTGGGAAGCAAATCAGCTGCTTTGTTCTCTCTCGTTCTCTGTTGCTTGTTTATTGCGGGCCATCAGCTTTGTGTTGTTTAAGGCTGCATCTTTCTCATACAATCTGTTATGGGTAGCCTTCTTTACTTTAACAGATAATCCGCAGACCACATAATCCGCATGCCAGACACAAGACTCCCAAAGCAAGTGCTCTACTCTGAGCTCCTTCATGGCAAACAAGCCAAAAGTGGGCAGCGGAAACACGACAAGGGCACCCTCAAAGCCTCCCTGATAAAGTACGACATCCCCACTGACACTTGGGAGTCCCTAGCCAAAGACCGCCCTAAGTGGAGGAAGTGCATCCAAGAGGGCGCTGAGCACCTCGAGTCTCAACGCCGAGAGCATGCAGAAATCAAGTGCAGACAGCGGAAAGAGCGTGCGGCAAACCAGTCCCATCCGCCCCTTCCCTCAATGACTATCTGTCCCACCTATGACAGAGTCTGTGGCTCTCGTATTGGACTGTTCAGCCACCAAATAACTCACTTCAGGAGTGGAAGCAAGTCTTCCTCGATTCCTAGGGACCATCTAGGATGATGATGAAAGAATAGAACTTGCATTTGTGCAATGATTTTCACAACCTCAGGACGTTCTAAAGCACTTTACAACCAACGAAGTACTTTTGAAGTGTAGTCACTGTTGCATTGTAGGGAGCCAATTTGCACACAGCCAGCTCCCATAAACAACAATGTGATAATAACCACATAATCTGTGTCAATGATATTGGTTGAGAAATAAATATTGACCAGGGGATAACTTCCCTGCTCTTCTATGAAATAGTGCCATGGGATCTTTAATGTCCACCTGAGAGAACGATGTAAATTACCGAAAGCTGGATTTGTGGCTGGAGCACTGGGTGATGAATATGACTGCTTTGAGTTATAAACAGATTTGAAAACGGGCAGGGTTAAGATATTGGGCTGGATTTTTGGCTAATTTGCACCCCATTTAGCGCCTGGATTTTTTTTGGCGTGAAATGAGGCGCACACGATTTTGGACCCGAGCGGAACTTTCGGCAATGGTTTTGCGGCAGGTGCTAACTGTTTTCACCGTTTCGATGAGGTAAATCGTCGTGCATCGCTGCGCGAGTGCCCTGGGCGGAACTTTCGAGCCTATCGCCCGATTTAGTGTCTGCCCAGGAAACCGCCAGCAAAAAGCAGTCGGACCCCAGGCACACCAGAGGTGCAGAGTGCATCCCCGGAGTCGGCTGCTCTGTCAACTCCTCCTCCTCTTCCTCCTCCTCTGCATGATGGCCTGATGTGAAGGGTTGCCTTGAGGGATGCTGCTGCTGTGGCTGGTCATCTGGAAGTAGAAAGCAACAGATGAGTGGTTAGCAGCAGGGGAGGGAGTAGGGTGACATGAGGAAGGCACATCGCACAGGTTCATTACTCCATTATATCTAGTCCAGAGACACTGCATCACATTGCCCCAACCCTAGTCCACAGACACTGCATCACATTGCCCCAACCCTAGTCCACAGACACTGCATCACATTGCCCCAACCCTAGTCCACAGACACTGCATCACATTGCCAAACCATAGTCCACAGACACTGCATCACGTTGCCCCAACCCTAGTCCACAGACACTGCATCACATTGCCCCAACCCTAGTCCACAGACACTGCATCACATTGCCCCAACCCTAGTCCACAGACACTACATCACATTGCCCAACCCAGCCCAGGCAGTGTGCAGGACTTACCCTCAGTATACAAGCAGGGGTCAACGCCACCACTGGCAGTTGCCCGACCTGAGATACCGATGAGGCCTACCACTCACTCCTCCAGATTGGTACGTGGCAGGGTCTGAGGTGGACTGCCACCTGTCTGCACCCTTTCCCGACGGTTGTGGGACTTCTTTGCCTGCTAAGATGAAAATGGGAATGATTACCAGAGAGCCCATCTACTCTTGTGGTACACACAGATAGCCACCAAAGAACTTATACCATACTGTCTGAAAGTAATATAGTTCTCTGTTTAATGGCCTTGGAAGTTGCATGTGGTTCATCAGGAGAACATCGAAGTGCGGAAACATCTTATGAGATCTCAGAAAGCAATCTTAATAATGTGTAAAGATCAGTCATGGCAAATAGGGTGCAAACTAAGCCTACCTATGTGTCATGCATTTTAGGAGGCAATCCACAGAGTGCTGAGAGACAGCAACAGCATCAGAACAAATAGTGTGTCAGATTTATAAATTAAGTAATAAAGGAGTACATCAATAAAAATTGTACTCATTCTAATGTCCCTCGAATGATCATTGAACTTTTCCTGACATTGCTTTCCAGTCCTGGCCACTGTGTGTGAGGCAGAGGCCTCCTCAGCTATCTCCCTCCAGATTCTGTTAAAAATGGATGGCAGTGGTCTAGATCCACCCCTTGTGTGTAATTCTTACCATCCCCTCTCCACAACCCCCACAAGAGCTTCGTTAGGATCTTGTGAAAATCGTCTGTCATGCTGCCTGCAGGCCTCCTCCTCCATCATCAAAAGTGAATAATAAAATAGTTGATTCAGCCCCGGGTGTATTGCGCATGAGCGCGGCCGTGCCCTGCATTAGCGTTTGCGATCGGACAGCAGATCAGAAGCGCAGGAAAAACAAAATTTGCGCATGCGCAGAACGGACGATTTGTTTTTAGGGCCGGAACTTTCGGCTCGAGCGCACAAATTCTGTGGTGTAACGCCGGAGTTAGCGCTAACGCTGTCATGAACTTTAATTTAATGAAAGTTGCGCGCTCTGACACTAACGCTAACCCGATGCGAAAACGGGCAAAATCGCAAAAAGCCGAAAAACCAGCTCATTTAGTCCACAGTAGCAGAGAATAATACAATTAAATGCCTTGTGGTGCCTTAATTATTTTGCTGGTTATATTATTCCTTACAGAATATTCACCCACGTACTAAAACTGTTTAAATATTTTTAATAGTACCTAGTTCACACTGTACTTGTTCTGATAAGGGGTGGAGGGGAGCGTGATCTGACAATGATGACCCTTTGCAGTCCTCATGAAGAAACTAGGAACTATGAAATTATATGGCCAAACTTTGATTGTATCTGGGATGTGTACTCTAACTGCAAGATCTATGTTAGGGTGAATGGGAGACTTATTGAAAAAATTCTCATCAATTAAGTGTTTTTGTAGGGCATGGCCTCGGACTGTCTATTTTGAACATTTCTGAAAGAACTGTGGTACATTTTACAGATGATATTGGGTTATTGTTGGACTCACCTGGTGATCTCGTGTGCTCCACCTACCATTTTCAACAATGGGCTACCCATTATGATGTGGTGGGTCACTGCCAAGTGTACTATTGTGGCTTTGTTTGGCTTAAGACGGAATCTTGAAGGCATTGGTTTGAAGATAACAGGGTCATATGGATACCTAATGTCCTGATGAATACAAGCTTTTTCTGGACAGTTAATCAGTATCATGTACAGAAGAGGCAAAGGACTTTTTTGGTTTTCTCACCTTTCCTTACTTACAGCAAAGTCACAGTACAGGTTAGGCTTGCAATGTATAAGATGTGTTTAAACCAATCTACTATATGGTTCAAAACTCCTAAACGTTCAAGGGATTCCTCCAGCCCATGTTCTAGACCCGGGGCCAAACTGTGAGCTGCACGTGTGATGAAAAGGAGAAATGGTTGCCTGGAGGAAGGCCTCCAAGCTGGACTGACCTTTTGCTGAGCATTCTGGAATTGGCCCAATGGGCATGTCTCTTTTCCAAAGCCACTCACACGAGGACCTGGATTAAATAGTTGGTAACAAGTAAATGGGTATGTAACGTTGGGCTTAGGCATTGAGAACATCAAGGTGGCAGACCCATAGCAAGTGATTGATCATCATGCTGAAGATGGATATCTGTCATATAGGCAATGAGGAAACTCTTGAGACTTGGGATAACAATTGCTGGAAGATGGTAACTTGGAGCCTGAGTGCGAGAACACGCATACATCTGTCGGGAGTTTGATGTCTACCATGATTAGATTGCAGAGAGGAAGCTGCTGCTGCTGAAGCTCTACACCTTGAACTGGTGGAACCATTGTTTAACATGGTCATGGTATGTCTTTCATGCTATAGTCAGGAAGCTGGTGGCATAGTTGTGCCGATCATCATGCTGCTCGTGAGATGTTCAAGGTAGTTGTTGTCCACCTAGCAATGTCTAAACTCAGCTCTACAACAACAACTTGTATTTATATAACGCCTTTAATTTAGTGAAACATCCCAAGGCGTCTAATGACCAACTAATGACTATACACTTTTGAGGGGCAGCAAGGAGTCTTTTTGATGGGTCAAAGTGGCTCCAAGATGATGTGCCTAGTGAACCCTCTGTGATGAACTCATTAATCTGATACCTGATCCAGACAGCTCTACAGTGTCCCAGAGCACTGTTCCTCATTTGACCAGCTAGACCTGCTCAGTCTGAGGACATGGATTGGTAGACCTAGCTCTGAGATCCTTTCCACTTGGCTCCAGATAGCCCAGCAAGCCAGTTCCCCAACATGTAGGGATTGGGCTGGTTGGATGAGCAGTGGGAAGCTTACCAGTGATCTGTGCCGGTAAACCCCAGCAGTACCCATAAGCCTTGGCTCTTGCCAACCTGCGCCCGAGTTGTCTGGGCTAAAGCAAATGGGGTGTGTCCCTATAGGGAGAGGATACACATTCTCAACCTGTGGATATTTCTTAGTAGCTTATTTCGAAGACACTTGAGCAAGATGATGAGTTTTGGCCGGCAAAAAAATAATGTACAATGTGCAATCTCAGCTTTTCCAAGTATATTTCTTGTAATATAGGAGCATTTGAACCTTTGAATAAATGTGCGTTTTCTTTTGCTGAAATCTGGATCTGAGAGAACAATGGTAGTGGAGATAAATGTTACCAAGCTGGTAATAGTGACAGCTGATCTTGTATAATAACCAAATTGGACATTTCTGCTAATACCTTTCAGTGATGGTTTTGAATTATTGCCAATAACATGCACGCCTTTGCCTGGCTTCCAGTTCATAGCAGTTCTGATAATGATGTAAATCTTTCAAAAAACATTAGCCCGAAAGGATATACAGAAATCACTGCCTGCCTATACCAGCTTTGGAGCACATCTTGAACTACACTTAGCTCTCTGGTAACCACTCATGTGAATACGTTAGATTTAGGGTTGCTGTCTACTGCAGGCGATTGCCATCATAGTACAGCAGCAATGTGATACCGAGAGGTTCACCATCACGCGTCATGGCATCACTTGTGGAGATTCTGTGCACTTCTCCCTACTAGTGTGTCTGCCATTACAAATTTTGCTTTCCAATTAAATAAATGCAAACTGTACATACCAACTCTGCTAATAATTGAATGGATAAAAGAACCATTTGCTGTGGTACAGAGCCACACAGATTAGAATGCCTTGGCTTTGATCCTCGATGCTCAGCTAATTCAATCATGGCAGCAATTGAATTGCTGCAGTTGGCCTCGGCAGCCCAGACTTGGGAGGAGAGAAATCTCACAGGATTCCTGCTCCTTGTTGCCTGTGTGGCTAATAGATGAGAATGGATCAGGCTCTGCTGTGTTGCATTCCATTTGTTGACCAGCCTGTTCACACGTGTTGGGCTCATAATATGAGTGGCCATTCTGTTTAGGTACCAATGGGAGTCCGGCCCCCCTTGAAACCTTAGCCCATAAAGTGAGGATGGGAGAAAGCAAGTTTGAAAAATTCATGCTGCACAGGTACACTGGGGGTTAGTTTGGCCAAAGGGTGAAAACAGGCGCTAAATGGGTGCACTTGCTCGAAAGTCTGGATTTAGCACACAATTTTGGTCCTAATTGCTGATTACCATAATTTGAACTTGTCTGGAGGTGCTAAACCAGAAACTCAAGTGCTGATTATATTAATTTTTGTGGAGTAGTATATGTGGGTTCTTCACTCACACATGCACTGAAGGTGTGGAGTGCACTTGCAGGCACACAGTGGCATGTTGCAGGATGGCTCAGGGACCGAGGGAGAGGGTGCACAGGTTCTGCAGGCGCTGGACGTCGAGGGATGTCCTGTATTCGCAAGGGGGGGGGGGGGGGGAAAGACGCCAGCTCACCCTCCTCGCTCTCCTATCCCTCGTTCCTGCCGCAGCTGGTGCTGCTCTGCCTGGCCTCATGTCCTCCTTGCATTACTCACCCAGACCAAGGAGGACCCTAGCAAGGTACCCATGGATTCCCTTTCTCCTGCTGACTCCTATAAGATGGAGTTGCACAGCACTTGCTCTTTTTAGGTGACGTCCTCAGAGAATTTGATAAATGAATGTTGCTGGGTCTGTCTGCCAAAATGTTTCACAGGTCCCCTTCACAGCTCCAGCAACAAGTGAACATGAAATGGTGAATATCCCTTTAAGTAGTGCTTGAAATCTACACCAACACCTTGTTTACTCTCAAACAACTGGTCATTGTGAGGAGGGACATTGGGACAAGTGCTAGCCACTAAAATGCCATGCGACCTTCTTAATGTACCTCTTTGAACAAGCTTTTGGTCATCTGCGCTAATTTCTCCTTATATGGCTCAGTGTCAATTTTTTCTTGTCTTATAATACTTCTGTGAAGCGTCTTGACCCCACCTTGCAACCTTGGAGGATTGTTAGCGCCTGAACGCGCTGTCGGAAATCGCCCCCACGTCTGCTACTCACTAAGGTTTTGCTGGTGGGCAACTTTGACTGTATTTTAATCGAATTTGCAAACCTGAAGGAAAAACAGAGCATGCTGCAAACATTCAGCAGGTCCATGACATTGCAGTGCGCGAACAGGAGAGCTGATGTTTGAAGTGTCGACATTTGGATGTGTATCATTTCCCAGAACTGAAGATTGAAATATAAACAGGCACTTTGGTAAAGTAACTTGCAAGCATGCAAACAGCATTCTCGGGCCAACCCCTTTCCAAAACAAATGTCCCAACACATCATGAAAGTGCAACAAAATAACGCAGCGGTTTTCAGACTCTTAAAATTGGCGAAAGTGTAAATGGAAAAATTGGAAAGTTTCTAACATTCGCAGGTTGTCATGATCCCTTTATGAAGTGGAATTATTTACACTATTCCACTATTTTTGAGGGAACCTGTTGATTTTCTCCACTATATCCCATAACTTGGGTTTGTCACTCGACAGCGAGATAGTCGTATGTATCATTAGAACTCCTGTTTTTATGTTAAATTTCTCCGAAACCCTGGTGGTTATAGAGTTTAGGCCAATTATAGTGCTCCTACCACCTCAGAGTTTATTCAACACTGACCGCCTCAGAATTTTTTGGGCCAGCTATAAGACATATCTGCCTGTGTGTAAATATGCATATGTGAAACTTGGTGTACTCAGATAAAAGAGTAAATAATTTAACACAACAGCCTCCTCACACTGCTTTGGGAATGATTTCAATACTGCAGCCCTCGGTGCAACATTCTTGGGGTACAAAACTACGGTTCGCAGAAATGGACTACTTGTGACACCAAGTATACCTCTATCACAGGAATAAAATAATCCATTTCAACTGAGTTAGGTTTATTTCTGGTTCCTTTTCTGCTATTTTTCTCTTCCCTATCGACCTCTCCTGAAGGCACCGACTCCTTTGGGGGAATTTTAACATTTGGAAGTGGGGGTGGTTAAATTGTTAAAAATGGAATTCTCGACCTGATCCCACCTCCAACCCACCCACTTCTGGTTTTAACGGAGGCAAGACGGGGACATGCAACCAACCCGCTCCCAGGGGGCGGAACGGCAATTTAGATATTATAATGAGGCTGGAAGCCTCTTTTTTTTAACATCCATTCTATTTTTAACTGCATGCGGATGGGTTTACATAATTTGTGAAACCCGGCAGTTACAGCAAGATGGAGACTACTGGATTCAGGAGGTAAGTGGCTTTATATCTACCTCCTGGATCCAGGGTCCCTGCCTAACACACCCCCTGCGATCAGCGACCCCCCTCCCCCCCCCACGAGGTCTCCGATTGCCCTCCCAGGCTGCCTTCTCCCCCAGCGATGATGCTCAGACCGGCCACGATCCTTGGGTGACCAGCCATGATCTTCTCTTCACCCTCCCTCCTCCTGTTCTCCCCCCCACTCCGATCCTCTACCGCACCCCCCCCTCCAATTGTCTGTCTGACCCCTGATACTCTCCATCCTGAACGTTTGCCCAATCCTCTATCCGTTCTAATCATCAGGCCAACCCCCGATCCTCTCTTCCCCTCCTTCCAATCATTTGCCCAATCCTCGATCCCCTCTACGCTACACCCCCTCCCGATCCATTTAATGGCCCGGCCTGACCCCCGATCCTCTACCCACCACCCCCCCCCCCAACACCCCAATCTATTTGATGGCTTGGCCCTCAAGCAAATCCTCCCTCTCAACAATGTTCAGCCAAAGGTCTACCCGCCCACAACCAGCCAGCCTCTCAATCTGCGGGCAGGAAACTGAGGCCTCGCATGCAAATCAGGCCTCAGAGCCCCCCCCCACCCCACCCCAACCCACCTTTCTCCCAAAATTCTGACCCTTCTGTTGCACTGTTCCACAGGCACTTCCCAACCTATGGACCTCAGCCAGGCGACTGTATGAGACCAGACAGTGAGTGTGTGTTGCATCATTCTCAACCTGAGCTGGCCTTAGCCAACATCCGTACATGTACTTTCCAACAGGAGTCACTGGATAATCAGCAGTGGGAACGCCAACCTTTTTTTTAACCCCCTCTTTGATCCAGGGGTTCTGAGTCCAATTATAGTGTTCCTACCACCACCACTGCTGAGCTCAGTTTAGTCAACACTGACCAGGAATCAATTCTGTCTGAATGAGGTTGGTTATAATCTTTTTTATTTGATGCTGATAACCAACTTTTGTTACTTCCTTTGAAGTGTTGTTAATATATTCTCTATTGCTTTTCTGTTAAGTTTTGTGAACCACACACATCATTTCCCCTTTAGAAGTTTAGATATCATGAGCCCGAAATTCTGTACCGCTGGAAAGCTGGTGCTCCTCCCACCTTTTTGGGGCCATTAGCGCCAACATCTTTCCATGGCGGGGCCAACCCATATTCCGCTCCAAAAGTGAACAACTGGGTTCCAGTGTTAATGAACCCTTCCAATGTGGATTTTTCAGCGATGTGACTGTCTTAATTTGAGTGATATCACCACTGAGAAGTTCAGCATGCAGGTAAGGGTTTCTAATGAGCCAGCTGCTCCTTGGCCTTTTTAAGGACAGGGTTTGCAGCAAGGCCCTGAGGGGGTAAGGAGGTTGGAAGGATGGCTGGTGTAAGAGGTGCAAGGAGAGCCAACAGGTTCACTGATATGGAGCTGGAGACACTGATGGACGGTGTGGAGGACAGAAGAAGAATACTGTTTCCTGATGTGGGGAGGCCTGGCAGACAGGCAGTACATAATGCATGGAGGGCGGTTGCAGGGGAGGTGTCAGGCACCTCCATATATGTGAGGACACACCCTCGTAGGAGGGTGCTGGTCAGTCTGCACCCGGCCCTTCCAGGATAGCAATGGGTCGACGCCTCCTAGCTCTGGGGAGAATGGGATCATTCTCCTCCTCCCTGCGCCTCCTCCTCCTCCTCCTCCTCAGGTGGTACTGCTGGCTCAACCTCCAGCGGTTGTCCCCTCATGATGGCCAGGTTATGCAGCATGCAGCAGACCACGACGATGATAGAGACCCATTAAGGAGAGTACTGCAGGGTGCCACCAGAGCGGTCCAGGCACCGGAATCTCTGCTTAAGGATGCCTATGCACTTCTCGATGATGCACCTGGTGACACAATGAGCGTCATTGTATGCATGCTCTGGTGCTGTCCTGGGGTTCCACAGTGGAGTGAGCAGCCAAGTGGACAGGGATATCCCTTGTCCCCAAGCAGCCAACCGCAATCCTGATTCTGGCCAGTCAGAATGGCGGGCACACTGGTCTGGTACAGAATGAACGAATCATGGCTGCTGCCTCCCTTGCCCGCTGCCTGTCTGCACAGTGCTGATGGCGACGCCTTGTCCTGCGTGCTGTCTGCTTCTGACCAGGTGTACCAGGTGTCGCCCTCCCAACACTCCTCCCATCCTCAGGGTAAACCCTGCCAAGCAGGTCTCTGCAGCCCACAGGCCTCCACTAAAGAGTCAGACCTGAAAGTTGTACAAAAGTACAGGGGTATGTGCAAACCTCTGAGCACCACTCAGCAGGTTTAATGGAGCCAAAACAATTAATAAAATTATGTAAAAGATAAATATTGCAGATGCTGGAAAATGAAATAAAAACACTAGTAATTAATAAAACAATATCAAAAGATAAATACTGCAGATGCATATTGGAAAATGAAATAAAAACAATAAGTAATAAAACTTTTTACCGACCAACGGGCCCCAGTGGTGTTGCGTTCGAGCATCGCATCGAAAACCTCGCGGGTCACTGCCGGGAAAAGTCCGACCTTTTCTTCGGTGAATTTCGCTGTGGTAGTCCCTTTCCAGCGGCCTGCACGCTGCTTCCCTTTCCGCTGGAAACCTTCCTTTACAGCGGCTGCTTCCGTTTCTGGCGGAAGTGAACACCGCCAAAATCCTCCCCGAGCTGATTATGGCTCGGGGAGGGAAAAGTACCCGACCGCGGCGGCTGATCGATTTGTTAGGTCGACCGCCCAAACTCCGTTGGGGACGGTGAATTTCGGGCCCTATTTCTCTTTCCTCAAACCTGTGACATTTGTTTACCAGTTTACATAAGAAAATAACATACACAAGAAGAAAAATAGCACCTGGCCCATTAATGCCATTCCTTTCGTAGACCACGTACAATCTACCCTATTGTGGACTCTCATGCATCCTTTGATCTACTGGGTGAAAGGTTTGTATAAATACTGTCTGATCCCGAATATTATTGAGGATGTATTCCTGAATATTCATCTATCCTCAAATCTCCACCCCTTTAATCTGGCCTGCCAACATTCACACATAACATTCTCTCCTTCTCTCCCACCCCCACCCCTCCGACCCATCCCCATCATTTCTAATCTGATTCTCAGCCAGATACTTATGCAACTCGATTACATTTGTTGAGACTCTTGAGTTCCTAGCTGAAGGGCCAAGGTCTATAGTCCAGGACACTGCCAAGGTTGTGAGGTTAATCAGGGTATCATCATCTTAGGCAGTCCCTCGAATGAGGATGACTTGCTTCCACAAGAGTTCACAGATGTTTCAATGAAGGACCCAATGCTCCAGTCCTGAACTCCAGTTGAAGGGTGGAAGCTGCCTGTGTGTGGATTTTTTTAACGTGCGGTGACCGTTGCACATCAGCCATCACATGGGTTCAACAAAGCTAGGCCTTTACCCAGTGGCAAGGGTTAGCCAGGGCGACTGGAGACCTGCTCTGCTGCACGGACCTAGTGCATACGCATATCGCAGTGTGGGCAGGCCCGTGCTGCCCCTGGGCCCTCGGCTCTTCTGGGCCCCGTAACCTCATTCACCGCACTTTCGCCCACGATGTTCCAGGGCCCGATGCTCCAGCTCTATTTATAGCCCCGCCCAGGGTGTAGCGATTCAATGATAGCAATCTTAGGCTTAAAAACCTAATGAAGGAGAAAATACTGAGGCTGATTATGCAATTTAATTATCAGGGTTCAACAAATTTACACATTGAGTGGCTAAGCCATTCTACAGAAAAGTCCCAAATTTGAAGTCAACCTGTGTTGAGTTGGCTGAGTTCAGCCTGGATGGAGGAAGGTGTGCTATGGTTAGATACAGCCTGGGTTACAATGTGGAAAATTAGTCTGGGTTCCCATTTCTGATTGCAATCTAGCAAATCCAGCTGTTGTAACGGATCTTCTATGGTCGATTAACTTGTCAAGGCTCAGACATGGATCATGGCCCTTGGACGAAGTATCAGATTTTAATTGATGCTAATGGAACCATAGGCATAAGCCAGAGGCCAAGGACCCAACGGCTAATGGAGAAAAAAATCATCATGCAAAATAAATAAATATAAACTGGATATTCAAATTCTTAAAAAAAAATGTATTAACAGCAAAAATATTTTTAATTTAAGTGCAGTGAGCCTCCTCGTGCTTGAACATTTATTTCCCATAGCTGGAATATATTGGCTATTGTTTTTTGTTTGCTGCGGTTTCTCACACATCTAACCCAAAAACCTTGGTTGACAATGCTTAGATTGCACGATGTGATGGGATTACATAGACTCTACGATATTATAACCAAGCTGTTTGGAGACTCAGCATTTTAATGAGTGTCAGGGCAAGCCATTAGTGATTGAACAGGAATTTTTAATCAATTTGTGATTCTTTGATGCACTCACGATTAAAATGGAGGCAAGAGAGGACTGTCCTCACATTATAGTTATCACAAATTCAGATGCTGCCAATAGCAAACATATTTGAAAATGAAGTGACGAATGCCATCAGTCTTCAGCCGCACGGCCAGGTATGAATTCCTACCTGGGGAAGGAAGGAAGGAAGGGAGTTAATTCGCTATCCGTCTCAACACAAGAAAGAATCAGCCTCTAACAGCCATAAAGGCATTAGCAGTCTCGATCTGCCCTTCCACACTGGATCGTCCACAGAGGTGAAATGAAGGGGAAACAGAAGACGTTCCTTTGTAAAGGGAGACTGCAGCAATGCAGCATAAAAGCATATAGTTCCAAACGCAAAAAAAGGCTCTGGCGTTAAATGTTCTTATAGTTACTGAATTTTGCCTTCATTAGTACATCTATTCAATAATTACGCCCTAAGCATTTTTCCATTCATCACTGCAATTAATAAATACAGATTTATTACAGGATTTCAAGTGTTTGTGGTAATGTGCTTCGTAATATTTCAGTGAGCAGGCAACATTGTCGGTTTTCCCCAGTAATGCTACATTTCAATGATGTCGGATTGAAGCACCGACTCTGTTTTGCAAAGCCAGAAATTGCAGAAGCTGCATATGTTGATGGCAGCTATGCAAAATGTACTTTCTTTTCCCCTTGTTCTGCAGAAACAGGAAGGCAGAGAACAAAAAACAAAAAGCCTGCTACAAATATTATGAAAAAGCTGTGATGTGATATTGTGCAATGCTACCTCATGGCGTTTCTCCCCAGCATTTATTTATTGTAACACAGTGTGAAGCAAAGATAAACTCAATCCATGACTGAACATGTAAACTCCATTTTAGATTGCTTGCATCCAGGTTTTTTCACAAGGAGCCGAGGAAGCTAAAAACACAGCCCTACCTTCAGAATAAAATCTCCCTTTCTTTAAATTGCTTGCTTGTGCTTCTGAGCGGAGTAACTGTACATTCGGCATGTATTCATGAATTAACAGCCAAGGTGGCAAATTAGCATATTTAGTGTAAAGCACAGCTGTAGCTATACTGAAACACTAGCACCTGCTCGCTCAAGGTGGTAAAAGGTTAATCTGTCAAATGAAAGATACAAATTTAAATCTCATTCTTTCATTTCCAACCCAGCTAATTTTCTAAGGACTCTCATTTATATGATAAACTGTACTTATGATATTCTGATGTAATGGGTGACTGAGCTATACAATACATATGCTGTGCAGAATATCTGTTAATAAAATGAACTAAAATCCGTGTCGATGCTATCAAAGCGCTACACATGGAGTGATTAGAGCTAATTAATTTTGTTTTCCCGATGGTTTAGCGAGTATAGTCACCGCATGATGTAGTACTAAGCCTAGACCAGAGGTCGCAGGCTCCATTACAGGTCTGTGCTGAGTTAGAGGACCTCAGCTAGATTAGCAATTGAGGCACGACAATTGGATTTCAGCTCTCCTCGGGAACAAAAAAAATAAGCTGGAGTTTGCAGTCCGGATTGCTTGCCACTGACCTTGTTCAAACATGTTTGTGTGTGAGAATGTTGGCCGATAAAAGGTTCAGAATAGTTGCGATGCCCTCCATGCTCAAATAGCCTGCTGATGGTCTAGGCTCGCACACAAAGAATGGTCATCTCGGGGCAGGGTATCAGAGAGAAACCAGAGCTCTTGGAACCAAACCCTTGTAGGAGAATGGAGGTGGGGGAACCCATGAATATTGGGCTATTGACTAAATGTTCCAATATAATGTAAGTCAGCTGATTAGAACAGGCAAGTGGAGTATTATACCGTTTTGCATTCTCTTGCTCAGTTTCTTTCTGTCTGTGTATGTATGTATAGCTTTGTCCTGTCTTAGTGCGCTGTTGCAAGTGTAATTACTGCAGGTCCTTTTGGCTGCTCATCAGCTGCAGCTATATTTAGCTGCCAACTAGTTTGGAGAAATCCCTACACGACAGATCAACCATCGCAGCCGTCAATCAAAGGATTAGCTCGAGGAGTTCACGTACATTGGCTGTTTTATACTTAATTGCTGGAGTTAATCCACTGAGTGACAGGCGAGGACGTTTGATCTGCTTTATAAGGTGCTTGACTGAAGCTGGCTTTGCAGTTGGATCTTTTGTTGTCATCTTGCTTGCTTCCTGAAACTCAAGAGTTTGATACAACATTTCTCGGCCTGTCATCCATTGCGTTGTTGCCATGGGCTTAACCGTATGCTAGTCAACTCCTAATCTCCACAGAGCTGAAGATAGGTTGACAGTCAGGGAAAGGGGAAATCACTTCACTGCCTGCCCTTAACATACACGCACCATAAGCAATGTGACATGATTAGAGGTCTTTGCTGAGGCAAATTCCCAAGCAATACATGTACAGATTGGTTAATACAAATGCATGGGGGAAAATAGCCAACGGGATACACACTTAAGTATTGCTCAGCTCCACTATCGTCACAAGTATAATTGGAACTTAATTTTATGTGGGAAAAGCAGAGCCAATACAACTTGAATATTGAGAGTACCTTTGTTACCAGGAAGCTTTTAATGGGCACATGGGTGATAAAATCACTCACAGACTTAACAAAAGGTAGTTAAGGTTCAAATAGTATCATATTGCTTCAAACATTCATGCAAAATTCCTTTCTGCGCGGGTTTAATTAATCCTTAAGTATTTGAGAATGGGTTAAATCTACACTAAAATAGCGCACTGGAGAATTGTATGCAAAAAATGTTAAGCAATGTGCTTCAAGAGGAAATAAAATTCCAAAGTGTGCATAAGAGACAGAAGCCTAGATTTCAGTTGTCATTATTTAATGCTTGCATTAGCAATTTAAGATAAATTGCTTCACACTGTCGGTACAACAACGCGAATTGGAAAATCTAGGTTGCAGTGGACTGTAAATGATTTGACCAAATAACTCACTAAGCTGTGAGTGGATTAAGTTGATTGAGACCAGTACAGTCTGTTCTTCATTCAAGTGATCTAACAATTCAGTATTTGTGTAGCTTAGGTCCCACTTTCCCGTGTTATTTATGTTGCTTAATTCAAAGGATGGGATAATGTAATTCTTTTAGTGCTGAGTAGACCGTAGTTATCAGATTAAATTCTCCAATGTACGTGCTATTTATTCTATGCTGGAGATAGCAACAATTTTAACCATTTTTATGTTCAGTTGACACGCATATAGTTAAATCAGATTGATATTCACTTTAAGAGTGCCGAGTGATGCACTTTGAAGTCAGGCTATGGCTTATGGTCCCTAGGCCCCATCATATTCCACAGATATTATTTCAACTGTCCCAAGGGCACTCATGGAGTAACAACAACAACAAATTATATTTATATAGCACCTTTACGTAGTAAAATGTCCCAAGGCGCTTTACAGGAGTGTTATAAGATAAAAACATTTGACACCAAGCCACATAAGGAGAAATTAGCACAGGAGATAGGTTTTAAGGAGTGTTTTAAAGGAGGAAAGAGAGTTAGAGACGCGGAGAAGTTGAGCGAGGGAATCCAGAGTTTAGGGCCTAGGCAGCTGAAGGCACGGCCACCAATGATTGAGCGATTATAATCAGGGATACTCAAGAGGGCAGAATTAGAGGAGCGCAGATATCTCGGGGGATTGTGGAGTTGGAGGAAATTGCAGAGATAGGGAGGGGTGAGGCCATGGAGGGAAAACAAATATGAGAATTTTAAAATCGAGGCGATGCTTAACCAGGAGCCAATGTAGGTCAGCAAGCACAGGGGTGATGGGTGAATGGGACTTGGTGTGAGTTAGGACACGGGCAGCCGAGTTTCGGATGACCTTAAGTTTATGTAGAGTAGAATGTGGGAGTCCAGCCAAGAATGTTTTGGAATAGTTGAGTCTAGAGGTAACAAAGGCATGAGGGTTTCAGCAGCAAAATAGCTGAGGGTGGGACGGAGACGTGCGATGTTACGGAGATGGAAATAGACGGTCTTAGTTATGGCAAGGATATGTAGTCAGTTGCTCATTTCAAGGTCAAATATGACACCAAGGTTGCGAACAGTCTGGAGTCAATGGCTAGGGAACAGAGTTTGTGGCCGAAGACAATGGCTTCGGTCTTCCCAATATTTAATTGGAGAAAATTTCTGCTTATCCAATACTGGATGTCGGACAAGTAGTCTGACAATTTAGAGACTGTGAAGGGGTCGAGAGAAGTTGTGGTGAGGTAGAGCTGGGTGTCATCAGCGTACATGAGGAAACTGACGCTGCGTTTTCGGATGATGTCGCCAAGGGGCAGCATGTAGATGAGAAATAGGAGGGGACCAAGGATAGATCCTTGGGGGACACCAGAGATAACGATGCAGGAGCGGGAACAGAAGCCTTTTCAGGTGATTCTCTGGCTACAATTAGATAGATAAGAATGGAGCCAGGCGGGTGCAGTCACACCCAGCTGGACGATGGTGGAGAGGCATTGGAGGAGAATGGAGTGGTCAACCGTGTCAAAGGCTGCAGACAGGTCGAGAAGAACGAGGAGGGATAGTTTACCTATCTTAGTAAGACTAAGAAAATGAACTGTAATGGGATTGAATGTTCTCTAGATCACTCCCTCAGAAATGAGATAATTTCAAAAGTCGCTGTGATATTTTGCTGTTAAATGTGAGCTTTGATTAATCATTTCTTATGCTATTACATGAGGAATACTCTTTAGCCACAAGGAGGACTTTCGATTTTAAACCTTTCAATAAGCTATTAACTGGAGTAAGTGAAACAGCAAAAAAATATACTGGTACCCTTTAATTGATGATAACAGTCAAATAAAATGAAACTTAACAACATTATTTTAGCTGCCCTGTATCCTTGGGAAGAATAATATCCACGTATGGCAATTACAGGCAAACAGTGAATGATAAAGAGTTGTTTTACATGAACAGATAATGAATTATGGAGAACAGGAAGTTCAATAGACTTCCACTTCACTAACCATTGTTATTGTTAATCATAGCCCAGTTAGCCTAACATCTGTGGTTGGGAAGATGTTGGAGTCCATTATTAAAGAAGCAGTAGCAGGACATTTGGAAAAGCAATATTCAGTCAGGCAGAGTCAGCATGGATTTATGAAGGGGAAGTCATGTTTGACAAATGTACTGGAATTCTTTGAGGATGTAACGAACAGGGTGGATAAAGGGTAACCAGTGGATGTAGCGTATTTGGACTTCCAGAAGGCATTTAACAAGGTGCCACATAAAAGGTTACTGCACAAGATAAAAGTTCACGGGGTCGGGGGTAACAATTAGCATGGATAGAGGATTGGCTAACGATAGAAAACAGAGAGTAGGGATAAATGGTTCAACCTCTGGTTGGCAATCAGTAAACAGGGATCAGTGCTGGGACCCCAACTATTTACAATCTATGTTAACGACTTGGCGGAAGGGACTGAGTGTAACGTAGCCAAGTTTGCTGACGATACAAAGATGGGAGGAAAAGCAATGTTGAGGAGGACACACAAAATCTGCAAAAGGACATAGACAGGCTAAGTGAGTGGGCAAAAATTTGGCAGATGGAGTATAATGTTGGAAAGTGTGAGGTCATGCACTTTGGCAGAAAAAAAAAATAAAAGAGCAAATTATTATTTAAATGGAGAAAGATTGCAAAGTGCTGAGATACAGCAGGACCTGGGGGAACTTGTGCATGAAACACAAAAGGTTAGTATGCAAGTACAGCACGTCGAGGAGACGGGAACTCGGAGCAGCGCGAGTCCGGGGAGTTCGGGAGGCCTATAAAGGCCCAGCAGGCGTCGAGGAGGTGGGAGCTCGGAGCAGCGCGAGTCCGGGGAGTTCAGGAGGCCTATAAAGGCCCAGCAGGCGTCGAGGAGGTGGGAGCTCGGAGCAGCGCGAGTCCGGGGAGTTCGGGAGGCCTATAAAGGCCCAGCAGGTGTCGAGGAGGTGGGAGCTCGGAGCAGCGCGACTCCGGGGAGTTCGGGAGGCGTATAAAGGCCCAGCAGGCGTCGAGGAGGCCAGCTGGTGAAGCTGCAGCAGGGAGGCAGAAAAGAAGTAGAAAGAAATTGAAAGGTGAAGTCACAGTCAAGGGGGTAAGTGATTGGCTGGTGATTGGTAAGTAGTTTTTCTTTTTCTTTTCGTTATCAGTAAGTAATCTTTTAGCCTTGTTGCCAAATTAAGTTTATCTAGGGGTTACGTCATGGCAGGAGAGCTCAGACACGTGTTATGCTCCTCCTGTACTATGTGGGAAGTTAGGGACGCCTCTGATGTCCCTGATGACTACATGTGCGGGAAGTGTGTCCGGCTGCAGCTCTTGATGGATCGCATTGCGGCACTGGAGCTGCGGGTGGATTCACTCTGGAGCATGCACGATGCTGAGAATGATGTGAATAGCACGTTTAGTGAGTTGGTCTTACCGCAGGAAAAGGATACACAGCCGGATAGGGAATGGATGACCAACAGGAAGAGAAGCACAAGGAAGGTAGTGCAGGGGTCCCCTGTGGTCATCCCCCTGCAAAACAGATACACCGCTTTGGGTACTGTTGGGGGGGATGACTCACCAGGGGAGGGCAGCAGCAGCCAAGTTCATGGCACCGGAGGGCAGGAAAAAGAGTGGGAGAGCTTTAGTGAAAGGGGATTCAATTGTAAGGGGAATAGATAGACGTTCTTGTGGCCACAACCGAGACTCCAGGATAGTATGTTGCCTCCCTGGTGCAAGGGTCAAGGATGTCTCGGAGTGGGTGCAGGGCATTCTGAAAACGGAGGGTGAACAGCCAGTTGCCATGGTGCATATAGATACCAAAGATTTAAGTAAAAAACGGGATGAGGTCCTACAAGACGAATTTAGGGAGCTAGGATTTAAATTAAAATATAGGACCTCAGAAGTAGTAATCTCGGGATTGCTACCAGTGCCACGTGCTAGTCAGAGTCGGAATCGCAGGATAGCTCAGATGAATACGTGGCTTGAGGAGTGGTGCAGCAGGGAGGGATTCAAATTCCTGGGACATTGGAACCGGTTCTGGGGGTGATGGGACCAGTACAAACCGGACGGTCTGCACCTGGGCAGGACCAAAACCAATGTCTTAGGGGGAGTACTGTTGGGGAGGTGTTAAACTAATATGGCAGGGGATGGGAACCTATGCAGGGAGACAGAGGGAAGTAGAATGGGGGCAGAAGCAAAAGATAGAAAGAAGAAAAGAAAAAGTGGAGGGCAGAGAAACCTAAGACAAAAAGCAAAAAGGCCACATTACAGCAAAATTCTAAAGGGGCAAAGTGTGTTAGAAAGATAAGCCTAAAGGCTCTGTGCCTCAATGTGAGAAGTATTCGGAATAAAGTGGATGAATTAACTGCTCAGATAGCAATTAAGGGGTATGATGTAATTGGCATCATGGAGACATGGCTCCAGGATGACCAAGGCTGGGAACTCAACATCCAGGGGTATTCAACATTTAGGAAAGATAGACAGAAAGGAAAAGGAGGCGGTGTGGCATTGCTGGTTAAAGAGGAAATGAATGCAATAGTAAGAAAGGGCATTAGCTTGGATGATGTGAAATCGGTATGGGTGGAGCTGCGGAATACCAAGGGGCAGAAAACGCTAGTGGGAGTTGTGTACAGACCACCAAATAAAAGTAGTAAGGTTGGGGACAGCATCAAACAAGAAATTAGGGATGCATGCAATAATGCACAGCAGTTATCTTGGGTGACTAATCTACATATTGATTGGGCTAACCAAACTGGTAGCAATGAGGTGGAGGAGGGATGGTTTTCTAGACCACTATGTCGAGGAACCAACCAGGGAGCTGGCCATTCTAGACTGGGTGATGTGTAATGAGAAAGGACTAATTCACAATCTTGTTGTGCGAGGCCCCTTGGGGAAGAGTGACCAAAACATGGTAGAATTCTTTATTTAGGATGGAGAGTGACACAGTTAATTCAGAAACTAGGGTCCTGAACTTAAGGAAAGGTAACTTCGATGGTTTGAGGCGTGAATTGGCTAGAATAGACGGGTAAATGATACTTAAAGGGTTGTCGGTGGATAGGCAATGGCAAACATTTAAAGCTCACATGGATGAACTTTACCAAATGTACATCCCTGTCTAGAGTAAAAATAAAATGGGGAAGGTGAATCAACCGTGGCTAACAAGGGAAATTAAGCATAGTGTTAAATCCAAGGAAGAGGCAGAAAAGTTGGCCAGAAGAAGCAGCAAACCTGAAGACTGGGAGAAATTTAAATTCAGCAGAGGAGGACAAAGGGTTTAATTAAGAGGGGGAACATAAAAACTGACTACAAAAGCTTCTATAGATATGTGAAGAGAAAAAGATTAGTGAAGACAAACATAGGTCCCTTGCAGTCGGATTCAGGTGAATTTATAATGGGGAACAAAGAAATGGTAGGCTAATTGAACAAAAAGTTTGGTTCTGTCTTCACGAAGGAAGACACAAATAACCTTCCGGAAGTACTAGGGACCGAGGGTCTAGTGAGAAGGAGTATAATGTGGATAAATGTGAGGTTATCCATTTTGGGGGTAAAAACACAAAGGCAGAATATTATCTGAATGGCGGCAGACTAGGAAAAGGGGAGGTGCAACGAGACCTGGGTGTCATGGTTCATCAGTCACTGAAATTGGGCACGCAGGTACAGCAGGCGGTAAAGAAGGCAATGGTATGTTGGCCTTCATAGCTAGGGGATTTGAATATAGAAGCAGGGAGGTCTTAATGCAGTTGTACAGGGCCTTAGTGAGGCCTCAGCTGGAATATTGTGTTCAGTCTTGGTCTCCTAGTCTAAGGAAGGACGTTTTTGCTATTGAAGGAGTGTAGCGAAGGTTCACCAGACTGATTCCAGTGATGGCTGGGCTGTCATATGAGGAGATATTGGATCAACTGGGCCTTTATTCACTGGAGTTTAGAAGGATGAGAGGGGATCTCATAGAAATATATAAGATTCTGACGGGACTGGACAGGATAGATGCGGGAAGAATTTTCCGATGTTGGGGAAGTCCCAAACCAGGGGACATAGTCTTAGGATAAGGGGTAGGCCATTTAGGAGAAACTTCTTCACTCAGAGAGTTGTTAACCTGTGGAATTCCCTGCCGCAGAAAGTTGTTGATGCCAGTTCACTGGATATATTCAAGAGGGAGTTAGATATGGCCCTTACGGTTAAGGGGATCAAGGGGTATGGAGAGAAAGCAGGAAAGGGGTACTGAAGGAATGATCAGCCATGATCTTATTGAATGGCGGTGCAGGCTCGAAGGTCCAAATGCCTACTCCTGCACCTATTTTCTATGTTTCTATGTTTCTATGTAACTGAAGGATATCCTTTTTAGGCGGGAAATTGTGTTAGGGAAATTGATGGGATTGAAGGCCGATAAATCCCCGGGGTCTGATAGTCTGCATCCCAGAGTACTTAAGGAAGTGGCCCTAGAAATAGTGGATGCATTGGTGATCATTTTCCAACAGTCTATCGACTCGGGATCAGTTCCTATGGACTGGAGGGTAGCTAATGTAACACCACTTTTTAAAAAGAGATGGAGAGAAAAAGCGGGTAATTATAGACCGGTTCGCCTGACATCAGTGGTGGGGAAAATGTTGGAATCAATTATTAAGGATGAAATAGCAGTGCATTTGGAAAGCAGTGACAGAATCGGCCCAAGTCAGCATGAATTTATGAAGGGGAAATCATGCTTGACAAATCTTCTGGAATTTTTTGAGGATGTAGAATGGACAAGGGAGAACCAGTGGATGTGGTGTATGTGGACTTTCAAAAGGCTTTTGACAAAGTCCCACACAAGAGATTGGTGTGCAAAATCAAAGCACATGGTATTGGGAGTAACATACTGACATGGATAGAGAACTGGTTGGCAGACAGGAAGCAGAGAGTCGGGATAAATGGGTCCTTTTCAGAATGGCAGGCAGTGACAAGTGGAGTGCTGCAGGGCTCAGTGCTGGGACCCCAGCTCTTTACAATATACATCAATGATTTGGATGAAGGAATTGAATGTAATATCTCCAAGTTTGCAGATGATACTAAACTGGGTGGCGCTGTGAGCTGTGAGGAGGACGCTAAGAGGCTGCAGATTGACTTAGACAGGTTAGGTAAGTGGGCAAATGTATGGCAGATGCAGTATAATATGGATAATTGTGAGGTTATCCAACTTGGGGGCAAAAACATGAAGGAAGAATATTATCTGAATGGCGGCAGATTAGGAAAAGGGGAGGTGCAACGAGACCTGGATGTCATGGTTCATCATTCATTGAAAGTTGGCATACAGGTACAGCAGGCAGTAAAGAAGACAAATGGTATGTTGGCCTTCATAGCTAGGGGATTTCAGTATAGGAGCAGGGAGGTCTTACTGCAGTTGTACAGGGCCTTAGTGAGGCCTCACCTGGAATATTGTGTTCAGTTTTGGTCCTAATCTGAGGAAAGACGTTCTTGCTATTGAGGGAGTGCAGCGAAGGTTCACCAGACTGATTCCGGGATGGCAGGACTGACATATGAGGAGAGACTGGATCAACTGGGCCTTTATACATTGGAGTTTAGAAGGATGAGAGGGGAGCTCATAGAAACATAAAAGATTCTGATGGGATGGGACAGGTTAGATGCGGGTAGATTGTTCCTGATGTTGGGGAAATCCAGAACCAGGGGATTCCTAACAGTCTTAGAATAGGGGTAGGCCATTTAGGACTGAGATGAGGAGAAACTTCTTCACTCAGAGAGTTGTTAACCCGTGGAATTCCCTGCCACAGAGAGTTGTTGATGCCAGTTCATTGGATATATTCAAGAGGGAGTTAGATATGGCCCTTACGGCTAAGGGGATCAAGCGGTATGGAGAGAAAGCAGGAAAGGGGTACGAGGGAATGATCAGCCATGATTTTATCGAATGGTGGTGCAGGCTTGAAGGGCCGAATGGCCTACTCCCGCACCTATTTTCTATGTTTCTATGTGATCAGGAAGGCCAATGGAATCTTGGCCTTAATTGCAAAGGGGATGGAGTATAAAAGCAGGGAAGTCTTGTTACAGTTATACAGGTTATTGGTAAGGCCACACCTGGAATACTGCGTAGAGTTTTGTTTCCATATTTACGAAAGGATATACTTGCTTTGGATGCAATTCAGAGAAGTTTCACTAGGTTGATTCCAGAGATGAGGGGGTTGACTTATGAAGAAAGGTTGAGTAGGTTGGGCCTCTACTCATTGGAATTCAGAAGAATGAGAGGTGATCTTATCGAAACGTATAAGATTATGAGGGGGCTTGACAAGGTGGATGCAGAGAGGATGTTCCAATGATAGGGGAGACTAGAACGAGAGGACATAATCTTAGAATAAGGGGCCGCCCATTTAAAAGTGAGATGAGGAGGAATTTCTTCTCTGAGGGTTGTGGATCTGTGGAATTCGCTGCCTCAGAGAGCTGTGGAAGCTGGGACATTGAATAAATTTAAGACAGAATAGACACTTTTTTAACTGATAAGAGAATAAGTGGTTATGGAGAATGGGCAGGGAAGTGGAGCTGAGTCCATAATCGGATCAGCCATGATTGTATTAAATGGTGGAGCAGGCTCGAGGGGCCATATGGCCTTCTCCTGCTCCTATTTCTTATGTTCTTATGTTCTTATATGTAATCTGTTCAGCTTGTCACCAGAATCATTACTGGCACATACTATTCTCAGTTAAGTTCTATTTCCACAATTCGATTTGATTACCTAAAATGGAGCACCTTCTTCTCCCTATATTCTTTGTATTTTTTGGTTATTTTTCCTGCTTATGCAAAATGACCAAAAAAAGCTATCTGAGTGTATTCCTCGATATCCCTTCGGCTATGCATGTATAGGGACAGCTAACGTGTTCTTATTATAAGAAGAATTTTGATCCAGAGATAAATCATAACTTTCTCTCCTAATCATCCTCTTCTCATTCTCTCACCTGTTCTCTCCTTGCTGTATCTGACTGTCTTTTTCTCTTTTTCTCATTCTCTCTCTCCCAGATTTGTTTGACATTTTCTTTGTTTAAATCCCATGGGAAATGGAATCTAGCTGATCACTGTACCATGTAAATGGCACCATATTGTTGCAATTGCCATACCTCCAATGAGAAATTTGACCAAATTTTCCAGCAACATTTTTGCAGAATACACATTTCCTCAGAACAATGTTATATTGTGCATTACTGTTGGAACATTTACTACTCATGTCTCTCAATTATTTATGTGTTTAATACATCTAAAGAATGGACAACAGTTGTTGTGCAGAGACCAGTGCAGACATTTGCTCTCAGTCACCATAAATTGAAGCAATCAGTTGTTTGAGGAATCCTCACACAGCCACTGTTGAATATCATAGTCTCATCGGCAGGAGCGAAATTCCGTAACAGGAAAAGCCGGCTCCTGACCAGTCTGCAAAATGGACAGTTATGCACCAACCATTGTTTTGTATAAGTCCTGAGGTTCTCTGCCTGATATTAGAAGAGTGTGTGATTCCCCGATCTTGAATTAACTTTCTATCTCGTGTGTGTGTGCAGGTGTGTGTGTGTGTGTGTGTGCGCAGGTGTGTGTGTGTTTGCAGGTGTGTAGGTATAAGGTGGCCTATTATTGACCTGTGCTGTATGGCGGGGTCAGGTTGGTGGAGGACCTTTGTCTTACGGATGTTTAGTGTAAGGCCTATGCATTTGTACGGTGATGGTGTTAACGATGATTTGGAGTTCGGCCTCTGAGTGGGTGCAGACCTAAGCGTTGTCTGCATACTGTAGTTCAATGACAGAGGATGGGACAATTTTGGATCTAGCCTGGAGGCGGCGAAGGTTGAACAGGTTCCCATTGATTCTATAGTTTAGTTCCACTCCAGCGGGGAGCTTGTTGAGAGTGAGATGGAGCATTGCAGCAAGGAAGATTGAGAAGAGCGTTGGTGCGATGACGCAGCCCTGCTTGACCCAAGTCCAGACATCAAAATCCATGACGCAGCCTTGGACAATGTGGACCATTTTCCATACCTCGGGATCCTACTATCAGCAAGGGAAGACATCGATGACAAAGTCCAACACCGCCTCCAGTGTGCCAGTGCAACCTTCGGTCGCATGAGGAAAAGAGTGTTTGAAGACCAGGACCTCAAATCTGGCATCAAGCTTATGGTCGACAGGGCAGTAGTGATACCCACCCTCCTATATGGCTCAGGGACGTGGACTATATATAGCAGACATCTCAAAGCGCTGGAAAAGTGCCTCCGCAAGATCCTGCAAGTCCACTGGGAGGATAGACACACCAACGCCAGTGTTCTCGCTCAGGCCAACATCCCCAGCATCGAAGCACTGATCACGTTCGACCAGCTCCATTGGGCGGGCCACGTCATCCACACGCCCGACACTCCCTAAGCAAGTGCTCTACTCAGAACTCCTACACGGCAAGTGAGCCCCAGGTGGGCAGAGGTAACGTTTCAAGGACACCCTCAAAGCCTCCTTGATAAAGTGCAACATCCCCACCGGCACCTGGGAATCCCTGGCCCAAGACCGCCCAAAGTGGAGGAAGAGCATCCGGGAGGGTGCTGAGCACCTCGAGTCTCGTCGCCAAGAGCATGCAGAGGTCAGGTGCGGACAGCAGAGGGAGCGTGTGGCAAACCAGACTCCCCGCCCATCCTTTCCTTCAACGACTGTCTGTCCCACCTGTGACAGAGACTGTAATTCCCACATTGGACTGTTCAGTCACCTGAGAACTCACTTTTAGAGTGGAAGCAAGACTTTCTCGATTTCGAGGGACTGCCTATGATGATGATGATTATTGACCATGGCCAAAATATTAAATGTGAAAATTGCAGGATAAACATTTCACATCAACAATACCCATTACAACATTGTTTGCCATTATTGATCATATTTCTGTGTGTTTATACAATAGTAAGTAGCTTTTAATACGAATAACATTTAAAGCACAATTTTTGCTAAACGATAGTGTAATAAAAACAACTTTAAAACTAACTGGGGCCAAAACAGCCCCTTTCCTTAAGGCCTGCTCCCAATGCAAATTGGCGGCCATGCTGCGGAGTGGAATGGCCGCCGACTTTACGCGGAATGGCCGCTGCTCGTCCAAATGCCCTCCTGGGTTTTCCCACCGGTGCCCCGATCCCCCCTTCCCGCTCTGCTGCTGCCAATCGGTACTAAGCACATCATCAACGTGCGCACCAGCGATCTAACCCCCCTCGGAAAATCTTCGGCCTGCCGTGCGGTGCCAAAACAAGCTTCTCCCCGGTGGTTCTGTGAGGTGGTGTCCTTTCCCTTAAAGGTGAGGATGCACTGCCACTGCCGCCATGGTTTTTTTTGGCGGCTGACTGTGATGTCGGCCGGCCAATTATGCTCCCGGGTTTGGCCGGGCCGCCAACAGGCAGCCTGACACCCTCTATTGAGTGCCAGGACGCTGGCCTGGCCGAAACCCTCGCTGGTGGCCAGGTGGACCGAAATGTAAAAATTGTGAAGGCTCTCCCTGTTAAGTGAAGTGGAGAGCTGTGGTGACGCAGCGTCGTAATGACGTCATCGTGGCGGTCCCTCCACACCGTCCCCAACTTCCGCTCCTCAGTTGCTGTCACCGCTGTGTCTTTGCCCCTCAGGTGTAGTCACCGCCCCCATTATGACCGACATCCGGATCAAAACAAAAAAAAAAACGCGGAATTTCGCGAAAGGGTCGACCTGAACCGCAGCTGCGGTAAAAACCACCAAAATGGGATGGGAGCGCCCCGTTTCGGGTGGGGAGCAATTTGTACCCCAATGTGTCTGTAAACATTAATCTTATGTTTGTCTTACATCTTGCAGATCCTATTTCTGTTTGGATACTGTTTAATCAGGAAACGCCTTGGTCCAGGACTTGAAAAATACGTGCTTTAAATGCTTAAAAGTGTTCAGCCATGAACTCATTGAATGGCGGTGCAGGCTCAAAGTGCCGAATGGCCTACTCCTGCACCTATTTTCTATGTTTCTATGTAAAAGCTAACTGTCAGTGAGACATATCAAGCACAAAGTAGCAAAGCTTAAAATTTAGAATCAAAACGGTCCCTTTGATGTTCATGGTAAACTGTTGTGTTTTGCAGGAAGATTTGATTTTAATGAGCTGGTTTAGTTTACTCAGTTGTGTGTGTATGTGTGCGTGTGTGTTATGACCATTGTGTGACTTGCTCTCTAGTTAGACCTTAATGCAAGCTTCTTAAATATGGCCTGGTTCTAATTTGATGTGAAAAATAAATTGTGAATGTTTGTATTCAACTTGATGATGGATGCTAATACTGGGGAGCGTAATACTCTACCAGTGTGATATTTTTACATTTTCCACACTGTAGTGTATTTGCTTTGTGACTTCTTTGCTGAAGAATTCATAGCTATACATTTGTTGCAAAATAACTAGCTGGTTTATTAGCAAAGGTTAAACAATCAAACTGAACCCTACCATTTCATCCACCAGGTTCGCAACTGCATGCCTCATCGTGAAGAACCTGAACTCAATTAACTGGGGTTTTAATTGAGTCTTGTGAACATCACGTGACTGGCTAAGCCACCCACAATGCAACAGCTCCATTTTGTTGCAAACTTTAATACAAGTGCCCCTATTTTTAGGGCACAATCAACAGGTTTACAACTCTTTTAGTTGAGACCATCAACCAAATCAAATCAAATGCCCCCTTATTAGAGGGGGCACTAAAACTGACAAATATACAAATTAACCTTTGGCAGTAACTTAAATCAAATCAAAATTTGGTTACCAGGGGTGATGATGCACTCCAGTCCCTCAGGCGCCCACCTCTCGCGGAAGGCCGTGAGCGTACCGGTGGACACCGCGTGCTCCATCTCCGGGGACACCCTGGATCGGATGTAACTGCGGAAGAGAAGCAGGCAATCGGGCCGAACAATGCCCTCGACCGCTCGCTGTCTGGACTGGCTGATGGCCCCCTTGGCCATGCCCAGGAGCAGTCCTACAAGGAGGCCTTCTGTCTTGCCCACTCCCCACCGCATAGGGTGCCCAAAGATCAGGAGTGTGGGACTGAAGTGCAACCAGAATTTGAGGAGCAACCCCTTTAAATAATGGAATAGGGGCTGCAACCTCGCACATTCCATAAAAACATGGAACACGGACTCATCCAGACCGCAGAAATTGTAGGCGGCCTGGGAGCCCGTGAACTGACTTAAAAACTTATTGCACAGGACCGATGGATGTGGTGTATTTAGATTTCCAAAAGGCATTCGATAAGGTGCCACACAAAAGGTTACTGCAGAAGATAGAGGTACGCGGAGTCAGAGGAAATGTGTTAGCATGGATAGAGAATTGGCTGGCGAACAGAAAGCAGAGAGTCGGGATAAATGGGTCCTTTTCGGGTTGGAAATCGATGGTTAGTGGTGTGCCACAGGGATCGGTGCTGGGACCACAACTGTTTACAATATACATAGATGATCTGGAAGAGGGGACAGAGTGTAGTGTAACAAAATTTGCAGATGACACAAAGATTAGTGGGAAAGCGGGTTGTGTAGAGGACACAGAGAGGCTGCAAAGAGATTTAGATAGGTTAAGCGAATGGGCTAAGGTTTGGCAGATGGAATTCAATGTCGGAAAGTGTGAGGACATCCACCTTGGGAAAAAAAAAACAGTAAAAGGGAATATTATTTGAATGGGGAGAAATTACAACATGCTAAGGGACCTGGGGGTCCTTGTGCATGAATCCCAAAAAGTTAGTTTGCAGGTGCAGCAGGTAATCAGGAAGGCGAATGGAATGTTGGCCTTCATTGCGAGAGGGATGGAGTACAAAAGCAGGGAGGTCCTGCTGCAACTGTATAGGGTATTGGTAAGGCCGCACCTGGAGTACTGCGTGCAGTTTTGGTCACCTTACTTAAGGAAGGATATACTGGCTTTGGAGGGGGTACAGAGACGATTCACCAGGCTGATTCCGGAGATGAGGGGGTTACCTTATGATGATAGATTGAGTAGACTGAGGAGATTGAGGAGTTCAGAAGGATGAGGGGTGATCTTATAGAAACATTTAAAATAATGAAAGGGATAGACAAGATAGAGGCAGAGAGGATGTTTCCACTGGTCGGGGAGACTAGAACTAGGGGGCACAGCCTCAAAATACGGGGGAGCTAATTTAAAACCGAGTTGAGAAGGAATTTCTTCTCCCACAGGGTTGTGAATCTGTGGAATTCTCTGCCCAAGGAAGCAGTTGAGGCTAGCTCATTGAATGTATTCAAGTCACAGATAGATAGATTTTTAACCAATAAGGGAATTAAGGGTTACGGGGAGCGGGCGGGTAAGTGGAGCTGAGTCCAAGGCCAGATCAGCCATGATCTTATTGAATGGCGGAGCAGGCTCGAGGGGCTAGATGGCCTACTCCTGTTCCTAATTCTTATGTTCTTATGTTCTTATGACTGCTCCGTGCACCACCCTCCAGGCCAAGTCCCCAATAAATAGTGGGAGGACTCCCGGGTAGAGTGCACTCCATTGGGAACTCCCGCCTCCTCCGGATGGCAAGATGGTGCAACAGCTCCACAACTCTTTTGTTGCAATACAAAAATAAACATTAAATCAAGGGGGCACATTACAAACAGTTTACAAGTGCCTTTTTGGTTTTTTTTGTGTTTTTTTTGTGTTTTTTCCCTTTTTTTGGCTCTAAAACCACAGATATATATACAAGTGCCCCCTATAAAAGGGGAGGGGGACAACACTTAAACCAGCAATAAAACAAATTAAACTTTAAAACATATAAAATCAAATTAAAATTTGGTTGCCGGGGATAATGATGCACTCCAGTCCCTCCGGTGCCCACCTCTCGTGGAAGGCCGCGAGCGTACCGGTGGACACCGCTTGCTCCATCTCCAAGGACACCCTGGCCCGGATGTACGCACGGAAGAGAGGCAGGCAGTCAGGCTGAACGACCGCCCGCTGCCTGGACCGGATGATGGCACCCTTGGCCGTGCCCAGGGGCAGGCTCGAGGAGCTAGATGGCCTACTCCTGTTCCTAATTCTTATGTTCTTATGTTCTTATGACTGCTCCGTGCACCACCCTCCAGGCCAAGTCCCCGATAAATAGTGAGAAGACTCCTGCGTAGAGTGCGCTCCATTGGGGACCCCCGCCTCCTCCGGATGGCAAGATGGTGCAACAGCTCCACAACTCTTTTGGAGTAAAACATAAATAAACATTAAATCAAGTGCCCCCCGATCTGGGGGACACTCCAGACACTTTTCAACTGCCTTTTTTTTTTGTGTTTTTTTGGGGGTTTTTTTTGGGCAGTAAAACCATAACATTTACAAGCGCCCCCTCTAAAAGGGGAGGGGGACACTAAAATCCGGCAATTAAAACAAATTAAGCTTTAAAACATATAAAATCAAATTAAAATTTGGTTGCCGGGGGTAATAATGCACTCCAGTCCCTCCGGTGCCCATCTCTCGCGGAAGGCCGCGAAGCTCCACAACTCTTTTTGTAGAAAACAATAAATAAACATTAAATCAAGTGCCCCCTTATTAAAGGGGGGGGGGGGGGGAGGGGAACACTACAAAAAGCTTCCAAGTGCCTTTTTGTTTTTTTGTGTGTTTTTTCCCTTTTTTTGGCACTAAAACCACAAATATATATACAAGTGCCCCCTATAAAAGGAGAGGGGGACACTAAAACCGGCAATAAAACAAATGAAACTTTAAAACATATAAAATCAAATTAAAATTTGGTTGCCGGGGGTAACGATGCACTCCAGTCCCTCCGGTGCCCATCTCTCGCGGAAGGCTGCGAAGCTCCACAACTCTTTTGGGGGGGTGAAACAAAATAAACGTTAGATCAAGTGCCCCCCGATCTGGGGGACACTCCAGACACTTAACTGCCCCTTTTTTTAATAAATGTTTTTTTTTGCGGGTTGTTTTTGTGATTTTTTTGGGGGGGCATTAAAACCATATATTTTATAAGTGCCCCCTATAAAAGGGGAGGGGGACACTAAAAATCCGGCAATTAAAGCAAATTAAACTTTGAAACATATAAAATCAAATTAAAATTTGGTTGCCGGGGCTGATGATGCACTCCAGTCCCTCCGGCACCCACCTCTCGCGGAAGGCCGTGAAGCTCCACAACTCTTTTTATAGGAGACAAAATAAAACATTTAAATCAAGTACCCCCCAATCTGGGGGGCCACTCCAAACATTTTCCAATGCCCTTTTTTGTTTTTTTTTTGTATTTTTGTAGTTTTTTTGGGGTTTTTTTTTGGGCATTAAAATCGTATATTTTACAGGTGCCCCATATAAAAGGGGAGGGGGACACTAAAACCCGGCAATTAAAACAAATTAAACTTTAAAACATATAAATTCAAATTAAAATTTGGTTGCCGGGGCTGACGATGCACTCCAGTCCCTCCGGTGCCCACCTCTCGCGGAAGGCCGCGAGCGTACCGGTGGACACCGCGTGCTCCATCTCTAAGGACACCCTGGCCCGGATGTATGCACGGAAGAGAGGCAGGCAGTCAGGCTGAATGACCCCCTCGACTGCCCGCTGCCTGGACCGGCTGATGGCACCCTTGGCCGTGCCCAGGAGCAGTCCTACGAGGAGGCCCTCGGACCTACCCGCTCCCCTCCGCACAGGGTGCCCAAAGATCAGGAGTGTGGGACTGAAGTGCAGCCAGAAATTGAGGAGCGCGAAGCTCCACAAACCTGTGAGCATGCTCACAGGTGCATACATTACACACACCAACCATCTTGCAGCCTCTCAGAATTGAATTGCCAAATTAATCTGAAGGTATGCCAAAGTTGAGACAAGTTTGCAATGGGGCTCCGACCCACAAGAAACTGGATTAACACTAACTTCACACAATTTATTCCATACACATCCTGACAGCAAACAGACAAAGGATGCTCTTAATGACATTAGTGTGAACTGGATTAAATGGCTCATATCAAATCAACAACATTATCAATTTCCATATACAATAGAATACTTAAAGGTGTGGTGTTCCGCATGTTTCACACCAAAAATACAATTTTATATGTATGAATAGTTATATTTTTCAGCTGTTTATTTCTCCTCGCTCACTTCATTTGGATCTCCATGCTCCATATGCCTGGGTGAGAGGCTCGTTCTTTCAATTAAAGATGAGATAAGCTAATAAGTGTTAACACCAGACGCAGTGATACGATTGCATTGTCAATTAAGATCTCGCTCTCCTGTTCACTTATGGTGCAGCACAGCTAGTAACCAGTCTTCTTTAAAGTGTGGTGGTGATATCTGAGTGATGACACACAAATCTGAATTGTTTCTCCTTAATACAGAATCGGAATTAATGCACAATTTTCAGTTGGTTTGACCTTATCCAAATTAAATTAAAATAATCACATTTTGCATTGTGGACAGGAATTAAAAGTAAATAAGGCTGAGGCTGGGATTTAAATTTGTAAGACTCTGGTCCAGAGCCTAAGAGCTACAAGCCTGCTGATAATAAGTGATAATGTCATGGTGCTGGTAAGAAATGTTCACAAACAATCGATTATAGTTAATGACCACAATGTGTTCCCGCAGTGGGTGTCCATTTTAAACCATTCCAGATAAACAAATATTTTATTTCAGAATAATCTGATTAACAATGTTAACCGGGACAGAAGTGAGCATGTGTCAAACAGGATTGGATGACTCGTGGGGGCCGAAATTTACCGTCCCCAAGGGGACGGCTACCGCGGGCTTTAGGCAACCGATCGGAAAAATCGATCGGCCACCGCGACCGGGTACGTTTCCCTCCCCGAGCCATATTCAGTTCGGCGGGGGTTTGAGCGGTGTTCACTTCTGCCAGAAACGGACGGGTGAAGCTGCTGTAAAGGTAGGTATCCAGCGTTAGGGTCTGCAGCGTACGGGCCGCTGGAAAGTGGGATTTTCAGCTCCAAAATGGTAGGAGTTCTTCAGTCAGTGCCCCCGTGAGGTATTCGTGTCGATGCTCGAACGCAACAGTGCTGGAGTGTTGCCGCGATCGGGGCCCTTTGGTAGGAAAATAGTTCTATTAATTATTAGTGTTTTTATGTCAGATTGCATCATCCACATTATGTAGCTTTTCATATAGTTTTATTAATTGTTTTGGCTCCATTAAATCTGCTGAGTGCTGCTCAGAGGTTTGCACATACCCCTGTACTTTTGTACAACTTTCAGGTCTGACTCTTTAGCGGAGTCCTGTGAGCTGCAGAGACCTGCTTGGCAGGGTTCACCCTAAGGATGGGAGGAGTGTTGGGTGGGGGAGGGAAGGGGCGACACCTGGTGCACCTGCACAGAAGCAGGGTGGCACGCAGGAGAAAGCATCGCTGTCAGCACCGTGCAGACAGGCAGCGGGCAAGGGAGGCAGCAGCCATGATTTGTTCATTCTGCGCCATTTAGTGTGCCCGCTGTCTTACATAAGAACATAAGAAATAGGAGCAGGAGTAGGCCATTTGGCTCCTCAAGCCCGCTGCGCCATTTAATAAGATCGTGGCTGTTCTGATCATGGACTCAGCTCCACTTCCCTGCCCGCTCCCCATAACCCTTTATTCCCTTATCGCTCACAAATCTGTCGATCTCCACCTTAAATATATTCAATGACCCAGCCTCCACAGCTCTCTGGGGCAAAGAATTCCATAGATTTGCAACCCTCTGAGAGAAGAAATTCCTCCTCATCTCAATTTTAAATGGGCGCTCCCTTATTATAAGACTATATCCCATAGTTTTAGTTTCCACTATGAGTGGAAATATCCTCTCTGCCTCCACCTTGTCGATGCTTTATGGTGTTGGTGTGGGGTGGTGCCAACCTGGCGCATCATGTGGCAGCCATGGTCCACAGCATCAACTGAAGTAAATCTGACCATGGTGAGGCCATCCCTGACCTCTAGAGTAGCAATGTGGTCGGGTGCTGATGCCCTGTGCCCCGTGCAGCATCAGGTGATTGCGGAGAAGGTTGGTGTTGTTGGTGCTGCTGGTGTGCTTAGTGCTGCTGCTGTTGGAGATGATCATTGCGGGACTCTGAGGACCAAGGTGAAATTGTTTCAAGGGCACCGATGCTGGTGTAATAGATGGCAGGTGAACTTGAAGCGATGATGAGAGATATTGTTCCAATGAGGTGACACTGGATAGAGAGATTGATGCAAACATTTACAACCTGCATAAGGCTCAATCTGCCTTCCAAATGCAGTAAGCAACAGCTTCTGAGCTTGGAAAGTGAGCAGCCGTGAGATGGGAGCTTTTATAGCCCATTTGCAGCTGTCAATTAAAGAGATGATTTCATGGTTATTCAACTCCCGACCTGCTTACCAAACGTGATGCCCAAGCAACATGGATGGCATGGTAAAATGGTAAGGTGAGCTCAAAATAATGTTTAACGGGCTGCTAACAAGGTCAGGATGACTGAATTGCCTCTCCAACCGCTGCGTGTCGGGTCTGTTCAGCACAGGCAGATCTGACATCTGGGAAAGTAGCGAGGTGGCGGGATGACAGTGGGTTTCTGACCCGCTGTCAGAAAAAAAAAATCCTCACCCGACTCGCCACTCGCTGAACCCCCGAAAAATTCCCCCCATCGTCTCTATGTCTACCCTATCGAATCTCTTCATAATTTTAAAGACCTGTATCAGGACACCCCTCAGCCTTCTCTTTTCTACAGAAAAGAACCCCAGTCTGTTCAGTCTTTCTGTGGAGAGGATTATGGGATTATATTTTTCCTGGGGTGAGTTTGCCACCCAAACTGCACTTCAACCCAGGGGGTCCCTGGCCAAAGACCGCCCTAAGTGGAGGAAGTGCATCGGGGAGGGCGCTGAGCACCCTCGAGTCTCATCGCCGCGAGCATGCAGAAATCAAGCGCAGGCAGTGGAAAGAGCGTGCGGCAAACCTGTCCCACCCTCCCTTATCCTCAATGACTATCTGTCCCACCTGTGACAGAGACTGTGGTTCTCGTATTGGGCTGTTCAGCCACCTAAGGACTCATTTTAAGAGGTGGAAGCAAGTCTTCGATTCCGAGGCACTGCCTATGATTGATTGATTGATGACTTCAGCCCATTGGTGTAACTTTGCTGAGAAACTGCTCGATTTTCCTCAGTGCACCTTCATTATATATTCACCACAGACTCCTAATGCCATTGGCCGCGGGGGAGGGGGGGGGTGGCGGAGGCGGTGGGTGTTGGTGGCGGGGAAAATCTTGTACTCCTATAGCAGCTGCAAGGTTCAAGACAGCCATTTTATATCTATAACAATGCAGATCACTGCCATGTCTGAAGCCCACAAGTTTAAAGATTGTTCAGTAGAGGTGTTATTGCCGGTAATCTGGAAAAAATGAGGACACAACTTTTTGAGGTGGTCCACGAAGGACATGGTGGCCCATACATGAGCAAGGAAGTTATGCTAAACCTTTATGAAACACTGGTGACCCTCAGCTGGAGTATTGTGTCCAATTCTGGGCACCACACTTTAGGACGGATGTCAAGGCCTTAGAGAGGGTGCAGAAAAGATTTAGTAGAATGGTTCCAGGGATGAGGAACTTCAGTTATTTGGAGAGTCTGGAGAAGCTGCGGTTGTTCTCCTTTGAGCAGAGAAGGTTAAGAGGAGATTTGATAAAGGTGTTCAAAATCATGAAGGTTTTGATAGGGTAGATAAGGAGAAACTCTTTCCAGTGGCAGAAGGGTCGGTATCCAAAGGACACAGATTTAAGATATTTGGCAAAAGAACCAGGGAGAAATGAGGAGGAATTATGTTACACAGCGAGTTGTTATGACCTGGAATGCACAACCTGAAAGGATAGCGGAAGCAGATTCAATAGTAACTTTCAAACAAGAATTGGATTTTCCTCACACCCTCCGTAAACTTGAGCTCATCCAAAACTCTGCTGTCTGTATCCTAACTCGCACCAAGTCCCATTCATCTATCACCCCTATGCTCACTGACCTACATTGGCTGCGCCAGAGAAGCCAGTGAACTACTTCTAACAGTTAGGCCGCAATATTTACTGGGATAGGGTTTTGAAGCGTGGGTGGGCAAGGTGGTGGTGGAGGAATTATGATTGGGAAAACCTGAAATGCGGATTTCCCTGAATGTCGTGGAATGTGTTGTTTGTTTAAAACAGATTCCCCGCCCAGAAGCCACCCTCTGGAATTCTCTCCCTAAATCTCTCGTCTCTTTCTCCGTCTTTTGTTGGGTGACGAAAGCTCCAGAGAAGGCCGCAGCCCAGGACCAGGTAAGTTTTGAAGTTGGTGGGAGTAGAGATTGCAGGGGGTTGGGGTGGGTAGAACCTGGTTGGGGGCACCCATGGAGATTGGAAGGGGGGGACGGGACACTGAGGGATGAGTTGGTGATGGGTGTCGGTGATGGGGGTGAGATAATGGAGGTGGCGAGTCAGCGATCATGTGGTGGGGGTTTAGAGGTAGGCCTGTAGAAATACTCTTGCTCCTTATAGGCACTTATCTTATCGATTCCCCCTTCTCGCCTCCTTTTACCTGTCGAGTTTCCCGAGGCCTGGGAAACCCGGCCCACATGGGTTAAAATTCGAATCCTTGTTAAAATAGAAACACGCAGCCTCCTTTCAAAGACCAACTCAACTCCTGAGAGTGGATTGATCGTCCGGCCCTTATGCCACCACTGTTAAAACAGGAAGTGGGCGGGTTTGAGGCGGGTTGTGTTCCGTGTTTCAGATTTTTAATATTTTAACTTCCCACCTGACTCAAAATGACCCCCCTGAGTATCTGCCTGGGGTCTGCTGGAGGTGACACTCACTCCCAAGGCCTTCATCACATAATAGAATAATGAGCACAAAGGAGGCCATCCGGCCTATCATGCCTTTTCCGACTTTGATAAGTCCTACTCGCCTGCTCTTTCCCCATAGTCCTGTAAATGTTTCCCTATCAAATATTTATCCAACAACAAGAACTGCTTGCATTTATATAGTGCCTTTATGTTGTCAAATGTCCCAAGGCGCTTTACAGGAGCGTTATCAGACACAATTTTACATCGAGTCTCACAAGGAGCTATTGGGACAGGGGACAGGGGACAAGCTTGGTCAAAGAGGTAGGTTTAAAAAGCATCTTAAAGACGGAGAGAGAGACGGAGAGATTTAGGGAGGGAATTCCAGAGCTGAGGGCCAAGGCAGCTGAAGGCATGGCCGGCAACGGTGGAGCAATTAAAATCGGGGATGTACAAGACGCCAGAATTAGAGGAGTGCAGCGATCTTGGAATGGTGTAGGACTGGAGGATGTTACAGAAATAGGGAGGGATGAAGTCGCAGAGGAGTTTGAAAATATGCTGAGAATTTATAATAAAAATTGAGAATTAATAATTGAGGTGTTGCCAGAGGTAACAGGAAGCACTCGTACCCTGCAGTAATGTGCTACTAAGGGTTGGAGCCGTCTGTGCAGGGAAGATGGCTGGGATTACCATGGAAATCAGGAAGTATTTATGGAAGTCTTCAGGGGATTAAATGTGTGGTGTCGAGTCTATGACAGGATAGATCGGTCATGGTTTGCAGTAGGAGCAGATTTTATGAGCCAAAATTGCACAATATTGCAGTAATAAAACTGTAGAAGCTCAGTTGCACAGTGTGTTTGAGGTACAAATGTGCAGCACAACAGTAACAATTCATATTTATATAGCAAGTTTAGCACAGCAAAGCATTACAAGATGTTTCACAATTTGTGGTCAGAGCTGAGCAGGAGTAGGAAGGTGTGTGAGGGATGCTGGTCGAAAACACAGAAAACAAGGAGCCTTTTAAAGGTGGTGAAAGATTTAGCGGGACTAATGGTTGAGGAGGGAATTTCCAGAGCACGGGGGCAAGATGGCTGAAGGCTCTGCTACTAAGAGTAGAACAGAATGAGGGGAATATGACCACATTTGGAAGAAATTTAGGGCAGATTGCATGAGGACATTATCATTGCTGTAGTCTGTAACTTCTATGGCATCACTATGATATAAGAACATAAGAACTTTAGAAATAGGAACAGGAGTAAGCCATTTAGCCCCTCAAGCCTGCTTCGCCATTTAATGAGATCATGGCTGATCTTCTACCTCAACTCCAATTTCCTGCACTATCCCCATATCCCTTGATTCCCTTAATATCCAAAACTCTTATCAATCTCTGTCTTGAATATACTCAACAACTGAGCCTCCACAGCCCTCTGGGGTAGAGAATTCCAAAGATTCACCACCCTCTGAGTGAAGAAATTTCTCCTAATCTCAGTCCTAAATGGCCGACCCTTTATTCTGAGACTGTGACCCCTAGTTCTAGACTCCCCAGCCAGAGGAAACATCCTCCCTGCATCTACCCTGTCAAGCCCTGTAAAAATGTTGTACGTTTCAATGAGATCACCTCTCAGTCTTCTAAACTCTAGAGAATATAGGCCTAGTCTACTCAATGAAGAACATCTCACCCATCATTGATTTATTTTGCCTGTTTTCTCACAATCTCAATTTGAAAACTAACATTAATTTTGTGCATCTGACAAGAAAGATAACAAGATTGAGTATAATATGTAGGGGCCAAAATTGCCCCTCTCCTTAAGGCCTGTTACCACTGCAAATCGTTGGCCATGCTGCGGAGTGGAGTGGCCGCCGACTTCTCGTGGAATGGCCGCTGCTAGCCCAATTGCCCTCCCGAGTTTTCCCGGCGGTGCCCCGATTCCCCCACTAACACTCCGCTGCTGACGATCCGTGGTAAACGCATCATCATCGTGTGCACTGCCGATGGTTCCCCCCCCACCCCGACGGCCATATTCCCCTCGTAAAATCTTTGGCCTGCCCGGCGATGCCAAACCTATTTTTTCTCGGTTGTCCAGTGAGGCTGTGGCCTTCTGCAACGGCGGTACAGTTTCCCTTAAAGAGGAGGATGCACTGCTGCTATGTTTTTTTTTGTCCCCGGGTTCAGCCGGGCCACCAACGGGCAGTCTGGCACCCCCCAACAGATAGCCTGGCACCCCCTCTTGGGTGCCAGGCTACTGGCCTGGCTCTCCCCTTTAAAATCACGACGGCTTTCCCCACACCGTCCCCAACTTCGTTGCCACCACTGCGTATCCGTCCCTCAAGTGTTGTCACCGCCCCCATTTAAGAGCGACTTCTGGATCCAAGGAAAAAAACAGCAACAAAGAGCCGAATGTCACTCAAGAGGCAACCTGAACCGCAGCTGCGGTAAAAACCATTGAAATGGGGTGGGAGCGCAATTTCGATCCCATACTGTTTCTTTATATGGAGTAACCTCCAATCAAAATACAAGCTGATGCGGAAGCATATGTGTAAATTCCGTAAATTACTATTCTGTGGGGTTCTGTCGGTTTTTCAAGAAGTCAGCTTCCTCACTGTGAATGGGAATCAATCATCATGCCTAGAATTTATAGGTTTATTGCCATCGCAACGCCACTGTTTGGGGATGATTTATACTGTGAATACTGAGCAAACTCTGACTGCTGACTTGCTTTGCAGAGGGAAACCACATTGGAAGTCAAGCTGTTGTACAAGCACAGAGCTGCCAGGTTATTGTGTGTGTATTTAGATGATGCAGTGTAAGTGCAATGAAATACATGTTGAACCTTGAACTTTACAGCGTTTTTTGTCTCTGTTGAATAATTCCAGCTGGATATCTAGGCACAATTATAACCAGTTATTGTAGCAGAGGAACTCCCATGAGTTCATTGGGCCTCTGTTTTCTCCATGATTAAATCTGTTTGCTCAGATTCTCGGCAACAGGTATTGTGCAGCTTTTATAATTACGTGTGGGTGAATCAGCACCTTGCGTTAACCCAGACATTTACATTTTCTGGGATTTTGTCTGGGGTTTGGGGAGAGTGATGCCCCATCTTCCCATGTTTATGCTACTTTGATGCACCTACTCTCCTGTAAGTACCTTGGAGGACAATTGGGAAAAACTGGAGAAAATAGTTGCGGTGGCAAGAAAATATGTAAATTTAAAATTAAATCGGCATTACCCACAAAAGAATATTTTAACTGATGACCAAATATTTTATTTGGACATCTAGGTAATTCACCAGATGCACCTGACGTGATTTACAAAGCTCAATTCAGGAATCCAAATTACTTTTAATGTATCAGACGTTGTTTTAATGGCACTGTTGGTTTCTTCAGTTTGAATACGCGATTGATCTAATGATGAATTATTTTGTGAATGATTGATATCCTGCATAGTTGGCAACAAAACATTTGGACTGTGACTTTAAACAAAAGAAACTAAAAATGCTGGGCTTCTGAAAGAAAAACACAAAATACTGGAAACAGTCAGCAGGTCAGGCAGCTTTCTGTGGACGGGACAGACCACTTAGCGTGCAAAACCGTCTTCAAAATTATCGTGACTGTGTTGATATGTGTGAAGCTGCCTTTTTTTAGTTACTACATCTTCAATTAACTGTGCATGAGGAATACAAAGAAATCCATCATTAAGAAAAATGCTCTAAAATTTTCAACTGAACTAGTATCATTTTCTCTTCTCAAATGTTATAATAAGATTAATGTCTACACTACACTGTGTGTTAAGAATACTGTCTGCAAATGAATAATATGAGCTTCACGTCTCATTGGTTGACAATTGAATAAGGAAATATAACTGAGATGAGGAGGAATTTCCTCTCTCAGAGGGTTGTAAATCTGTGGAATTCTCTACCCTAGTGAGCTGTGGAGGCTGGGTCATTGAATATATTTAAGGCGGAGATAGACAGATTTTTGAGCGATAAGGGAATAAAGGGTTATGGGGAGCGGGCAGGGACGTGAAGCTGAGTCCATGATCAGATCAGCCATGATCTTATTGAATGGCGGAGCAGGCTTGAGGGGCCTAATCCTGCTCCTATTTCTTATGTTCCTACGTTTTTAACTTGTTGGCCACATAACAGAAGTGATGAAGTTTCAGTGAGTTATGTCAAACCTTGTAAACCAACAAGGCTTGAGAAATGTCTCCAAAGATTGTGCTGAACACATCCTCTGCCATTGAGGTCAGATATGCCCTGTTGCTACAATAGGTTGCAAGATTCCAAATGATCCTACTTGCTTCCAATAGATGATCTTCACTAGTTTGTGGGGACAGTTCCATGGAACAATATAATTAGATAATGGCTGAGTAAAAATTATGTTATACTTGAATAAAATAATTAATTCGAAATTTGTCCCTTTTGATTTTCCCTGACACCCTGGTGGGTAAACACATTGTGTGCGTGGCACTGAACCCATAGGCAAGAAGATCAGGCTCAATTTCTGCCCTCTGCTGAGTCAGCTGTTCTCTGATGGGATGGCAGTGGCATATACTGGTCTTTTTATCCCTGGAGAAAAGTCAGTCCAGATTCTTGCCCCGATCACTCATCTGTTGATCGCTGCTACAATTGTTTTTATGCGTCTCTCATTAAAAAAGTCAAGGATGAGACAAGACTTTTTAGCCCATCAAATTCCAGCCTTCATGCACTCCAACACTCCCAGTCTGTTGTTCAAGAAGAAGGCCCACCACCAACTTCTCAGGGCAACTAGGGTCGGACCATCAGTCACATTCCAAGAATAATTTTTCAAAAAGTCATGTTATGGCAATACTGCTTGTATACCATTGTAGTATTTTAGACCTTGATGACCTCCTTCAATACACCACCTTTTTTCACTTCAGAACTTAAGGGGGCGAAATTGCCCCAAGCCAGTTCTGCGGGATGGTAACCTCGAACCGGGGCCTTTTTGAGCCCGGGTCGGAAGTACCGCCCCTCTCGCTGAATTGGGCCATAGCGCTCCGGAAATGAGGCAAAGCGCTGTCTGAGGCATTCCGTCTCGTTTCCAAGGCGCTCTCGGGGTGGTAGCAGGGCGCACTTCTCAGCGCCGCGCTGAAGACATCAACATGGCGCTAATGACGTCAACGCTATGCGGCCTCGCCGCTTGGCAGTGATGCGCTACAACGCAGGGCCGCTGCGAACTCTGCATTGGCTTTGGTGGCCATGACTGGGCCACCAGGTACTTTTTTGGCCTGGCCAATGGCTCGGCACCCAACTGGGGGTATCTGGCGGCATGATGGCAGCCCGGCCGAAGCAACGGCTACCATTGTCGGGCCGCCTCGCGTCTCGCCAGGCAATTGCCACCTCGGGGCACAATGGATTCGGGGGCAGTAAGGGGCCAGCGTGCATGGTGACGACGTAATCACCGTGTGCGCCCCGACCCAAGGCGCTAATCGGGAGGTGCAGTGCAAAGCCATTATCGTCCTCACAATGAGGGGGGGAGTTCCGGAGGAGACTCTTCCGCCGCCCACCCCAGAGATGCTAATGGGCCTTTTTAAAAGGGGCCATTTCCCCCCCTCAGTTTCTCTACCTTTCCTCATAGTGCACCCCCTTTATATTGCCGATTATTCTTATCGCTCTTCGCTGCAGTCTCTCTAATCTGCATAAGTTCTTATTACAGTGCAGTAACCGGAAACAAGAGTGCACGCTAAGTGAGGTGTTACCATTGGATGTCAAATCATTGCTACAATGCCCCCTCCCCCTGGGAAGCAAACAAGCTGCCGGCACTCATTGTTCACCACTGAAGAACGCCAATTCAATTGAAGTCAACACCCAGGAAACCACATTGTATTCTTTCAGTGCAAGGACAAAAGCAGAAAATTGGTGGAGAATGAAGATATAAGAAAAGAAATGTGTCTGTTCTTGTAATTTGGAACATTACTGACTCTTGGGATAAATGTTACATTACCATTCTCAAAACAGATGAACAGAACAGATTGTTCAACTGTATTTCAAAATCAATCTTAACATTTATTTTTTTCTCATCATTTCACAGATGATGGCTGCTTCATTGAATAAATGGATGGATATGGATGGATGAAGGTATGACCAACAAATGAAAATCATCTAAAAATATTTTAAAACAGAATTTATTCGTACAACTCTTAATAAAATGTTCCTCTGTGTGTGTATTTGCAGTGTCTAAATGAGATTGATAATATATAACTCATTAGCTTACCTAAGTAGTAATGGGATATAATCATTGAGTAGTTGGATTGGCAGTGAGTTATGAAAAGATACATTGGATAGGCAATAGAGGAACTGGTTAACCCAACAACAGTATTAAGAGACAATATTAGACACATGATGGCACGATTGACTTTGTCATAATTGTGTAAGGCATTGTTACATGACAGAAAGGCTGATTGAGGTGCTGGACAATGTTGAATCAGTGCAGGAACTGTGGATGAAGACAAACAGCAAACAAGCCCCATCCCCCTTCTAGCCCTATACCCTTCAAAGGTGCCTTTTCTTTATTTTGCGTGTAATACCTCGTTGACTTTGTACATGTATAAAGGGCTCTTTCATTATTCCAGCATTTTTATTCAACTGTATTTTGATGGAATAGGATTGCTCTTTCACTTTGTCAGATCCATTTTTACATTGCCACCAATTATCGCGTTGCACAGCTATGAAGTGAGAAGTCTGTATGTATACGCTGAGTGTTGATCAGCAACTTGCATTTACATAGCACCTTCACCATAGTAAAATATCCCAAGGTGCTTCATAGGAGCTTAATTAGACAAAGATTGACACCCAGCCACATAAAGAGATATTAGGACAGGTGAAGTGATAGGTGTTAAGGAGCATCTTAAAGGAGGAGAGAGAGGTGGAGAGATTCAGGGAGGGAATTCCAGAGATTGGGGCCTAGGCAGCTGAAGGCATGGCTGCCAACAGGGTGAAGGAAATCAGGAATGTGCAAGAGGCCAGAATTGGAGGAGCACAGAGTAATGGTAGGTGATAGGGAATGAATGATTGGGGCAATGCTCATTTATTCAAGGGCACTGGCAGATGATCTTATGTGCCGGAAGCAAGAATGGCCTGGGAAATTACAACATAACAGGACATAAACTGTAGAATGAAAATTGCCATCAGGTCCATCAAACCTTCTCCTCTGCAAACAATGTATAAAGTGCCCTACGATGGGCTATTTTAATATTTTGTGGGAAAGTGTTGCATAAATATTCCTTTTATCAAATGAAATTGCAGAATAACTATCTATCCCCATATCTACACTATTCAGCCATTATATTTGATCACCATTTACAGACAACACTAACTAAAGCCTACGTTCACAGCCTCAGCAGCATAGAAACCATTGTGTCTCATGGAAATCGTGATCACCTCAGGCTAAATGTATCCCTATTACCTGTACCTTCAATCCCATGTTCAATTGGATATTTATACATAAGAACATAACGTAAGAAATAGGAACAGGAGTAGGCCATTTGGCCCCTCAAGCTTGCTCCGTCATTCAATAAGATCATGGCTGATCTGATTTTGGCCTCAACTCCACTTTCCTGCCTGCTTCCCATAACGCTTAACTCCCCTATTGTTCAAAAATCTGTCTATCTCCACCTTAAATATATTCAATGACCCAAGTCCCCTCAGAATCTTATACTTTTCAATAAGATCACCTCTCATTCTTCTAAATTCCAATGAGCATAGGCCCAACCTGCTCAACCTTTCTGTATAGAAGAATCATACATAGAATCAATCATAGAAGTTTACAACATGGAAGGAGGCCATTTCAGCCCCTCGTGTCCGCGGCGGCCAACAAGAGGCTATCCAGCCCAATCCCACTTTCCAGCTCTAGGTCCATAACCCTGCAGGTTACAGCACTTCAAGTGCACATCCAAGTACTTTTTAAATGTGATGAAAGTTTCTGCCTCTACCACCCTTTCAGGCAGTGAGTTCTAGACTCCCACAATCCTCTGCATGAAGAAATTTCCCCTCAAATTCCCTGTAAGCCTTCTACCAATGACTTTAAATTTATTCCCCCTGGTTGTTGACCCTTCTGCTAAGGGAAATAGGCCCTTTCTATCCACTATATCTAGGCCCCTCATAATTTAATACACCTCAATGAGGTCTCACCTCAGCCTCCTCTGTTCCAAGGAAAACAAACCCAGCCTATCCAATCTGTCCTCATAGCTAAGATTCTCCACTCCTAGCAACATCCTCGTAAATCTCCTCTGTACCCTCTCCAGTGCAATCATGTCCTTCCTGTAATGTGGTGACCAGAACTGCACGCAGTACTCCAGCTGTGGTCTAACCAGTGTTTTATATAGTTCAAGCATAACCCAACTGATCTTATATTCTATGCATTGGCTAATAAAGGCAAGCATTCCGTATGCCTTCTTACTTAACCACCTTATCCACCTGGTTGCTACTATCAGGGATCTGTGACATGCACTCCCACTTCTACACTTCCTCTACACTTCTCAATGTGCTACCATTTAATGTGTATTCCCTTTCCTTGTTAGCCCTCCCCAAATGCAATACCTCACACTTCTCTGGTCTAAATTCCAGTTGCCACTGCTCTGCCCACCTGACCAGTTGATTGATATCTTCCTGCAGTCCACAGCTTTCTTCTTCATTATCAACCACACAGCCAATTTTAGTGTCATCTGAAAACTTCTTAATCATACCCACTATATTCAAATCTAGATCATTGATGTATAACACAAAAAGCAACGGACCTAGTACTGAGCTCTGCAGAACCCCACTGGAAACATCCTTCCAGTCACAAAAACACCCATCAACCATTACTCTTTGCTTCCTGCCTTTGAGCCAATTTTGGATCCAACTTGTCACTTTGTCCTGGATCCCATGGGTGTTTACTTTCATGACCAGTCTGCCATGTGGGACCTTATCGAAAGCTTTGCTAAAATCTATATACACTACATCATATGCACTGCCCTCATCAACCCTCCTGGTTACCTCCTCGAAAAATTCAATCAAGTTAGTCAGACACGACCTTCCCTTAACAAATTGGTGCTGACTGTCCCTGATTAATCCGTGTCTTTCTAAATGTAGATTTATCCTGTCCTTCAGGATTTTTTCCAATAATTTTCCCACCACTGAGGTTAGGCTGACTGACCTGTAATTACTTGGTCTATCCCTTTCTCCCTTCTTAAACAAAGGTACCACATTAGCAGTCCTCCAGTCCTCTCGCACCTGAAGCCAGAGAAGCCAGAAAATGATGGTCAAAGCCTCTGATATTTCCTCTTTAGCTTCGCACAACAGCCTGGGATATATTTCATCCAGGCTTGGGGACGTATTCACTTTCAAAGCTGCTAAACCCCGTAATACCTCCTCTCTCACTATGCTTATTTCATCTAATATTTCACACACCTCCGCCTCGATAGTAGTGTCTGCATCGCCCCTCTCTTTTGTGAAAACAGACGCCAAGTGTTCATTAAAAACAATACTCACATCTTCCGCCTCCAACACAGATTATCCTCATGGTCTCTAATATGCCCTACCCTTTCTTTAGTTATCCTCTTGTTCTTAATATATTTATAAAACATCTTTGGGTTTTCTTTGATTTTATTTGCCAAGAATTTTTCATGCTCTCTCTTTGCTTTCCTAATATCTCTTTTGATCTCATCCCTGGACTTTCTATAGTCCTCTAGAGATTCTGCAGTATTGAGCCCTCCATATCTGTCATAAGCTTCCCTTTTTTTCTTTATCCTACCCTGCATGTCCCTAGACATCCAGGGGGCTCTAGATTTGTTAGTCCCACCCTTTTTCTGCCTATGATGATGACATATTTGGCCTGAACCCTGCGGATCTCCTCCTTGAATGTCTCCCACTGCTCGGACATTGATTTATCTTCAAGTAGCTGTTTCCAGTCCACTATGGCTAAATCATCTCTCAGCTTAGCAAAGTTAGAACTTTTATTCCTGGTCTAATTTGTCCTTTTCCATAAATACCTTAACTCTAACTGAATTATGGTCACTAGCACCTAAATGCTCTCCCACTGATACCCCTTCTACCTGCCCAGCTTCATTCCTGAAAACTAAATCCAGAACCACCCCCTCCCATGTTGGGCTTGCTACATGCTGGCTAAAAAAGTTCTCTTGAATGTATTTTAGGAATTCCGCACCTTCTATACCCTTCACACTAATGTTTTCCCAGTTAATATTAGGATAGTTGAAATCCCCTATTATTAATGCCCTATAATTTTTGCTCTTCTCAGAAATTTGCCGACATATTTGCTCCTCTATCTCCCTCCCACTGTTTGGGGGTCTATAATACATGCCCAGTAGGGTGATCGCTCCTTTTTTGTTTATCAGTTTGACCCATATGGCCTCGTTTGATGCTACCTCTAACATTTCATCCCTCCTCACAGCTGTAATAGTTTCTTTAATCAATACCGCGACCCCCCTCCCTTTTTACCCCCTCTCTATCCCATCTGAAAGTCCGTTAACCTGAAAAGTTGAGCTGCCATACCTGTCCCTCTTTCAGCCATGTCTCTGTAATAGCTATAATATCACACCCCCAAGTGTCCACCTGTCCTCTCAGCTCATCTGCCTTATTTGCTATACTCCTTGCATTAAAGTATATACCATTTAGTATAGCCAGACCTCCTTGTTGCCTACGTTCTAGCTCTTGTTTCCTCTGTCTTTCACATTCACTTTCTACATTTTTGTTTTCCAATTCCAGCTTTACTCCCCTCCCTATTGAATCTATTCTCAGGTTGCCATCCCCCTGCCAAGCTAGTTTAAATCCTTCCCAACAGCACTAGCAATGCCCGCCCCCCCCGCCCCATGAGGATATTGGTCCTGACTCTGTTGCGGTGCAACCCATCCGGCTTGTACAGGTCCCATCTCCCCCAGAAGCGGTCCTAATGACTCAGGAATCTAAAGCCCTTCATAAGACATTCTCTTCATCTCAGGAATCAACCAAGTGAACCTTCTCTGAACTGCCTCCAATGCAAATATATTCCTCCTTAAATAAGGAGATCAAAATTATACGCAGTACTCCAGGTGTGGTCTTGCGAACGCCCTGCACAGTTGTAGCAAGACTTCCTGACTTTTATACTCTATCCCCCTTGCAATACAGGCCAACATTCCATTTGCCTTCCTAATTACTTGCTGTACCTACATACTCACTTTTTGTGTTTCATGTATAAGGACACCCAGATCCCTCTGTACCACAGCATTTTGTAGGCTCTCTTCATTTAAATAATAATTTGCTTTTTTATTCTTCCTACCAAAGTGGATAACCTCACATTTTCCCACATTATACTCCCATCTGCCAAATTTTTGCTCACTCACTTAACCCATCTATATCCTTTTGCAGATTCTTTGTGTCCTCTTCACAGCTTGCTTTCCCACCTATCTTTGTATCATTAGCAAATTTGGCTATTTTACACTCGGTCCCTTCATCCAAGTCATTAATATAGATTGTAAATAGTTGAGGTCCCAGCATTGATCCCTGTGGCACCCCGCTAGTTGCAGTTTGCCAACCTGAAAATGACCCATTTATCCCAACTCTCTATCTTCTGTTAGTTAGCCAATCCTCTATCCATGCTAATATATTTCCCCCAACCCTATGAGCTCTTATCTTGTGCAGTAACCTTTTATGTGGCACCTTATCGCATGCCTTCTGTAAATCCAAATACATTACATCTACTAATTCCCCTTCATGCACCCTGCTCGTTGCATCCTCAAAGAACTCCAGCAAATTTGTCAAACATGATTTTCCTTTTATAAAACCATGCTGACTCTGTTTGATTCCATTATGATTTCCTAAATGTCCTGCTACTACTTCCTTAATAATGGACTCCAGCATTTTCCCAATGACAGATGTTAGGCTGACTGGTCTATAGTTTCCTGCTTTCTGTCTCCCTCCTTTCTTGAATAGGGGCATTACATTTTTGGTTTTCCAATCCGCTGGGACCTCCCCAGAATCCAGGGAATTTTGGTAGATTACAACCAATGCATCCACGAGCTCTGTAGCCACTTCTTTTAAAGCCCTAGGATGCAGGCCATCAGGTCCAGGGGACTTGTCCAGCTTTAGTCCCATTAGTTTGCCTAGTACTTTTTCTCTAGTGTTAGTGATTGTTTTAATTTCCCCCCTTCCTATAGTGTCTTCTACTGTGAAAACTGATACAAAATATTTGTTCAAAGTCTCTGCAATTTTCTTGTTTCCCATTATTAATTCCTCAGTCTCATCCTCTACAGGACCAATGTTTACTTTAGTTACTCTCTTCCTTTTTATATACCTGTAGAAGCTATTATTGTCTGTTTTTATATTTCTTGCTAGTTCACTCTCATAATCAATCTTCTCTCTTATTTTTTTTCATCATCCTTTGCTAGTTTCTAAAAATGTCCCAATCCTCTGGCCTACTACTAATCTTCGCAACATGAATGCCTTTGTTTTTAGTTTGATACCATCCTTAAATTGCTAGTTAGCCATGGATGGTTCATCCTTCTCTTAGAGTCCTTTTTTTTTCATTGAAATATATCTTTGCTGAGAGTTCTAAAATATCTCCTTAAATGTCTGCCACTGCTTATCTACCATCTTACCCTTTAATCTATTTTACCACTCCACTTTAGCCAACTCTCTTTATACCTTTGTAATTGCTTTTATTTAAGTTCAGGACATGAGTTTGATACCCATGTTTCTCACCCTCAATCTGAATTTGAAATTCTAACATGCTATGTTCACTCTGATCCTTTACTCTGAGATCATTAATTAATCCTATCTCATTCCACAACACATTGATCTGAGAAACCATCCCAAATATACTCTATGAACTCATCCTGAGGGCTACCTTTGCCTATTTGATTTGTCCAATCTATATGAATATTAAAATCGCCCATGATTATTGCCATATCTTTCTTACAAGACTCCATCATTTATTGAGTTGTACTCTGTCCTACAGTGTAGCTACTGTTAGGTGGCCTGTAGACTACTCCCACCTGTGACTTCTTTCTCTTATTATTTCTTATCTCCATCCAAACTGATTCTACATCTTGATCTTCTGGGCCAATATAATTTCTCTCTACTGCACTGATCTCATCCTTTATTAAAAGAGCTAATCCACATCCTTTTTCTTTCTGCCTATCCTTCCAAAATGTCAAATATCCCTGCATATTCAGTTCACAGCCTTGGTCACCTTGCGACCACGTCTCTGTAATGGCTATCATACCCATTTATTTATATTCGTGCTATCTCATCCATCTTGTTACGAATGTTGTGTGCATCCAGATAAAAAGCTTTTAATTTTGTCTTTTTAGCATTTTTCCCTACCCTGACTCTACTTTCTGATGCACTCTTGTGTTTATATGCTCTGTCCCTTCTTGTAATACTCTAGTTATCATTACCCCTATCACTATCCTGCACTATAGCCTTCTCCTTTCTCTGACTTTTTAAATTTCCCCTCATCTGGATCCTCCCCCACCCCCCACTATTTAGTTTAAAGCCCTATCTACAGCTCTAGTTATTTGATTTGCCAAGGCACTGATCCCAGCATGTTTCAAGTGAAGCCCGTCCCAACAGAACAGCTCTCTCTTTCCCCAGTACTGGTGCCAGTGCCCCATGAATCGAAACCCATTTCTCCCACACCAATATTTGAGCCACGTGTTTAGCTCTTTGATTTTATTGACCCGATGCCAATTTGCTCGTGGCTCAGGTAGTAATCCAGAGATGATTACCTTTGTGGTTCTGATTTTTAATTTAGTCCCTAGCTGCTAATACTCCCTCAGCAGAACCTCTTTCTTTGTCCTACCTATGTCATTGGTACCTACGTGAACCACGACAACTGGATCCTCCCTCTCCCACTCCAAGTTCTTCTCCAGCCCAGGCGAGATGTCCTTAACCCTGGCACCAGACAGGCAACACAGCCTGCAGGACTCACGCTCTCGACTACAGAGAGCAGTATCTATCCTCCTAACTATACTGTCCCCTACCACTACAACATTTCTTTTTACTCCCTCAACTTGAATAGACCCTTGTACCACAGTGCTGTGGTCAGTTTGCTCATCCTCCCTGCAGTCTCTGCTCTAGTCAACACAGGAAGTAAGAACCTCATACCTGTTGGACAAGTGCAAGGGCTGAGGCTCCTCCAATGCTACCTTCTGGATCCACATACCTGCCTCACTCATAGTTGCACCCTCCTGTCCCTGACCACGGACCAAATTTGAAGTATTTAACCTAAGGGGTGTTCTTCTTCTGAGGCAGTCCCTCGGAGTCGAGGATGACTTGCTTCCACACTAAAAATGAGTCCTCAGATGACTGAAGAGACCAATGCGGGACCTACAGTCTCTGTCACAGGTGGGGCAGACGGTGGTTGGAGGAACGGTTGGTTGAGGTGCCTGGGTTGCCGTGTGCTCCTTCCGCTGTCAACGCTTGGCTTCAGCTTGCTCTCGGCGAAAAGACGCGACGTGTTTCGTGCCGTCCTGGATGCTTTTCCTCCACTTTGGGTGGTCTTGGGCCAGGGATTCCCAGGTGTCGATGGGGATGTTGCACTTTTTCAAGGAGACTTTGAGGGTGCCCTTGAAGCATTTCCTCTGTCCACCTGGGGCTCACTTGCCGTGTCGGAGCTCCGAGTCGAGCACTTGGTTTGGGAGTGTCATGTCAGGCATGTGGACGATGTGGCCCATCCAGCAGAATTGATCGAGCGTGGTCAATGCTTCGATGCAGGGGATGTTGGCCTGAGCGAAAACACTGACGTTGGTGTGGCTATCCTGCCAATGGATTTGCAGGATCTTGCGGAGGCAACGTTGGTGGTACTTCTCCAGTGTTTTGAGATGCCTGCTGTCCATAGTCCATATCTCTGAGCCATATAGGAGGGCGGGTATCACTACTGCTCTGTAGACCATTAGCTTGGTGCCGGGTTTGAGGTCCTGGTCTTCAAACACTCTCTTCCTCAGGCGTCCGAAGGCTGCACTGGTACACTGAAGGCGGTGTTGGAAGTCGTCGTCGATGTCTGCCCTTGTTGACAGTAGGCTCCTGAGGTATGTAAAATGGTCCACGTTGTCCAAGGCCTCGTCGTGGATTTTTGATAACCGGGAGCAGTAATGTGTGGCTGGGGCACTGGGAAAGTCATTGCAAGAATCCTCCTCAAGCGCCTTCTCCCCGTGGCTGAAGAGCTCCTCGCAGAGTCGCAATGCGGATTCTGCCTACTAAGGGGCACAACGGACATGATCTTCACCACGCGGCAGATACAAGAGAAATGCAGGGAACAGCACCAACCCTTGTACATGGCCTTCTTTGACCTCACAAAAGCCTTTCGTGTCCTTTCCAACTCTGGCGTTGGAAGTCGCCAAGGAGGATTAACTTGTCGCCTTGGGACAGGGATTGTTCGAGGCTGGAGTAGAATTCCTCTTTGATCTCGTCTGTAGCTTCCAGTGTTGGGGCCTATATGCTGAAGCCCGTAGAGCACTGGTTCTGGGCTAGGGTGAGCCGAAGAGTCATGAGGCATTTGGTTATCCTGCAGGGGAAGTCTCTGAAATGGCCCACAAGCTCGTTTTTTATGGTGAAGCCTATCCCATGGAGGCAGCGTTCTACTTCTGGTTTGCCTTTCCAGAAGAGGGTTTAACCACTACCTTGTTTTTTGAGCTGGCCTTCCCCTTCTCACCAGATCTTGCTTAGGGCGGCGATGTCCGGAGTTCCTGGGCAACGATAGTGGTGGGGCGTTCGGTCTGTTGCTGTTGGGGTTGTCCATGAGGGTCCTGAACTTCATCGTCCTGAACTTCATCTTGAAGTGTGGAAGATTCCTGTGCATGAATTCTTTTAACGTGGGGTGGCCGTTGCACACCAGCTAGCACATGGGCTTGACAGAGCAAGAACTTGGTCCAGTGGCAAGAGGATCCAAGATGACTGGAGACATGGAAACATAGAAACATAGAAAATAGGTGCAGGATTTTAGGCCATTCGGCCCTTCGAGCCTGCACCAACATTCAATATGATCATGGCTGATCATGCAACTTCAGTACCCAATTCCTGCTTTCTCTCCATAGCCCTTGATCCCTTTAGCCGTATGGGTGACATCTAATTTCCTTTTGAATATATCTAATGAACTGGTCTCAACAACTTTCTGTGGTAGAGAATTCCACAGGTTCACAATTCTCTGAGTGAAGAAGATTCTCCTCATCTCAGTCCTAAATGGCTTACCCCTTATTCTTAGAGATGTGAACTAGGCTCTGCTGTATGGGCTTAGTTCACACACACACACACACATACTCCTACTATCCTTCTTCCTCCTTTCCACAGGAGTTCTCTCCTTGAGATTCACAGCGTAGTTCTCATAGCACCTCGCTGTTGGCCCATGCTGTTCCTTTCCTGGGCCACTCCTTGGCCTCGACCTCGCCGCTCCTGGGCTTCTGACCTCTGCTCTGGGCCCTGACCACCTCCTCCCGTTCTGGGCCCCGATCTCTGAATCCTTCTGGGCCTCAATCTTCTTTGAGGATATAACGAGCATGGTGGATAGAGGTGTACCGATGCATGTGGTGTATTTAGATTTCCAAAAGGCATTCGATAAGGTGCCACACAAAAGGTTACTACAGAAGATAAAGGTACGCGGAGTCAGAGGAAATGTATTAGCATGGATAGAGAATTGGCTGGCGAACAGAAAGCAGAGAGTCGGGATAAATGGGTCCTTTTCTGGTTGGAAATCAGTGGTTAGTGGTGTGCCACAGGGATCAGTGCTGGGACCACAACTGTTTACAATATACATAGATGACCTTGAAGAGGGGACAGAGTGTAGTGCAACAAAATTTGCAGATGACACTAAGATTAGTGGGAAAGCGGGTTGTGTAGAGTACTCAGAGAGACTGCAAGGAGATTTGGATAGGTTAAGCGAATGGGCTAAGATTTGGCAGATGGAATACAATGTCGGAAAGTGTGAGGTCATCCACCTTGGGGAAAAAAAACAGTAAAAGGGAATATTATTTGAATGGGGAGAAATTACAACATGCTGTGGTGCAAAGGGACCTGGGGGTCCTTGTGCATGAAACTCTTTTTGAGTCCTTGTGCATGAATCCCAAAAGGTTAGTTTGCAGGTGCAGCAGGTAATCAGGAAGGCAAATGGAATATTGGCCTTCATTGCAAAAGGGATGGAGTACAAAAGCAGGGAGGTCTTGCTGCAACTGTATAAGGTATTGGTAAGGCCGCACCTGGAGTACTGCGTGCAGTTTTGGTCACCTTACTTAAGGAAGGATATACTAGCTTTGGAAGGGGTACAGAGATGATTCACTAGGCTGATTCCAGAAATGAGGGGGTTACCTTATGATGATAGATTGAGTAGACTGGGTCTTTACTCCTTGGAGTTCAGAAGGATGAGGGGTGATCTTATAGAAACATTTAAAATCATGAAAGGGATAGACAAGATAGAGGCAGAGATGTTGTTTCCATTGGTGGGGGAGACTAGAACTAGGGGGCACAGCCTCAAAATACGGAGGAGCCAATTTAAAACTGAGTTGAGAAAAAATTTCTTCTCCCAGAGGGTTGTGAATCTGTGGAATTCTCTGCCCAAGGAAGCAGTTGAGGCTAGCTCATTGAATGTTTTCAAGTCAAAGATAGATAGATTTTTAACCAATAATGGAATTAAGGGTTACGGGGAGAGGGCGGGTAAGTGGAGCTGAGTCCACAACCAGATCAGCCATGATCTTATTGAATGGCGGGGCAGGCTCGAGGGGCTAGATGGCCTACTCCTGTTCCTAATTCTTATGTTCTTATGTTCTTATGTTCAACCTCCGTCTCCTCCTGGACCCTGACCTCCCACTCATCCTGGGCCCCCACCTCCAATTTCCTGGGCCACTCCTTGGCCTCGATCTCGTTACTCCTGGGCTTCCGACCTCCGCTCTGGGCCTCAACCTCCGTCTCCTCCTGGAACCCGACCTCCAACTCCTCCTGGGTCCCGACCTCCTTTAACCTCAGGAGTGTGACTGCCTGCTGGAACACAGCATCCAGGTAATTCTCTCCCTCCTGAAGTATCGCAGTATTTGAAGCTCAGACTCCAGCTCATCAACTCTGAGCCGAAGTTCCTTGAGCCTCCAACACTTACTGCAGATGTGTTTGCCGTGGATCACACTGGTGTCCACATTTATCCAACTCTTTTTTTTAAGGTGTCAATTGTTTTTCCTGGGATTCTATTCCTGATCTCTTCCACACATCCACCACTGTTTTGATGTGGAATTTCTTCTTGCCTCTAATATTGATCATTTTTAACATGAGGGCTTCTATTTCAGAATTAACAAAATACTAATGTTAGAACTGATAGTTTACTGGTGAACTGGTACTGTTTCTAGTCTGGCAATAATTGCAAATAGGCAGGAACAGGTTCCTGCAGATAAATAAAAGTTAGTAAGAATATGGAGAAAGAGCTTTAATTACCAAATCACCTATTTCATATCTTAATATGAGGTTTGATTTTAAACATTGGAGGTAATTTTAGATTTTTGTGTGTCACTGTACATTTGCCTATGAATTTGGATGGAACTTGAAAACTTTAAAAAAAGAGCCCATGGAGGGCACACTCGACTGAACAAAGGAGCAATTACCAACAAGTTACTTGAAGGCTTCTTCACCCAAGACAGCCCATTTCAATGGAAGTATTTCTCAAACTTTCAGTCAGCCTCACTCCTAGGTATAAAAATCCAAGTTCGAAGATAAATGCCAATTTCATCCATTTACGTGCCTCTGTACATGCAGCTCTGTATTCCATCATATGAAACTTGTATTTTATTTTTATAAAGGGATGTAACTATACTCCTACCTTTGTTATGCGTACCATACACAAATTCTGTAGAAACTGTATTGTAGGTTGAGGTGCAGTCCCTCATTGAGAAGTATTGCGCCAAATCTTGCTGGAATGGGCCATCTTATGGCGTGTGCAGTTAGTTAGACTTTTTCCTGCACCCTACACCCTGTAAATATATAGCACTATAACTTGCTGGAAGTGCAAGCTGATAACGGCGTAGTGAGGGCAACAGGGCATCTGGGACTTTAGTGAATGGTAGGACCAAAAGTGTATCTCCTGAATCAATGAGATTTAAGGATTGGGAAAGAAACAGGAATGACTGAGAAGAAAATTGGGTAAATTAGAGTCAATCCAGGTACAGAAAGAGAAATAGAAGGAAAGAAAAATTGGATTCCAAGAGCGAGAGAAAAAGAGGCAGAAAGGAAAAATACAAAAAAATAATTTGACATTTTTAACATCTCTAAAAAGAATGTACTACAGACAGGAATGAGCTGGAACTGTTTAAATTGTTCCCTTTCTGGGCTAGAGAGGTTTATTGGCATTGCATCAACAATTATCACATCTTTTAAAGAGTACTTTTGGCTCTTAATCCCTAACATTCTGTGGTGAATTTACTGGGCAATTAATGGGCAAATCCAGCAAGTTCTTAAAGATAATGAGGAGGCTAAGGGCGAGATGTCATTTGTGCGAAGCAGGTTTCTGGAGATTCGCTGGGGTTGTTCTCCTTAGAGCAGAGAAGGTTGAGAGGAGAGTTGATCGAGGTGTTCAAAATCATGAGGGGTCTGGACAGAGTAGATAGAGAAACTGTTCCCATTGGCAGAAGGGTCGCGAACCAGAGGACACAGATTTAAGGTGATTGGCAAAAGAACCAAAGGTGACATTAAAAAAAATAATTGTTTTACACAGCGAGTATTCAGGATCTGGAACTCACGGCCTGAAAGGGTGGTGGAGGCAGACTCAATCACTGCTTTGAAAAGGGAGTTGGATAAGTACCTGAAAGAAAAAAAATTGCAGAGCTACGGGGAAAGGACGGGGGAGTGGGGCTAGTTGAAGTGCTCTTGCAGAGAGCCGGCACGGGCTTGATGGGCCGAATGGCCTGCTTCCCTCTGTAACCATTCGATGATTCTAACTCATGGCGTATTGCTGGCCAATTTGTGCATTAATAACAGCATGTGTCATTAACACATTCTTATTTTTCCAGCAAGATTTGTCCCGATGATTCACCAATGCCACCCATTCAGGTAATAGCCTGGGTTAATGTGCCAGACACTAAAGCCCCCATGCCGATGGTGATCTGTCCACCCCACCCGATGAGGACCATGTGATTTTAACTGCCAAGTCTCATTTTTATCAGATCATACCCATTTATTTCTACTTGTGTCGTCAACTCATCTATCGTGTTACGAATGCTGCAGGCATTCAGATAAAGAGCTTTTAATTTTGTCTTTTTACCATTTTTCCCTACTCTGACCCCACTTTCTGATGCACTCTTGATACGCTCTGTCCCTTCCTGTCGCACTCTGGGTATCATTATTGCTATCTCGCACATTTGCCTCCTTTTTTTTTTAATTTTTAAATTTCCGTTCACCTGATTCCTCCCTCCCACTATTTACTTTAAAGCCCTCTCTACAGCCCTAGTTATTCATTTCACCAGGACACTAGTCCCAGCCTAGTTCAAGTGAAGCCCATCTCGACGGAACAGCTCCCTCTTACCCCAGTACTGGTGCCAGTGCCCCATGAATCGAAACCCATTTCTCCCACACCAGTCTTTGAGCCACGTGTTCATCTCTCTGATCTTATTTACCCTATGCAAATTTGCTTGCGGCTCAGATAGTAATCCAGAGATTATTACCTTTGTGGTTCTGTTTTTAATTTAGTCCCTAGCTGCTCATAATCCCTCAGCAGAACCTCTTTCTTTGTTCTACCTTTGTCATTGGTACCCACGTGGATCACGACAACTGGTCTTCTCCCTCCCACTCCAAGTTCCTCTCCAGCCCAGTGGAGATGTCCTTAACCCTGACACCAGGCAGGCAACACAGCCTTCGGGACTCATGTTCTCGGCTGCAGAGAACTGTATCTAACTATACTGTCCCCTACCACTACAACATTTCTTTTTACTCCCCCCACTTGAATGGCCCCCTGTACCACGGTGCTATGGTCAGTTTGCTCATCCTCCCTGCAGTCCCTGCCCTCATCCACACTGGGAGTAAGAGCCTCAGACCTGTTGGACAAGTGCAAAGGCTGAGACTGCTCCATCACTACATCCTGGGTCCCCATACCTTCTTCACTCGTAGCCATACCCTCCTGTCCCTGACCATAGACCAAATTTGAATTAATTAACATAAGTTGTGTGACTCTGGTGGAACACAGCATCCAGGTAATTCTCCCCCTCCCTGTTGTGTCGTGATGTTTGAAGCTCGGTCTCCAGCTCATCAACTCTGAGCTGAAGTTCCTTGAGCAACCAACACTTACTGCAGATGTAGTCGCCGTGGATCACACTGATTTCCACCAGCTCCCACATGCTGCAGCAGTAACACATCATCTGCCCTGGCATCTTTCATTAATTAAGTTTACAAGTTTGGAAATATCAATTATTTATGTTTAGTTTTTAATCCCGGCTCTTAATTTAAAGCAATGCCCAAGTTTAGACAAAAAGAGAGAGAAATACTGACCAACCAATCACTCATGTGCTTTCCTTTGATATCACACTTTGATTTCTTTTAACTTCTCCCCCCTCACATGTCCTTTGGCGATGCTCCCAGCTTGCTCCTTTATCTGTTGGTCCGATCTTGCGCTATTTGACCACCCAGGTCGGCCCTCACTCCTTTATCTGTTGGTCCGATCTTGCGCTCCTTCATGGTCTTCTGGAGGAATGCTCATAAAGACAATATAGGGCCAAAATCACTCCTTTCCTTCAAGCATGTTACCACAGCAAATCGGTGACCACACTGCGGAGTGGAGTGGCCGCCGACTTTTCGTGGAATGGCCGATGATAGCCCAATTGTCCTCTCGAGATTTCCCGGCAGTGCCCCGATTCCCCCCCCCCGCCTTACCGCTCCACTGCTGTCGATCGGTGTTAAGCAAGTCATCACTGTGCACACCGCCGATCTAACCCCTCAACGGTGACATTCCCAGTGGAAAATCTTCAGCCCGCCTGGAAAAACCGGTTTTTCCCCGTGGTCCAATGAGGCTGTGGCCTTCTGCAGCGGCGCTGCGGCTTCCCTTAAAGAGGAGGATGTACTGTCGCTGCCGCCATGTTTTATTTTTTGTCGGCCAACTGCCATGTCAGCCCGACAATTATGCCCCTCCGGTGTAGTCATCGCTCCCATTTACACCGACCTCCGGATCAAAGCAAAACAAAACAAAAAGCGGAATTTCGCTAAAGGGTCGACCTGAACCGCAGCTGTGATAAAAACCACTGAAACGGGGAGGGAGCGATCCGTTTCGGGCGGGGTGGGGGGGGCGATTTGTACCCTTACATCTTTAACCCTGCAGGTGGCAAGTTTAGCATTCAACCTCATCTTAAGCCACAACACTGCCTGCGCTGTAAAAACGTAATCATTTTTTTCTTGCTGAAGTTATCTTTAAATAGAAATCATGTGTTGAGTTCTCAGGGTAAAATTCCATGATCAGGGACACAGTTGGGACATGATTCTGGTGGTTGGATGACTAATTTGTAACAGAGCCTGAATCCACTGTTCCTGCCTCTCTCGTCGCCTGGAGAGGATCACTTGCGTTTAACAAGTTGCTACGGTTTCCTGAAGAGAGGCAAAAATATTTGTAAGCTAGCTTTCATCGGCCCAGTCTGGGCCTCCGGGGTCTGCTCTCGGTCGGTGCTATTCCGACTTGTTCCTGATCCGGAGATGGGCACCTCTCTGTTCTGTTGCTACAGGTGCAGCCGCCTGCTCTGACTTTTCAAATGACCCCAGTCCCAGGATTTGGGATTTTGTCAGTGATGAGTTACAAAGAGGGACAGAAGTCCCAGCCCACCGCACGTCCACCCCCTAAATAAAGGTTACCCGATTTCCAAGCTATCACACGAGTACAAAGGCTATTTATGATGAACTTTTTTCCCCTTCATTAGGCACTGGTTCAAGCTGGGATACAGTTCCATGGGAGCTGGGAGCACTACAGTACCCTGTATCTCAACCAGGGTCCATTCTTTATGTGTGATCATAGACATAGTACAGTTGGCAATGTTAACTACCTGTATGATGTCTTAGTCTTGTTGGGACCAAATTGCTTTCAGTTGACTTAAACAGAGGTGTTAATTCATTTAGTTGAGTTAACACCAATGATAATATTGTGGAGAAGAATTTGGTACAAATGCTTTAAGTATTCATGTGAAAACTTTGGTGGAAGTAATTTTCACCCTTGTGTATCGGGCTGTTTGACACTGGGGGCTAGAATTTTGTCGACTTTACGACCGGTTTTTCACCAAGATTTGACCCTCTGCGGAAAAACCCAGTCGGCGGGATCTTCGGGCACCTGTTTGCGGCCACGTGAAACGACGTGCAATGCCGCGGATTCCGTTACCGTTGTACATTTGGCACTCTCTGCAACACCCAGAATAGGGAGAGGTCACACCTGTCAGTGTAGCCCTGCCAGCAGCAGTAAGTATGAATACCCTTCAAAAAAGGTAAGTTAAAGTTTTTATTTTTAAAATTATTTTTCAGCGATTTAGTAGGTAAGGGTTTTGTGAATGTTTTTTGCAATTTTTGTTTTCCCCCTCCCAAAGCCTCTCTCGCAGTGCTACCGGCCTCGGACTAAAGTTGCCGAAACTCACGGTTTGCGCCGCGAATCCTCGTGCAATGCCGATTTTACTGGTGTAAGGCCGAAATTTAGGCCTAAAATCGGTAGTGCAGTGAAACTGGTAATTTTGGCATAAAACTACTGTTTTCATGGAAGTATGACAACAGAGCTCAATTACATTCCCACACACATCTTTACAGGGGATCATTGGATCGTGTTCAGGAGTGAGCCCACTGGCTGGTTTCTTGGTTCTTTAGTCTATAATGTCAAGGTCAATTGCAGAGACCCTACCAACTGCTGTCACAACTGAGATAAGCTAGCCATGCCCAGACTGAACCTTCTGGTCTCTAGATAGCTTAGTTACACACTGCCTTTATCAACTTAACCAACTTTAATATTGGGTGAGCTCAGCAATCACAGGGTTTAAGTCGGTCATGCTTTCCTTTACCGATTTATTGTGAATGATTCATTGCCTATGGGTTTGAAAATGTCTGCTTCTTTTCAGAATTGCTCTCTGTTAACTCCAGAAGACTCATAATAACAAAAGCAATATGAGTAGATAGGCAAAGATTGAAGGCTACACTCAAAAAATCTGGGGCCCGAAATTCAGTACCGTTGGAAAGCTGGTGCTCCCCCCACCATTTTGGGGCCATTAGCACCAACATTTTTTCATGGCTGGGCCACCCCATATTCAGCTCCAAAAGTGAACAATTTGGTTCCAGCGCTAATGAACCTTTCCAAAGTGGATTGTTCAGCGGTGTGACTGTCTTAATTTGAGCGTTATCGCCACTGAGAAATTCAGCATGCAGGTAAGGGTTTCTAATGAGCCAGCTGCTCCCTGACCTTTTTATAGGGCAGGGTTTGCAGCAAGGCCCTGAGGGGGGAAGGAGGTTGTAAGAGGTGCAAAGAGAGCCAACAGATTCACTGATATGGAGCTGGAGACACTGATGGACGGTGTGGAGGACAGAAGAATAATAATGGGGCAGAACTTCCTCTCGAGGACTTCCCGTGGGCAAAGCACTAAATAATAGAGATAAAATGCGCAATTACCTGAAGCTGCTGCGCCCGCTCGAAATCCCGATCGACAGGCCTCCTCTCCCAGCGCGTCGCAATGCTGCTCGCAGCGACGTGCGCAGGAGTCACGTGTGCCTGGACACCCAATCACAGGTAAGTATTTTCTCATTCATTGCAATAGGAGTTTCATAAGTTACAATGAATGAGGAAAAACCACAAAACGCACAAACACTATATAAAACATTTAAAAAACACCTCACACAATACACTAATAGAAATTAAAGTTGTTATACATGTTTTTTAAAGAAAAAAAATTGTCAATTTAAAAAAAAAAAGTTAGGGTTAGGCTTTAAAATAACATTACCTGAGTGGGCAGGGTTTTGTCATAAATATGTTTTTAACATTTTTATTTTAATCATGTTTTTGATAGGTTTTTAAACTCTTACGCCTGTAAAAGTAGGCTATGCACCTGCTTTTTCAGGCGCAAGATTTTTGAGGACGTTTGCCGGGCAAGATATGCGTAAATGCTGCAATCTTGCCCGTACAAATGTCCTCGCTCCCGATCTGCGGATGATCTGTCGAGCTCCAGCTTGACAGATCGGAAAAGCCAGTTTTCAGCGCATGCGCATTGCGAGCTGAATACTGGCTTTTCCGATACCTTCCCAGGTCCGTAGAAACTTTGTACGGGTCCGGGGACGTCAAAATTTCTACCTCTCTGTTTCCTGATGTGGGGAGACCTGGCAGACATGCAGCACATAATGCATGGAGGGAGATTGCAGGGGAGGTGTCAGCCATCTCCATATATATGGGGACGCACCCTCCCAGGAGGGTGCTGGTCAGTCTGCACCCGGCCCTTCCAGGGTGGCGATGGATCGACGCCTCCTAGCTCTGGGGCGACCGGGATCCTCCTCCTCCTCCCTGCGCCTCCTCCTCCTGTGCCTCCTCCTCCTGCTCCACCTCTTCCTCCTCCTCCTCCTCCTCCTCCCTGCGCCTCCTCCTCCTCCTCCTCCTCCCTGCGCCTCCTCCTCCTCCTCCTCCCTGCGCCTCCTCCTCCTCCTCCTCCTGCGCCTCCTCCTCCTCCTCCCTGCGCCTCCTCCTCCTCCTCCTCCCTGCGCCTCCTCCTCCTCCTCCTCCTACGTCTCCTCCTCCTCCTGCGCCTTCTCCTCCTCCTCCTCCCTGCGCCTCCTCCTCCTCCTCCCTGCGCCTCCTCCTCCTCCTCCTCCCTGCGCCTCCTCCTCCTCCTCCTGCGCCTCCTCCTCCTCCTCCTCCTCCTCCTGCGCCTCCTCCTCCTCCTCCTCCCTGCGCCTCCTCCTCCTCCTCCGCCTCCTCCTCCCTGCGCCGCCTCCTCCTCCTCCTCCTCCTCCTCCTCCTCCTCCGCCTCCTCCTCCCTGCGCCTCCTCCTCCTCCTCCTCCTCCTGTGCCTCCTCCTCCTGCGCCTCCTCCTCCTCCCTGCGCCTCCTCCTCCTCCTCCTCCCTGCGCCTCCTCCTCCTCCTGTGCCTCCTCCTCCTCCTCCTCCTGCGCCTCCTCCTCCTCCTCCTCCTGCACCTCCTCCTCCTCAGGTGGTACTGCTGGCTCGACCTCCAGCGGCTGTCCCCTCATGGCCAGCTTGTGCAGCATGCAGCAGACCACGACGATGATGGAGACTCATTGAGGAGAGTACTGCAAGGTGCCACCTGAGTGGTCCAGGCACCGGAATCTCTACTTAAGGAAGTCTACGCACTGCTCGATGATGCACCTGGTGACACAATGAGCGTCATTGTACACATGCTCTGGTGCTGTCCTGGGGTTCCGCAGTGGAGTGAGCAGCCAAGTGGACAGGGGATATCCCTTGTCCCCAAGCAGCCAACCGCAATCCTGATTTGGGCCGGTGAAGACGGTCTGGTGCAGAATGATCGAATCATGGCTGCTGCGTTCCTTGCCCGCTGCTTGTCTGCACGGTGCTGATGGCGACACCTTCTCCTGCGTGTCGCCCTGCTTCTGACCAGGTCTACCAGGTGTCACCCTCCCAACACTCCTCCCATCCTCAGGGTGAACCCTGCCAAGCAGGTCTCTGCAGCCCACAGGACTCCACTAAAGAGTCAGACCTGAAAATTGTACAAAAGTACAGGGGTATGTGCAAACCTCTGAGCAGCACTCAGCAGGTTGAATGGAGCCAAAACAATTATTAAAACTATTAAAAGATAGATACAGTGGATGCTGTAATCTTAAATAAAAATATTAAAATTAATAAAACTATTTCCCTACCAAAGGGCCCCGATTGCAGCAACACTCCAGCGGTATCCTGTTCGAGCACCTCGCAGGGGCACTGCTGGGAAAAGGCTTACCTTTTACAGCTGAAAATCTCTATCCTTGCCGCTTTCCAGCAGCCCACACACTTCAGAGCTCACTGCTGGAAAGTCACCTTTAACAGCAGCTTCACCGCGCTGTTTCCGGTGGAAGTGCACACCGCTCAAATCCCCCCCGAGCTGAATATGGCTCGGGGGCAGGGAGGGGAAAGTACCCGACCGCAGTGGCCTATCAATTTTTTTCGGTCGACCGACCAAACTCTGCGGTAGCCTTCCCTTCGGGGACGGTGAATTTCGGTCCCCTCATAGCCTATTTTTCCATTGAGACAGAGCCACAAGTTGCAACAGTCTGTCACCATGCCAAAGAAATGCTGGAGCGCTTTTGCAGAAAGGAAGAGTACCTGTTGGAAATGTTAGAAGTGTTTTAAGAAGTGGTACAAGAAGTTTTTCTGGGTTTTTTTCCCCACATGCCTACCTTCCCTAAGCGATTGGTTGAGAATTAATGAAACTCGCCATCACCTCTTGGCAATCTATGTTGGCAATGTCAATTTTGCAATTACAGGCATATAAATAAAGAATTTTCTGTATGTGTCATCTTAACTGAATCATTTCCTTTGGTGCCTATGTTGCAGGCCTTACACAGCCAAACTGGTGGCAGGAGAGAGCCAGGGAATGTGATGCAGAATGTGCTAGTGGATTTGCACTAAATACAAAATGGCAATTTATTCTTGAATTAAAAAGAATAACAGGGAAAAACTGAAGATGTCCAAGAAGGGGCGTGGGAAGGCTGAAAAGTCTGAAGCCCTAATAGCTGCCTTACAGGCTGCTAATGAGGATCTCAGGACTAAGCTGACCGATATACAAATAGAGCTTCATCAGGAGAAATGTAAGGTGAGTGATGCCTCTTTATTTGGTTAAGTACAGCAAAGGGGAACAGCATATAGCCTTGGAAGGCATTCCCAGAAGACTCTAAAATGATGCATAATGTATAAATCATTACTTGGAACTAATTGATAAGCATTTAGAAAATCCATTACTGGGGTATTGTAGCCCAAGATCGCAGTTGTAACCACCAAGAGTTTACACTAATAGAGGTTCCTAATCATTTTGGTCAAAATGTTGACTCACAGAATCATCATTAAAGTTTAATCATCGAAACTATTTTCACCAAAGTGTACACATGCTAGATGCTGTGCTATTTGAGGTTTTATACAGCTAACTATAGTTCTATATTTATAGGATAAATGGTTTATTTTGGTTTTTAGCTGCAGTGAATTCTTTACAATCAATGTCATACTGTAAAACAAGTAAGCAATTAAAAAAAAAAATACGCTCTCCACAGCTCAGTTACTTGAAAGTCCAGAGAACTTGGGGCCGAAATTGTCCCTTTCCTTAAGGCCTGTTACCAGCGCAAATTGGCAACCATGCTGCGGAGTGGAGTGACCACCGACTTTTGGTAGAATGGCCGCTGATAGCTCAATTGCCCTCCTGGGTTTTCTCGGCAGTGCCCCGATCCCTCCTTACCGCTCCACTGCTGCCGATTAGTACTAAGCACGTCATCAGCGTGTGCAACGCCGATCTAACCCGTTGCGCAGTGCCAAAGCAAGCTTTTTCTGGGTGGTCCAGTGAGGCTGTGGCCTTTTGCAGTGGCAGTGCGGCTTCCCTTAAAGGGGAGGGCTCACTGCCGCTGCTGTCATGTTTTTCTTTGTCAGCCAACTGCCATGTTGGTCCGACAATTATGCCCCCGGTTTCGGCCGGGCCGCCAACAGGGATGGTTTTCGAGACCAATATGTCGAAGAACCAACGAGGGGGGAGGTCATCTTAGACTGGGTGTTGTGTAATGAGAGAGGATTAATTAGCAATCTTGTTGTGCGAGGCCCCTTGGGGAACAGTGACCATAATATGGTGGAATTCTACATTAGAATGTAAAATGAAACAGTTAATTCAGAGACCATGGTCCAGAACTTAAGGAAGGGTAACTTTGAAGGCATGAGGCGTGAATTGGCTAGTATAGATTGGTGAATGATACTTAAGGGATTGACTGTAGATGGGCAATGGCAGGCATTTAGAGACCGCATGGATGAACTACAACAATTGTACATCCCTGTCTGGCGTAAAAATAAAAAAGGGAAGGTGGCTCAACCATGGCTATCAAGGGAAATCAGGGATAGTATTAAAGCCAAGGAAGTGGCATACAAAGTGGCTAGAAATAGCAGCGAACCCGGGGACTGGGAGAAATTTAGAACTCAGCAGAGGAGGACAAAGGGTTTGATTAGGGCAGGGAAAATAGAGTACGAGAGGAAGCTTGCAGGGAACATTAAAACGGACTGCAAAAGCTTCGATAGATATGTAAAGAGAAAAAGGTTAGTAAAGACAAACGTAGGTCCCCTGCAGTCAGAATCAGGGGAAGTCATAGCAGGGAACAAAGAAATGGCAGACCAATTGAACAAGTACTTTAGTTCGGTATTCACTGAGGAGGACACAAACAACCTTCCGGATATAAAAGGGGTCAAAGGGTCGAGTAAAAAGGAGGAACTGAGGGAAATCCTTATTAGTCGGGAAATTCTGTTGGGGAAATTGATGGAATTAAAGGCCGATAAATCCCCAGGGCCTGATGGTCTGCATCCCAGAGTACTTAAGGAGATGGCCTTGGAAATAGCGGGTGCATTGACAGTCATTTTCCAACATTCCATAGACTCTGGATCAGTTCCTATGGAGTGGAGGGTACCCAATGTAACCCCACTTTTTAAAAAAGGAGGGAGAGAGAAAACAGGGAATTATAGACCGGCCAGCCTGACATCGGTAGTGGGTAAAATGATGGAATCAATTATTAAGAATGTCATAGCAGCGCATTTGGAAAGAGGTAACATGATAGGTCCAAGTCAGCATGGATTTGTGAAAGGGAAATCATGCTTGACAAATCTTCTGGAATTTTTTGAGGATGTTTCCAGTAGAGCGGACAAGGGAGAACCAGTTGATGTGGTGTATTTGGACTTTCAGAAGGCTTTCGACAAGGTCCCACACAAGAGAATAATGTGCAAAGTTAAAGCACATGGGATTGGGGGTAGTGTGCTGACGTGGATTGAGAACTGGTTGTCAGACAGGAAGCAAAGAGTAGGAGTAAATGGGGACTTTTCAGAATGGCAGGCAGTGACTAGTGGGGTACCGCAAGGTTCTGTGCTGGGGCCCCAGCTGTTTACATTGTACATTAATGATTTAGACGAGGGGATTAAATGTAGTATCTCCAAATTTGCGGATGACACTAAGTTGGGTGGCAGTGTGAACTGCGAGGAGGATGCTATGAGGCTGCAGAGCGACTTGGATAGGTTAGGTGAGTGGGCAAATGCATGGCAGATGAAGTATAATGTGGATAAATGTGAGGTTATCCACTTTGGTGGTAAAAACAGAGAGACAGACTATTATCTGAATGGTGACAGATTAGGAAAAGGGGAGGTGCAAAGAGACCTGGGTGTCATGGTACATCAGTCATTGAAGGTTGGCATGCAGGTACAGCAGGCGGTTAAGAAAGCAGAAATGGCATGTTGGCCTTCATAGCGAGGGGATTTGAGTACAGGGGCAGGGAGGTGTTGCTACAGTTGTACAGGGCCTTGGTGAGGCCACACCTGGAGTATTGTGTACAGTTTTGGTCTCCTAACTTGAGGAAGGACATTCTTGCTATTGAGGGAGTGCAGCGAAGGTTCACCAGACTGATTCCTGGGATGGCGGGACTGACATATCATGAAAGACTGGATCAACTGGGCTTGTATTCACTGGAGTTCAGAAGAATGAGAGGGGATCTCATAGAAACTTTTAAAATTCTGACGGGTTTCGACAGGTTAGATGCAGGAAGAATATTCCCAATGTTGGGGAAGCCCAGAACCAGGGGTCACAGTCTAAGGATAAGTGGTAAGACATTTAGGACCAAGATGAGGAGAAACTTCTTCACCCAGAGAGTGGTGAACCTGTGGAATTCTCTACCACAGAAAGTTGTTGTGGCCAATTCACTAAATATATTCAAAAAGGAATTAGATGATGAAGTCCTTACTACTAGGGGGCTCAAGGGGTATGGCGAGAAAGCAGGAATGGGGTACTGAAGTTGCATGTTCAGCCATGAACTCATTGAATGGCGGTGCAGGCTCGAAGGGCCGAATGGCCTACTCCTGCACCTATTTTCTATGTTTCTCTATGTTTCTATGTTTTGTCCTGGTGGTGACCAGAATGCCATGTAAAAATAAAGCATTTCATCTATGGGACAACATAAAGTAGACCTAAATCAGTCTGCTATGATAATACCATGAGGTACTGAACATATTGTGTACATTGAAATGCCAAGGTTGAAAATTTAAAAATCTTTGCTTAATTTAATGGGAGCCAACTGAAGATGAACTGCTGGTGTATCACCTGAGCAAGTCCTTTCCCTATGGAGGTGCATTTCTCTGCTAAAACAGAAAATATCTCCTCAAATATATGTAAAAAATAATTTTCTAGCATACTCCCTGATGGTTCAGTGGGTAGGTGCACCAGCTAGAGTCGTACTGAGCTACATAAAGCAGGAAGGCCCCAAGTTTGACCTTTGACCTATGCTGAATTAGCTGCTCTCAGCTGGAGCAGCAGCGCAGTTCTACAGTACACATCAGTCCCCCAGACTCGGGAAGGAATGGTTCATTTATGGCTTCCTGCTTCTCTTCACCTTCTAGTCACTTCTGTTTGACAGTTTTATGTAGATGTTGGATGAGGACAGCCTAGATCAGCTGTGCAACCCTCCATGGAAGATTGGCTGTTTGTGTCAGATACTCTGAGTGCTGCCACGATCTGTTTGTGTAAAGTTCTGCACAAGTCACAAACTTCAGTCGACGAGGAGACTTTTTTGCAAAAAGCAAAACAAAGTGTCTTTCTGTAGGAGAATTAAATATCCATCCGAAACGCGTCCGTATCTTGGGTACTAGTGGAGCAAGACTGAACACAGCTTTACAGACTAAGGCTCAATTTTCGCCACCATTGGGCACCGTTATTTTGGCGTCTGCTGATGTTTTTGGAGCAATTGTGAATTTGTAACTTTCCTGAAAGTTTGGACACCGGTGACGACTGTCAGCACCGAATTTTTTGTACGGCAGATTTTTTGGCGCAGGTCTGGTTGAAAACTGATTTCTGCGCCGATTTTGGCCATTTAATCGATTTTCGCCGATATTTTTCAGGATGGCACACAGTGGCCTTAAGTACTGATCAGAAAAACCCTACAACCCCATGATTCCACCCTCCAGCCCCAACCCCCCGGGCTTCTTTCCAAGCTGAGCGCCGATCTCCTGTGTTTCTATCCGGCCGATGGAGCGATCCTGCCGACCGACACTCTGACCTGTGCATCGGAGACAGCACAGCAGCAAACATACGCATTTCAGCAAAAGCTATAATTAAAGTGCCATAAATCACTGTGCATTGCGTCTTACAGTTTTGTGCACAGCAGCAAACATACGCATTTCAGCAAAAGCTATAAATAGTGCCATAAATCAGTGTGCGTCGCGTCTCCATAGAGACAGAGCCTAGTTGCACATGCGCAGACCAGGGTGGTGTCCGTTCAATTCGGGCGTCACCCAGCAAAGGGGTGAGTGCTTCAGTAAGTACTGTCTGATAATAACAAGAATAACAAAATTAAGAATAATAATTATGGGTGCAACTCTGACTATGCCTCATGTCATAAGGTTAATTTACATGCATGCCATGCAGACGCTATGGATAATACGACGCCAACATCGGAGAAACCAGATCGCTCGGGGATTAATGGGGAGGAGGCCATACCCTGATCGAATCTACAGGGACAGGAGCTCATACCTACACCTGACTGAGGCAGACTGCATTTGCTTGCTGCGATTTAGAAAGGAGGTCATCACAGAGATCTCCCAGCCAATCAGGGCAGACATACAGCCAAGAAGTGGCAGGAGGACTGCCCTACCTGTGGAAGTGAAGGTCACTGCAGCACTTGCCTTCTATGCTTCTGGCTCATTTCAAGCAGCAACTGGGGACATGTGCTGCATCTCGCAGCACATCACACATTGCTGCATTCAACAGGTGACTGCTGCATTGTATGCCGAAAGGGAGCAGTTCATCAATTTCCCGATGACCACGCAGGCAATGCGAGACAGGGCTATGGCGTTCCCCAGAATTTCTGGCTTCCCCAAAATACAGGGTGCGATTGACTGTACACAGATCGCCTTGAGTTGGGTGACTCAGAGTTTTATTGCAACAGTAAAGGGTTCCACCCGCTAAATGTCCAGCTCGCCTGCGACTAAATGCTTTGGATCATGGCAATACCCAGGTAGCATCCATGATGCTTTCATCCTATGTAAGAGCGTTATATCTGCAATGTTTCAGGAGCTGTCAGAAGGGCACAGCTGGTTGCTCAGGGATAAAGGGTATGGGCTCGCCAACTGGCTTATGACCCTACTATGTAATCTCTGCACTGAGCCAGAGCGTCGGGACAACATGTTGCACATAACGACACGGAGCATCATAGAGAGAACAATTGGCATACTGAAGCAGCGTTTCCGATGCCTGGACCACTCCTGAGGCTACCTGCAATATGCCTCTCACCACGTCGGTCAGTTCACTGTCGTGTGCTGCATGCTGCATGAGGGGACAGGTACTGGACATTGAAGATCCTTTTGAGGGGAGAAGGAGGTGGGAGTAGAAGGAGGAGGCTGATACTGACAACGAGGAGGAGGAGCAGCAGCAGGAGGAGGAAGGCAAACCCATGCCACCACCCGCAGGTCGATGGCAGAGGAGGCGGCCTCATGCACCTATAGCCATAGCTAGAAACTTGCGTCAGCAGTTAATTCGTGATCGCTGAAGGCTAAACGGCCCAACAGTGTTGACTTTTTGCACCTGTTAGTCTGAAAGAATAATGTGCATAATAATGTACGTAATGTTGTGTATGTTGCTTTAATTCAAAAAAATAACATGCAGGATTATTAAAAAATAATTAGGTTAGTAAACATTTGTACAGTGTACTTAACTTTAATAAAACTTTTTGTATCAAACTTTAAACTTTTCAATGAAGAAAACAACAAGTAGCAACAAACAAACAAACAAAACTCTAGCTGCAGCCCTCTCTCCTCCCCCTTATTCAAAGACCTTAGCGCTGTACACTCCTCTTGCCGCCTCTACCCCGTCCCATTCCCGTTGTCGCAGACTTCTGCTTCCTCTCCCTGACCCCAAGGTTTTTTCTGGTTTCTGTGTGAAGGCGCATTTGTTGGTGGGGTTGGACAGGGACAAACCTAGCAAACAGCATTGTGGAAGGCCCACGTTCCTCTTCGGACTCTTCTTCAGCCTCTGGATAAACCAGTGGCACACTACCTGAGGTTAGTCTGGGGATTGGAAAGTGAGTGTCAGCAGTTGATGCTGCCAATTGCTGTTGGGCAATGACAGTCTCTGTGTGTCCACATATTGCAGCAGCTATCTCCGACATTCCTTTCCTAATCTCCGACATTCCCTCCCGCATCTGTCCCAACACTGCATCAGTTGCCTCCGACATTCCCTCCCTAATCTCCAACATCCCCTCCCTCATCTGTCCTAACAGTGCTCCCATTCCTCCTGACAGTATTGCTACTTCAACTGACAGTCCCGTTAATTCTACCCTCACCCAACCCATGGTGTCCAGGAGCGATCTCATTAGCTCAGTGCTCTCCCCACTCATTCCCATGAGCTGTCCTGTGTTCCCAGCATCCTGCATTTCAGGTTGAGCTCTCCTTCCCACTGTCCCCGCCAGGTGTGGCTTGCTGCAACCCACTGGCACCTGCAGCCTCAGACTGTACACCATGAAATGTCCCTTCGGTTGTATCGCTCAGCAAAGGGCTTGGTGCCCTCAGGGGGTTCACCGACTCCAGTTGCAATGTGACCATGTCATCATTGGGGTCTTCCTGCTGCCCTTCATTCTCCAGCTCATCCTCGTCCTGATGTTGATGAAGAATATCTGGACTGACGGCTTCCTGATCATGCTCTGCTTCTACTTCTGCTTCAGTTTCTGTCTCTTCCTGATGTGCAACATTTGCAAAACATAACAGAGCAGATGTTTGGTTAGCAGCAGGGAAGGGGCAGGGGGGGCAGGGTGACATGAGTACGCGGGGGTCACAGCGCAGGCTCTTTTTAAAGACCATGATGCCAACCCAGACTGTGCAATTTACAGGGCTTACCCTCTGTCGGTAAGCTGGGCCCAGCGTCCACATTGGTAGTTGATCTTCTCTTGCGAGATTTAATCATATCAGTGATCCTCTGTTCCACGGCTGTTAGTTGCAGCCTATTTGGCGCACCTTCTCCAGTTTTTGACCTTTCTCGGTTGATCTGTGACACCTTCCTCTGCAAAGATGAAAATAGAATTTTTTAAGAGAGGGTCCTTCTGCTGTGGTGGTCATACACACACACACACACACATTAGTCACATTTACAAATGTAATTGCATTGCATAAATAAAAATATTACTTACAGTAACTGCTTGGCCAAGATCCTGCCACTTCTTTTTGACCTGCGTGCTGCTTCTTAGAGTCATGGCCACTGCATTGAACTCTTCTGCAAGTTGGTCTCAAAGTTTTGCTAGTAGAGAGGGTTTCAGTTTCTGTTGTCCCATTCTTCCTTTGTTCTCAAGCACATTCTATCTCCTCTCAATTATGTCTATCAGGGGCTCAATTTCTTCTGCTAGAAATCTCTTCCCCCTTCCCCCTTTCCCTTCTCCTTGTCCTTCCCCTTCCCTTGGATCCATCTTTTGCAGCTAAAATTTTGTCCAGATCCAGCTCCGATCCGAATGGGTTCTCTCAAACTCTTGATCCAGACCAGGAAGTTCACTGTGGATGTCTGGACACACCCGTGACGTGGAAAAAGTGATTTTTTTTTCCCCTGGTGCATGCTCAGAGACTTTTTGGCTCGCACTTGAAGCTCCACCCCCAGCTTTAACTTCGGGTACCGCAGCTAAAATTTAATTTTACTTTGGCAATAGTTGCAACTTTTTTTTTCGGCGCAATCAGGCACAAAAAAAATCGGCCATTAATCCTCCTGGGCGCCAAAAATTGGCAAAGAGGAAAATTGAGCTCCAAAACTGCAGAGTACCTTAAGTAATCAGTCAGTCAGTACCAGTAAAAATTTCTCTAGATCCACATATTCTCTGTTCTTTCTGTTGAGTTTGAGATCTTGTTACCAAAATGTTTCTACAGAGAAAGACTAAAGCAGTGATCTCATACAGCACAGAAGGAGGCCCAAACATACAAAATTCTGACGGGATTCATCAGGTTAGATGCAGGAAGAATGTTCCCGATGTTAGGGAAGTACAGAACTAGGGGTCACAGGATAAGGGGTAAGCCATTTAGGACTGAGATGAGGAGAAACTTCTTCACTCAGAGAATTTTGAACCTGTGGAATTCTCTACCATAGAAAGTTGTTGAGGCCAGTTCGTTAGATATATTCAAAAAGGAATTAGATGTGGCCCTTATGGCTAAAGGGATCAAGGGGTATGGAGAGAAAGCAGGAATGGGGTACTGAAGTGCATGATCAGCCATGATCATATTGAATGGTGGTGCAGGCTCGAAGGGCTGAATGGCCTATTCCTGCACCTATTTTCTATATTTCTATGTTTCTATCATGCCAATGCCGGCTTTTTGAAGAGCTATCCAATGAATTCCATTCCTCTGCTTTTTCCTCATAAACCTGGACAAGCCAGATGACCAACTTTCCCAATTTCCACATTACGTTTCGAGTGATTGCAAGAGTCACTCAGCAGCACTAGATTCTATCTGTTTCACGTCACCTTAAAACTTCCTACCACTTTCAGGTCAGCTGTCAAGAGCTGAAGGAAATCATAATGCAACTTAAAGCTGCCCACTGAGTCATGCATCCAAATTACATTTCAACCACTTCTGTTTTGCTTTCATGCTCATATGAAACGCGAGAGAGCGGTGACTCATCGACGTTTGTCCCTCACAAATGGCAGCATCTCGCATTACTTTCAATTTTCTTGGTCTGACTCACGGATAAAAGATTGAAATGTCATTATTTGGACAATTAAAATGATCAGTTTTAGCACAGTTCCTCGTATGGTATTAAATCTGCTCATTTATTCTCCAGTGTGCAGTCTGTTTTGGTATTCTAATTTTATGCGTTATTATGCTTTCAGGTTAGTAAGCTTGAACGAGAAAAGGTACAAGAGGTAAAGCGAATACGAGAACAGGAGCAGCACAAGCACACAGCAACAATTACAGACTTGAAAAGCAAACTCCACGAGGATAAAATGAAAGAACTACAGTCTGTCAGAGAGACGTTGATAAAGCAACACGACCAGGAGCTGGCTCGTACGATCAAAATTAAAGACCACGAGATTCAGCGACTTAAGTCACTTGTGAATGCACTGCGGGATGGCAGCAGTGACAAAGTAAGAACAGCATTGTCTAACGAGGCCCGGGATGAGGCTCGGAAAGCATTTGACTCTGAGCGCCTTAAACTGTTGCAGGAACTAAGTGAACTGAAATCAGGCAAGAAACAGGTGGAGGAGTCACTGAACAACATGATTCAATCAGATAAGATCAAAGCTGGAAATCTGAGGAGTGAGCATCATTCCCATCAAGAGGCCATTGCCAAAATCAAATGGGAGTCTGAAAAGGACATCCGAAGGCTGGTGAGGACCATTGATTGCATGGCTTCGACGGGTGCCAATGTTCCACTTTCATTTCAATGGGTTTGCTTTTTTTTAAATCCAGAGTGTTGCGATCTTGGCCAATCTTGCATGTGTCAGATGATTTTTCATGGTTAAAAGAAAAAGAGAGCCTGGTAAATTTTATTTTTGATTAGCTTCTGAAAGTGAGTATGTTTTTGGAAATCGCAACATGTAGTTAGCATTTAAATTACCTGAGAAGTATTGGTACACTCAATCTATAGTCTTACCAAATATCTTTTCTGTAAATCAGTGGGGTAGAAATTGGATTGCGATTTACACATTTTCCGGGCGTGGTGAAGTTGAATCCTGCAGCATGATGTCGCTGGAAGTGCAGCAGTGCCATATTGGTTCAGGCAGTCAATAGGCATCTGTGGCAGCTGCCTGAAACAATCATAGCACTTTCCTTTTAGTTGTGGTTTTTCTTTCTTATTTTGGGAGGTGGTTTTACTAAATCTACAAAAGGAATTGATGAAATTTATTCCAAGTAAATGAAGTAACAACCTGACCAGAACTACTTTCCTGAGAGCCCTCAGCAACTTAAAATAACTTGCACTTATTAGGCAGTGCTAGCTGTAACTATGGAACTCCAAAGAAAAAGCAATGGCAGAGATGAGTGACACAAAATAAATGTCCTCAATTAACTTATTTACCCAAGGAAGTTAAATTAAATCAAAGAAGCTCGCACCAGAGCCATCATGCTGCATCTTCTGTGATGAATGAACACAGGTAATGGTATTATGCACTCTTGTACATTGTGATGAAGCATTGCATGGCACTGTTGGAGACTACTCTATACCATGCAACAACAGCTGGCTTGACTCTCCGCTAATCAAATGAAAGTTTCCCTCAAATTATTAACTGTATGTATAGATATTGAATTGTTGAATCAATGTTTATTGCATTGACAAAGACTTGTGAAAATGGGGAGTTGGTTGCTCTTCACTCTTGAATAAGTATCATATTTGACTGCCTTCTATACTGTGTGTTGTACCACAATGAAAGATGAGAGAAACTATTAGATTAACAATTACATTATTCAAAACATAGAAAGTACAAAGCTCTATCTGTACCATCGCTGCTGGCATGTGATCAATGTGAGATCCTTTTGGAATTGCTGTCCTTCATTTAGTGCTATAAGTTATGCTCCAGACGGAATAGATTTTCCCAAAGAAAAAATCTTCCAACCAGACTTGTGAGGATTTCCTATATGGTCACTGTAACTTATGAAGGATTGGCTACAAAAGAAAAGTGAACAGCTACTTTCAATCCTTGAGACCGTTGGTGAAGTATTTTTCCCAAAACATGTCAAGAGACACAGTTGCATTTACTGGGAGTGGGGAGGCACACAAAGGAACTGATTTTAAAAAAGTTACTTGGAGCCTCTATGATTTTCGGGACATTCAAGCAGGTCCTGCTTTTCTATGCTTTTTATACAAATTATAATACACAGAAAAGTGGCTGGTGCCAGAAAATGCTATGGCTAACCTCACCTTTAGCATTACTGATTTTGTGTTGCCTTTAATCTCCAAAGGAAATGATGGATGAGGATGCAACATGCTTTTATTTTTTTCTATAATCTTTCTCTCCTCCAATATCTCACAATGGTCAAGGGACCAGATCTGGGACATTGGTTTTTGAATTTCCTTTCTTTTCCTTAAAGATTGGCAAATTGCCCAATAGTGACCGAGGTTAATAAGGGCAGTAATGCCGATTGGTGATGTTCAAGTAAGGGTGTGTACTACACTCCCGGGTTGTACTGCTGTTAACCCGTTTAATGTATTAATGTCAGGAATAATTAGTCATAGGGAGCACTATATCAGCACAACTCCTACTTTACAAACCGGTTCTAAAACTTTTATAATAAAGAATATACATGGCTCATCATAAATTAATCCAATTGGAATATCTAAATATGGCCATAGCCAAATTGTGCTTGATGAGTAAATGTATCACCTGGTGTGGTACTGAGCCTTATAGACCTGGAAGACTCCAAGTTCAATCCCTCTCATCTGTGTTGAATGTGGGAGGCATTACAATTTTCTTTGGTGCCCTTACGTCAGGGGAAAAAAACCAAAAATCAGCCAGTGTTCCTGATCACGAGACTCTGATTCCAGCTGGAAATTCAATGGGGCCGAAATTGCCCCTCTCCTTAAGGCCTGTTACCACCACAAATCGGCGGCCACTGCTAGCCCAATTGCCCTCCCGAGGTTTCCTGGCGGTGCCCCGATCCCCCCATAGCAGTCCACTGCTGCTGATCTGTGGTAAGCGTGTAATCACCGTGCGCACCACCGATCTATCCCCCCACCCCCCCCTCCACACCAGACGGCGACATTCCCCTCTGAAAATCTTCAGCCTGCCCGGCGATGCCAAAACTTGTTTTTCCTGGTGGTCCAATGAGGCTGTGGCCTTCTGCAATGGTGGTGCAGCTTCCCTTAAAGGGGAGGGCACACTGCCGCTGCTGCCGCCATGTTTTTTTTTTGGTCGGTCGACTGCCCTGTCGACCCGACAATTATGCCCCAGGTTCGGCCGGGCCACCAACAGGCAACCTTGTCATCCCCTCTTGGGTGCCAGGCCGCTGGCCCAGCCAAAACCCTCCCTGGTGGCCCAGTGGGCCAAAGTTTTAAAATTGCAGAGGCTCTCCCCTTTAAGTGAAGGGGAGAGCTGTGGTGTCGCGGTGCCATGATGATGTAATCACGCCGGTCACTCCGCACCGCCCCCAACTTCCGTCCCTCGGGTGTTGCCACTGCCCCTATTATGACCGACTTCTGGATCCAAGGAAAAAAAAAACAACAAAGAGCCGAATGTCGCTCAAGAGGCGACCTGAACTGCAGCTGCGGTAAAAACCATCAAAACGGTGTGAGAGCGCCCCGTTTCGGGCGGAGGGCAATTTCTACCCCCATGTATCTGGCCATTTGGTCGGACAGGCATAGGCTCAGCTGTGATGCCCCACACAGTCTTACAGCCTGCAGAGTTGCAGTTTGGGCTAACTCATGATCTATCGACTCTGGATCAGTTCCTATGAACTGGAGGGTAGCTAATGTAACACCACTTTTTAAAAAAGGAGGGAGAGAGAAACCGGGTAATTATAGACCGGTTAGCCTGACATCAGTAGTGGGGAAAATGTTGGAATCAATCATTAAGGACGAAATAGCAGCGCATTTGGAAATCAGTGACAGGATCAGTTCAAAAGTCAGCATGGATTTATGAAAGGGAAATCATGCTTGACGAATCTTCTGGAATTTTTTGAGGATGGAACTAGCAGAGTGGACAAGGGAGAACCAGTGGATGTGGTGTATTTGGACTTTCAAAAGGCTTTTGACAAGGTCCCACACAGAGATTGGTGTGCAAAATCAAAGCACATGGTATTGGGGGTAATGTACTGAAGTGGATAGAGAACTGGTTGGCAGACAGGAAGCAGAGAGTCGGGATAAACGGGTCCTTTTCAGAATGGCAGGCAGTGACTAGTGGAGTGCCGCAGGGCTCAGTACTGGGACCCCAGCTCTTTACAATATACATCAATGATTTAGAAGAAGGAATTGTGTGTAATATCTCCAAGTTTTCAGATGACACTAAACTGGGTGGCGGTGTGAGCTGTGAGGAGGTCGCCAAGAGGCTGCAGGGTGACTTGGACAGGTTAGGTGAGTGGGCAAATGCATGGCAGATGCAGTATAATGTGGATAAATGTGAGGTTATCCATTTTTGTGGCAAAAACGTGAGGGCAGAATATTATCTGAATGGCGGCAGATTAGGAAAAGGGGAGGTGCAACCAGACCTGGGTGTCATGGTTCATCAGTCATTGAAAGTTGGCATGCAGGTACAGCAGGCGGTGAAGAAGGCAAATGGTATGTTGGCCTTCATAGCTAGGGGATTTGAGTATAGGAGCAGGGAGGTCTTACTGCAGTTGTACAGGGTGTTGGTGAGGCCTCACCTGGAATATTGTGTTCAGTTTTGATCTCCTAATCTGAGGAAGGACGTTCTTGCTATTGAGGGAGTGCAGCGAAGGTTCACCAGACTGATTCCCGGGATGGCTGGACTGTCATATAAGGAGAGACTGGATCAACTGGGCCTTTATTCACTGGAGTTTAGAAGGATGAGAGGGGATCTCTTAGAAACCTATAAGATTCTGACGTGACTGGACAGGTTAGATGCGGGAAGAATGTTCCCGATTTTGGGGAAGTCCAGAACCAGGGGACATAGTCTTAGGATAAGGGGTAGGCCATTTAGGACTGAGATGAGGAGAAACTTCTTCACTCAGAGAGTTGTTAACCTGTGGAATTCCCTGCCGCAGAGAGTTGTTGATGCCAGTTCATTGGATATATTCAAGAGGGAGTTAGATATGGCCCTTAAGGCTAAAGGGATCAAGGGGTATGGAGAGAAAGCAGGAAAAGGGCACTGAGGGAATGATCAGCCATGATCTTATTGAATGGTGGTGCAGGCTCGAAGGGCCGAATGGCCTACTCCTGCACCTATTTTCTATGTTTCTATGTTTCTAATGACTTGGACAAGGTACCAGAGAACGGAACATGAAACATTCCACCAGAATAGAGCCTTCAATGGGAGGAGGGCAAAACTGGATAAACAGGTGGAACATTTACTTGGGTAGTTTGGATTTTAGAGCGCAAAAACGGTGACAGATGTGAGTGTTGGATTATGTAAAATGTTCCAACTCTTTTCATCCAGAGGCAGCATTAATAGCTCCTAGATCAATTATAGAACTGATCAGGTGTGGCATGACGTAATCAGGAAGGCAAATGGAATGTTGGCCTTTATTGCAAGGGGGTTTGAGTATAAAAGTAGGGAAGTCCTGCTACAACTGTACAGGGTATTGGGGAGGCCCCACCTGGAGTACTGTGTACAGTTTTGGTCTCCTTATTTAAGGAGGGATATATTTGCATTTGAGGCAGTTCAGTGAAGGTTCACGAGGTTGATTCCCGAGATGAAAGGGTTGACTTATGAAGAAAGGTTGAGTAGGTTGGGCCTATACTATACTCATTGTAATTTAGAAGAATGAAAGGTGATCTTCTTGAAACATATAAGACTCTGAGGGGGCTCGACAGGGTAAATGCAGAGGGAATATTTCCCATCGTGGGGGAAACTAGAGCTAGGAGACATAGTTTCAGAATAAGGGGTCGCCCATTTCAAATGGAATGAGGAGAAATTTTTTCTCTCAGAGGGTTGTAAATCTGTGGAATTCTCTGCCCCAGAGAGCTGTGGAGGCTGGGTCATTGAATATATTTCAGGCAGAGATAGACAGATTTTTGAGCGATAAGGGAGTCAAGGGTTATGGGAGAGGGTGGGGAAGTGGAGTTGAGGCCAAGGTCCGATAAGCCAATTATCTTATTGAATGGTGGAGCAGGCTCGAGGGGCAAAATGGCCTACTCCTTCTCCTATTTCTTATGTTCCTCTTGTCTGTGCCAATAATCTCTCTTACCTCAAGATCAGAAAAGCAACCCCTGCTGAACCAGTGCGGCATTTCCATTTCTGACAACAGCCCGTTCATATAGCCCCTGGTTGCCAATTGGTGCCAAATGACACAGTTTTTGCTGTTGATTGACATCGACTTGATCTGCTCCAAACTCATTCTGATTAGGACTCATAGTAGAGAAAGTGGAAAGTTTGATCTCATTAGTTTAGCTTTGATTCAAATGAAAGAACTATGTCTGAGACCCAGTTGAACTTACTGCTACCCACTTTATTCTTAAGTGGAGTAGCTGGTTTATGGAATACAATGGGGGAGAAATTGGTCTCCTTTACGCCTCCTGTTAGCACCTCCAGGGGGCGATAACGGGGCGCTAAGGGGTTACCGGCTGGGCGCGGCAAAACCACTGACACCCGCGAACTTCCCTGGTGGGTTTGCGCTGGCGCTAACACTTACCGCCTCGATCTCTCGCGCCCCGGAGATTGTGATGTCATCCGGTGCGCAGCACCCCGTTAACGGCCCGGATGTAAATTTCGCTTCCCCCCCCTGCAGCATCGCCGGGCATCAACAACAGCAGCTGCAGGAGGCATTGTCACCTCGACTGGCTGCTTGAGGAGTGCTAATTAAAGGCAGTGGTGGTCAGGTAGGCTAAAATGTAATTATGACCTCAGTGTGCTGTATTTTGATTTGTTTGGAAGTCTGCGATTGCTCAGCCCTGCACTCTCCGAGTGCTTGGGGCTGCTATGTGCATATCACTGGTGCCGTCGCCCAACAGACACAGCCTTAGGCTTCAATGACCGTAGCATTAGCCCTCCCCTTTAAGGGAGGGAAGGAGTCTGTGAAACCGGCAGCGCTGCACGGAACATTGTTCAGTGCTCTGCCGCTACCCTCCCTCTCACTCCCTTTAGCTCTCCACGGGAAGTGGTCGTGCTTGATTTCACTCGGGGAGCGCTAAAGCGGAAGTTCCCATCAGAATCAATTGTATAGCGCCCGGCAACACTATTGCACTCCTGCAAAAGCTGCTGCCCCAAACAAGGCACTACTCAATTTCTAGCCCAAAATATTTTCAATAAGAAATGTGCTCCGCATCGCATACTCCACAGATATTTCACAACCTCCAGCTTTCCTTAGGGGTTACCATTGGAACGACTTTGGCTTGAGGGTGTGTTCTGGGCAAGTCTCCATATTCAACCATTGCTTGAAAAACATGCATTCCCCTACCATAGCAGAGTGCCAGCCAGAATGAGTATTGGACACATTTTGTCTGAAAGGCAACATGTATCAGACCTTTTCCTGGAAACCCTTAAGACCCAGGCAACTCCCACACATATACAGACCAGACCTCAAGAAGATCAGCCACGCTAACAAAAGTCCCATCCTATTGACCTACACAAGGCAATGATCCAACTTACAGGGCCCTTGATATGTTACCCACCCAGCCAAACCTTCGCAACTTTGGACAAATTATTCTGAGTGGCAAGCAAAGCATTGTCCCCAGCTATATCGACAACCCAATGTAAGTACTTTGCGACAAAACTGTACAATGACCGGTAATATATTTGTGTATTCTGCTAAGGAACATTTAAAAACAAACTTGAAATAAAAAATATCTCTGCTGCTGAAGCAACTGTATGTTGGACAGCAGTGCACAGCTCTTTAGCCATTACATTCTAGAAACAATTTGTGTTGTATTTACTTGTTGAGGTAAATTATGATACAGAATTAAGACTGGCAACAGAGAGAAAGTCGGAGGGAGACTCCTGGCTTTCACTAGTGTTTAATAGCTGTTTGATTTGTATTTCAAGATGGATGAGATTAAAGCTAAAGATCGAACTATCTTTTCCCTGGAGAAGGAGCTAGAGGTGCAATCAGGTTACACTCAGAAACTTCAACTCCAGAAGGAGGCTCTGGATGAGCAACTCTTCCTGGTGAAGGAAGCAGAATGCAACATGGGCGTGAGCAGCCCGAAACGGGAGATCCCGGGCAGTGCACGCGATAACACCGATCATCCGGGCAGTCCGGTAAGCAGCACATACACTTAAAGGTTCTGGGTAAGATAACTATTGCTTCAAAAAAGAAAAACTTTCATTTATATCATGCTTTCTAAAAATGTCTTGTGTACAATGAAAGGCTTTGAAGTGCAGTCACTTAGAATCATAGAATCACAGAAGTTTACAGCACGAAAGGAGGCCATTTCGGCCCATCATGTCCGCGCCGGCCAGCAAGAGGCTATCCAGCCTAATCCCACTTTCCAGCTCTTGGTCCATAGCCCTGTAGGTTACGGCATTTCAAGCGCACATCCAAGTACTTTTTAAATGTGGTGAGGATTTCTGCCTCTATCACCCTTTCAGGCAGTGAGTTCCAGACTCCCACAACCCTCTGGGTGAAGAAAATTCCCCTCAAATCCCCTCTAAACCTTCTACCAATTATTTTAAATTTATGCCCCCTGGTTGTTGACCCCTCTGCTAAGGGAAATAGTCCCTTTCTATCCACTATATCTAGGCCCCTCATAATTTTATACACCTCAGTGAGGTCTCCCCTCAGCCTCCTTTGTTCCAATGAAAACAAATCCAGCCTATCTAATCTGTCCTCATAGCTTAGATTCTCCACTCCCGGCAACATCCTCGTAAATCTCCTCTGTACCCTTTGCAGTGCAATCACGTCCTTCCTGTAATGCAGTGACCAGAACTGCACGCAGTAGTCCAGTGGCCGAACTAGTGTTTTATACATTTGAAGCATAGCCCCCCTGCTCTTGTATTCTATGCCTCGGCTAATAAAGGCAACCATTCCGCATGCATTCTTAGTCACCTTATCTACATGGCCTGCTACTTTCAGGGACCTGTGGACATGCACTCCAAGGTCTCTTTGTACGCACACCTGCAACAGATATTTTGCACTCAACAAGATTCCACAAACCGTAACGAGCTGAATGATGAATTAATCTGTTTTTCATACCCTTGTGTGAGGTAATAATGTTGGTCGGACATGGTGAGAAACCCCTTCTCGTCTTCGTTCAGCAGAAGGAACTCTGTAACATCCACCTGACATGGAAGGCAGGTTTAGCATCTCACTCAAAGTACTCCACTCTCATCAATGCAACACTCCCTCAGTAATTCACTGGAGTATCAATCTAGATTATATGCTCAATTTGTGGAATAGGGAGTGTTGTGTTCCGAACACAGATGAGACTGCACACAAGGAGGTTAAAGTAACAGTGACATCAGTCTTTATTAAGACACTCCAGAATGAGTAACAGGCCTTAGAGGCCAGCTTATATACAGTGCTCCCAAGGGATGCTGGGATCCCTTGGGACTTGAGGGAATGCGCTTCCTGATGGCGGAACATGGGAGTGCATGCTTTACAGATACACAACATCACTCCCCCCGCAAAGTCAAAGTGAAAACTATTTACAAGGTGAGGCAGTCAGGAGCCTTTCTTTCCCTGGTGGACCGCCCTGGTACAAATATCTGCTCTGGTGTGTTGGCTGTGCCCTTGCTGGGCTGGCATGTTATTGGCCCTGCCTGGCTTTGCTGGGCTGTTGGGCGTGATGGGTTCGATTTCCTGGTCCGGCGTGGTGTCGTTGATCCTTTAGGTGTGTGTTGTGGGCTCGAAAAAGGTGGTGTCTGCTGTGGGTTGTTCAGGGCAGTCTGTGAACCGCAGCCTCGTTTGGTCCAGGTGCTTTCTGCAAATTTGTCCATTGTCTAGTTTGACTACAAATACCTTACTCCCTTCTTTAGCTATCACCGTGCCCACGATCCACTTGGGACCATGTCCATACTTTAGCACATATACAGGGTCATTCAGATCAATTTCCCGTGACACAATGGCGCGATCATCAATTAAATTTTGTTGCTGCTGCCTGCTCTCTACCTGATCATGCAGGTTGGGGTGAACCAGCGAGAGTCTGGTTTTAAGTGTCCTTTTCATGAGTAGTTCAGCCGGGGGCATCCCTGTGAGCGAGTGGGGTCTTGTGCGGTAGCTGAGCAGTACTCGGGACAGGCGGGTTTGGAGTGAGCCTTCTGTGACTCATTTAAGACTCTGTTTGATTGTTTGTACTGCTCGCTCTGCCTGCCCGTTGGAGGCTGGTTTAAACGGGGCCGAGGTGACACGTTTGATCTCATTGTGGATCATGAATTCTTTAAATTCGGCACTGGTGAAACATGGCCCGTTGTCACTGACCAGTATGTCAGGCAGGCCGTGGGTGGCAAACATGGCCCTCAGGCTTTCAATGCTGGTGTTGGCGGTGCTTCCCGACATTATTTCACATTCAATCCATTTTGAAAAACCATCCACCACCACCAGGAACATTTTACCGAGCAACGGGCCCGCATAGTCAACATGGATCCTCAACCATGGTCTGGAGGTCCAGGACCACAAACTTAGTGGTGCCTCTCTGGGCGCGTTGCTCAACTGAGCACACACGCTGCATTGCCGTACACCGGATTCTAAGTCAGAGTCGCTACCGGGCCACCACATGTGGGATCTGGCTATCGCTTTCATCATTACTATACCCGGGTGTGTGCTGTGGAGATCCGAGATGAACGTCTCCCTGCCCTTTTTGGGTAGCACTACGCGGTTACCCCACAACAGGCAGTCTGCCTGAATGGACAGCTCATCCTTTCGCCGCTGGAACGGCTTGATTAGCTCTTGCATTTCAACGGGGATGCTGGCCCAGCTCCCATGCAGTACACAGTTTTTTTTACTAGGGACAGCAGAGGATCTTGGCTGGTCCAAGTCCGAATCTGGCGGGCCGTGACAGATGATTTATCATTTTCAAACTCTTCCATGACCATCAACAAATCTGCAGGCTGCGCCACCATCAACAAGTTTGCAGACTGCGCCATTTCCACCCCCGTGGTGGGCAATGGTAGCCGACTGAGAGCAGCCGCACAGTTCTCGGTGCCTGGCCTGTGGCGGATGGTAGAGTTATATGCTGATAGCGCGACTGCACACCTTTGTATGCAGCTGAGGCATTAGTATTAATCCCCTTGTTTTCAGCGAACAGGGATATGAGGGGCTTGTGATTCGTTTCCAGCTCAAATTTGAGACCAAACAGGTACTGATGCATTTTCTTTACCCCGAACACACACGCTAATGCCTCTTTCTCAATCATGCTGTAGGCCCTCTCGGCCTTAGACAAGCTCCTGGAGGCATAGGCGACAGGTTGCAACTTCCCCGCAACATTAGCTTGTTGTAATACACACCCGACTCCATCCGACAATGCACCACATGCTAGCATGAGTCTTTTACACAGGTTATACAATACAAGCAGCTTGTTGGAGCATAAAATGTTTATGGCTTCCTCAAAAGCAATTACTTGTTTTTTTTCCCCCATAACCAGTTCTCACCTTTATGCAATAACACATGTAGAGGCTCTAAGAGGGTGCTTAACCCCAGTAGGAAGTTACCAAAATAGTTGAGGAGTCCCAGGAATGACAGCAGCTTCGTGACGTTCTGGGCGCGTTCCTGATAGCCTCTGTCTTGGTGTCTGTGGGCCGAATGCCATCCGCCGCGATCTTTCTCCCCAAAATCTCCACTTCTGTTGCCATGAAGACGCATTTTGACCTCTTCAGCCACAGCCCTATGCGATCCAGTCGCTGGAGGACCTCCTCCAGGTTTTGTAGGTGCTTGGCGGTGTCCCGACCCGTGACCAATATGTCGTCCTGAAAAACCACTGTGCATGGTACCGACTTGAGAAGGCTCTCCATGTTTCTCTGGAAGATCGCTGCAGCCGACCGAATTCCAAACGGGCATCTGTTGTAGATGAACAGTCCCTTGTGCATGTTGATGCAGGTGAGGCCCTTCGAAGGCTCCTCCAGCTCCTGCGTCATGTTGTGTTCCTATTGTGTTCCTAACACAGGGAGGTTAAAGTAACAGTGACCTCAGTCTTTATTAAGACACTCCAGAGTTAGTATCAGGCCTTAGGGGCCGCCTTATATACAGTGCTCCCAAGGGATGCTGGGATCCCTTGGGACTTGAGGGGATGCGCTCCCTGGTGGCATAACATGGGAGTGCGTGCTTTACAGGTACACAACAGGGAGAACCTAACTTTCGGTATTTGTAGGACATAGTGGGCATGGATTCATATCACAGCCCTCGCCAACATGGACCATTTCCCATACCCTGGGAGCCTCTTATCAACAAAAGCAGACGTTGATGCGGGGATTCAACATCACCTCCAGTGCACCAGTGCAGCCTTCGGCCGCCTGAGGAAAAGAGTGTTACGAAGACCAGGCCCTCAAATCTACCACCAAGCTCATGGTCTATAGGGCTGTAATAATACCTGCCCTCCTGTATGGATCAGAGGCATAGACAATGTATAGAAAACACCTCAAGTCGCTGGTGATATATTACCAACAATGTCTCTGCAAGATCCTGCAAATCCCCTGAGAGGACAGGCGCACCAACATCAGTGTTCTCTCCAGGCTAACATCCCCAGTATTGAAACACTGACTACACTTGATCAGCTTCGCTGGGCAGGCCACATAGTTTGCATGCCAGACATGAAGCTCTCTAAGCAAATGCTCTATGCGGAGCTCCTTCACGGCAAACGAGCCAAAGATGGGCAGCGGAAACGTTACAAGGATACCCTCAAAGCCTCCCTGATAAAGTGCGACATCACCACTGACACTTGGGAGACCTTGGCCGAAGACTGCCCTAGGTGGAGAAAGTGCATTCGGGAGGGCGTTGAGCTCTCCGAATCTCAACGGCGAGAGCGCAAAGAGGTCACGCGCAGGCAGCGGAAGGAGCATGCAGAAAACCAGTCCCACCCACCCCTTCCCTCGACGAATGTCTGTCCCACCTGTGACAGGGTCTGTGGCTCTCGTATTGGACTGTTCAGCCACCAAAAAACTCACTTCAGGAGTGGAAGCAAGTCTTCCTCGATTCTGAGGGACTGCCTATGATGATGATGATGATGGAGCTTCAGGCGATTGCAAAATAATTCATTTTAAATAGGCTTCCAGTTCAGTGCAGTATTGAGGGAGTGCTAAATAAGATATTAACCTGCAGCCCTGTTTGCCCAATTCGATAGATGTAAATTTTGCATAGCACTATTCAAAAAAGCACAAGGAGTTCTTCCGGTGCCTTGATCAACAATCCTCCCTCATTCAACATCACCAAAAATGGATTAAGGGGTCTTTTATTAATTTGCTATTTGTTGTGCACAAGTTGCCTGTCACATTTGTATATGTAACATAGAGGTGTAGAGATGCGGAAAAGACCATTGCAGTCTGGCTCTAGTGATCGTACTTTGAGAGTAACCCATCGATTGTAAAGTGCTTTGGGAGTTCCTGGGGATATGAAAGATACCATATACATGCAAGTTCGCTCTTCCATCAGAATTGAATGTGCATCAAATGTGCATTATTCATGACTTTTCAGTTTCCTAAATAGGTCTTCTTTCTAAAATATATACTTTCAAATATTTATCCTTTCTTTGGCCCTGATGAAATGAATGTCCAGTCAAGTGAAAAATCTAATACAGAAACTAGTCAATAGCCTTCTGCAATATAAGAAGATGCAGCATTATTCCCCTGGTGTTGTGTGAACTAGTTGTTGCCGCATACTGACATTTTTATAGGTCCCTCAACTTTACATTGAGAAAACTTATTAAATCCTATCCAAAGAATATCAATCTCTGCTATACCAGATTTTACTGTTTTCACTTCAGGAATCACTCAATTAACAAACTTCTTGACCTTTCCCTCCTTGGCAAAGATAGAAAATAAAAAGTTTTCTTTTCAGATTAATATAGAGGTCCCATAGACTGAGTTTGTCCATGTTTAGAACATAGCAATTAGAAATGAAATACAGCCTCTCCGCATTGCACAGGATTATTATCATTTCACATTCTTTCACACAGGACCTGCGGAGAAACCAGCGTAAGATTGCAGACCTTAACTCAACAATTCGGAAGCTAGAAGATAGAAACACATTGCTGGTAGATGAAAGGAACGAATTGGTAGGTGATTAAATCTAAAGCTCAATAACATATTTATGATTTTGATGATTTTGAGCAGAAATTGCACCCGACCCCCCTCCAGCAGCAAAATTTCCCCAGAGGCAAATTCAGCCCTGAGCTTCAGCAAGCTATTCCTCCATGAGGAGCACCTCAGCCCAGCTTGGTCCTGTAGCAGACATTTTAGAAACTGGATGTTAATTAGGAGTGAGAATCCTGGCTAATGTTACCACACTCCCCAATTCAGCGGGTGCCAAGACCAATGGTCCTGCCCTTATCAGCCTGCCAGCTAACTCACGAGAAACAGGCAATTGACCTTCCTGGTCTGAATAGCTCAGCCAATCAGAGGATAAATGGCTTCTCTGGATCCCAAAATATTGACTGAACCCAAGGCAAACCCATGTCATTGGACATATCATGAAATTTTTCTCGTTAATGGAGAATTTTTTTAATATGGAATACTTCTTGCTCAAAGTATTACTCCTTTATGTAAAAGAGGAAATTTACCTCATTAGCAATTACAATTTTTTATAAAATGATATTTTTTTGGAAAATAACTCTAAGATTATAAATCCCAGTATTTCCTATCCCTTTAAGTAATTGCTTGCTGTAACTCCTATGTCAATAAGTTTTGGTGTAATTGGTAATTAAGTATAAAGTAACTGTTTTACATGAGTTTATAGCATTCAGTGGGTTATATCCTGTCAAAAATTATGATTGTTTGTTTGGGTCATGTTAATAGTTGCATTTCAGGTTTTAACAATGAAGATGATTTTGAGTCAAAGATTAGCACTAAAATTTGACACTTTCCCTGAATGATGAAGCATAGGTGCTTAACCTGTTGGACATAAATTGTATGCTTACCTGAGTCAATGGTTGTGATTGTCTTACCATTTGGAATTTTAATTGTAAGGAACTGAGAGTTTGACCATAAAATGTCAACATTTTTATGTTCAAATTTAATCTGAAAAGTGATGTTTTAAAAGAACACAATATGGGATACATTTAACAATATTGACTTCAATTTCAAATGTGTATTTTGATGAGAGTTTTTATGCTATATATTATTAAATCCCACAATGGTGTGCATCAATAGTTTTCAATGAAAAGGGAGGAATGGGTGATCTTCAAGAGTCCCTGAAGGAAAAGCTTGAAATAAGGATACCAGAAAAATCATTCTCCAGCAAGGAATAGAATTCTTCGATGTACCTTTTGTACATTGTATTATTCATGATAAATCAATTTTCTGATCACCTGAAGGTTTCTCCCTCTTGGGCCATAGGCCATTCCAAGATTAATTGATTGGGTGGTCTCTGCAATCAGCCCCGGGCTATTCCTGACTAAACCATCTGAGGCGTGCAATAGACCACACCAACTCATAACTCTTAGGGCAACCATGGTCACATCAATTCTACGCTTTCTCAAGCTCACTCACACATGGCTCCACTAGATTTGATGAGAGAAAATAAATTAAGGTTGGCTCAATGGTTGGCTCTCATCATGGTGACTTTTGACCATTTCGCCTCTCACAGTAAAACAAACATGCCGCAAAATCCTGACGATGCAGTAAGCCTCTTATGATTATCAATTAAGCACAAAGTTCACTTAACTTCTGATTTTAAGTAAAGTCTAAAGATTATTCAGTTACTTCCATTGCTGTGCTCAATATTTTGGAACATCATCTGGAGTAATAGATTTTAAATTGCCTTTCACTGTATTGGCTGAATTTGCTCAATCTTTACAACATATTATTATTGACCGTATGGACTCAAGGGGATGACTAGTTGACACCAATGAACATTTAGAACTGTGTAATGCCCGAGGACACCAAACACTTGTGTGACGTGTCGGTAAGGAGACAAAAGGTCAAACCAAATTAATGTTGAACTTGTGTTTCTAGCTGAAGCGAATTCGTGAAGCCGAGAAACAATACAAACCTCTCCTGGAGAAGAACAAGTGCCTGTCGAAGAGAAACGATGATTTGACTCAGTCTTTGCAACGTATGGAGGACAAACTCAAAGTACTTATTAGAGAAAATGCAGAAATGGTAATTTCCAAGTATGACATACTTTTGTTTCTCCATCTCCCTTGGGTAAAATGATATCTGACTTTTACAAGGTTATCCACACTACCTTCTGTTTATATTTGTTTAGAGATATTGAAATCAATTGATGTATTCCAACTTTTCAAAAAGCCAGAATATGGGCTCTGACTTTAACCCCAGGTAGGTCTTGGGCCAATGGCTGGTGAGGGGAGTTAGAAACTCAACCACAGCTGCAGCAATGAAGCACCGGCGAGTTTAACTACTCGGGCTCATTTAAATCCCACTGGCTGACTTTTGTCCATTCAGGGGCTGATCCTCTTCAGTGGTGGGGGAGGGGGGGCTGATTCTCTCTACAGTGGTGGGGGAGGGGCGCTAATTCTATCCAATGGTGGTGCGGGAGGGGCTGATCCTCTCCAGTGGTGGTGGGGGAGGGGCTGATCCTCTCCAGTGGTGGTGGGGGGGAGGCTGATCCTCTCCAGTGGTGGGGGAGGTGGGGGCTGATCCTCTCCAGTGGTGGGGGAGGTGGGGGCTGATCCTCTCCAGTGGTGGTGGGGGGGAGGCTGATCCTCTCCAGTGGTGGTGGGGGGGAGGCTGATCCTCTCCAGTGGTGGTGGGGGGGAGGCTGATCCTCTCCAGTGGTGGGGGAGGTGGGGGCTGATCCTCTCCAGTGGTGGGGGAGGTGGGGGCTGATTCTCTCCAGTGGTGGGGGTGGGGGGCTGCTTCTCTCCAGTGGTGGGGGAGGGGGGGCTGTTTCCCTCCAGTGGTGGGGAGGAGGGGGCTGATTCTCTCCAGCGGTGGGGGGGAGGGGCTGTTCCTCTCCAGTGGTGGGGGGCTGAGCTGATCCTCTCCAGTGGTGGGGGGGGGAGGGGCTGATCCTCTCCAGTGGTGGGGGGGGAGGGGCTGATCCTCCCAGTGGTGGGGGGGAGGGGCTGATCCTCCCAGTGGTGGGGGGGAGGGGCTGATCCTCTCTAGTGGTGGTGGGGGAGGGGCTGATCCTCTGCAGTAGTGGTGGGACATGGGTAGGGGCTGATCCTCTCCAGTGGTGGGGGGGGAGGGGCTGATCCTCTGCAGTAGTGGTGGGACATGGGTAGGGGCTGATCCTCTCCAGTGGTGGGGGGGGGCTGATCCACTCAGTGGTGGGGGGTGGAGGGGCCGATTCTCTCAGTGGTGGTGGTGGGGAGGGGCTGATCCTCTACTGGGGGTGGGGGGGCTGATCCTCTCCAGTGGTGGGGGGAGGGGCTGATCCTCTCCAGTGGTGGGGGGGAGGGGCTGAGCCTCTACAGTGGTGGGGGCGGGGAGGGGCTGAGTCTCTACAGTGGTGGGGGCGGGGAGGGGCTGAACCTCTACAGTGGTGGGGGCGGGGAGGGGCTGATCCTCTCCAGTGGTGGAGGCGGGGAGGGGCTGTTCCTCTCTAGTGCTGGGGGTGGGGAGGGGCTGAGCCTCTACAGTGGTGGGGGGCTGATCCTCTCCAGTGGTGGGGGGGGGGGAGCTGATCCTCTCCAGTGGTGGGGGGGAGGGGCTGATCCTCTCCAGTGGTGGAGGCGGGGAGGGGCTGTTCCTCTCCAGTGCTGGGGGCAGGGAGGGGCTGAGCCTCTACAGTGGTGGGGGCGGGGAGGGGCTGAACCTCTACAGTGGTGGGGGCGGGGAGGGGCTGATCCTCTCCAGTGGTGGAGGCGGGGAGGGGCTGTTCCTCTCTAGTGCTGGGGGTGGGGAGGGGCTGAGCCTCTACAGTGGTGGGGGCGGGGAGGGGCTGAACCTCTACAGTGGTGGGGGCGGGGAGGGGCTGATCCTCTCCAGTGGTGGAGGCGGGGAGGGGCTGTTCCTCTCTAGTGCTGGGGGTGGGGAGGGGCTGAGCCTCTACAGTGGTGGGGGGCTGATCCTCTCCAGTGGTGGGGGGGGGGGGAGCTGATCCTCTCCAGTGGTGGGGGGGAGGGGCTGATCCTCTCCAGTGGTGGAGGCGGGGAGGGGCTGATCCTCTCCAGTGCTGGGGGCGGGGAGGGGCTGAGCCTCTACAGTGGTGGGGGGTGGGGGCTCTGATCCTCTCCAGTGGTGGGGGGGAGGGGCTGATCCTCTCCAGTGGTGGAGGCGGGGAGGGGCTGATCCTCTCCAGTGCTGGGGGTGGGGAGGGGCTGAGCCTCTCCAGTGGTAGGGTGGGTGGGGGGGGCTGATCTTACTCTGCATTCCGGGCTCAGTGTGAATTGCCTTACTTTTACTTGTGAAGCTCCTTGGGGAGTTTCTTTATGTTAAAGGTGCTATATAAATGCAGGCTGCTCTTGTTGACGCTACTTTGGACACTTCATCCATTATGTGTCATTTGTTTAATTTACATAATTAATCACAAAAACAAGAAACAATTACTTGACTAAAGTGCTCTTATCTCTCATCACATTGTGAAATGTTAGCTACTGACATTGCACACTTATGGTGGTATATGAAACTATATGCAATGAAAGTGGCAAAAAATTAATTAATTAGTAGCAACTGGGAGATCTCATTTTTATTTATGCATGCTAAATTTGAAAATAATATCATACATGAGTCTGTATAGGTGCAGAATATATCAGTATTGAAGTTACTATTTCTGCAAGCTGATTCTAAATGTTGCGCTTTTGCCAAATAATAATATATGATCTGAGGAAGTCCTGATAAAACTGTATTGTACTCTGGTCAGAACATTATCCATTATTAAAGAAGCAGTAGCAGGAAATTTGGAAAAGTATAATTCAATCAAGCAGAGTCAGCATGGTCTTATGAAAGGGAAATCATGTTTGACAAATTTGCTGGAGTTCTTTGAGGATGTAACGAGCAGGGTGGATGAGGGGAACCAGTGGATGTGGCGTATTTGGATTTCCAGAAGGCATTCGATAAGGTACACATAAAAGGTTACTGCACAAGATAAAAGTTCACAGGGTTGGGGGTAATATATTAGCATGGATAGAGAATTGGCTAACTAACAGAAAACTGAGTCGGGTTAACTGGGTCATTTTCCGGTTGGCAAACAGTAACTAGTGGGTTGCCGCAGGAATCGGTGTTGGGGCCTCAACTATTTACAATCTATATTAATGACTTGGATGAAGGGAGCGAGTGTAATGTAGCCAGGTTTGCTAATGATACAAAGATGGGTGGGAAAGCAAATTGTGAGGAGGACACAAAAAATCTGCAAAGGGATATAGACAGATTAAGTGAGTGGGCAAACATTTGGCAAATGGAGTATAATGTGGGAAAATGTGAGGTAATCCACTTTTGCAGACATAATAGGGAAGCAAATTATAATTTAAATGGAGAAAAATCACAAAGTGCTGCAGTACAGAGGGACCTTGGGGTCCTTGTGCATGAAACACAAAAAGTTAGTATGCAGGTACAGCAAGTGATCAGGAAGGCAAATGGAATGTTGGCCTTTATTGCAAGGGGAATAGAGTATAAAAGCAGAGAAGTCCTGCTACAACTGTACAGTGTATTGGTGAGGCCACACCTAGAGTACGGCGTGCAGTTTTGGTCTTCATATTTAAGGAAGGATATACTTGCTTTGGAGGTTGTTCAGAGAAGGTTCACTAGGTCGATTTTGGAGATGAGGGGGTTGACTTATGAATATAGGTTGAGTAGGTTGGGCCTATACTCATTGGAGTTCAGAAGAATAAGAGGTGATCTTATCGAAATATATAAGATAATGACGGGGCATGACAAGATGGATAAAGGGAGGATATTTCTACTCATAGGGGAAACTAAAACTAGGGGGCATAGTCTCAGAATAAGGGGCCGTCTATTTAAAACTGAGATGTGGAGGAATTTCTTCTCGCAGAGGGTTATAAATCTATGGAATTCTCTGCCCCAGAGAGCTGTGGAGGCTATGTCATTGAATATATTTAAGGCGGAGATAGACAGATTTTTGAGCGATAAGGGAATAACGGGTTATGGGGAGCGGGCAGGGAAGTGGGGATGAGTTCATGATCAGATCAGACATGATCTTATTAAATGGCGGAGCAGGCTCAAGTGGCCGCATGGCCTACTCCTGCTCCTATTTCTTATGTTCTTATGTAGAACGAGCCTTGACATCTCAGTCCAGTTCAGGCCACTGAGACTCCGCTGACCTCAATGGAAGCTGTGCACAGATATCTTGTGATCTCGTGGTGAAAACTTTAGTTTCCTCGAATTCTAATTGATTGTAGCGCTGACAATAGGAGATTCCGAGTGTAGAGCTTCAGTGACGTCAATAAGCTGTCTAAGTAGCCAATTACATTGAAGAATTCTTACAGACAGCAAACCAGGAAACAAAAAGCACTGTTTATGTGCACTTTTTAAAAATGTTACAGTGAGCGAAATAAAGATTGGGACATACACATGGGGATTAAGGTAGAAATTTAAATATCATGATCAAACTTAATAAAAAACGTTTTTTTATATTTAAAAAAATCTAATAATTTTATCAAAATGGAGAAAATTGGCATTCCATAAATTTTAAGATTCATTTTTCAGAGCCATAATGTTTGTTTAGCAGTCAGTACGCTAGTAAAACCCCAGTTACAGCTATTCCAACAAGACTAATTTAATGGGGCATTTAATTAGCGCGGAAAAGCTTAAGTCTTCAACAGATCCAGGACAGGGCAGCCCGCTTGATTGGCACTCCATCCAACACCTTAAAAATTCATTTCCTCCACCACTGGTGCAACGTGGCTACAGTCTGTACCATCTACAAGATGCACTGCAGCAACTCGCCAAGGCCTCATTGGCAGCACCTCCCAAACCCACGACCTCTACCACCTAGAAAGACAAGGGCAGCAGGTGCATGGGAGCACCATCACCTCCAAGTTACACACCATCCTGACTTGCAAGTATATCACTGTTCCTTCATTGTCGCTGGGTCAAAATCCTGGAACTCCCTCCCTAACAGCACTGTGGGAGTACTCTCACCACAAGGACTGCAGCGGTTCAAGAAGGTGGCTCACCACCACCTTCTCAAGGGCAATAATAAATGCTGGCCTCGCCAGTGCCGCCCACATTCCAGAAACAAATTTAAAAAAAATGTTTCTCTGGTTTCACTGATCGCCGGTTATGCGGGAGGGGCAGGAATTCCACAGCGTAGCCTGTGTCGGAGCAGTGCATGCCTGACCGCAACTTCAGGATTTCCGCCTTTAGCTGCGCCTGTGCTAAATCCTGAAGTTGTGGTCAGTTTCAGAGGGCAAACGCTGACAGTTCAACGTCAATACCCACCGCAAAATCTGAACTTATGTTTTTCATCTTACGGCTGATTTAAGACACAAATGAGAACGAAAATTACCTCAGTCAACTTATGATCTAAACTTAGCTGTAAGTTAAGGTGACATTGGTAGTGGCTAAGGAATATTATGAGTCATGGTGGGGGGAAGAGCTGGAGCCATATAAAATATAGCAAAACTAACAAAATCGGTGGGGGATGTATAGTAAGTGGCATTGCACTTTATATTTGGCTTCTTAAATTAGTATCCAGCTTGAGTGGAGTACAAGTAGTCAAGATTATGCTCTGTAGTCTGCAATTACATTCTGATTGCAACCCAAGCACTACAGCATTGCCATTTTACTTAAGGGAGTACTTGCTTCCTATAGGATCACTGCATTTTTTATTGATGCATTTGTTTTACTTTTCCTTCATTCTACAGAAAGACAAAATTGGCCCTCATCCGCCGTTGAAGAAATTACGCTCCTTAAATGATCTTGACCAAGCTCATGAAGAACAAGAAGTAGAATTTTTAAAGCTTCAAGTTCTTGAACAGCAGAACATCATTGATGACTTGACGAGGGTGAGTCCTCCGAATCTCCCTGTCCTGCTGGTATCAATGATATTATTCTACCCACTATCATTTCTTTATTGCTGAGGGCACCTACCCACCAGTGAAGAATAAATGGCCTCAGTTTTCTTTCGAGCGTTGTCAGATGCCACACCTCTGCCTCTGCAGCTTGCGTACAGCAGCGCCCACTTTCACCATCTGGCGCGAGACACGCAATCGTGACTCAGTAGTGACGCTGCAGTACAACTTTCCATTGTCTCCTCAGGAAGACACTCGGGCCCTCAGCCAGCACCTCCCCACTTGGCACTAGTTCAGACCGAGCACAGAGTAGAGTGGTGCATCAAATCTGCATCTTCCCACTCTATTGCACTGCATGTTCCACAGCACTGCCAGTTATCATTTTATTTCTGGCAGGTTTTGCTTTTCAAACCTGAATTTAAAGCATATTCTACCTGCATGGATTTAAGTGGACTATAACAACAATAACTACAACAGTTTGTATTTCTATAGTGCCTTTAACGTAGTAAAATGTTCCAAGGTGCTTCACAGGAGTGTTACAAGACAAAAAAAATTGATAGTGAAGAACTTATTTCAAGTGGTGCATTTAACATGTCAAAAGAAGCTGTGGTATATTTTTAATACATTCTAAAGAAGCTGCAATCAAAGGACACATTAACCTTTACGACAAATATTTTCAATGACAGAACAATCTTGAAGGGATTTGCTTTCCACGAACTAGCTGTGTAAACATGAAAACAGAGCACTCCCCAATGATCTTTCAATGGAATATGAGAGGAACGTTATTGCTTTATTCTAGTATCAATGCTTGAAATGTCATTGTGTGAAGAATAATGTGCGAATGCTTAATATGTTCCTGTAACCTTTCTTGGTCTATTATTTTAATGGATACATTAAGCTGCTTATTTTAAAGTTGATAATGCCTCAGTTACAACAGCAAGGGATTTTATCTGAATGCATTAATCTCCATATGTTTATCTTCACACAACATAATTTAAAGACCTTGTTGTCTTTGTTGGGTGGACTATAAATGCTGTTCCCATGTTAAGCACTTTGAGACTTTCACTACTGCTTCTGCATCTTCCGTGTTTCCCGCTGGAATTGACATTGGTTCTATCGATGGGCTGTCATCTTGGAATGTAATTTGCATCGTTTGCACCTTAGCAATGCTGGGCATCAGGAACATTGGGACACAAGGAGGCCGTTAACATTAAATCTTCAAAGCGAGAATTTTTTTTTCAAGTTCACCCATCAGCACCGGCCATGTAATAAACTACATCCCCACTCCCTCCGACCTGAGGCAAGTGCCCCAGCAGAACCATAAATAGCCGAGGTACCCTCCCTTACTATGTAAATGACCCTGACCCTGAGAAACAGGCAGTTAGGGTCAAGGGATGCAGTCATGAGATAGGTGGAAGTTCTGCTCTACTGAAGAACCACAGCTAATATGGGAGAAAGGAATGGCAACAACAATTTGTATTTATATAGCGCCTTTAATGTAGTAAAACATCCCAAAGCCTTTAACAGGAGTGTTATGAGACAAACAATTTGACACTGAGCTACATAAGGAGAAATGAGGGCAGGTGACCAAAAGCTTGCCCATGTTTATAAAATATACTTTTATTTGGCACGCTTTTTACATTGAACAATAGAAAGATACTCAACTAATCAAGCTGGCATTATTTTGAAGAAAACACTGGGTATTTTGAATGATAAAAATATCTTTTGCATTTCGAGTGAAATACTGAATGCACTGCATCAATGCACTGAATCCTTCGCCTTCAATCAGTGCTTGCTGCAGTGTAATGAGGCCTCGATCAAGTGCAGAGGTGCTGCACGTTATTATGAAACAGAAAGGACCATTTGTATTAAGTAGGAATCGATACTGTGGAGCAATTAGGAAGAGTACTGAAGTCACGTATATTTTTGACATCTTTTAAAATCTAGCTGACTTGAAAATTCTGTGGAAATTAATGAGGTTTGCACCTTTGCGCTTAGTCAGTACAGAGCTAGTCAGCATCCTGAGCAGCCATGAATACAGAGATGGATTCAAAACAGAAATGTATTTTGGCTAATATATCATGCAACATTTAAATAGGCCACAAATGTGCATATTGGCTTGTACATAATTTTCTTTCTGTATAAAAGGTGTTTCTTTTTCAACAGCATTGTGTTGCATATGGAACTCATTATGACAAATGGATTGTTCCCATGTAATGAGACGATCTTTTTTATTAAATGACATGGTATTTACAGGTGGCTGCTGTCATTTCACTGGGGCTTTCTCTAACGTCTAATTTCAGCCTTGTGGATCTCCTTTCTTTTAGGACCGAGAACGACTGCTTCGTCGCAAAAGACACAAACGTACAAAGCATATCAAGGTAAATTGTACTGGGAGGCGCAGTGATAAGGAAGGTAAATGGTATTGGGTGGCACAATGATAAGGAAGGTAATTGTACTGGGTGGCACAGTGATAAGGAAGGTAATTGTACTGGGTGGCACAGTCTTAAGGAAGGTAAATGTACTGGGTGGTACAATGATAAGGAAGGTAAATGGTACTGCGTGGCACAGTGATAAGGAAGGTAATTGTACTGGGTGGTACAATGATAAGAACATAAGAACATAAGAATTAGGAACAGGAGTAGGCCATCTAGCCCCTCGAGCCTGCTCCGCCATTCAATAAAATCATGGCTGATCTGGCCGTGGACTCAGCTCCACTTACCCGCCCTCTCCCCGTAACCCTTAATTCCCTTATTGGTTAAAAATCTATCTGTGACTTGAATACATTCAATGAGCTAGCCTCAACTGCTTCCTTGGGCAGAGAATTCCACAGATTCACAACTCTCTGGGAGAAGAAATTCCTTCTCAACTCAGTTTTAAATAGGCTCCCCCCTATTTTGAGGCTGTGCCCCCTAGTTCTAGCCTCCCCTACCAGTGGAAACAACTTTCCTGCCTCTATCTTGTCTATCCCTTTCATGATTTTAAATGTTTCTATAAGATTACCCCTCATCCTTCTGAACTCCAACGAGTAAAGACCCAGTCTACTCAATCTATCATCATAAGGTAACCCCCTCATCTCCGGAATCAGCCTGGTGAATCGTCTCTGTACCCCCTCCAAAGCCAGTATATCCTTCCTTAAGTAAGGTGACCAAAACTGCACGCAGTACTCCAGGTGCGACCTTACCAATACCCTATACAGTTGCAGCAGAACCTCCCTGCTTTTGTACTCCATCCCTCTCGCAATGAAGGCCAACATTCCATTCGCATTCCTGATTACCTGCTGCACCTGCAAACTAACTTTTTGGGATTCATGCACAAGGACCCCCAGGCCCTCTGCACCTCAGCATGTTGTAATTTCTCCCCATTCAAATAATATTCCATTTTACTGTTTTTTTTCCCCAAGGTGGATGACCTCACACTTTCCGACATTGTATTCCATCTGCCAAACCTTAGCCCATTCGCTTAACCTATCTAAGTCTCTTTGCAGCCTCTCTGTGTACTCTACACAACCCGCTTTCCCACTAATCTTTGTGTCATCTGCAAATTTTTTTATACTACACTCTGTCCCCTCTTCCAGATCATCTATGTATATTGTAAACAGTTGTGGTTCCAGCACCGATCCCTGTGGCACACCACTAACCACCGATTTCCAACCCGAAAAGGACCCATTTATCCCGACTCTCTGCTTTCGCCAGCCAATTCTCTATCCATGCTAATACATTTCCTCTGACTCCGCGTTCCTTTATCTTCTGCAGTAACCTTTTGTGTGGCACCTTATCGAATGCCTTTTGGAAATCTAAATACACCACATCCATCGGTACACCTCTATCCACCATGCTCGTTATATCCTCAAAGAATTCCAGTAAATTAGTTAAACATGATTTCCCCTTCATGAATCCATGTTGCGTCTGCTTGATTGCACTATTCCTATCTAGATGTCCCGCTATTTCTTCCTTAATGATAGTTTCAAGCATTTTCCCCACTACAGATGTTAAACTAACCGGCCTATAGTTACCTGCCTTTTGTCTGCCCCCTTTTTTAAACAGAGGCATTACATTAGCTGCTTTCCAATCCGCTGGTACCTCCCCAGAGTCCAGAGAATTTTGGTAGATTATAACGAATGCATCTGCTATAACTTCCGCCATCTCTTTTAATACCCTGGGATGCATTTCATCAGGACCAGGGGACTTGTCTACCTTGAGTCCCATTAGCCTGTTCAGCACTACCCCCCTAGTGATAGTGATTGTCTCAAGGTCCTCCCTTCCCACATTCCCGTGACCAGCAATTTTTGGCGTGGTTTTTGTGTCTTCCACTGTGAAGACCGAAGCAAAATAATTGTTTAAGGTCTCAGCCATTTCCACATTTCCCATTATTATAGCCCTTTTCTCATCTTCTTAGGGACCAACATTTACTTTAGTTACTCTTTTCCATTTTATATATCTGTAAAAGCTTTTACTATCTGTTTTTATGTTTTGCGCAAGTTTACCTTCGAAATCTATCTTTCCTTTCTTTATTGCTTTTTTAGTCATTCTTTGCTGTTGTTTAAAATGTTCCCAATCCTCTAGTTTCCCACTAACCTTGGCCACCTTAAACGCATTGGTCTTTGATTTGATACACTCCTTTATTTCCTTGGTTATCCACGGCTGGTTATCCCTTCTCTTACCGCCCTTCTTTTTCACTGGAATATATTTTTGTTGAGCACTTTGAAAGAGCTCCTTAAAAGTCCTCCACTGTTCCTCAATTGTGCCACCATTTCGTCTGTGTTTCCAGTCTACTTTAGCCAAGTCTGCCCTCATCCCACTGTAGTCCCCTTTGTTTAAGCATAGTACGCTCGTTTCTGACACAACTTCCTCACCCTCAATCTGTATTACAAATTCAACCATACTGTGATCACTCATTCCGAGAGGATCTTTTACTAGGAGATCGTTCATTTTTCCTGTCTCATTACACAGGACCAGATCTAAGATAGCTTGCTCCCTTGTAGGTTCTGTTACATACTGTTCTAAGAAACAATCCCGTATGCATTCTATGAATTCCTCCTCCAGGCTACCCCGTGCGATTTGAGTTGACCAATCGATATGTAGGTTAAAATCCCCCATAACTACTGCCGTTTCTTTTTCACATGCCTCCATTATTCCCTTGATTATTGCCCGCCCCACCGTGAAGTTATTATTTGGGGGCCTATAAACTACGCCCACCAGTGACTTTTTCCCCTTACTATTTCTAATCTCCACCCACAATGATTCAACATTTTGTTCATTAGAGCCAATATCGTCTCTCACAACTGCCCTGATATCATCCTTTATTAACAGAGCTACCCCACCTCCTTTCCCTTCTTGTCTATCTTTCCGAATCGTCAGATACCCATGTATGTTTAATTCCCAGTCTTGGCCACCCTGCAACCATATTTCTGTAATGGCCACCAAATCATACCCATTTGTAATGATTTGTGCCGTCAACTCGTTTACTTTATTTCGAATGCTGCGTGCATTTAGGTAGAGTGTTTTAATCCTAGTTTTTAAACTAGGATAAGGAAGGTAAATGGTACTGCGTGGCACAATGATAAGGAAGGTAATTGTACTGGGTGGCACAGTGATAAGGAAGGTAATTGTACTGGGTGGCACAATGATAAGGAAGGTAATTGTACTGGTTGGCACAATGATAAGGAAGGTAATTGTACTGGTTGGCACAATGATAAGGAAGGTAATTGTACTGGGTGGCACAGTGATAAGGAAGGTAATTGTACCCATTTTAAATTCTGAAAGTCTGTTCTCCTGGCTTGTTGAGGGGACAATGTAATTCTCTCCCAGGAAACATACAAAACATCTTTCTCCCACTCATTCAGAATTCAAGCAGATTTATTGGAGAATGATGGAAATAAAAGGATGGGGAATGCTCCAAGTAATTATATCGGCAATTATTTGTTTCCCATAACTGCAACAAGTTTCTAGACTTGCACACAGATAAGATCTCCCCAATATGCACATCAAGCTTATAAGGACAAATCCTCTGTGGAGTCTCGTCTGTCAGAAGCACATACAAGGATAATCCTGCACTGGTAGCCCATGAAGATCATGGCTCTTGGTGGGTGCGGCCCCTCACTGGACACACAGCGATTTCAAAATACCCTTGAATTTTAATTTTAATTTGTTTTGTAAATGAAAGAAAGATGAGACATGGATTCCCATCCGTACCTTTGTTGAGGCTCAACAAGTTGAGCAGTTTTAAGTAACAACAAAAAAAGCACCGTAAAACAGTGTCTTGCCTTGAAGGAGTCGTGCGTTTCCATTCCTTTGAATCATAATGCTGAACATGCCGATTTAGTATGTACAATTCTCAGGTCATTCAAGTGTAACTGAAATGTAAATGTTTCAACCCACCTGTCTGGAAGGAAAAAACAAATCATGCATAGACACAAATCACAATCACTTGCACTTATTTTTGCTTTTGTGTCTGTTCTGAGGGATGGGTGAGAGATGGATTCCTCGCCATTTGCGAATACTGTGCTTTTCCTTTCTCTCCTCCCCTCACAGAGACATGTGGTAGAGACATGTTTTGGATTTGACGAAGAATCAATGGATTCAGAAACATCCTCCTTGGCCTCCTACAGAACCGACAGGACACCAGCAACTCCAGAGGATTTGAATGAAGTGAGTAAACAACAAAACTCAATAGGAGGTGTGAACGTTTACAGTAATTGTACCTATAATGATGGTGACCAGAGTTTACTGAAAAGCAAGCAGAGTGACATTGGGCTCAATTTTCCCCAATGCCATTTTTTTGGCATACTGCAAGAGTTACACCCTTTTTTTGGGCCCCGACTACTCCAAAAAAATAACTAGCAAGTTTCCCCGTTCTATTTTTTGAATTTGGCGCTGCGCATCCTGTCCTTTAGTTTCAGGGGGCGGAGCCTAATGTCTGCACCAAAAAAACGATGCCCCCCCCCTTCTGCGCATGCGCAAAAAAAAAAGAACGTTTTTGACATGATTACTATGGGCGCGCATGACCAGTACAGCTCCCGGTCTGCATTCAGCCATTTTTAAAGAGCTTGTTGTGTGTGAGAACTTTAATTCTCAGTGGAAAAATCGGAGCTTCAATACAAAATGCAACGTGGCTCAAGGGCGAAGAATTTCTTACAGGATGAAGTGGAGGCATTAGTTACTGTAATTGAGGCCAGATGGCACGAACTGGACACCAGCAGAGGTCACATAAAAGTTTCACCAAAAGAAATGAAGAAACGCTGGAACCAACTTGCAGAAGATTACTGTGCAATGGTGACCACCCTGAGGTCTGGAGGCCAGTGTAAAAAGAAGTGGCAGGACCTTGGTCAAGTAGTTAGTGTAAGTAATATTTTCATTTATTCACTGGAATTGCAATTGTAAATGTGATCATCTGTATATGTCCCATCCAGCAGAAAGACACCCCCTCTAAAAAGTTATATTTTCATCTTTGCAGAGGAATGTGGCACACAACAAAAGGGAAAGAACTCGAACAGGAGGAGGCCCGGCAAATCTGTACCCACTGACTCCCTTGGAAGAGAGGGTCTCGCTGCTTTGATGGGTCCTGCCTGGAGAAAAGCAGCCACCACTGCACATGCTGAGCCCACACTCGAGGGAGAGGGTAAGTCCTGCAAATTCCACTATCTTGCTTTGCTAAATGTTAAGTACTGCACGGGTTAGCCATGGTTCGGTTCATGGGGATGTCTCCATCAGCTACGCTTCGGTTGATGCAATGTGCTATCATTCATCGTGGTCCTTCAAATCAACCTGCTGCCTGCACTGTGTGAGCCGACTCATGTCACCCTGCTCCCTCCTCTGCTGCTAACCATTTGTCTGTTCTGTTATATTTTGTAGAACTTGAGGCCAACCCTGTCGAGGCTGAAGCCGATGCAGAAGAAGATTCAGACGCGGACGAGCCTGAAGAGGAGAACATCTTCCAATCCCACCTTCCAGACCAAGAGCATGGGAGTGAGGGGGAGGGTGAGGGGATGTATGAAGCCCCCACTGTTGTACTCACTCTGGAAGAGGTGCAGGTACCGCCCATTGAGGTACCAGGCCCTTTCCTGAGTGGTACGAGTCTTGGGAAATTTCATAGTTTTACACTGTCCGAGGCTGCGGGTTCCAGTGGGGTGCAGTGAGGCACATCCAGGGCCCCACCGTCCGAGGCTGCAGTTCCCATTAGGGTGCAGCGAGCCACACTCAGATGGAGGAGGGGAAGGAGAGCTCGATAGCACTCTCCTGAGGTGCAAGATCTAGCAGATGTGGTTCAGATGATGGCAATGAGTGCAGAGAGCATTGACCTTACACGATCACTCCTGGACACCATCAGTGGGGTGGGTGATGAGGTATTGGGACTGTCAGGAGAAGTAACAACACTCTCATGAGAAATAGGAACCCTGTCCGGGAACATGAGGGGGGGAATGTCACAGGTAGCTAATACACTGTCGAAAAAACATGAGGGAGGGAATGTTGGGGGTAGTTGAGACACTGTCAGGGCACATGAGGGAGGGAATGTTGGAGTTAGCTGCTGCAATAAGGGACCACGCCCAGACCCCACGCCCATCGACAGAATCAACTGCCACTCCCACTCCAATCCTCACACTAGCCTCTGAAGAGGCCAAAGTCGGGTCTTCCACATTACCACCTGCCCCCCTCACCCCATCAAGAAGTGCACTTTACCCGAGATGTTCGAAAGAATAAGCTTGGTACCAACCCGAGAAACGCTGCGCCACCGCCTGCGGGCAGGGGTGGAGTCACCAAGACCAAGTGCAGCGGGCGGTCTTAGAATAAGGTGGAGGAGAGATGGGTGGAGTCTTTCTTTGCTGCTGCTGCTGCTGTTGTTGTTGTTGTTGTTGTTGTTGTTATTATTGTTGTAACTGTTCTCAAATTAAAAGTTTTTTGTAAGTTATGTAAATTTACAAATTTAAAAGTTTGTAAGTGATCTTAAAGTTTTTAAGTGATCTTAACTGAAAACTTTAAAGATTGATACAAGAATATTTTTATTAAAGTTAAGTTAAGTACAAACAAGTGTTTTGTTAAATTTTTGAATAAAATATATTTTAAATTATAACTGAATCATTTCCATTATTTGTTCCATTGGCCTGGAAATTCCAGTCGGAGGCTTCCCGCAGGCAATTGCCTCCAACCGGAGAATTTTTACGATCTACCTGGTGGTCTAGGAGGTGCCCTGGATTGCGTTGGGGAGGCCTCCTCTTCCCGCGCTGCGAAGTGCGCTCCCATCCGGAGGGTTCCCACACATGTGTGACTGCTCAGCCAATCAGGTACTGTATTCCACAGCTTTCCCATTAAGAGCAATGAGAACTCCGCATCTACAAGTTTTCATTGTTATTAATGGAAAAAACCAAACACACACTAACAAAATATAAAAAACAGACGTCTTATAATTAAAATTAATTGAAATTAAAGTTAATAAATGCCTTAGAAAAAACAATATTTTCCCCATTTTTTTTTAAAGTTTTATAATTCGGGTTAAAAATAAACTTACCTTAGTGGGCAGCGTTTTTAAGCAATAAAATGTGTTTATTTAATTTAATTTCATTATGTTTATGTATGTTTTTAAACACTTACGCCTGTAAAATTAGGTTATGCGCCTGCTTTTATTAGGCACAAGAATTTTGAGGACATTTGCTGGACAAGATATGGGTAAATACCGCAATCTTGCCTAAGCAAATGTCCTCGCTCCCGATCTGCAGATCATCTGTCAAGCTCCAACTTGACAGATCGGAAAAGCTGGTTTTCAGTGCATGCTCATTGTGTGCTGAAAACCGGCTGTTCCGAAGCCTTCCAGGGCCCGTAGACACTCCGTACGGACCCGGGAGGCAAGAATTTCTGGGCTATATTTTATTAACACAATTTTTTGATTTAAAGAAGAATCATTTCCATTATTTGTTCCATTAACACAACACAACATTATGGAACAGGTCCAAACAGTAAATATGGTCCATGTGGAATAGTTGCCGCTGAGCCTTCAGGTAGCAAAGCATTCACGGAGGAGCTGCTGATGCAAGGCTCGAGCAATCGTTAAAGGGGCACGACGGTCCGCCCTCCTCCGCCATCATACTCCGGGTTCAGGTAGTTGCATGGCTTCCTTGTCCTCCTCCTCCTCCTCCTTGACATCTGCATCTTCTTCCTCATCATCAGCCTCTCTCACTGCAAGTGGGTCTTCTACTACCAGCTGCTGCTGCCTCATGATGGCTAAGTTATGCACATGCAGCACACAACAGTGAACTGACCGACAATCTCAGTGGAGTATTGCAAGTAGCCTCCGGAATGGTCCAGGCATCGGAAACGCTGTTTCAAGATACCAATGGTCCTCTCTATTATGCTGCGCATCGCTTCTGTCAGCTTCTGTCCGGGTTACACATAGGGGTGTCATGAGCCAGGTGGCTAGGTCGTACCCTTTGTCTCCCAGTAGCCAGCTCTGCCCTTCTGGCTGCTGTTGAAACATGGCAGATATAGCATGCTCACGTAGGATGAATACATCATGGGTACTCCCAGGGTATCTCGCATCAACTGACATGATGTCGTCATACATAAGCTGCACATTAATGGAGTGGAAGCCTTTTCTGATCCTGTACACCTCAGAATCCTCCAAAGGTGCTTGCAAGGCGATGTGGATGAAATTAATGCAGCCCTATACCTTTGGGAAGCCAGCAATCCTGGAGAAGCCCACAGCCCTTTAACGCATTGCCTGAGCGGTCATGGGGAACTTTATGTTGTTCTTCCTCCAGGCATATGGTGCAGCAGTCTCCCGCTGAATGCAGACATGTTGTGAAATGGCATACACATTGCCAGTTGTGGCCTGGAACGATCCAGATGCATAGAATGAAAGTGTAGCTGTAACCTTCACTTTAGCTGACAAAGCAGTCCTCCTGACACTTCTAGGTTGCAGGTCTGCTTTTACTAACTCACAGATCTCGGTTACAACTTTTTTGTGGAAATGCAGCCTTCTGACAGTCTGTATCACTCAGATGCAGGCACGAACGCCTGTCTCGATATACCCGATGTGGGTAAGGCCTCCTGCCCATCATCCTACGTGCTCTGAGGTTCTTCATGCGATGACGTCGAATCAATCGTCTCCTCCACAGCACCATCATGCAGAAGGCTTGCACGAGGTATGGCATTTTCAGTATTGCTCCCATGATTAAATTGTACCTTTGCAAGGAGCTCAAAACAGCAGGACAATCTTCTTTATTGTCTCTCTCCCCAAGGTCAATGCCCCAGTATGGACCACACCCAGTCTGGGCATGCGCAATAGGCTTGCTTAGTTCGGGAACCGCCCCCCCCACCGCCCCCCCTCCCCCATCACCCCAGGCTTCATTTGATGTTGCTGCTGCATAGTGTAAGGGTTCCCATCCCTTCAGTTCGGCTTCCACCCCCCACCCCCACCCCCCCCGGGCTTCTTTTGACACCGAGCCCTGAGCCCCTGTGTCCGGGCGACGGAGCGATTCTGCCGGCCGACACTCCGACCTACGAGCCAGGTTTGGCGACGTTCAGTGGTGGCGTGACACTTTGAAAAAAATCCAAAATTAAACAATTGCATTCAACTTCCATTTTCTGTGTTTTAAGTTTGAAAAAAGTAAGCTACATGATGATTATTTAATGTGTTCTTGAGTCTCTCCAAAACTTCGCCTAAAAACAATGGCATCTTTCTGCACCGATTTTTTAATGTGCGCTCGTTTTTCTTAAGTGCCCAGAAGTCTTTGGGCGTGGTCACATATGCCGTCCTAGTAAAAATGTAAGTTGGCCAAACTTGCATAAATGTGAAAAACTGGCGCAGACATCTGTTTACGCCCCCATCTGGAAAAGCAAAACAAACCTAAAAAAATCATAACTAACTGAGTTACACTGGCGCTCAATCTTTGGGGAAACTTGGTGTTATGTAATGATGTGTGTATCGTCCCAGTACCTTAAATGTAATGTAAGTACTATGCCACACCACAGAGGGCGCTGCGGTGGGAAACCCTGGTAGTACCTGTAATAAGGACTATATAAGGGTGACCACCACACCTGGGAGGCACTCTGGAGCTGAACAATAAAGGACGAAGGTCACAGCAGTTAGACTTACACCAGACCGTGTGGAGTCAGTGATTTGTGTGCTACATACACCACACTTGGATTTTTAAATTTAATCCAAAAACCCAGCACATATCATTGGGGAAAATTGAGCATAGAGTGGTGCAACCTGCGTACTGCAAACTGAGATGGTCCCGATTTCCTCTTTTTTGGTGAATTAACAAATATTCTAAGTAACATTTAGCTAAAACTTTACATTTTTGCAAAATCTGATTGGGTGGCACAATGAGTTATAGCACACCATCCATTCACCTCTGGAACATTGGTTTGAATCCATCTCTAACTAATGAACTGAAAGTGTGCTCTCTCTGCTGACTGTGAGCAAGGCACATGAGGTGACTTTGTTGCACTTAAACCCAGTTCCTAGGAAGCACAAGCTGGTAACCTCAGCAGGGCTAAAATGCTCAGTGTGGGAAATGGGAATATTTCACACCAATGCAAGAGGGAGTGTTCCTTTGGGTTTACATTTAAGGCAAGATGTTGGGATTATGTCGAGGGAACTTCACTCTTCATCTTTTGCTTACTGTACACGCTTGGAATTCCTTGATGGAAAAGTGTATACTTTGTATCTGTCCCATACCATGCCTGAATTGGGAGTGCTTGAAGCAGACACGGAAGGTTCCATTCTTAAGGACCTGACACCTCTGGCTCAAAGCAAATAAACATCGACCAGAAAAAGAGAAACACTCAGTACTTTTAATATTCAATAACTTCTTGTTACCAATATAGATGGCTGCATACTGTTTATGAACACGGTATTCTAGCCGCGAAGCTATGAGGAAGAAGATCCATTGAAAACTAATCAGCCATCCTTGCTTTAATGGACATACACTCAGGATATATTTTAACATTTCTTTCACTTCTGTTCAATATTTTATTTTTTGGTAGTAACATGTACACATGAAGAGCATAAAGAATAACAGGTGAATGAGAGTGTGGTACGAGGCTATCAGCTTTGGACCAGGCTGTTACAGTAGGTTTTGAGGAGTTTGTGAGATGCATATAGTTTAAAAGTATGTGATGTTCTTGAAAATGCTCCCTTGCTATTTTTAAACTCTTTCTACTATATAATGCTCATTCAATTTTCTAATAGAAAACTGTAAATATATATATTTTTAGATAAATGTGCAGATCACAGTATCCACCCTGAAATGATTTCAATGCTCTGATCCCCTTTGGAGTTCACATGACGCCTGCAGTTGATAATGCCACCTGATCCCTTTAAAGGAATCTTTGAAGTCTTACATCACATGGAACACTATCAATTTCATAACATGAGATTTATTACTTATAGATCAAACATTTACAGCTCCATATAACACTGGACTGTGTTCAGTGAGTTGTGTTCAATGAGTTACATACAGCAATCCAAACTCGAGATCCAATTGAATGACAAGTTGCTTGAACCTTTGTTCCCAGTTCCTGAACTGTTTGATCAGATGCCTGCCACACAATCCCACTGTCGGTCATCAGTAATCCTCTATGTAATCACTACGAGGTGTTCAGTATTCTCCACACAATGGGAATTGAGATAAATTCAAACTTCTGATTCAAATCTGAGTCCTTTGAAGCCAAACCTGAACTCTCAATAGTGCTGACCTTTGCAATAACTGAGTGTGGGCCAGACCACATTATAAATTATAGAGCAATCTTGCTTGTGCAGAGGAGAAGAGGTAATAACTGCCACCATTTTGAGTTATATAAAGAGACGAATGGATCACTACCACAAATCTGCCAGTTTTCATTTCAATCCCCTCCCCCGCATGAGACACCTGCAAATCAAACATATGGGCATTTATGGCTACGGTAGTTTAGTCGTTATGTTCCCGGACCAGTAATCCAGAGGCCTGGACAACTCATTCAGAGAATGTGAGTTTAATGGAGGGGGGGGGGAATTTTAACCCCAAAATGTGGGTGGGTTGGGGTCAGGTAGGAGCTTACAGTGTTAAAAATCTCAACCTGACCCCAGAATAACGGGTCACCCATTTAAAACGGAAATAGGGAGAAATGTCTTCTCTCAGAAGGTCGTGAATCTTTGGAATTCCCTACCCCAAAGAGCTGTGGAGGCTGGGTCATTGAATATATTTCAGGTAGAGATAGACAGATTTTTGAAGGATAAGGGAGTCAAGGGTTATGGGGAGCGGGCAGGGAAGTGGAGTTGAGGCCAAGGTCAGATCAGCCATGATGCTATTGATTGGCGGAACAGGCTCGAGGGGCCAAATGGCCTACTCCTGCTCCTATTTCTCATGTAATTATGTTCAACCCGTCCTCTTCCAGTTTTAACGGGGGTGGGGCGTTGGGTTGGAGCATGGGCGGGGGGGGGGTGTTTGGGGGTGAGGCACTTCAAATATGATAATGAGGCTAGAAGGCTTGGATTTAATCTGGTTTAACTGTGGCTGACCGGGATTCCTGGGCTTTGGGAATCGCAGCAGCTGCAAAGTGGTGAGGACAGCCTAGGGGACCCACCGCAGCTCCCCCACCCCCCCATACAAACACCCCCTCTCCCCCGAGGATAGGACCCGCACCCCGCCCCGGGGTCAGGTATCGGACTTTCCCTAGAGTCAGGATAGGACTCGCCCACCTGTTGGGATCAGACCCCCCTCCTCCGGGATCGTGGATCAGACCCCCCACACCCCCAGGATCAGACCCCTCACACTCCCAGGATCAGACCCACTTCCCCCGGGACCGTGGATCACACCACCCACACCCCAGGTTTGGACCACGCCCCCCCCAACTCCCCGCCCCCCTCACTGCTACCCGCCGCGCCCCCCCCCCCATTGCTCTCCCCCTTCCCACCTTACTGCTCCCAGCGCATCTTCAGGAAAACTGTCCGGCCAAGGGATCTTGGATGAGAAAATTGACTCGCATTTGCATCAGTTTTGAAATCAATTGCGAGCCATGATGTTCCGTAACTGGCTTGTCGGACAGCTCCCACCAACCCGCACTCCAAGGTCTGGGGAGGAACCTTTAGCAAAAGGAACCTTGCACATCTCAAACCCAGAACCAGTCAGAATCAGAAGTCTGCCCGGGAGAATTAAAGGAGGCGGATAATGAATACAGTGTGCCATATTGTGTTCTTTTTCTTGTTCTTGAGAAGGGTTCTATAGTTAGTTGGATTGAGATGATTACTCTGTACGTTTGCTTGCTGTCCGTAAAATCAAGCAGCTTTACGATTTGTGTTCGGCCTCATCTCACTGAAATCTTTCATTCCCCATCCAGAAAGAATAGGGAGGTTCACATGAGAGCACGTGTCAAAGACACAATATCGAGTTCCAATCACAAGTGGGTACCATTGTTACATGCCTGGGTTATACTATGGTATGATTAGATACTGGGCAGTATGGGCAGTGACCAGCACCACTGTACCTGAATGACTATCGAAGGCAGACCCAAAACTATAACTCTTCCCGAAGTGAGAGGCGGTGTCCAGTGCAATCCCCGTCAGTTACATCGTCCACACGTGTTGCAGACAGCCGCCTATATCGGGCACATGGCACTAACCATCTGCCATGGCCATTGAAGTCAATGGCAAAGGCACCGCTTATAACAGCTTTTGGCTTTTTCAGGCAGACTTTGTCATGTCACTTCCCTTTATTACTCTGCCAATTCGGTCCTCTCCTATTTGCTTGGATAAAAGGGTTGTTTCCATGAGCTTCCATTAGGTGAAGTAGCTCCATTAACATATAACTTTAATGGTACTCTTAGTCCTACATTTGAAGTCAGGAGTGGGGAAATTGCAGACAAAGACCTGTGTCCCAGTACTACAGAGAATGGCCCCTGAGCAAGTGACTGGCTGGAATGTGGCTGTTAGAATCATAGATTATTTAGTGTAGACTGAGGTCATTTGGCCCATCGTGTTTGTGACGGCTCTGAAAGAGCTATTCTGTTAGTGTCGCTCTTCTGCTTTTTCCCCGTAGCCCGACACAGTTTTTCCCTTCAAGTATATTATCCAATTCCCTTTTGAAAGTTACTATTGAATCACCTTCCACCGTCCCATCAGGCAGTGAATTCCAGATTACAACTTGTATAAAAAAATGTTTCCTCCTCTTTCCCCCCACCCCTTGCCCAGGAATGTTTGCCGATTATCTTAAATCTGTGTCCTCTGGTTAACGACCCTCCTGATAATGGAAACATTTTCTCCCTATCTACCCTAACTCTTGTCTAGAGAAAGGGAAGAGCACGGAATTACACATCCAGACTTGCCTCATTCTTTTCTCAGTTGTCACTGTCAGAGGACAGATGCAGTTAGTAGCCTTGAGGAGGAATTCATAGAATGCATAAGGGATTGTTTCTTAGAACAGTATGTTACAGAACCTATAAGGGAGCAAGCTATCTTAGATCTGGTCCTGTGTAATGAGACAGGAATAATAAACGATCTCCAAGTAAAAGATCCTCTTGGAACGAGTGATCACAGTATGGTTGAATTTGTAATACAGATTGAGGGTGAGGAAGTAGTGTCTCAAACAAGCATACTATGCTTAAACAAAGGGGACTACAGTGGGGTGAGGGCAGAGTTAGCTAAAGTAGACTGGGAACACAGACTAAACGGTGGCACAATTGAGGAACAGTGGAGGACTTTTAAGGAGCTCTTTCATAGTGCTCAACAAAAATATATTCCAGTGAAAAAAAAGGGCGGTAAGAGAAAGGATAACCAGCCGTGGATAACCAAAAAATAAAGGAGAGTATCAAATTAAAAACCAATGCGTATAAGGTGGCCAAGGTTAGTGGGTAACTAGAAGATTGAGAAAATTTTAAACGACAGCAAAGAATGACTAAGAAAGCAATAAAGAAAGGAAAGATAGATTACGAAAGTAAACTTGCGCAAAACATAAAAACAGATAGTAAAAGCTTTTACCGATATATAAAATGGAAGAGAGTGACTAAAGTAAATGTTGGTCCTTTAGAAGATGAGAAGGGGGATTTAGTAATGGGAAATGTGGAAATGGCTGAGACCTTAAACAATTATTTTGCTTTGGTCGTCACAGTGGAAGACACAAAAACCATGCCAAAAATTGCTGGTCACGGGAATGTGGGAAGGGAGGACCTTGAGACAATCACTATCACTAGGGAGGTAGTACTGGACAGGCTAATGGGACTCAAGGTAGACAAGTCCCCTGGTCCTGATGAAATGCATCCCAGGGTATTAAAAGAGATGGCGGAAGTTATAGCAGATGCATTAGTTATAATCTACCAAAATTCTCTGGACTCTGGGGAGGTACCAGTGGATTGGAAAGCAGCTAATGTAAGGCCTCTGTTTAAAAAAGGGGGCAGACAAAAGGCAGGTAACTATAGGCCGGTTAGTTTAACACCTGTAGACTGGGGAAAATGCTTGAAGCTATCATTAAAGAAGAAATAGCGGGACATCTAGATAGGAATAGTGCAATCAAGCAGACGCAACATGGATTCATGAAGGGGAAATCATGTTTAACTAATTTACTGGAATTCTTTGAGGATATAACGAGCATGGTGGATAGAGGTGTACCGATGGATGTAGTGCATTTAGATTTCCAAAAGGCATTCGATAAGGTGCCACACAAAAGGTTACTGCAGAAGATAAAGGCACGCGGAGTCAGAGGAAATGTATTAGCATGTTTAGAGAATTGGCTGGCTAACAGAAAGCAGAGAGTTGGGATAAATGGGTACTTTTCAGGTTGGAAATCGGTGGTTAGTGGTGTGCCACAGGGATCGGTGCTGGGACCACAACTGTTTACAATATACATAGATAATCTGGAAGAGGGGACAGAGTGTAGTGTAACAAAATTTGCAGATGACACAAAGATTAGTGGTTTTGCAGAGGACACAGGGAGGATGCAAAGAGATTTAGATAGGTTAAGCGAATGGGCTAAGGTTTTGCAGATGGAATACAATGTCGGAAAATGTGAGGTCATCCACCTTGAAAAAAAAAGTAAAAGGGAATATTATTTTAATGGGGAGAAATTACAAAATGCTGCGGTACAGAGGGACCTGGGGGTCCTTGTGCATGAATCCCAAAAAGTTATTTTGCAGGTGCAGCAGGTAATCAGGAAGGTGAATGGAATGTTGGCCTTCATTGCAAGAGGGATGGAGTACAAAAGCAGGGAGGTCCTGCTGCAACTGTACAGGGTATTGGTGAGGCCCCACCTGGAGTACTGCGTGCAGTTTTGGTCACCTTACTTAAGGAAGGATATACTAGACTTGGAGGGGGTACAGAGACGGTTCACTTGGCTGATTCCGGAGATGAGGGGGTTACCTTATGATGATAGATTGAGTAGACTGGGTCTTTACTCGTTGGAGTTCCGAAGGATGAGGGGTGATCTTATAGAAACATTTAAAATAATGAAAGGGATAGACAAGATAGAGGCAGAGAGGTTGTTTCCACTGGTCGGGGAGACTTGAACTAGGGGCACAGCCTCAAAATACGGGGGAGCCAATTTAAAACCGAGTTGAGAAGGAATTTCTTCTCCCAGGGGGTTGTGAATCTGTGGAATTCTCTGCCCAAGGAAGCAGTTGAGGCTAGCTCATTGAATGTATTCAAATCACAGATAGATAGATTTTTAACCAATAAGGGTATTAAGAGTTATGGGTAGCGGGCGGGTAAATGGAGCTGAGTCCACGGCCAGATCAGCCATGATCTTGTTGAATGGCGGAGCAGGCTCGAGGGGCTAGATGGCCTACTCCTGTTCCTAATTCTTATGTTCTTCTGTTCTTATGTTCACCTACCTTCCCGCTACTTGTTATACTGTCCACTGCCTATAGGGTGAAAATCACATCAACACCAACATGCCCGCTCTGAGCACCGAGGACTGTATAGCTGACATATTTCCCGTCAGTTGTGTCAAACGATAGGAACACCAGGCAAATAATCTCAGCTTCCCCAGGGGCTGCTGGCCATGCTACTGAGGTCTACAGCAGTGATTTGCCCCACAACCTCAACTGGGATGTTCAATGTAGGCAGGGAGCCCTCCAGGAGCCTACCCAACAGACCCAAATTGCTCTAACCCCAGGAAATCAGCTGGAGCCGAAGGGTCAGGCAGAGGTCGGCCCCACCAAAGTTCCGACAGTTTAATGGCTTAGTAAAGAACCAGACCCTGCCTGTCCATGTTGCCTCTGAATAAAATTGCAATTCAAGTGCTGAGCTTCTGCTGTGTTGAGATTCCCAAAAGCCAAGCTGGAGGCGGACTCCTCTATCCCCCTAGCCACGAACCATAAGCTTTCCGGCACGCTGTCCATTGCACCAAGCATTTGGTTTGTCAAACCCATCAGCCTTCTTCTGAAGCTTCATCGGGCTCCTCTACAGCAGAACTAATATGCAACCTTGCCCCCCAGCAAGGAACTGTGGTGTTTGACTGCTGCCCACTAGTGCCCGGTGCGTGCCACTGTGAGAATCCCTGTTCTAAGCTAACCTCGAATAAGTTAAGCATTGTGCTGGTCTCTGAGCTGATGCCTGCGACAGTGGTAGTGATTGACACAGTGTCTTTTTCCTCGCTCTCCTCCTCCTCCTCTTCCTCCGGGGGGGTGGCGCAAGGTGGATCTTCAAGTGCCAGGTGGCGAGGTGAATCTTGATCCTGGGACGCTGCATTGATAAAGCTAGGAGGGTTCGGGTGCAGCGCGTGTGAGAATAGGTTCGGGGGGGTGGGTTTAGGGTTCAGAAATAGTTGTAGATATATAAGGAACAAGAGTTGTCGATATATAAATAAGCTAGAGAACATACCTCCAGGCGATATGTCCCCTGCTCTTCCTGTGGCCACGCGTCTGCCACTCCCCCTGATTACCGCCAGTACTGCCTCCTCAAGGGGAGTGATCTCATGGAGTTGTGCTTCCCCTCCCCGGTCAGGTCCTGTGGCGCCTGTTAAGTGCTCTCTTGTCCTGGAAGAGAAAGAGTGGTGATTGTGAACGAGTGTGTCTCCAGTCTCAATCACTCAACCACTACCTGTCACTGGCAACAAGGAAGTTGCGGTACAGGTAGAGCGGCCGAAATCTGGACTTCCAAAATTCGGAATGTTCCGAAATCTGGGCATTCCCCTCTGCGTTGACCCGTGGAGGGGGTCGTCTGGAATCCGGAAAATGTTCTGAAATCTGGATATGTTTTTAAACCATTACCACTGCAAGTTGGGCCTAGGGAGGGGGAAACCGCCCCACCCCCACCCCCCCCACTCCCGCAAAGAAAATTCCAAAAAACAAAAAATGTAATTCACTAAACATTCAGAAGACTCTTTTCTAGCGAATCGCTGCAAAAGAATTCAAAAATAAAACCTTTAACTTATCTTTTTTGCAGGTCTTCATACCTACCGCTATCCCAAGGGCTGCAATGCAGGTTTTTCCCGGGTGCTGCTGCTGCCGAACCTAGACCCGCCTCCCCCCCCCTCCCCCCCACTCCCCCCATCCCCCACTCTGCCGCACCAGGTCCTGCGCTCCCCGCTCTGTCACCCCAGATCAGCACCCAGATCTCGGCCCAGGCGTTTCCGAATTCGGGATGTCAGAAAGACATTACGAAATCCGGAAATACCCAAAATCCAGAACAGTCTCGGTCCCGAGGTTTCCGGATTTCGGACGCTCTTCCCGTATACGTGAGCCAGTGAATACTTGGCACCTCTGTCCCTGGGAGCAGCCATTTTTTACTAGAATTATAGAATCATAGGAAATTGCAGCACAGAAAGAGGCCATTCGGCCCACTGTGTCTGTGCTAGCTCTTTGAAACACCTATCCATTTAATCCCACTGTCCTGCTCTTTCCTCATAGCCCTGTCAATGTTTTTCTTTTTTAGTATATTTCCAATTCCCTTTTGATAGTTACTTGCACCATCTCTTCAGGCAGTACATTCCAGATCATAACATGCTCCATAAAAAAATCTCCACATCTCCCGCCTGGTTCTTTTGCTAATTATCTTAAATCTGTGTCTTCTGGTTACTGACAGTTCTGCCACTTTCTCCTTATTTACTCTCTCAAAACCCCTCATCATTTTAAACACCTCTATTTAATGTCCTCTCAATCTTCTCTGCTCTCAGGAGAACTATCTCAGCTCCTCTAATCATAGAATGGTTACAGCATAGGAGGAGGCCATTCGGCCCATCGAGCCTGTGACGGTTGTCTGCATGAGCATTTCAGCTCGCCACGTTGCTGAAATTCCTTATCCCTGGGACAAGTTGAGGGGATTTTAAGGGAACAAGTCATCCAAAGTGAGCTAAATTTATGTGTTCAACAGATGAATTCAATCAGCTCTATTGTGGTTATGGCAGGTTTTGAATTTGCTTCAGCCCTGATAAGAACAGGTAATCCTTTTTCCATTTACTGAGTGTTCTTATCTGAGTCTTACTGTTGAAATCGGTATCTTCTATAACCATCAGCAGTCTTTCCTCATCATTGCTAACTATTGCTATTATAGGCTTTGGTGTTTGACTTCACATTACGAGATAAGGCGATGTTATTGACAGTAGACCAATTTTCAGCTGGCAACATTTTTAGTGATAAATAATCTGCCTTCTCCAACTGGGCTGTAAAGCTCCTATGTATTTCATAGCCGAGTGATTGCTCCCATTGCTGCCCTGTCTTTAGTGGTGCCCTTATCAAAGTGAAAAAATATTACAATCATGCATGTAGCCACAGTCAATCAGGCCTGCTTGGATTTGTGCCACATCTCAAACAACAGTCCTGAATAGGGGTCGGTCTAATGCACTGAAAGCAGGAATGCCCTTCCTAAAACTGATTTGTAATACTGTACTATTGTAGACTGAGAAACAGTTCTTGAAAAAATTCTAAACTGGAATAATTGTAATCTTACAATAATTACTCGGAGCTAAGATGGAATCGACCCTCTCTCTCCTTCCCATCCTCTATCTCTCTCTCTTGCTTTCTCTCTCTCTCCACCTCTCTACCTTCCCCTCTTCTCCCTCCCACCCTCCATCTATCTCTCTCTCTCTCTCTCCCTTCCCTCCCCACTCCCTCCAACTCTCTCTCTCTCTCTGTTGCTCTCTCAATCTCCCCCATCTCTCTCCCCTTTCCTCCCCTCTCTTTCTCTCTTTACTGCAGTGTCTTTAATAATTCATCAGAAGGCAGCGATCACAATATGACAATACATTCCTGCAAACTGTTAATTCCAGCTACAGTTTTAATGCTTAACATTTACAAATAAAATGCTTTGTTTTTGCTTTTGGAGAGAAGGGTTCAGAATAATGTTAATTATTAAGCAGTAAATAATTATTTGCATTTCTACAGAGTTCCTCGCGTTCAGGAGGACATCTCAACGTGTGTTACATTAATGAGGAGCTACAGTGGACATCAGCAAATGGGGAAAGGGAGAATGGGGTTAGGGAGGGAGTATAAAGAAAAGTTTTGATTTTGAGTTGATGGGTCAGGTGGGGAAGAAGTTCCTGAGGACAGGAGCGTAATGGCTACATCAGTGAATCACAGTCAATGTTAGAGTGGAGGGGATGGGGGACAAGAGGTAAGCTGGCCCCATCCCTGTCTATCCCTGTAATCTCCTTCAGCCCTACAAGCCTCCGAGATCTCTGGACTCCTCCAATTTTGGCCTCTGCCACATATGCCTTCAACTGCCTGGGCCCTAAGCTCTGGAATTCTCCCATAAACCTCTCTGTCTCTACCTCTCTCTCCTTTAAGACACTCCTTAAAATCTACCTCTTTGATCAAGCTTTTGGTCACCTGACCTCTTTAGGCTCGAAGGGCCGAATGGCCTACTCCTGCACCTATTTTTTTCTATGTTTATGTGGCCTGGTGTTAAATTTTGTCTGATAACACTCCTGTGGGATGTTATTGTTGGGGTCAGAGATTTCTTGCCTTTGCTGTTGTTTCTATAGTACATGCGAACAGCTAACAGAGGATTGGTGTATTGCTGTAACCTCAGGTGGCACACGAAAGGTCACCACTGATCCTCCCAAAACTCTAGGCCCACAAATTGCAGTTTGATGCCTCCTACTGCAAAAAAATTACGAATGTACCCGGTGGTCCCAGAGGAATGAATACTTGCGCTCCGAGGCCTAGATGCGCAACCCAGCACAAAGGCCCAGGCATCCCAAGAGCGTAAGCACAGCCTGGGATCGTGTGGGCCGGATCACCAATCAAGTATTTTCTCAGTGATCGCAATGAAGTATTTCTCAGTGATTGTAATGGGAGCTCTGTTTGTATGGAGCTCCCATTACTATGAATGGGAATATCCCAAAAAACAAAGAAAACACAATACAGAAATTTTAAAAACTTCACTTATTTAAAATTAATAGAAATTGAATTAAATTAAATGTTTTAGAATTTTTTTTATTTTTTTGAATTAAAAAAAATGTTTTAATATTATTAAAAATAAACTAACCTTAATGGACAGGCTTTTTAATATAAAAATTAGTCACAACATTTTTTTTTCTATCTTTTATAACTCTTACGCTAGTAAAAGCATGCCTTACACCTACTTTACCAGGCGTAAGAGTTTTAAGGACATTTGCCGGGCAGGAGTTGGGCCAATAGACTGCAGAGGCCTGTTATCTTTACTTTTCCATTCGTACGATCTGTCACATCGCAAGTGTCGGGTTTAGGCGCATGTGCAGTGCACGCCTAAACCCGACACTTGCGGGGTCTCTTCAGTTGCGTGAGCGCATCATACGCACCCAGAAAAGCCGCAAATTACAGTCCCTTATTAAGCTTCACTTTTTGTTGGGTTACAAATGCAGTGGATCCAACTTTATATGTTGTGCACTGATGTTGGGTTGCATTTCAGGTGAGATATTTAAACTGCGGTCATGTCTGCCTGTTTTATGGCAAATTAAAGGAAAAGCAAATGTTTGCCTCGCATCCTGGCCAACATAGTTCTCCAAGATTGTGGGATCTTATGCACAAAATGGATGATATATTCAGCTACATAACAATAGTGACAGCACTTCAAAAGAAAGCTGTGTGTGTGTGAAATACTTTGGAGATGATGCATGATGTCATCATCAGCATAGGCAGTTCCTCGAAATCGAGGAAGACTTGCTTCCACTCTAAAAGTGAGTCCTCAGGTCCAATACAGTCCAATACGAGAATTACAGTCTCTGTCACAGGCGGGGCAGACAGTGGTTGAAGGAAAGGGTGGGTGGGGAGTCTGGTTTGCCGCATGCTCCTTCCGCTGTCTGCGCTTGATTTCTACATGCTCTCAGCGCCAAGACTCGAGGTGCTCAGCGCCCTCCCGGATGCTCTTCCTCCACATAGAGCGGTCTTGGACCAGGGATTCCCAGGTGCCGGTGGGGATGTTACACTTTATCAAAGAGCTTTGAGGGTGTCCTTGAATCGTTTCCTCTGCCCACCTAGGGCTTGCTTGCCGTGTAGGAGTTCCATGTAGAGCACTTGCTTTGGGAGTCTCGTGTCGGGCATGCAGACTTTGGGAGTCTCGTGGCCACCCAATGGAGCTGGTTAAGTGTAGTCAATGCTTCGATGCTGGGAATGTTGGCCTGAGCGAGAACACAGACACTGGTGCGTTGATCCTCCCAGTGGATTTGTAGGAACTTGCGCAGGCAGCGCTGGTGGTACTTCTCCAGCGCTTTGAGGTGTCTATTGTATATTGTATGTCTCTGAGCCATATAGGAGGGCGGGTATCACTACTGCCCTGTAGACCATAAGCTTGATGCCAGATTTGAGGTCCTGGTCTTCAAACACTCTCCTCCTCAGGCGACCGAAGGCTGCGCTGGCACACTGGAGGCGATGTTGGACCACGTGATAAGGTGCTATATAAATGTGGTCCTTCTTTCTTCGCAGGTAAATGCTTGTTTCATGGCTATTCAGCACCAACTCTATGTATGAGGAGCACTGCCTTATACTGATTACTCACCATTACATAGGAGGTGGGGGGGGGCGGGGGTGTGGGTGGGGGGGGGTGTGGGGGGGGGGTGGGTGATCTTCAGTCCCATACTGAAATGTTTCAACACTTGCATGAGCTGAGATTGCCATTGCTTCCTGTATTGCATTTCTGCTTTGAGATGAGACGTTAAACCGAGGCCCTGTGTAAACAATCCCACAACACTATTTGGAAGAAGAGCAGGGGAGTTTTCCTCGATGTCCTGGTCATTATTTATCTCTCAAACAACATCATCAGAACAGATTATCTGGTCATTATTTAATTGTTGTTTGTGGAATCTTGGTGTGCACAAATTGGCTGCTGTGTTTCCTTCATTACAACAGTGACTACACTTCAAACGGTACTTCATTGGCTGTAAAGCTTACTGGATAGCCTGAGGTTGTGAATAGCGTTATTTAAATGCAAGTTCTTCTTCTTCTTCCTCCTTCCTGTCGATCAAATACTGAGAGGACACTAACTGCTTTAGTGACATTGCAATGTTGCCAATGGTTTTGCATTATTGAAGATTTATTTTGGGCCTTAGTGAGGATGCAAATAGGATCTAAGGTTGGACGTAACCTTTGCTGTTGTATCTAAATGATGACCTCTAAATGATGACTGCTATTTTAAAATCATTGTGGGCAGTTGATCCTAATTGGACCAGAGAGATCTTTCTCCACAGTCTTCACTGATGGTTGACCTTTGACCTATCTTATATTGCATTCCAAAGATTCTGGGTTTCCTCTAATTTCACATTTTCTTCGAAAAATTGTCAGCTATCTCTCACTGCTCCAATTGAGCAGCCAGTGACTTTTTGACATATATGGCCTAGAACATACAGAAACCCAATTAATATAATAGTATTACATTTGTCACAGGCATCTGAGTTCTTCCTCCTCTGATCTTCATTGTTTAAACATGTACAAGTGCTGAAAGAGGTTAAATCGAATTAAAAAGGAGTACTCACTTTCCATAGAGACAAGTTCCAGACTCTCAGAGAAAAACTGCACCAACTATTCATTTCAGTATGTGTTGGGATAGAATAGCTGATCCCAGTCTCCCGCCAGACTGCAACATCTTCTCTGCATCCTTTTGTGCTCTCATTAATCACGGGTTTATACCCCATCTGCTGCTGCTTGTCTTCACCAGCTTTAAATTATAGAGCTGATGGACTCCTATCTAAAGATGGGGATCAATATTACCATGCCAAAGATCATCAGTTATTTCTATACCACATCTGATGACTTTTGACACCTGAATTAATGGCCCCAAGATTCGCCATGATTTGCTCCTGATTTTTAGGAGCAACTGGTGTAGAACGGAGTATCTTAGAAATCGGAATTCTCGCCATTTAGTTTGCTCCAGTTCTAGTCAGTTAGAACAGTTTCACTTTGAAACAGAATTTTTTTTTCAAAAGGGGGCGTGTCCGGCCACTTATGCCTGATTTCAAAGTTTCGTGAGTGAAAACTTACTCCAAACTAACTTAGAGTAAGTGAAGATTTTTGTACGCTCGAAAAAACCTTGTCTACACTTTAGAAAATCAGGCGTAGGTTACAAATTAGGCGTAGGGAACGAGGTGGGGGGGGGGGGAAAGGGAAGTCATTAAATTCTACAATCAATCCTTAGTTATACTTATACAAATATTATACAAATAAATCCAACCTGAATAAAAATTTATAAGCAAAGAAAAGATTAAACAAACCATGTTCCTACCTGTGTGAAACAGCAGCAGCCTTCGAGCTGCTGTGCTTCAGGCAGGCCTTTCATGTTGGAGACAGGCAGGGGTGTGGCGTCAGTGTCTCGACGGCAGCGGCAGCAAGCTTCAAGCTGAGCTGCGGTGCTTGAGGCAGGCCTTTATTTTCTTCGTGGCTGGCCGCGAAGAAGCAACACCCGGACGAACCCGAGGCCATTCGGCCATGAGATATCAGCGGCGTCAGTGGCTGGCCGGCAGCCGAAGAATCAGCACCGGACGGACCCGAGGCCATTCGGCCATGAGATATCAGCGGCGTCAGTGGCTGGCCAGCAGCCAGCCGAAGAATCAGCAGCGGACCGACGTGGGGCCATTCGGCCATGAGATAGCAGCGGCGTCAGTGGCTGGCCGGCAGCCGAAGAATCAGCACCGGACGGACGTGAGGCCATTCGGCCATAGGATATCAGCAGCGTCAGTGGCTGGCCGGCAGCCGAAGAATCAACACCTGACACATGGTGTCTTTATGGTGCTTGAGGCCATTCGGCCACACTTTAGGGGCGGCGTCAGTGGCTCGACGGCAGCCGAAGATACAGCAGCAGCCTTCGAGCTGTGAGGGGGACTGAGGCCATTTGGACAGGGAGAGACAGCCACATCGACAGTTTTATATTTAAATTTGCAGAATGGGTGCTGCATTGTCAACACCACGTATTATGGAATGGTGGATGTTGATCCATTGCAAAGTTGAATTGGCACTCTTATTTCTCCAAACACATAGTCCTTACTTTGCATGCACCAATGCAGCACCGGTTCTGCAAGTTTAGCAGTGAAAAGCTGAACTCACTGATTTCAGCAGGTGATTTATTCAGCAGTGCTGCTAAAAGCACTTCATCACACACAGAAATATCAAAAAAATTAAATTACAAGCCTTTGCAGGGGTCCAAGAAACAAATCTTCACTTTTTCTGCGGTCCTTTTAAAAATGGCCGAGTGCCAATGTTTGTGTGAGACTGCGCGCACGCTCCAACGCGCACGCGCAGGGTTGCCGGCACCACGAAGGCTAATTTAAATTGTACCCGCCCCCTGCTAATTAGAAAATCGGCGCGAGTGTTAGGCTCCGCCCCCTGCTGCGAAGAGCGCGCCGCGCCAAGCAGACATCGAGTTCCAAGGAGCTCGAGAATATCGGAGTTTTTTTTAGGCGCAGTTTTCGGCGCGAAAAACAGGCGCCCAGCTCGGAGGTGCGCCGTTTTCACCGCGGCACGAAACTTGGGGCCAATGAAACTACACAGCACGTTTTTATCTGTATATATTCAGCATCTCAGTGGGAGGTCTTTGCTACCCTGAAGTTTCTCTTTTCCTGAGCTTTCGGTGATTGTACATGTGTAAGGGAAGGGCCTGGGTGACGTATCTAACATCTGCAAGTGGACAGCAAGATGCAATCATAGGGAAGCAAAGCAGCTTATCTCTTGGCTTAGTAAACAACTCACTCTTAACATTTACACTGCAGATAAATCCATACATAACCTAATCAATTAGACAGTCTCGGGCCTGACATTGCCTAATAAATTAAATAATTGCAGGCCAGGCAGGAATCAGGATCAGGCTGTCTGCTGGCTGATTTGAGAGATACTTGTTAGGTTTTCTGATGATATATAATGCCTTTCCCTTTTATATCTTCGTATCTTCCCAGCACACTTTCACGAGACAGAGACTACCTTCTCCAAAATATCTGCCAATTGGTATCTCCAGAATGAACGCACCCCATCTTCATGCATCATTGCCAATCAGCCCCAATCCATTGCCTGTAGCCTCGTACCATTTGAAACAAGAACAGTTACCTAGACAGGTGATTTCCTGCAGATGTTTTATACAGTAATAGCAGAGAGAAAATGGAGGGGGATGTCCCCAACAATTATTTTTATACAAATAGTTCCACATCGGGCCTTATGTGGGGGATGGGAACCAATGCAGGGAGACAGAGGGAAACAAAAAGGAGACAAAAGCAAAAGACAGAAAGGAGATGAGCAAAAGTGGAGGGCAGAGAAACCCAAGGCAAGAAACAAAAAGGGCCACTGAATATAAAGGGACTGCAGGAGGGGTCAAAACTAAAAGTCATGGTTTAAAAACTAGGATGAAAACACTCTACCTAAATGCACGCAGCATTCGAAATAAAGTAAATGAGTTGACGGCACAAATCATTACAAATGGGTATGATTTGGTGGCCATTACAGAAACATGGTTGCAAGGTGGCCAAGACTGGGAATTAAACATACAGGGGTATCTGACAATTCAGAAAGATAGACAAGAAGGGAAAGGAGGTGGGGTAGCTCTGTCAATAAAGGATGATATCAGGGCATTTGTGAGGGATGATATTGGCTCCAATGAACAAAATGTTGAATCATTGTGGGTGGAGATTAGAGATAGTAAGGGGAAAAAGTCACTGGTCGGCGTAGTATATAGGCCCCCAAATAATAACTTCACGGTTGGGCGGGCAATAATAAAGGGAATAATGGAGGCATGTGAAAAAGGAACGGCAGTAGTCATGGGGGATTTTAACCTACATATCGATCGGTCAAATCAAATCAAATTGGCTAAAGTAGACTGGAAACAAAGACTAAACAGTGGCACAATTGAGGAACAGTGGAGGACTTTTAAGGAGCTCTTTCATAGTGCGCAACAAAAATATATTCCAGTGAAAAAGAAGGGTGGCAAGAGAAGGGATAACCAGCTGTAGATAACCAAGGAAATAAAGGAGAGTATCAAATCAAAGACCAATGTGTATAAGGTGGCCAAGGTTAGTGGGAAACTAGAGGATTGGGAACATTTTAAACAACAGCAAAGAATGACTAAAAAAGCAATAAAGAAAGGGAAAATAGATTACGAAGGTAAACTTGCGCAAAACATAAAAACAGATAGTAAAAGCTTTTACAGATATATAAAACGGAAAAGAGTGACTAAAGTAAATGTTGGTCCCTTAGAAGATGAGAAGGGGGATTTAAGAATGGGAAATGTGGAAATGGCTGAGACCATAAACAATTATTTTGCTTTGGTCTTCACAGTGGAAGACACAAAAACCATGCCAAAAATTGCAGGCCACAGGAATATGGGAAGGGAGGACCTTGAGACAATCACTATCACTAGGAGGGTAGTGCTGGACAGGCTAATGGGACTCAGGTAGACAAGTCCCCTGGTCCTGATGAAATGCATCCCAGGGTATTAAAAGAGATGGCGGAAGTTATAGCAGATGCATTCGTTATAATCTACCAAAATTCTCTGGACTCTGGAGAGGTACCAGCGGATTGGAAAGCAGCTAATGTAACGCCTCTGTTTAAAAAAGGGGGCAGGCAAAAGGCAGGTAACTATAGGCCGGTTAGTTTAACATCTGTAGTGGGTAAAATACTTGAAACTATCATGAAGGAAGAAATAGCGGGACATCTAGATAGGAATAGTGCAATCAAGCAGACACAGCATGGATTCATGAAGGGGAAATCATGTTTAACTAATTTACTGGAATTCTTTGAGGATATAACGAGCATGGTGGATAGAGGTGTACCGATGGATGTGGTGTATTTAGATTTCCAAAAGGCATTCGATAAGGTGCCACACAAAAGGTTACTGCAGAAGATAGAGATACGCGGTGTCAGAGGAAATGTATTAGCATGGATCGAGAATTGGCTAGCCAACAGAAAGCAGAGAGTCGGGATAAATGGGTCCTTTTCAGGTTGGAAATCGGTGGTTAGTGATGTACCACAGGGATTGGTGCTGGGACCACAACTGTTTACAATATACATAGATAACCTGGAAGAGGGGACAGAGTGTAGTGCAACAAAATTTGCAGATGACACTAAGATTAGTGGGAAAGCGGGTTGTGTAGAGGACTCAGAGAGGCTGCAAATAGATTTGGATAGGTTAAACGAATGGGCTAAAGTTTGGCAGATGGAATACAATGTCGGAAAGTGTGAGATCATCCACCTTGGGAGGAAAAACAGTAAAAGGGAATATTATTTGAATGGGGAGAAATTACAACATGCTAAGGTGCAGAGGGACCTGGGGGTCCTTGTGCATGAATCGCAAAAGGTTAGTTTGCAGGTGCAGCAGGTAATCAGGAAGGCGAATGGAATGTTGGCCTTCATTGCGAGAGGGATGGAGTACAAAAGCAGGGAGGTCCTGCTGCAACTTACCGGTATTGGTAAGGCCGCACCTGGAGTACTGCGTGCAGTTTTGGTCACCTTATTTAAGGAAGGATATACTAGCTTTGGAAGGGGTACAGAGACGATTCACTCGGCTGATTCTGGAAATGAGGGGGTTACCTTATAGATTGAGTAGACTGTGTCTACTCATTGGAGTTCAGAAGGATGAGGGGGTGATCTTATAGAAACATTTAAAATCATGATGGGGATAGACAAGATAGAGGCAGAGAGATTGTTTCCACTGGTAGGGGAGACTAGAACTAGGGGGCACAGCCTCAAAATACGGAGGAGCCAATTTAAAACCGGGTTGAGAAGGAATTTCTTCTCCCAGAGGGTTGTGAATCTGTGGAATTCTCTGCCCAAGGAAGCAGTTGAAGCTAGCTCATTGAATGTGTTCAAGTCACAGATAGTTAGATTTTTAACCAATAAGGGAATTAAGGGTTACGGGGAGAGGGCGGGTAAGTGGAGCTGAGTCCACGGCCAGATCAGCCATGATCTTATTGAATGGCGGAGCAGGCTCGAGGGGCTAGATGGCCTACTCCTGTTCCTAATTCTTATGTTCTTATGTTCTTATAGAATGACCTTTTATGAGCTGGTAAAGTGAAACAGAGAATGCTGCAAACACACAGCTGGCCAGTCAGCATCTGTGCAGAAAATGGACCATTTTACATTTCGGGCATACAGCACTTCATCAGAACTGAAAATATTGGCCTGGATTTTGCGATCATAACGTAAGAACATAAGAACATAAGAAATAGGAGAAGGAGTAGGCCATTTGGCCCCTCGAGCCTGCTCCGCCATTCAGTAAGATCATGGTTGATCTGATCATGGACTCAGGTCCACTTCCCTGCCCGCTCCCCATAACCCTTGACTCCCTTATCGTTAAAAAATCTGTCTATCTCCATCTTAAGTATATTCAATGACCCAGCCTTCACAGGTCTCTGGGGCAGAGAATTCCACCGATTTACAATGCTCTGAGAGAAGAAATTCCTCCACATCTCCGTTTAAATGGGCGACCCCTTATTCTGAAACTATGTCCCCTAGTTCTCGAATCCTCTACACCTGCTCCTATTTCTGCATCTACCCTGTCAAGCCCCCTCATAGTTTTATACATTTCAATAAGATCACCACTCATTCTCCTAAACTCCAACGACAATTCCTTCATCTCAAGAATGAACCTAGTGAACCTTCTCTGAACTGCCTCCAATGCAAATATATCCCTCCTTAAATAAGTGACAAAATGACCTCGAAGAAAGTTTCCCACAAATATCTATTGATCTCTGTGGCGTGGATTTCACCTTTCTCCTCATTAATTAGACTCTCGACATTAATTCGATTCTGGCACCAAGTCTCGGGGATTTCCAGCATCCAGCAACTGTGATGTAATCAAGCAGACTAAGCAGCCAATCACATTGCAGAATTCTTACAGACAGCAAACCAAGAAGTGAAATGCACTGATTAACTTCTGCTTTTTAATCATTTTACAGAGAGCAAAATAAAGATTGGGACACACATGGGATTAAGGAAGCAGCTGAAATACTTTAAAAAGATTTTTTTTCATTATATTAAAAAATATAGAATTTTTATCATAATGGAGAAATTTGACATTCCACAAATATAAAATTAGTTTTTCAGGGCCAGAGAGATTATTGAGTAGTAATTATGACTTAGTACACCGATAAAATCCCAGTTACACCTCATTGAACAAGGCTTAACTTTGTCTGGGTTTTTTTAACAGCGATATCAGAGTGTAAAATGGGAAGTTCTCGTCAGTTCAGTGATTTCAAAAATATTGCCGCCTGTGGGGACTTCAACAGCACTGCCTGTGGAGGAGCAGGGAATCACTGACAGCAACTTCTGGATTTCCGTGTTTAACTGTGCACGTGCGGACGCCAGAAGTTGCTGTCAGTTTCACAAGGTAATGACGCCGAGTGCTGACAGTATTGCTGTCATTACAACTGCAAAATCCAGGCAAGTAAAAGATGAAGAAACGGATTCAATAGTGTAGTGGTTATGTTACTTGACTAGTAATCTAGAGGCCTGAACTAATAACCCAGAGAATATGAGTTTAAATCCCACCATGGTATGACTGTGAAGCTACTGGATTGTTGTAAAAACCCAACCAGTTCACGAATGTCCTTAAGGGAAGGAAACCTGGTCTGGCCTGTATGTGATTCCTGTCCCACATTAATATGGTTGACACTAAACTGCCTTCTTAAATGGCCGAGCAAACAGTTGCCAGTTGCTCAGGGCAACTAGGGATGGGCAATAAATTTTGCAATAAATTTAATGGCTATGCCCACATCCTGAGCATTAATTTTTAAAAGTTGTTTTAAACAATGCTAATAGAATCAAAACAAAGTGGAAGGTGGTGGGGGAGTTGAGAACAAGTGAGGAATTACCTGTAAACTGCTTCAAAGAAAACCAGGAGATAGACGGATGACTGAGATGATCTTTCATGATTCTAATGCAGCGTATTATTGTGAATTACAGAAAATTCTTGATTACATACTTATACGAGGTGGGGCAAGTGCAGCCTGTTTCAGTGGGGGACCATTTGGGGAACAGTGATCAAAATATCATTAGGTTTATGATAGTTATGGAAAAGTACAAGGAAGAAATGAGTGTAAAAATATTTAACTGGAGGAGGGGTAATTTCAGAGAGTTGAATAAGGATCTGGCCTACGTGGATTGGAATCACAGGTTGGCAGATAAAACAGTAAATGAGCAGTGGGAGGTCTTCACAGAGGAGATAGTTCAGGTACAGAGTAGACACTTTCCAAAGAAGAGGAAAGGAAGGGCGCCCAAAGCTAGAGCTGGATGGCAAAAGATATCGGGATGGATTCTGGGCTTTTGTGATTTCGGGGCATCAATCGCGGCCGGGTGTTAAAGATAGCACCTGAAAATAGTTTGTGCCTTTGACTGCAAGTTTTGGCAAAAATGTAAGTTTGAGGAGCGTTGGTGTTAAGTCAGGCGTTGCACAATGGACTTTGTGCACCAGAACCAAAACTTGCGGCAGTAAAGAAGTTTCATTGTTGTTCAGTGCCCTGCAACATAATGTTGTATATCGTATGGTTTTATTTTGGTGGGGGGGAGTTTTTGTGACTTTGTTGCAGTAAAAAATATGAATCATCATTTGCCATTGATGTCTTGTGCATCATTCCAATGTTCACCGGAGAGGTGCCTTTATAGGGGCACATAGTGTTAGCTCCATCTCTCAGTTTCCTTCATTTAGGAGAGCCGGTCCATTATGAGCTGGTGATGTGCGACTCTTGGTCCGGCAGCATCTCCATGGGGAGGAAGCCAGGCTCCTCTTTATCATCTTCCTTCTCCTGAGGTGAGCCTGCAATCCCCACTGGCAATGCCTGGAGCCTCATGATAGCCAAGCTGTGCAACATGCAGCACACCACAATGAATTCGGATACCCATTGAGGGGAGTATTGAAGGCTGCCTTCAGAGCAGTGCAGGCATCAATCTGCCTGCAGGAGATGGCAAATCTCTGTCAGCACTTCCTTTTAGAAGCACAGCCTTTTCACACACTGTGCCTCAGAGAGCTGGAAGTATGAGCATTGGTGCCTGTAAACCTGTGGGGTGTGAGGCCTCCTCCCCAGACGTCTTCAGCCTCGCTTCATCCGTGGACCGATATGACCAGGAGCCCTACTTCTAGCTTGATGCCGCCTGGCAATAGCATGGAGCATGATATGCTGGCGAACGAATAATGCCCCCACTGAATTCTCTCACTGAAGTTGTAAGGGCACTCTAATGGCAGATAAAAGTGAAGTTTGCAAGTCGGAGCTTCATGCAGTGTTATGTGCACAACCGTTGTAGTCAATGCGACCCCCTGCAATGTAGGATCCTGCTCCCTCCATTTAAATACGCCGCCAATATTGCTTGCCGCACACTGGGACTGCCTGTGTTTTCCAGGCTTTTCCTGGGGAGGACGATAAATGAGGTGTAAGGGCCGAATATTTCATCTGGGGCGCTAGCGCAGCATTGCATGATGATTGACGTCATGATCTCAGTCAAAATGGACAGCGGGATGGTAAGTTTTTGTGCCTGTGCTAACCAGTAGCCGAATCTTTCGGCCGGGCGGTAAATCCTGGATGCCTGTCACGGAGCCCAAAAACAGCATTTAACACCCTGCCAGTGATAAACCTAACAATTATAGGCCAACATGTCTAACGTCAGTGGTGGGGAAACTTTTATGTACAATAATCTGGACAATATTAATTGGGAAATTATGGGCTAATAAATGAAAGTCAGCAGAGATTTGTTGAAAGCAAATCGTGTTTAACTACTTGATGAAGTACCAGAGGGTGGTGTGGTTGATTTTGTTTATATGGACTTCAAAGGCATTTGACAAAGTATCACATAATAGACTTGTAAGCAAAATTAAAGCTCACAGGATTAAAGGGACAGTGGCAGCATAGATTCAAAATTGGCTAAGGGACAGAAAGCAGAGAATAGTGGTGAATGGTTGTTTTTTCGATTGGAGGACAGTATAAAGTGATGTTCCCCAGGGCTCAGTATTAGGATCACTGATCTTTTATGTTAATGACCTGGACTTGAGTATACAGGGCATAATTTCAAAGTTTGCAGATGACACGAAACTTGGAAAAGTAGTAAACAATGAGGAGGATAGTATTAGAAATAAAGACAGAAAATGCTGTAAATACTCAGCAGGTCAGACAACATCTGTGGAAAGAGAAACAGAGTTAATGTTTCAGATTCCACAGAACTGGAAAAGAGTAGAGATGTAGCAGGAGTAGAAAGGGGAGAGGGGAGGAAAGATCAAAAGGGAAGGTCTGTGATTAGGCAGGAGAGATTAAACGACAGAAGGAATGATGATGCAATGCAAAGGGAGATGGTAATGGGACGAGTCACAGTCTAAGGATAAGGGGTAAGCCATTCAGGACCGAGATGAGGAGAAACTTCTTCACTCAGAGAATTGTGAACCTGTGGAATTCTCTACCACAGAAAGTTGTTGAGACCAGTTTGTTAGATATATTCAAAAGGGAGTTAGATGTGGCCCTTACGGCTAAAGGGATCAAGGGGTATGGAGAGAAAGTAGGAATGGGGTATTTAAGTTGCATGATCAGGCATGATCATATTGAATGGTGGTGCAGGCTCGAAGGGCTGAATGGCCTACTCCTGCACCTATTTTCTATGTTTCTATGAAACAAAAGATGGGTCTAGAGGAGGTGTAAATGGGAATATCATAATCATCAGCAACAGTGTTGTCTGAAAAAATGGGGGCAGAGTTTATAATCTGAAATTGTTAAACTCAGAACAGAGAAATTTAAGAGGAGATTTGAGAGGTGTTGAAAATTACGAATGGTTTTGATAGCTTAAATAAGGAGAAACTGTTTCCAGTGGCAGAAGGGTCGGTAACCAGAGGACACAGATTTAAGATGAAGAACAGGGGAGAGATGAGGAAACATTTTTTATGCAGCGAATGGTTCTGATCTAAAATGCACTGTCTGGTAGAAGCAGATTCAATACTGTAGTAGCTTTCAAAAGGGAATTGGATAAACATTCGAAGGCAAAGAATTACAGATCTATGAGAAAAGAGCGTGGGAGTGGAATTAGTTGCCTAGTTCTTTTAAAGAGCCAGCATAGGCGAGATGGACAGTAATGGCCTCCTTCTGTGCTGTATGATATTATATATTAGTAGCATATATGTACACCGTTGCTGATTTGATGTTGCCACAAACATGGAAGAACTCCTGTGTAAGAATATAAGCAATATTGTGTAGGAAGCAATTGATGTATGTTGTTAATGAAAGAATGTAATAAGTATAATGCCTGCTCCTTGTAACTGAGTTTTTAAATATGCACTTGAGTTTAAAGGTTATCGTGTGCAAGAGGCTAATTTACATTTTGTTCACCACAAGAGTCTGGCAGCTGAAGAATCTGAGCTCCGTTTCAGACAATTAACGAGGGAATATCAAGCGCTCCAGAGGGCTTATGCACTACTTCAGGAGCAGACGGGAGGTATCCTGGACGCAGAGCGGGAAGCAAAGGTGATTATTAAATAATTTGTGAAAATAATCCAGCATGATTAAAATGGTGAATTCACAATATAGCTTTTTGAAGTGCATATTATGGGTTAAGCACTGGCTTTCACCCCTGGGGACCTGCGTTCAAAAACATCAAATTGTGGAATGAAATTCTGCTCCGTCTGATTGAAGGGGCAGTCCCACTCCAGTTCCTGCACAGCACAAAAATATACCTAAGTTGACAGTTCCCCCTCATACAGGTCACAGGATAGCTGGTGTGGGAAATGGAAAAAATGTCACACTGGTGTGAAAGAATGCAGTCTCGTGTGGGGCAGAGCCACAGGAGCTTTACTCTGCATCTGAACATGTTATACCTGACCTGTGGAGCCTTGATCTAGTGTCACCTTGGCTCGGTTGACAATACCTTTGCCATTGAATTTGAAAGTTATGTGTTCAAGCCCCACTCCAGGCATCAAGCTTATAATCTAGACTGATGGTTCAATGTAGCAAGGCAGTGCTACACTGTGCTGTGCTGTACTGGCAGAGGCACCATGCTTTGGCTGTCGTGTTTAACTTAGGACGTTTTACTATGTTAAAGGCATTATTTAAATGCAAGTTGTTCTTGTAAACAAAACCTCGACTGTCTGTTCATGGACATTGAAGATCCCATGCCATTATTTGAAGAATAGCAGGGAGTTTGAGTATTCCGACCTCAACCAGCAGCATCAAAATTAGATTAACTGGTCAATTGACTTAATGCTATTACAATAGGACTTTGCTCTGCACAAAAATGGCTGCCACATTTACCTGAAGTTCAGAATAGTTCATTGTATGGGTGCAAACTGAGAGACATGATAAGGCACAATATAAATATATTTTTTATTTGATCTGAATGTCAAAATAATAAAGTGTTTTGTTCCTAGGCACTAACATCCTTGTATTTTATTTTATTATAAAAAACAGTGCATGATCATTAAATTCTTCCAAAAGGTCTATTTACTTTTTAATGTAACCCTATTTTCTCTAGAGTTTAGAAGAATAAGAGGTGATCTCATTGAAGCATACAAAATTCTTACAGAGCTTGACAAGGTAGATGCAAGGAGGATGTTTCCCCTGACTGGGGAGTCTAGAACCAGGGGTTACAGTCTCAGAATAAGGGGTCGGCCATTTAGGACTGAGATTAGGAGAAATTTCTTCACTCAGAAGGTGGTGAATCTTTGGAATTCTCTACCCCAGAGGGCAGGATTATATTCAAGACAGAGATCGATAGATTTTTGGATATTAAAGGAATCAAGGGATAGTGCAGGAAAGTGGAGTTGAGGTAGAAGATCAGCCATTATCTTATTGAATGGCGGAGCAGGCTCGAGGGGCCAAATGGCCTACTCCTGGTCCTAATTCTTATGTTCTTATGTAACTTAAAATAAAACTTGCTGGCTATTGGATATTAATTCCCATGATGAGGTATGTCAGTACTGATATTCCTACTGCTGCACTTGTGCTTTATGCTGGAATATCACTGACATCACAATGATTGATATGCAGCCTGTCCAATACGCACTAATAAACACTTAATTGTGATTATTCGGGAATAACCTCACTAAAAAAATGCAAACTTCTTTGAGGTACTCTTCAAATAAAATACCAGCTCTCCATCTTCACACAGATTCAGATTCACAGTTAAAAGATAAAAACATTTAGAGAACTGTATATTCTGCATATAGTAAAAAGTTTTTTCAGAAGTTGTTAACTATGTTGCTCAGTCCTCATCATTCGTATGGTAGTAACAAGCAAGTCAAATGTTAATATCTAAGTCGGATATCCAGGCCAAAGCTTCCAGTGTAGCAGTGAGGATATCTTGCAGGCTGCCTGTAAAGTTCCTGTGAGGGCAGCATTCAATGCTGTGCTTCAGGGTCTGATTAGGAGCTCCACAGTCACATGATGGGGATGATTTAATCTTCCATTTATGGAGAAGGAGGCAGAATGTACCATGACTGGTTCTGAGGCGGTTAATGGTTGTCTGCTGTTTGCGATGAATGTTTGATCTTTCAGGTTGTACTGTGGGGTCCTCGAAAAGGAATCCATTCCATATGTCGCAGTTCTTCCAAGTATTTCACCATCAGTCATCAAGACTATGGGAGATTGCTGAAGGGCTTTGGCAACGGTCCAAAATGGCTTTCTCGATGATGGACAGGTTGGTGGTAGGTTGTTCAAGTTGGATTGGATCGGCATAGCTTTCTGATGGAGCAATTGTATTCTCTGGAGACTGCATATTCGGTATAGGTGTAGGTATGGGAGTGCAATATTTGCAAGCACGGGCAGCCAAGGTGTTGGTGTCGATAAAAGTGTACTGGCGATAATTTGCATAGTAGAATTCAGCTGGACATCAACAGATTTGACATGCGGACTTGAATGCCAGGCTGGAGAGCAGTACTCCTCTGTAGAGTACACCAGGGCGAGTGCTGCCGTACAGCGTATGGCTCAATGGTAGCGTACTTGTCTCTGAGTCAGAAGGTTGCGGTTCAAGTCCCACTCCAGAGACTTGTTTACATAATTAAAGCTGACACTACAGTGCAGTACTGAGGGAGTGCTGCACTGTCGGAGTTGCCATATTTCGGATGAGACATTAAACGAGACATCTTCCCCCTCAGGTGGATGTAAAAGATCATATGGCACTATTTGAAAAAGTACCAGTGATTATTCCTAGTGTCCTGGCCAGCATTCATTCCTCAACCAATACCATTAAAAACAGATTATCTGGTCATTTATTTCATTGCTGTTTGTGGGAGCTTGCTGTGCGCTGGGTTAGCGTTAGCGCCAGGGCACGCAACTTTGGCCAAATGAAAGTTCACGACAGGCATTAGCGTTAACTCCGGTGTTGCAGCACAGGATTTGTGCGCCGGAGCCAAAAGTTCCGGCCTTAAAAAATATCGACCGTTCTGGGCATGCGCAAATTTTAATTTTTTTTTCCTGCGCTTCTGGTCTGCTATCCGATCGCAAACACTAATGTAGGGCACGGCCGTGTGCATGCGCAGTACACCCGGGGCTGAATCAGCTATTTATTATTCAATTTTGATGATGGAGGAGGAGGCCTGCAGGCAGCATGCAAGTCGATTTTCACAAGAGGCTAATGAAGCTCTTGTGGGGGTTGTGGAGAGGAGATGGCAGGAACTACACATGAGGGGTGGATCTAGACCCCTGCCATCCATTTTTAACAGAATCTAGAGGGAGATAGCTGAAGAAGTCTCTGCCTCAAACACTGTCATCAGGACTGGGAAGCAGTGTCGGGAAAACTTCAATGATCTTTCAAGGGTCGTTCGAGTGAGTACAATTTTTATTACTTAAATGATAAATCTGACACACTATTTGTTCTGATGCTGTTGCTGTCTCTCAGCACTCTGTGGATTGTTTCCTAAAATGCATGACACATAGGTAGGCTTAGTGTGGCACCCTATTTGCTATGAATGATCTTTACACATTATTAAGATTGCTTTCTGAGATCTCATTAGATGTTTCCGCACTTCGATGTTCTCCTAATGAACCACGTGCAACTTCCAAGGCCATTAAACAGAGAACTATATTATATTCAGACAGTATGTATAAGTGCTTTGGTGGCTATCTGTGTATGCCACAAGAGTAGATGGACCTCCTGGTAACCATTCCCATTTTCACCTTTGCAGGCGAAGAAGTCCCACAATTGCCGCGGGCAGGTGCGGACAGGTGGCGGTCCATCTCAGACCCTGCCACTTACGGACCTCGAGGAGCGAGTGGCAACCTCATCAGTGTCTCAGGTTGGGCAACTGCCAGTGGTGGTGCTGACCCTCACTTGTATAGTGAGGGTAAGTCCTGCACACTGCCTGGGCTGGGTTGGGGCAATGTGATGCAGTGTCTGTGGACTAGGGTTGGGGCAATGTGATGCAGTGTCTGTGGACTAGGGTTGGGGCAATGTGATGCAGTGTCTGTGGACTAGGGTTGGGGCAATGTGATGCAGTGTCTGTGGACTAGGGTTGGGGCAATGTGATGCAGTGTCTGTGGACTAGGGTTGGGGCAATGTGATGCAGTGTCTGTGGACTAGGGTTGGGGCAATGTGATGCAGTGTCTGTGGACTAGGGTTGGGACAATGTGATGTAGTGTCTGTGGACTAGGGTTTGGACAATGTGATGCAGTGTCTGTGGACTAGGGTTGGGGCAATGTGATGCAGTGTCTGTGGACTAGGGTTTGGACAATGTGATGCAGTGTCTGTGGACTAGGGTTGGGGCAATGTGATGCAGTGTCTGTGGACTAGGGTTGGGGCAATGTGATGCAGTGTCTGTGGACTAGGGTTGGGACAATGTGATGTGGTGTCTGTGGACTAGGGTTTGGACAATGTGATGCAGTGTCTGTGGACTAGGATTGGGGCAATGTGATGCAGTGTCTGTGGACTAGGGTTGGGGCAATGTGATGCAGTGTCTGTGGACTAGGGTTGGGGCAATGTGATGCAGTGTCTGTGGACTAGGGTTGGGGCAATGTGATGTAGTGTCTGTGGACTAGGGTTGGGGCAATGTGATGCAGTGTCTGTGGACTAGGGTTGGGGCAATGTGATGCAGTGTCTCTGGACTAGATATAATGGAGTAGCGGCAGTCCTTCAAATGAGCATGTGCTATGTGACCTTCCTCACGTCACCCTGCCCCTCCCCTGCTGCTAACCACTCGTTTGTTGCTTTCTACTTCCAGATGACCAGCCACAGCAGCAGCATCCCTCGGATCAATCCTCCACATCAGGCCATTGTGTGGAGGAGAAAGAAGAAGAAGAGGAGTTCACAGAGCAGCCGACTCTGGGAGGGCAGATGCAGTCTACACCTCTTTTTCCACTGGCAAACACCTCATCCGAGGAGGATCTAATATTCCCAGGCTTTGAGTCCTCTGAGGCTCCTGGGACTAGTGGCGTGCAGCACCACAGTTCTGGGGTCGAATCCCGTATGCCATCTCTCCGGAGTTGAGTCGGTAAAGTCGGTCTGCTGACAGACAGGCAGACGCGGAACTGGACATGGTGGGACTTCCCAGGGAGAGCATCCAGCTCACCCATCAGCTCATTGAAGCCTTGGGTAGGATTCCCGCGACCATTGAGAATCTTACTGCGACCATTACGGAGGTAGGTTCACAGATTGGCGCTGCGAGCCGTGAAACCTGTGAGGCCATCACTGCCCACACGAGGCTGGTGGCCTCCACCAGTCACACTGGAGTCCCGGAGCGTGTGGCGAGCAGCCTTTCTGAGTTCCCCAGTGTGACACCCAGACACACCCCCACATCACCTGTGACTGGTGACGCTGATGAAGAGACTCACCAGTCAGAAGCCGGGCCTTCCACGTCACAAGCTCATCCAATGTCTCCCCAGGAGGTGTCTGCATTGTCTCTCCCACCAACACAGCAGCACTCTGACAACGTTGCTGCACGCCATGGTGGTGCCACTTTGGGGATGAGGAGTAGGCAACGGAGGGGATAAGGGTGGGGGGTGGGTGATAACCGGTGGATATGGGTAAGGGTGGGGGGGGGTGGGGAAGCCGGTGGTAAAAGACAGTGGGGCAGGGGGTGTTGATTATATGTTGTTGTTGTCTCCGCAAGATCCTACAAATCCACTGGGAGGACAGACGTACCAACATTAGCGTACTCGACCAGGCCAACATCCCCAGCATTGAAGCACTGACCACACTTGATCAGCTCCGCTGGGCAGACCACATTGTCCGCATGCCAGACACGAGATTCCCAAAGCAAGCGCTCTACTCGGAACTCCTTCACCTGAAAGGTGGGCAGAGGAAACGTTACAAGGACACCCTCAAAGCCTCCCTGATAAAGTAAAACATCCCCACTGACATCTAGGAGTCCTTGGCCAAAGACCGCCCGAAGTGGAAGAAGTGCATCCGGGAGGCGCTGAGCACCTCGAGTCTCATTGCCGAGAGCATGCAGAAATCAAGCTTAGGCAGCAGAAAGAGCGTGTGGCAAACCAGTCCCACCCTCCCTTACCCTCAACGACTATCTGTCTCACCTGTGACAGGGACTGTGGTTCTCGTATTGGACTGTTCAGTCACCTAAGGACTCATTTTAAGAGTGGAAGCAAATCTTCCTCGATTCTGAGGGACTGCCTATGATGATGATGATGTTGTTGTTGTTTAATCACAGTTTAATCACAATTTATGTTATTTTATTAAAGTTTCAACATTTGCAAATTATGTTCATAAAGTTATAAAAGTTTACAATGTTTCATAATTCTTTTGTTCACCTTAACCATTCCTGTGTAGTGGCTCATTTGCAGAATAAGATGGGGAATAGTCAACATGGTGGGATAGAGTGGCCAGACAACGGTGAAGTGTGCCGTTCAAGTATTCTTCAAGCAATGTGTTGAATTATGAGCTGCTGATGTAAGGCTTTTGCAACGGCAACATTTCTACAACGCCTCCCCTGTGGTTGTGGTGGTGGCAGGTGTTCCTTGCCAGGCTCCTCTTCCTCATCCTCGTCCTCCTCCTCCCACCCCCGCCCCCCTCTCCTGAGGTGGTCCTGCAGTCCCTATTGACAAATCCTGTCCCCTCATGATGGTTAAGTTGTGTAGCATGCAGCACACCACAATGAACTCAGAGACCTGCTGAGGGGAGTAGTGCAGGCAGCCTCCAGAGTGGGTCCAGGCATCGGAAGTACCGCTTGAGCACTCCAATTGTCTGTTTGATGATGCTGTGTGTGGCTGTATGGCTCTCATTATAGCGATGCTCGGCTTCTGTCTGAGGGTTCTGGAAGGGGAGTCATGAGCCAGGTGGTGAGGCCGTAACCTTTGTCCCCGAGCATCCAGCTCTGGCCTTGTGGTTGATGCTGAAACAGGCCTGAGACAGTGCTCCCACACAAGATGAAAGCACCAAGGATGCTCCCTGGATATTGGGGATTGACTGCCATGATGCGCTGAGGAAGGTCCAAATGATCTGTACGTTCATGGAGTGGAATCCCTTTCTGGATTCTGTAAAGGTGCTCGCAGGGTGATTGGCGTATAGTCAAGGGCACCCTGAACCTTGGGGAATGCAGTAATTCATCGAAAACCTATAGCCCTCTCACTTTGGGCCTCCTTGGTCATTGGGAAGTTTATGAACTCCATCCTGCATGTGTTCAGTAGTCACCTGGCGAATGCAGCGAAGTGTAGCGTGCTGCGAGATGGAGCATATGTCCCCCACTGATGCCTGAAAGGAGCTGGAGGCATAGAAGGCAAGTGCCGCAGTCACCTTGACCTCAATGGGCAGTGCAGTCCTGTTGCTACTGGTAGGTTGCCTGTATCAGCTGGCATATCTCTGTCAGCACTTCTTTTCAGAAGTGCAGCCCTCTAATACACTGTGCCTCAGAGAACTGCAGGTATGAGCGAGTATCCCTGTAAACTCGTGGGTGGTAAGGCCTCCTCCCCATACATCTGTGACCTCTTGAACTATGTTCAGAATGATCATCAATAAGCCTTCTTGCAGCTCGACACCGTATAAATACAGCAGGCAGGATTAATGGCTGACATAGAAGGGCCCCCATCTTTTAATATGTCCTTAAATGTCCTTTAAAACAAACTATAAACTCACATAAACTTCACAATGAAAAGTATGCAGTGTTCTTCTCCCAATGCTTTTAATCACTCAGAACTCCGACTTTCTCCTCCTTTTCCAAGATGGCGCCGTTAGCACCTAGTGCGCCTGGGGTCCGACTGCTTTTTGCTGGCGGGTCCTTGGGCGGACGCTAAATCGGGCGATATGCTCGAAAGTTCCGCCCGGGGCACTAGTGCACTAATGCACGATGATTTACCTCATCCACACGGTGAAACATTGCCGAAACTTCCGTCCATCCGGGCGCAAAATTTTGTGCGCCTCGCTTCGCACCAAAAATTAGTTTTTGCGCCCTTCCCAGGTGCTAAACTGGGTGCAAATTAGCCGAAAATCCAGCCCAAAATACTTTATTATTTGGGAAGCGATGTTCACTCTGACTGGGTTTCGTTCCCTGTGATCTTTAGTACCACACCACATTGCATTCATCCACTGAGCCATTGGGAAAGCCAAAAGAATCTTTAAACCGCTTCATGTGCCTTATACTGTGATATTGTGATGTTGATAGATAAATATTGGTCAGGACACAATTACGAGCTACCAGCTTTTCGATTCCAAATTTATTTATCGCTGATTTATTCCTTTGGGCTCCCCCAATTACTCAGTGTAAAAATGAGTAGCTATCACAGCTTCAGTCTCCAGTCTGTGTGAAATTATCTGATCTCAGCTAAGGCAGCAGTGGTGTGCTGCAATTGGTCACAGCATCCCTGGACAAGGGAAGAGTCAAAACGGACAAAGTTCTTGTTCCTAATCGCTACCCAGCGATCTCTGCTAGAAAAGTGCAGTTGTATGGACATTGGATTAGATTATTAGCCTTGGATATGATGCCTTCCACAGTTGAATAGCTTGAATGTATTGCTACTTGGATGAGATACCAGATGGCTACTGATGCAAGTGGCAGTGTAATCCCTCTGTCATTGAATTACAGTACGCAGACGACGCTTGCGTTTGTGCACACTCGGAGGTCGAACTCCAAACCATCGTCGACACCTTTACTGAAGTGTACGAGAGTCTGGGTCTTACACTAAACATCCGTAAGACAATGGTTCTCTACCAACCTGATCCTGCCACACACTACTGCCCCCGATTATCAAGATCCATGATGAGACGTTTGACAATGTGGACCACTTTCCATACCTTGGGAGCCTACGGTCAGCAAGAACAGACATCCAGTGTGCCTGTGCAGCCTTTGGTCGCCTGAGGAAGAGAGTGTTCGAAGACCAGGATCTCAAACCCGGCACCAAGCTCATGGTCTACAGAGCAGTAGTGATACCCGCCCTCCTATATGCTTCAGAGACATGGACTATGTACAGTAGGCACCTCAAAGCACTGGAGAAGTACCACCAACACTGCCTCCGCCAGATCCTGCAAATCCATTGGCAGGATAGGCGCATCAACGTCAGTGTCCTCACTCACGACAACATCCCCAGCATCGAAGCACTGACCAAGCTCGATCAGCTCCAATGGACGGGCCACGTTGTCCGCATGCCCAACACTAGACTCCCAAAACAAGTGCTCTACTCCGATCTCCGAGACAGCAAACGAGCCCCAGGAGGGCAGAGAAAACGCTTCAAGGACGCCCTCCAATCCTTCTTGAAAAAGTGCAACATCCCCATCGACACCTAGGAATCCCTGCCCAAGGCCGCCCAAAGTGGAGGAGGATCATCCGAGAAGGCGCCAAACACCTTGAGTCTCTTCGCCAGGAGCATGCGGTAACCAAGTGCAAATAGTGGAAGGAGCGCATGAGAAACCAAGCACCTCACCCACCCATCCCGCCGATCACCATCTGCCCCACCTGTAGATCCCGCATTGATCTCATCAGTCACCTGAGAACTCATATTCATGTGGAAGCAAGTCATCCTTGACCCCGGGGGACTGCCTAAGAAGGGACGAAGGCAAGAGTAAAGTCCAGCGACAGAAATTAAACTTCTGCAGCGGGGTGTACGGATGAACAAGATTGGCATTTTAATTACTGCATGATTCTTCCATTTACCCCTCCCATTGTTCTTATTTTATTGATAATTTATTTTCTTACCTTAAGAAAAATCATTTAAATTAAAGCAAGTACGTGGCATCACGTTTGCTCTAAATTATAACTTGACCAAGATTTTTATGAATTTAGCTTAAATGATGCCCCTTTAAATGTGCCACATATTTAGTTCCTATTTAAATTGCTGTAAAATAACTTTTATTCGTTTTTACTGCACTATTGCATAACCTTATTGATGCAAAGTTCACTTTGTTTTATCACTAAAATAAAATCAGAAGCACTATAGTTCCATACTCAGAAAAAAAATCACATTCAGTTATTATTCTTTGTACTTTACTGAAGAATGTTTCCTTCATGGCTTTAATGATGTTTTCCTGATTTCAACAGGCTCATGAACAATTACAAGCAGATGTTCTCAGGTATAAAGCTAAAATTGATGACCTCGAAAAAGCCTTGGCCCAGAAAGGACAGGTAGGAGATTAAAAAGTGTGTCCAACTACCAACCCTGCCTGAAGCCCTCCCAGTCTCCAGATTTAAGGTTGCCTGCAATCTAGAAACTTCTAACTTAAAACTCCAGGCTTGTCAAGCACTCATCATAGCTTTGGACTACTGGCTCAATGTGACTGGTTCGACAATCCACTTTTGAAGGGATTAGTCAACACAATGTTCATACAGAAATTGCTGTCTGATCACATTAGTAATTCTTTGTCACAATCATGTTAAGTGCTCAGTGGGTAGCACTCTCACCTCTGAGTCAGAAGATTGTGGGTTCAAGTCCCACACCAGAGACTTGAGCACAAAAATCTGGGCAGACACTCCAGTGCAGTGCTGAGCGAGCGTTGCACTGTCGGAGGTGCAGCATTTTTGATGAGACGTTAAACTGAGGTCCCGTCTGTTCTTTCAGGTGGACGTAAACGATCCCATGGCACTATTCTGAAGAAGAGCAGGCGCGTTATCCCCAGTGTCCTGGCCAATGTTTATCCCTCAATCAACATCACTAAAACATATTATCTGGTCATTATCGCATTGCTGTTGGTGGGGCCTTGCTGTGCGCAAATTGGCTGCTGCATTTCCCACATTACAACAGTAACTACACCTCAAAAAGTACTTCATTGGCTGCAAAGTGCTTTGGGACATCCGATGGTCATGAAAGACGCTATATAAATGCAAGTCTTTCTTTTTTAAAAGGATTGCCAGAGATGTGCACCCTGCCATGTTGATGCCAGTTTGTGCTGGTGCTGTCATTTATCATTTCTTCATTGTCCCTGGAAGGGTGCACTGCCCCTTAAAAGAGCACTATCATCATGGTGAAGTAGTTGACTATCTTTCATCCTTCTGTATACATAGGAGGTGGAATGACAAAATCAGTGTAATTAATCACCCGTGTTGAGCGTTTCAGCGGCATTCGTCCTCAATGCAACAGAAGATCCTGTAACGTCAGCTGACCTTTACATTGCCTTTGAAGGCCCCTGGTGGATGTCCAATTTCACATTGGGATCCTACCACCGGCAAAGGACTCTGATTTCAATAACCAAATCAGCTTGCTATCTGTTTCAAGCGGGCGCCCTGGCCACAAAAAGTCACCTGATTCAATCTTTCATGGGGCACAATTCCAGCTTCAATCATTTACGGGAAATTGTGACCCAATTTTACCCCGCTGTTTTGCTTATTTTACACCCTAAAAACGGGTGCATCGATTTCCAATTTCTCACCCGCCCTGTCTTATTTTTACTGTACAAAGTAGTGGCCCTCAAAAGAAAAGCAGTGAGGAAACCATGGATTACTTGCATTGCCTCTCACCCCATTTCTGTAGGTCAGTACGGCAACCTAGATCTATAAAGGGCAATAGATTCAGCAGTTATACTAGTTTCTAAAGGTAAACTGGGCCTTTCTGTTTGACCATTGATTCCAGCACCATCAACTACCAGTGTCGTAATTGTTGGTTCCATGCAACATGCCCTGGCTGAGATTTGGCACAGTGACTTGCTTTCAGTTCTCTGCTGATGTTATGCTTCATATGTTTCATATCAGGTACTGTGAGGTTTATGAGAGCAGCACTTAACACGCTATCGAAGCAATGCTGTGATCTGGAACTGTATTGCCCTCATTTTACTTAACTTTTTAAGTGGCCATGTCCTAGAGCAATTCAAGTAAAGGCTACATGTTTAGAATTGGAGAGCACAACTTCTGGATTATAGAGTGGCCTAAGGATTGGACAGAACTACAACTCAAAAATATTAGAGAGGACTCGTTAGAAAAAACTTATTAAAAAGTCTGTACACTGTCAAAATGCACCTCATTTACACAGGAATTTATTCTAATGCTCTCCTACTTTTTTCAACACAGGATTCAAAATGGGTTGAAGAAAAGCAACTATTTATGAAAAGAAATCAGGAACTTTTGGAAAAGGTACTCCTGGCGCATGCAGTGGTATCTGTTTGTAGAGCCTTAGACATGTATTTTAAGTCATTCGTTATGGCATTTTCAGCCTTGATATTTTGAACGATTAGTTTAAATCAGTAGACTCTGGCGCTCTCAAATTTATCAGCACTTCTTCTGACCATGGATTATTCGAGACCACTATCATCCCCATTTCTGTGTTCTTGGGCTGATCAAAGGTAACTCTGATGATATGCATATGACTAACTATTCAGTAAATACTTGTTCACATCCATGGCGCTAATATTCTCCAATTTACCGACTGCCCCTCCTTGCCTAGATTATTGCACCACATTAGCATGGTGCAGTGTGTGTAGGCTCCTTTCGACCCACACTCCTTTTCCAATCTTGGCTATGCTGTTGTGGAAAGCCACAAATAGGGGAGCCAATTCCACTCTTCAGGGGCGAGAGCAAAGCAGAGCAGCGGGCTTCTCCTGTGAAGATCCCTTCGGCCAGTACATAGCAGTCTCGGTGGAGGTCGAGCACAGTCAAACTGTGTCCAGGCAGAAAAATGGAGGAACTCATATGCTCTAAATGATTAATCCGCAATAGTATCAACGGTAATTATAAATGAAAGGATAGGTTTGCAGTTCAGAGCCTGTAGTCCAGTGTATTGATTAGTGTCACTAATAGTAACATTTGTTATTTACTATTGTAATGCATATCATTGAACAAGTGATCTGGAACTTTTATTATTGATTGAAGGACAAAAGCAGCCCGACACTGAGAATATTAGTAACTAAATAGAAATATTTACCCTCCGCATAAAGGAATTTTTAAGCCAGGCTAATGTTCACTCACACTAACTAATCGTCTCTACTTTTATATTCTCGGTCTAATCCCTTCAAAAAATTATTGAGGGACTTCAGCCATGCACAATTAAAAAAAAAAATTTCTTGATATCTTTGTTTGGTCAGAGTAATTTGATGTGTGTTATGTTCATAGTGTACCGTAGGGCCTGTATGCTCTGGAAAGCAGGCACCTGAGGCCCAGCTAATCGAGTCCTATGCGTCTACGGTGTTGTTCAATCCTGTTTGAATTTTGTGGGCCTGGAGGTTTGGAAAGGTCTGCTCTTGGATAAATCCTGAATCAAAATAAATGAATAGGACTTCAACGTTTCTTCTGTGCAATCACCAGCCTGGGATTTTCCTATCCATTAACATAAACTGATGGGGGTGGGGAAAACCGCAGGGTGATGAACACACAAGTGGAAAAACCTTGTTTACATGTGATCCCTGAGGCTCCATAGTATGGACCCATATGGCCCATAAAGAATATCTTTGGACCCCTTGTATGTGGTATAGTTATGCTATCCCTTGTGGAGTGAGTGAGCTTTACTTGGGTTCAGTATGACCCTGGAGATTAATTTCAGTGAGCAGCAGCGATATTAGCATGTAATGCAGTGCCTGTCTGCGTGCATAATTGTTTTATAACCAAATCTATATCAGGGCGCTAGATCTCACAAAGCCAGTTTTTCAATCCCGGTTCATTACAATGGTTTGTAGGAAATAGCCTGCGCAGATCTCTTTGACGGACACATCCGATTAACCCCAGGCACGGCCAGTAAGGCAGCATCAATGCTGGTTCAAAAGAGCCATTCTTTGCTTCACAGCTGCCACTATGAGAGTAATCTAGTTACAGTCTGATTAAAACCATCATTTTCATTTTTTGAAAAGATTAATTATTTAGCTTTTAAAACTACAATATAATATATAATGTCATCATTAAAGGGGCACTGCCTTCCTGAAAAAATGTGAGGCAAACCTGTTTTTGTTGCATCACTTCGAATGGAATGGATCATTGCACAAGTGATGTATGCATTTTACAAAGAATTACATAGAATTTACAGCACAGAAACTGGCCATTCGACCCAACCAGTCCATGCCGGTGTTTATGCTCCACTCCAGCTCCCTCCTGTCTTTCCTCATCTAACTCTATCAGCATAACCCTTTATTCCCTTCTCCCTCATATGTTTATCTGGCCTCCCATTAAATGCATCTATACGATTCGCTTCAACCACTCCCTGTGGTAGCGAGTTCCACATTCTCACCATTCCTTGGGTAAAGAAGTTTCTTCTGAATTCCCTATTTGATTTCTTGGTGACTATCTTATATTGATGGCCTCTAGTTATGCTCTTCCCACAAGTAGAAACACTGGGCCTGAATTTGATGGACTCACCGCCCACTGCCACTGACATTCCTTTTCGGGTAACGCCCAGTGCCACTTTCGATTTGGTCTGGAGCGGGCGGGAGGGGAGAACCGCCGGGAACTGCCCGCTGACATCAGCGGACGACTGAGTGGCGTAAAAGGACTCCCGCTCGCCGAGATGCCATATTCATGGGAGCGGGAGTCGGCGGGAGTCAGTGCCAGAACGGGGCTGGACCGCTGCGAGGAGGCTGGTCTGTCCCTGACGGTGAGTATGAAGCTCTGAAAAAATTGGAGTAAACATTTTATAATTTTCTTCACAGCAACTTACCTGGATGGGGTCCCCTGAAGGTCTTCCGATGGTTTTTTTTCCCGATGATTTTTCTTTCCAGCTCTTCGACCCTCCCTGGGCCCGACTGTGCCTTTGTCGCCGAGATTGAGAGCTGCCGCCCAGATTGGCAGCGTAATTCCCTCCTTTGCTGCCCGCCACCATTTGAAGGACATTTTTGATGAGTATCCCGCCCGAAGTACCATCAGGTACCTCGGCAGCCATTGGCGGTCCTTTGGGCGGCACTTGGACGGGTGGGGGCCTTCACCAATTTCTGCCCCACTCTCTCTCTATCTACTCTTATATCAAAACCTTTCATAATTTTAAAGATCTCTATTAGGTCACCCCATCAGCCTTCTTTTTTTTTGAAGAGCAAAGAGACCCAGCCTATTCATCCTTTCCTGATATGTATACATTCGCATTTCTGTTATCATCCCTATAAATCTTCTCTACAATCTCTCCTGTGTCTCTATATCCTTTTTATAATATGTTGACCAGAATTGTACACAGTTTTGATGCAATCTACCCCATTGAATTTTATTTCTGTAAGTACACAAGGAAAGTTAGCCAAAGCGGTTTCCATGAAGGTGCTGCTCCTTTAACTAACAAATGAGTAGAGACCATATTTGTAATGCATGATCATCGCATTTTATTTTTCAATGTCATGTGTTACAGATTGAGAAATTGGATGCAGAAGTAAACCGGCTGCAACAGGAAGTTCAGGATTCTCGGGATCAGAATGAGCTGTTAGAATTTCGCATCCTGGAACTAGAGGTAAGGTGACATGGTAATAGAAAGCTGTGTGAAAGGTTATAGAACATTCGAGAGGATTTTACAGCTAATGTTTCATGGGAAGAATCAACACATGTTGTAAAGGCCTTCACTGACAGGACAGAGCTAAAAAATGAAAGAGATGTCAGTTAAGACCATTAGGACCAGGAATAGGCTGATCAGCCCATCGAACCTGCACTGCTGTTCAGTTAGATCATGGCTGATTGTCACCTCAACTCCGTTTTCCTGCTTTAGCTGCATTTCCTACATACTCTTACCGAACAAAAAACTATCGATCCAGTCTTGAAAGCTCCAATTGTCTTCTGGAGGAGAGAGAGCCTTTGTGTAAAAAAGTGCTTCCTGAATTCCATCCTGAATGACCGAGCTCTAATTTTAAGATTATGTCACCTTGTTCTTGATTTTCCCCACCAGAGGAAATAGTTTCTATATTTACCCATTTACCCTATCAAATTCTTTGAACATTTTAAACACCTCGATCAGATCACTCCTTAATCTTCTACAGTCAAGGGAATACAAACAGCACTCAATAAGCTCAACACCATCCAGGACAAAGCAATCCATTTGATTAGCACCCCATCCACCACCTTAAACATTCACTCCCTTCACCACCAGCGCACCGTGGCTGCAGTGTGTACCATCTACAAGATGCACTGTAGCAACTCGCCAAGGCTTCTTCGACAGCACCTCCCAAACCCGGGATCTCTACCACCTAAAAGGACAAGGGCAATGGGTGCATAGAAACATCTCCACCTCCAAGTTCCTCTCCAAGTCACGCACCATCCTGATTTGCTGAAAATAATTTGATAGAGAATGGCAGTGTTGATGTGGAGAAATTACTGAGTACAATACGAACAATGACTGTTAGGAAAAAGCTCTCTGGTCCAACATCCAGCCTGAGCCACTCAATTGTGATACCTTGTGCAATATATACACTCCCCACCCACTCAAAACCATGTGATCTCCGACGAGAGGTGAAAATCCAGGTTAAAAACCTGGGCCAATTTGGGGATAAAAGAAATCTTGTAAATTCCTCTCTGGCCTCCTTAGGCGATTCAAACGAATCTAGGTGAGGGGTAGTGGAGCTGTGGAGGCACAGACATGGCGGTATCTTGATGAAACGCTCATGCTCAGCACCCGAGAGATAGGGCAGGCATAGAGGATTGAGCTCGGCTCCACTCCGTTCCCTGTCTGAGTTACACCAAGCAGGCAGGGTCAGGCAGAGACTATATGGATCTCCTGGCAGAGGGATGTTACAGGGTAGAATCATAGAATCATGCCCGACTGCTCTTTGCCACCTCCTGGTAATTGGCCACAGAAGGCACTGGCAGTGATGTGGGTCGGCTATGCATCCACCATCGGCTCCGGGTCTCTCATCAGGCAGACATTGAGAATAACAATACAGGAGGGAACTTACTCACTTATCCCGATCAAAATAAAGTTTAAAAAATGAGGGAGTTGAAATTGCCCCCCGACCAGAAAGTAAGCGCACTCATCGATTCCTTAGGTCTGTCTCTGCCCCAATCCATGGGGTGAAGATTGGACCGATATTCACCTCTTTGGTCTTTATTTCCCGTCGGGACGGTGTTGAGGGCCCTTCAGTTAAAGGGGAGGGCCATTGCGAACTCTGCATGGGGTTTAGTTAGGCCCACTGGGCAAGCAGGGAGGGTTTCGGTCCAAGAGTGGGTGCCGGGCTGCCTGTTGGTGGCCCGGCCGAACCCGTGGGCAGCATTGTTGGGCCGACCTGGCAGTCGGCCGACAAATAAAATAAGATGGCAATCGCGGCAGTGCGCCCTCCCCTTTAAGGGCAGACGCGCCGCCCAGACACACACGGCTTCCCACAGGGGAAAGCTGTCAATGGCACCGACCGGCGGCGGCAATTTCCCATGGGGCAATTTCACGCGAGGATCGTAAGAGGGTCGGCGCGTACCCAACAGGCAGCAGCACGAGCCGCGTGGAAATCCGTTCCCACTGCTCCCGGCTTGGGGGCAATAAAGGAAGGGTAGGCCCATCCGTCTGCACCCGGTCGGTAATTCCCATCCGTCTGCTCCCGGTCAGTAATTCCCATCCGTCTGCTCCCGGTCGGTAATTCCCATCCGTCTGCTCCCGGTCGGTAAGTCCCACCCGTCTGCTCCTGGTCGGTAATTCCTATCCGTCTGCTCCCGGTTGGTAAGTCCCATCCGTCTGCTCCCGGTCGGTAAGTCCCATCTGTCTGCTCCTGGTCGGTAATTCCCATCCGTCTGCTCCTGGTCGGTAAGTCCCATCTGTCTGCTCCCGGTCGGTAAGTCCCATCTGTCTGCTCCCGGTCGGTAATTCCCATCCGTCTGCTCCCGGTTGGTAAGTCCCATCCGTCTGCTCCCGGTCGGTAAGTCCCATCTGTCTGCTCCTGGTCGGTAATTCCCATCCGTCTGCTCCTGGTCGGTAAGTCCCATCTGTCTGCTCCCGGTCGGTAAGTCCCATCTGTCTGCTCCCGGTCGGTAATTCCCATCCGTCTGCTCCCGGTCGGTAATTCCCATCCGTCTGCTCCCGGTCGGTAAGTCCCATCCGGCTGCTCCCGGTCGGTAAGGCTCACCCGTCTGCTCCCGGTCGGTAATTCCCATCTGTCTGCTCCTGGTCGGTAAGGCCCACCCGTCTGCTCCCGGTCAGTAAGGCCCACCCGTCTGCTCCCGGTCGGTAAGGCCCACCCGTCTGCTCCCGGTCGGTAAGGCCCATCCGTCTGCTCCCGGTCGGTAAGGCCCATCCGTCTGCTTCCGGTTGGTGAGGCCCATCCGTCTACTCCCGGTCAGTAAGGCCCATCCGCTCCATTAAAATGAAGCTTTAGGAGGGGGGAGCAATTTCAACCCCGAGGTGGAAGTTTTAAATTAGGAGTATGGGAGGAACTTCTTCACTCAGAAAGTGGTGAGAATGCAGGCATCTAGCTTAGATGCATTTTAGGGGAAGCTAAATAAACGAGGGAGAAAGGAATAGAAGGATATGCTGATAATGTGAAAGGAAGTAAATAGAGTGGGAGGAGGCTCACATAGATCATAAACACCAGCATATACATATTGGGCTGAATGGCCTGTTTCTCTGCTGTAAATTCCATGTAATAAGTATAGATTTTATGAATTCCCACTCCAGGGGTGGAGCTTCATTTGTTCAGAGTACGTATTTTGTGAAATTAAATGTTGTGTATGTTATGTTTAGAATAACTCCACAAGACTGAGTGCTGTAAGCTTAAATTGGTGTGACCTTAGTCTCTTTAATAACTCCACAGTGCCTAAGCAGCATGACAGACAACCTTTTATACTCCCTTGCACGAGGTGTGCAGGTGACCCTTGGGCCTCCAACAGTTGCGCCCTCTGGTGGCAAGTCTTACACAGTTCCAATGTTTACATACATAACAGTGTAGGAAATCCTGCCGGGTGCGCTGATCCCCATGCTGCATTCCCAGCATGTACTTTGACTATGTAAAGCTTCACACCACAGGATCAAAATTGTAAAATGCACTGAATGCTTGAAGTAAATCTAAAAATAGATGATCTGGTCACTATCACATTACTGTTTGTGGTACCTTGCTTGTGCGCAAATTGCATGTTTCCTACATTACAAGACTGACTACACTTCAAAAAAGTTCGTAATTGATTGTAAAATGCTTTAGGACGTCCTGAGGTTGTGCTAGATGTTATATAAATGAAAATTCTTTCTTTCCTTCCTTCTTTCCTTCTTTCTCTTAATTAACCAGTACTAGTGCTGTGTTCTTGACTGATCTGATTTGTATAACAGCAGTGCCAGCTTTTGTGTGATATGTACAATAGCTCTAGTAACTTGGACGGTCAGCAACGTAGCCAAAAGAGAGAGCCTAGTCTTTGCAACTAGTGATGGTTGGTGCAATGGGTTAGAGCACTGTTGTTTCACCTCTGAGACTTGATGTAAACTCAGACCAGAGCCATGAGAGAAAAGCGCCCTGTCAAATGGCTCCAAACATCCTGAGTGAAATGAGATTGAGTGGTTTGAGCCGTTTTCCTGGCAGGCACAAAATTGGCTATAATTGGCACTGAAATTTCTTAAATTACCTCGAAGATGTCACAGTGATGGTCATTGTAAGAAATGGAGATGTCACGCCCAAGCAGTAAAGATTGCTCATGTTAGTGTGGGATTTGCTCCTTGCTCCAGCTGACCCAAGAGTGCTAATGAGGCTTGTGTGTATATAGCCTTATCACATTTCTTGGAAACATCTCTTCATTTGCCATGAATTACACTGAAGTGCATGAATTTTTGTTCTGTTGATTTACGCTGCATCTTATCTGCGCTATCTCTGCACTACGAGGGCTTGATGCTGGATCTCAAAAGCCTTTTTATTCCCCAGTACTGACCGTCCTCACCTTGTTAGCCACAAAAATAAATCCACCAAAAGCACCAACCTACGACCTTGTGAATTTATGCAGCTTTTCTGAACGGATCTGAATGTTTCACCATTTGTTATTTTTGCTCTTTCTATTCACAGGAGAGGGAGAGAAGATCTCCAGCCTTTAACCTCCAGATCACACCTTTCACAGATGGTGTAAGTGCTCTTCAGATCTACTGTATGCAGGAAGGTGTAAAGGTATGTGTTGACATACATTCAAATCTAATTCTGTTCATGAAATTAAGAATGACACATATTTCCACATGGTCAGAATCGATGTAGTATCACAATCCAGTGCTACCCCTATTAAAGGGTTGTTTGAAGATGGGGAGAATTGTGAGTGTACTACTGTATTTAAATCTATGGAATCTACACAGATTACTTGCAGTCTGAATATTATTGTACCACTGAAAAAGGTGCAGTTAACTCAGTTATGAGACACAAAAGCTTTCCGAAGAGACTAGTTCATACAGTACGATAGATACAGGCTTTTCATCTCTGAGGCCGAGGTTCAAATCTAACTTGCACAGCTGAAAGCTTTCTCTGTCAGCTGTAAAGGTTATTAATTTGGTACGGAATTGGCAGTGTCACTCGACAGAGATTACAGGATGTCACACTGGTGTGTGTGATAGGCCTTGCCTTCTGAAATTAGGACTGAATAAAGGGAGTTTCTCTCTATAACAATCCAGGCTTGGGAATGCTGGCTGTTACCACTGAATAGGGAAAATGTCTCGGCACTAATATCCCTCACCCCGATCAATACAGAATTTTTAGTGCAGATTGATATTAAGATGTGTGCAGGCACATTTAGAGATAACTTTAGAAATTTAGCACTCGGGGAGTAGATCTTTGCGGGCTGCGAGCACACACTGTGGGGTCGAAATTGCCCCTCTCTATAAGGCCTGTGGCCACCTGAAAGCGGAGGCCATGGGTCGGCGCGGACTGGCCGCCAAGTCTCCGCGTTGGGGCCACCATTTTAGAAATTGCCCTTCCTCCTTTTTGGAGCTGTGTAGGAGACCGCTGTGCCCGTTTCCGGAATTGCCCCGCGAGAGCAACACCACCGACGGCCGGTGCCCCCGACAGCTTTTTGTGTGGGTACCGTTTCTGTGCCTTGGCAGCGCGGCCGCCCTTAAAGGGGAGGTGGCGCTGCCGGCAATTCCATATCTTTTGTCTGTCAGCCGACTGCCAGGTCAGGCTGACAATTCTGCCTCCGGTTTCGGCCAGCCGCTTGGGTGCCAGGCTGTTGGCTCGGCCGAAGCCCGTCCTGGTGGCCCAGTGTTTGCCATTAAAGTGGCTGCTGAGTTCGCAGCGGCTCTCCCCTTTAACTGAAGGGGAGGGACGTTGTGACGCGCCAGCGCGATGACTTCAGCACGGCGCTGATGATTGATAGCGTCCGTTACTCCGCCCCGCCCCCACTTCCGCCCCGATGATGAGGCCACTTCCGCCCACTTTTAAAAAAAAATAGCACCAACACCTGAAATTTCTCTGGATTGTCCTCCCCATGCATTGGGGTGGACGGAACTGTTCAAAAACAGTAGGTGCGATTCGTTTGGGCCGGTGGGTAATTTCAGCCCCTGAGAATTTGGGCACGTGCTACCTACAATATTTAATCCATTAATGTTTAATATCTACACTGTAGGAACATGCCTTTGTGTGTATGCTGTGGATTTTACTTGTCAGCTTAGCTCAGTTGGTAGCAGAAGGTTGTTGGTTCAAGCTCCACTCCGGGATTTGAGCAACTAATCAAGGCTGAGGGGATTCTGCACTGTCAGGCCTTTAAACCAAGCTGTTGTCTGTGTTCCACTGGCTCAGGCAGATATTAAAGATTTCACGTTGCTTCTCAAAGAAGAGCAGGGTGTTCTGGTCAGCATTCCTTCCTGAAGCAAAACCGTCAGAAACAAATAGCCTTGGCCATTTACCTCATTGCTATCTAGGGCACAAAATCGCTGCTGCATTTACCTACATAACAAAAGTAACTGCACTTCAAAGTAATTCATGGGGGGTGATTTTTGTTTCTCTACAGCCTACTTTTTGAGTGTGAAGGGGCGGGAACAAGCTAAAAATACTGAAAATAAAGTTAATTCCAACTTCCCGATCAATGGAATTTTACAGTAGGCCTTGATTTGGGCCAATGGTCCCGCCAGAAATGGGCCGAAGCCTCATTATTCTATGGGAATTGGAGACTTATGACATCTTTAGGCCCCAGTGCCATGTTTGCTGTCACAGCAAGATTCCTGCTCGATGATAAACCCACCCACCATTCATGGGAGGTACAGGGCAGGAAATGGCTAGGTCCAGAAAACTTGCCAAGTGTGACTTTCCCATCATTCTTGCCAGATATCCTCGTGGCCTGCCTAAGACTGGGAATAACTATCAAAATATGTACCTTTTGTGCTATTGGATTTATAACTACTAGGAATTGGCTGCCAACTGAGGAGAGACCTCCATTGCATTAGACTGGGCTGCATTCAAGCCCAGGTCCTGGATAACGTACCAGCCCACCTTAGCATTAGGTTCTCAAATTCACCAATTTTCCATATACTTGTGACATTAGTGGATCTCTGGAAGCAGGTCTAGGAATATTATCAATTTACTCGTTTGGCAGTTTTGGGTTTTCAGGATTACCTGACTTACTCTCCATGCTTCATCACGCATTGTCCTCTGCCCCTTGAATTGTGTCCCCTATCACCTTCCTTCCCTCTAACCTCCCCTACCTACCCCCCCGCCCCCCCGACCTTTAAACTGTGGCTCACAAAATGTGTGGGCGGCTCGCCGACTACATTTAAATATGGACTGACCGTCAAAATGGTTCAGGTCTCTCGTCAACATCAGGTAGACATTGCATTCCCTCCTCCTGCTTCCTTCCCGATGTGTGCCACAGACCACAATCAGGGCCGTGGAACGTAAAGCACTTTGCAGATGGGTCCGGGTGATTAACTGTTACATGTGCGAGTCTGTCTTTCTCTGATTTGATTGGGCCTGTTGCTATACATGAATTAACATCTGGCAGCATCTGCAGCAGTATGCACCAATTTAATGCACGGAGAATACCAGATGGCTGTAAGCTTGGAGCAATGTTCCAGTGACTTACAGATATCAGCCAAACTCTAAGCATCTTATAGCCCACTTCTCTTGTGCCTACAGCTCTTAATTTTCTGTGAGTGTTTCTATTCCAGGAATACTGCTGTGTATACTGTGCTAAACTTATGATCGACTCAGGAAGATTTTAGATGATCTGTTAGCCCCAACCTCCACCCACACCCCTTTCCAGTTGCAGCCAGGCCTTCTGAATGCACTGCCCCAGTTTCCAGCCTGCATGGGTGATCTGATATCCTCCCAGTAGAGTGGCATATGAACAACAACAACTTGTATTTATATAGCGCCTTTAATGTAGTAAAACGTCCCAAGGCGCTTCACAGGAATATTATAAGGGAAACAACGTGTCACCGAGCCATATAAGGGGAAATTAGGGCAGGTGACCAAAAGCTTGGTCAAAGAGGAAGATTTTAAGGAGCGTCTTGAAGGAGGAAAGAGAGGTAGAGAGGTGGAGAAGTTTAGGCAGGGAATTCCAGAGTTTAGGGCCTAGGCAACAGAAAGCACGGCCACCAATAGTTGAGCGATTATAATTGGGGATGCTCAAGAGGGCAGAATTAGAAGATATCTCGGGGGGGGGGGGGTGTTGTGGGGCAGGAGGAGATTACAGAGATAGGGATGGGTGAGACCTTGCAGGGATTTGAAAGCAAGGATGAGAATTTTGAAATTAAGGCATTGCTTAACCGGGAGCCAATGTAGATCAGCAAGCACAGGTGTGATGGGTGAACAGACTTGGTGCAAGTTAGTTCACGGGCAGCAGAGTTTTGGATGTTTATGTAGGGTTGAATGTTGGAGGCCAGCCAGGAGTGCATTGGAATAGTCAAGTCTAGAGGTAACAAATTAAATTGAAGGGTAGGAAAAGAGCAGCCCCGCCCCCCTGCCCTCCCCCCCAGCCCCCCACCAAGAGGCCATGTAATCTCCTGGGAGAGGCAAAACCCAGGGCCAATAAGGGGAAAAATTCTCACATTTCTCTCCGCCCCTTCAGCCGATTACAGCCAGTCCAGGAGATGACATGGACCAGTGTTATCTGTAAAGCCACTTCCCTCCTACATGATGCAATCTCTTCCCAATCAAGAATTCCAGAGCGAGATTTGTGAGGTATACTGTTAATATTAGCATAAACCCTTCCTGACGCAAAGTTTAAAACTGTAGCACATACATCAAAATGGTGGATATGTGTTCATTTGGTAGACTGTTTTGTAAGATTTTAAGGATTAACTTCGCTTTTACTTAAGTTAAGCAGCAATGGGAAGAGCCGATGCTATTTTGGCTTCTGACTGAGGGAAGTATATAGTGGTGTTCCACAGGTTGGTATTAGGACCACTGCTCAGATGACATAACTCTTGGAAATGTAGTAAACAATGTGGAGGATAGTAACAGACATCAGGAGAACATAGACAGACTGGTAAAATGGGCAGACACATGGCGGATGAAATGCAATGTAGAAAAGTGCGAAGTGATTCATTTTGGTAGGAAGAAGGAATAGAGGCAATATAAACTAATGGGTACAATTTTAAAGGGGGTGTAGGAACAGAGAGAATTGGGTTGTATGGAAACACATTTTTGAAGGTGGCAAGACAAGTTGAGAAGGCTATTAAAAAGGTTTATTAATAGAGGCATAGAGTACAAAAGCAAGGACGTTATGCTGAACCTTTATAAAACACTGGTGAGGCCCCAGCTGGAATAATGTGTTCAATTCTGGGCACCACACTTTAGGAAGGATGTCAAGGCCTTGGAGATGATGCAGAAGAGATTTACTAGAATGGTACCAGGGACGATGAACTTCAGTTATGTGGAGAGACTGGAGAAGCCGGGGTTGTTCTCCTTAGAGAAGAGAAGGTTAAGAGGAGATTTGATAGAGTTGTTCAAAATCATAAATAGTTTTTATAGAGTAAGGAGAAACTGTTCACAGTGGCAGAAGGGTCGGTAATTAGAAGACACAGATTTAAGGTGATTGGCAAAAGAACCAGCGGCGACAAGAGGGAAACAAAAGCAAAACACCGTGAATGCTGGAAATCTGAAATAAAATCAGAAAATGCTGGAAATACTCAGCGGGTCAGGCAGCACCTGTGGAGAGAGAAACAGCGCTGACGTTTCAGGTCGATGATGACCTGGTCAGAACTGAAAAAAGTTCAAGGTGTATGAGGTTTTAAGCAAGTGCAGAAGCAGGGACAGGGTGGAAGGGAAGAGAGAAAAGAACAAAAGGGAAGGTCTGTGATAGGGCGGAAGGAAGGAGTGATTAAAAGACAAAAGGGATGATGATGCAAGGCAAAAGGAGATGGTAGTGGGACAGGTAAAGTATCAGCAGCTGTCATCCGAAGAAAATGGGGGCAGAGTTTATGATCTGAAATTGTTGAACTCGATGTTGAGTCCAGAAGGCTGTAAAGCGCCTAATCGAGCTTGTGTTGAGCTTCATTGGAACAGTATAAGGGGCCGAGGACAGAGAGGTCAGATTGGGAGTGGGGCAGGGAATTAAAGTGACAGGTGACATGAGGAAACATCTTTGTACACAGCAGGTTGTTGTGATCTGGAATACACTGCCTGAAAGGGTGGTGGAAGCAGATTCAATAGTAATATTCAAAAGGGAATTGGATAAATACCTGAAGATAAAACATTTTACAGGGCTATGGGGAAAGAGCAGTGGAGTGGGACTAATTGGACAGCTCTTTGAAAGAGCCGTCACAGGCCAAATGGCCTCCTTCTGTGCTGTATCATTCCATGGTGTTATAATCACCACCTCTAAGTCACCTAGCCTGCAGTGCATTGGGTTACCAGCAATGGAATCTGTATCGCTTTCATAAGTCTGTAAATACATGGTTATGGGGGAGGGAGTAGGGCATTGGGATAAGTCTGTAAATACATGGTTATGAAAAAGGGAGTAGGGCATTGGGGTGAGTTTTGGATTAACCTAGCTGAGAGCTGACACAGGGCTGATGGCCATCTTATGTGCTACAAATATCTATAGTTCTGTAGGTCTACATCGCGCTGCTTGCAGGAATCTGGGTACATACAGCACCAGAAAACTATCTACAACCCCTCTGACTAGACTGCTAAAGAATTGTCAGACACAACTCTCCCATAATGCCACTTGGCATCCAGCCCAGTTACTCTCAGGAACTTAATGTATTTATCTCTACCACAAACCTGCATGCCTCTCCCTTCCTCCTACGTAGATTAATTTAATGAGATTAGAAATAAATTCTGCTGGGTATCAAGCTTGCATTTAAATGTTGCAGCTGCACACATACAGCAGTAATTGCATATTATCAAAAACAAACCTTTGCTTTAACTGTGATTTCAAGTCTACTTGGCAGACACTTACCCTGTAGTGACTATGTTGCCATGAGTTGTGATATTTATTTAATTTGGGGGAGCCAATTAGAGTCTGAGATGTAATAGGTGCTCGGTAATCTGGTTTGTCTCTTGTTCCCTAGAAGAATGATCCTTTACCTCTGCAATGATCACCCTACCCTCACTGTTCTAATTGTGCTGTACTGCCTCTGGTTGTAGTTTTCAAGTCTGTTGATGCACTACACTTGATGTTTCCGTTTCTGAGGTCTGTGTTGTTGAGAGCATTCGTGTGACTTCTAGCCTGCCGGGATTGGTAAAAGTGGGGCTTCTGATTTCCCTCCCTCAAAAAATCAGCAGATTCTCCCAGTTCTACAGAAATATTACAGGCGGTGATAAAAAAAACCTACACCACCAACACACTGATAGTTTGAAAGATGATGATTGAAAATTCAAGTTCATCTATAGACATTTAATTTACCTCTTTATCGATTCACTTTGTGCTTTTGAAGATGAAGGATAAAAAACAAAGACTACTACACAGCTCCTCATCTCGTCTCCCAGAACGTCATTTAAAACAATTTATTTTGGAGTTCAAAAGTCGTTGTTACGTGGACAAATGCAGCAGCCACTATTGACACAAGATCCCACGATGACCAATTGTTTTGTTTCTCACGGTGTTGGTTGAGGGGCAAATAATGGTGGGACACTGAGAGAATTCCCAGCTCTTCTTCAAATAATGTCATTGAATCTTTAACATCAACCTGAACCAGGCCATTGATTTAATGGCCCATCAGAACAATGTCACCTCCAGCAATGCACCATTCCCTGAGTACCTCACTTAAGTATCGTTTTAGGTTCTGTGGAGTGGGGCTTGAACCCATTCCCACAACATGCCAGCTCTTTAATACATTCTATTGGAGAAATCTTATATTAAGGGTGCATTAGCTAATTAGGTTATCACTCATTGTTATATTTATGTTGTTTGATTTGTATTTGACTTTTGTGATAATTAACCTGCTAAACATCTCTGGAAAAATTTACTTCACAGGATGTGTCCATTCATGACCTCATTAAACAGCTGGACATACTGGGAGATAATGGGGTAAGTTCTTGTTCCCCTCACAAAGTTGGATATAGACAGTGAAATCTCATTATTACAAACTCTGTATTGCAGGTCTCCCTTTATAACAGATGCTCTCCCCGGTCCCGGTGCAGGAGCTCACATTTCAATATCAACCCCTGACTGAGTACTCAGTGGGTAAATACACAGCCACCCAGTGGTCAGTGTGGAACTGAAGTTACAAGCGGGCGGATTTCCCTCTCCCAAGCGGACTTCGGATGACTGGCGCCTACCACCTGCGTGGCAGACCCGGCCCTTTCTGCGGGTTGTATAGCATGCCAGCGATCCGCTACCAGCCATTTGGTGCGCCCACTGAAACTGAAGTTTCTCCCCTTGGTGTCTCGGCTCAAACTCGAGCAAGATACCAAAAGGCAGCCAGCACAATGGAACCAATTGGGATTCTGCATTTTCACAAGCAGAGGGGAGAGATTTGGAGGCAAGAAAAAGACATCAAACTGCTTTGTTGTCTCCTGAATTGTAAATGAAGCTTTGATTGCATTTAATGCCTTGCTTTTACTTTTTTGGGTTGTAGCACAAGAGACTGAAGCTGTTAAAAGACTAGTTCATTAAATCAAATAGCTACTTATTTGTTAAACTATTAATTAAATACTCCTTACATTACTATTTCCAACACTACTTGTCCTCTCGTGCTCCCACTATTAGCATTGGGAGAGCACTCCAGAAAATGACCCACAGTAATTCTGGACACATCTGTGTCAATTCATCCGTGTCATGTCACAAGCTGTTCGCCATCAGTCCACATTTAATGAGTTATAAAAAGTGAGGGGAACTGAAAAACTGAACAGGACTAATGCTGACTGTTCCACTGTCTCTGAAGACCATCAGTGAAACAGGACTAATGCTGGCTGTCAAAACCATCAGTAAATTGTCATTAATTCTGGTAAACCAATGCAGTGGCAGCTTGGACATGCCCAGCTGTAGGAACACTACAAGATAACTGGAGGTTGAGCGCATATCACTGCTGAGGCAAAGCACTGTCTGTCCACTTCCTCCTTCACAGAGCACAAAAAGTTCTGAAATGGTAAAAGTTTAAAAAACATCCACCAGAATAACAGGCCACCGACTGAATGTGTCTCACTAATACTGCAGCAGGAATACTGTCCATTATACGCAGTGCCAAGACTCCATTAGTGGGCTGTGTTGACCCTGAGTCCAATGGCTAACGTGTGATTTTTGTTGGCGGATCACATACTGGTTCTTGTGATTCCATGCTCTGTTTTGGAAGGATGATAGGATCAGCAGGTGAGATCCACTGTATCCAGAGAATGACACGGATGCCCACAATATTGTTTGGCCAGATCCTCCCTTTGAAAACGGTGAAAGTGCGAGAGGACGAGAAGCTTTACTGCTCCCAGGTGCAGGAGCTTGGTGTGTAAGAAAAACAAATGGACCTGCGCTGATCCCCACAGGCATATCGACCAATGGACAGAGCAGTCTATAGTTTTATTATGGAACTGATTTATTTTTCTCCCATATTTTCTCCCTTCCTTTGGTCTCTCTTTGCTGCGGGAGTCAGGCTGGAGACTCGCTCTCAGTTTTCCCACTGTGGCTGCTGTACAGAAGGCGTATTGCAGTGAACAGAGTTAATTCCCCCCCTCACTTTCCTGTGGGAAAGTGTTTGATTTTTCCACGCTGCTTCTCCATGCGATGGCACAGTGCAGATCAGGGACTCACCAGGTGGAAAGTCCTTGCGCACTGTAGCATCATGTCATTCCCTGGAGGCAAACTGCACCCAGGACTTTGCTCATGTCGGCCTTGGGCTGACAGCTGGGAGTTGCTCACAAGTAACACATGAGGACTCCTCTGCTGGACTTTTCTCCCTTTACTGTGGGGAGAGTCCAAGCCAGTTAGCTCTCTGCTCATGCTTCTTTCTGCCAATGCGCCTATGGAAGATGCTCGGTGTGTAGGGGTGTGTGTGGGAGGGAGATGACCCTTGTATGAGAATCTGCACCATCCCACCTTTTGCAGCGTACGGCGGCTAATCGCCCATTCAAATCACAATTAACGCAGCCCTGATAAAGGTTGAAGTGACGTTAAAATGTCACCTACAATCTGCTTTTAAACATTCAGATCAGTGTTGCCAGCTGCGATATGTAAACCCTGCCACTAATCTAATGCTGAAGGCGGAAATTAAATATGCTCTGCGTAGCCAAGGCAACAAAACAGTCGGGCACTTTGACGATGATTCTTAATTATACGGTGCAACCAGCTAATGACATTTTTCCAGTTGAAGAGTATTGTATGCTGTGAATGGAGTTTGTATCATGTTTGCCTCAGATTTTAAAAAAGCCTTTGTGCTGTTGTTGTAGGGCGTATTCTTCGATCAGGTGCTTGAAGTATGGGGCAGGGCTGACATGCAAGTGTTGGTGGGGAAATCACTGGCTTATAGCTCCACTCTTCCATCCGTTGTCTTAATTGGATAAAAATCAGGGGCTGCATGCCTATGGTTCCTGACCCACGCTTGGAGTGTTCAATCTGAGAATCTGCCCCTTCTATTTCAGGTTAAGGCATTCTATTTGTGAAGTTAAACAAGATGGCTGATACTTTTCATTTATATTAGATGTCAGACAGTTGCATTTGAATTGCATCCAGTAATATATTTTAAACATTTTTCTAATTCATGCTTTCATTGTTGCTCATCTGTCCATACAACACGCATGTATTTCCATTGTAAAACATTTATTTTTAATTATTTCTAGAATCTGAGAAATGAAGAGCAAGTGGCGATTATCCAGGCGAGCACGGTGCTGTCTCTGGCAGAGAAGGTAGAGTTGAACCTTTGTTTGTGGATATTTCTGATTCTTTGAGGCAGTGTCTTCCTGAAAAGACCCTACAATAGGTTGTTCCAAAAAGTATTTGTCAAAGTTCCTCAGGAAAGGCTACTAGTTAAGTTAAAGCAGTGAAGATCCAAGGTATTCCACTCCTAATCATGAACTGGCGTGAATATCAACCGAGGATAGGATTTTCCCCGGAATCAATTGCTTGCTCGCACCTACTCGGGTATATTCCTCGCTCCAGCACTCCCAGCAGGGAGTGACACTCACAGGAAGCACATCTTGGTAAATCACGGTTGCACAATTTGTGATTGCACGCCTGTGATTTCCTGGATTACACTCCCTGAGTTCCACTCCCCACTGGGAGCTTCTACTGTCACTTTGCTGGGCCTTTGGTCTGACTGCTCCTCTGACATCAAGTCCTGGATGAGCCAGATTTATCTCCACTTCAACATAAGTAAGACCCGGGAATCTACGTTTGGCTCCCACCAAAATCTCCTGACATTAGCCCAAGGGTTCTACTTGGCCCTCACCCCCACCTTCCAGCTGCTTGCTCAAGCTGAAGCCAGCAGTGTGCAATCTTGGTGTCCTGTGTGAGGTGGAGCTCTCGTCAGCCTCTTGAGCTTCACCCTTCAAAAACTCTGGTTTGTCCAAAATGTTGTCAGCCTCAGGTTTGCCTGCAATAAAAGTCACTATCACCTGCAGTCCAGCGGTCCAAACTCCATGTATCCCTTTCACCCTTTCATCCTTGTTTACAATTCACTTGATGGCCTTGCCCCACCATACAACTGCCACCTCTTCTGGCTCTATAAGTCAGTTTTCCAACTCTTGTCAGTTTGCCCTCCAGTTTTCCAACTCTTGCCCCTGTTGTACCCCTCACACCCTGCCCTTCACCCTCAGTGATGGGGCCTTCAACTATCCCAGCCCCACACTCTGGAATTCTCTCTCTGGACCCCGCCCCTTCCTATCACTCTTCCCACCTTCAAAAGCCTCCTCAAATCCTGCCTCTCAGTCACCGCCTCTACCTTTCCTCTTGTTACCTGGTCTCCATTTCTTCTCTGTGAAGTTCCCTAACTACTAACTTATTTCAGGCAGAAGGTGGCCATCAGCCTATTTTGCCAGCCCATCAGCCCCCACCCCCCCCGCCCTTCCCGCCGCCCCTTTCCTGTGCAATAACTCTATAGCAAGTAGAACATTTAATAAACGATGAACCCCTTCAGATGCCGAAAGCTTGCCTGCTCAGAAATGTAAGTTGCTGTTATTTCCTGTTTGAAACCTCTCAGCTTCCTGTTGCTCCCTGTGATGGCTGTTTGACCCATAAGTTAATCAGTGTTTTGCTAAAATAATTCTGTCTCAATTGGCCTTTGATGGTATGGGGGTAAAATTCAATGCCGGTGTGCGTGCAGATTGGCTGCCCCTTAATACCCCTCCGTCCGATTTTACTTTACATTTACATAAACGGAAAGGAAAATCAGGTGAGGTGTATAACAAGGCGGACAATTTGCTGCTGCACCTCCCCCCCACCCGAAGTTGAACTGTGTGTCCTGATTCCGGAATTCTGTACATGCCAAAAAAAACGTCAACTTACTGAATACATTAATCTTCTGAAGACTTCTATCAAGTTTCTCTTTAATCTCTCTGCAAGAAAGGAGGCCTAAATAAACACAAGCATCATACAGCATCTACTGGGTACCAACCTTTGTAATTATTTTGCGTTATTTTTTAGCTTTATATAATATTTGAGCGGTTTTACCCTCACATATACAAGATAACTTGACAAATAATATCGTGTGCAGCAACTTTTAGCGAACGAGTTATGGAAATATCTTAGTATAGAATTTGGATGGTCAACCATAACACGGTCCCGACAACCATGTATAAATCAGAAACATATATAAATGATACTAGCCTCTTATTTATCCAGTCTTAAACTGCCCAAAAGCCAGTTTGCACCATAGTGCTTTTTCTATCCCACTTTTGCTGCAAAATTCTGAAATATGACTTCCCAATTCTCGTATTTTTAATGTACAGTTTAAAAATGTTTGAAACCATATTCTGAATATTCAAGACACCTTAGGGGCGAAATTTCCCCTCACCCTGATCTTCCAGGGCTGGGACTTTTATCGCCCAACCCGGATGTCCTGTACCTGACGTGGAATTGGGCCTAGCACCCCTCCAAGGACATAGAAACATAGAAACATAGAAACATAGAAAATAGGTGCAGGAGTAGGCCATTCGGCCCTTCTAGCCTGCACCGCCATTCAATGAGTTCATGGCTGAACATTCAACTTCAGTACCCCATTCCTGCTTTCTCGCCATACCCCTTGATCCCCCTAGTAGTAAGGACCTCATCTAACTCCTTTTTGAATATATTTAGTGAATTGGCCTCAACAACTTTCTGTGGTAGAGAATTCCACAGGTTCACCACTCTCTGGGTGAAGAAGTTCCTCCGCATCTCGGTCCTAAATGGCTTACCCCTTATCCTTAGACTGTGACCTCTGGTTCTGGACTTCCCCAACATTGGGAACATTCTTCCTGCATCTAACCTGTCTAACCCCGTCAGAATTTTAAATGTTTCGATGAGGTCCCCTCTCATTCTTCTGAACTCCAGTGAATACAAGCCCAGTTGATCCAGTCTTTCTTGATAGGTCAGTCCCGCCATCCCGGGAATCAGTCTGGTGAACCTTCGCTGCACTCCCTCAATAGCAAGAATGTCCTTCCTCAGGTTAGGAGACCAAAACTGTACACAATACTCCAGGTGTGGCCTCACCAATGCCCTGTACAACTGTAGCAACACCTCCCTGCCCCTGTACTCAAATCCCCTCGCTATGAAGGCCAACATGCCATTTGCTTTCTTAACCGCCTGCTGTACCTGCATGCCAACCTTCAATGACTGATGTACCATGACACCCAGGTCTCTTTGCACCTTCCCTTTTCCTAATCTGTCACCATTCAGATAATAGTCTGTCTCTCTGTTTTTACCACCAAAGTGGATAACCTCACATTTATCCACATTATACTTCATCTGCCATGCATTTGCCCACTCACCTAACCTATCCAAGTCGCTCTGCAGCCTCATAGCATCCTCCTCGCAGCTCACACTGCCACCCAACTTAGTGTCATCCGCAAATTTGGAGATACTACATTTAATCCCCTCATCTAAATCATTAATGTACAGTGTAAACAGCTGGGGCCCCAGCACAGAACCTTGCGGTACCCCACTAGTCACTGCCTGCCATTCTGAAAAGTACCCATTTACTCCTACTCTTTGCTTCCTGTCTGACAACCAGTTCTCAATCCACGTCAGCACACTACCCCCAATCCCATGTGCTTTAACTTTGCACATCAATCTCTTGTGTGGGACCTTGTCGAACGCCTTCTGAAAGTCCAAATATACCACATCAACTGGTTCTCCCTTATCCACTCTACTGGAAACATCCTCAAAAAATTCCAGAAGATTTGTCAAGCATGATTTCCCTTTCACAAATCCATGCTGACTTGGACCTATCATGTCACCTCTTTCCAAATGCACTGCTATGACATCCTTAATAATTGATTCCATCATTTTACCCACTACCGATGTCAGGCTGACCGGTCTATAATTCCCTGTTTTCTCTCTCCCTCCTTTTTTAAAAAGTGGGGTTACATTGGCTACCCTCCACTCCATAGGAACTGATCCAGAGTCAATGGAATGTTGGAAAATGACTGTCAACGCATCCGCTATTTCCAAGGCCACCTCCTTAAGTACTCTGGGATGCAGTCCATGGAGCGCTGTCTCCGGCTCCACTTCCTTTGACGGTCGTGCGGCGCTGAGGCCAGCGCTATGCCCCTCCCCTTCCATTAAAGGGGAGGGCCGCTGCACACTCTGCACAGCCTCTGATGGCTGCCACTGGACCACCAGGGCATTGTGCGACCGGGCCAGCAGCCCACCACCGAAGACAGAGTGCTGGTCTGCACAATGGCGGCCCGGACCACGCTAGAGCTGCCATCATCGAGCCGACCCGAGGTTCGGCTGACGAAAAAAGATGGCGGCCCGGGGCGCTGCAGGCCTCCCCTTTAAACAGCACCCCGGGAGCCTTGTGGCCCACGGGGCAGTTTCCTCCAGCGCAGTCTTAAGGTGTCAGCGCGGGTCGGTGATGGGTTGGCATACATGGCGCTGACGTCATCGGCAATTGCGCATCGACCCGGGATGCTAACCGGGGTGCGGCACTGCCAGGAAAGCACCTCCCAAACCTCCAGGGCAATTTCCCGGGAGGCGGTAGCACCTCCCTCCCCTAGGCAAAAGCAGCCTTGCACCCCGTTAGAGCCTCCACCCCCCCCCTCCCCCCGAGGCACTAATGGGGCTACAACAAGGGGCAATTCTGTCCTCCTTGTATAATAAGTGATGTTATCGAGCTCCTGTCTGATGCTCCAGCAATTGGGATTTACCGAAATGCTAAATGTTAATGATGTGCTGCTCTCTAGTGGTTGTGCTGTAGAATTAGCAGTGACATTTTCTCTCTCTTGTTCCATGCTGCATACATTAAGCAGCACTGTCTGGGTGTGCCTCAGCAAGGGTTGCCAGCTGTGGTTGGACGTATTCCTGGAGGTTTCATCACATGACCTCCCGCTTCCAACTGCCCCAGCCGGTCAAACCGCCTTTTTCTCCATCTCCAATACTTTTATAATTAATAAACATTTGTTTTTAGTCCAACCCTCCAAAGAGCACCCATTTCTGCACCTACATCTCATTTTCCCTTCTGTGCGAGATTACCAATGAATATCAAGCAAATTATTGTCACTTGCTGTGGGCCAGTGCTCACTGGGAATTTGGCTGAGTCCATTCAAAAACTCATTTCACATTGGACCCTTTCAGCCAGCTGACTGAGGCTTGCCTCCCATCAGTCTGATCGGGATTTAAGTCCGGTTCTCGAAGGGAGGCTGCTATAAAGCACTGTGCCACCCAGTTACCCACGATGACATTTATTGTCATAGTTCGATCCTCCATGACAATCGGTCTTTAAAGCAAGCACAGAGAAAGGAGAAACAACTTTGTAAAGATAGAAGTGATGCCAGCGATTGTTTGCTTTGGCAGTCTAATCTATTATAAGGTTAGTACAGTATCAGGAGTAACGTGCAAAGAAATGTGCAAACAATTATCCATCCACAACAAATAAATGGTTGGAATTAATAAATGGAAATCACAATCATGCTCAGCAGCAATTCCAAAGTAACTTGGGGAAAACTCATTACCAGCGGAAACTGCACATAACTCCACTTCTGTCTAAATAATTGAAAACAGAAAAGGGATATGACAGAAGCTGTCCAGGAGTAGAATGAAAAGAACATCAGTGGCATGTTAGGCTTTTCAGGACAGTTGGAGCTGATTCTAATTACTTTTACAGACCATTTGTTCCAAGCAGATCTGTACCGTACTTCATCAGTTTGGGAAGATCTGTGCTAAAGAAACCTGATGGTGTTTTTTGCCTCACCTCCCCCCGAACCCCCTGCAGACAAGTGAGAGAAGAAAGCCAAGGCCACCCTGTCGTTATGTAAAAGCGTTTACCAAACCCTTATATGATGCATTAATGTAAATCGCACTGTAACTCATGTTGTGTGTGCTTGTTGCTATCATGCCTTAAGTGATTCCTGGGGTTTTGCCTCCACTACCCTTTCTGACAATCCAATTCCTCATGTCGGTCACTCTTTGTGTGAATAAAAACATCTTTGTCTGAAATTGGCATTTTGCTGGTTTGAACTTGTGCCATCTTGTCTCATTGCCACGGCGATAGCCTGGATTGACTTTCTCGGTGCCAGTTATCTTTTATACCTTGAGATCTAAGGCCCCTCACAAAGCTTTCTCCTTCTCCCTTGTTCCGGCAGAGAAGACATGCCAAACTAATTTTCCTCAAAATTGCGGCTCTTTAAAGAAGCTGCATTTGTTTAATAATGTAAAAAACGATCTGGTGGAATCATTAAAGGCAATGGAATGGGATAGAATAGGATAGAATTTCCCCTTCCCGGCTCTCTGGGGAATTTTCTCAGATGAGGGAGAAGGGGTAGATACCCATTGTTGCCAGGTCTTCACCCCCATTGTGATTCCACGGAGTGCCTGTATTAATTGCAGGCCCAGTGTTGGTAATTTATGAGGTGGGAGGGAGAAAGTCCACTTGTTGGGTAGCTCAGTGCAAGGGCACCACTAACCTGGCTCTGCGGCCTGCTCTCACACCCCTGACAATTACAGGGTCAGAGGTGATCTCAGATGAATCATAGAAATTTACAGCACGGAAGGAGGCCATTTCGGCCCATCATGTTCGCGACGGTCCGCAAAGAGCTATCCAGCCTAATCCCACTTTCCAGCTCTTGGTCCGTTGCTTTGTAGGCTACGGCACTTCAAGTGTATATCCAAGTACTTTTTAAAACATGTTAAGGGTTTCTGCCTCTACCACCCTTTCAGGCAGTGAGTTCCAGACCTCCACCACCCACTGGGTGCAAAAAATCTCCCCTTAAAGCCCCTCTAAACCTCCTACCACTTACTTTAAATCTATGCCCCCTGGTTGTTGACCCCTCTGCTAAGGGAAATAGGTCCGTCCTATCCACTCTATCTGGGCCCCTCATAATTTTATACACCTCAATAAGGTCATCCCTCAGCCTCCTCTGTTACAAAAAAAACTCCAGCTTATCCAGTCTTTCCTCATAGCTAAAATTCTCCAGTCCAGGCAACATCCTCGTAAATCTCCTCTTGCCCTCTCTAGTGCAATCACATCTTTACTGTAATGTGGTGACCTGAACTGCACGCAGTATTCCAGCTGTGGCCTAACTAGTGTTTTATACAGTTCAAGCATAACCCCCCTGCTCTTGTATTCTATGCCTCGACTAATAAAGGCAAGAAGGTAAAGGCATGGAGGCAGGTAATGATTTTTAAAATTTAGATCTCCACCTCACTCCCAGGATAATTTAAGGCATCTGAGCAGCACCCAGAATGACCGATTGTCAGAGGCCCCTACCGCGATTATTTTTTTGAGAAGTACAGCCCAGCTAGAGGACGGCCTTAGCCTGGAGTCCATCTGTGGCATGCAAATGAGCCGAGAGGAGGATAGATGTGAGCAGCTGCTTTCAATGGGTGCCCATAGAGGACAATGTACCCTAATATGTCTGCCTGCACTGCACATTGCACTGACTTCGTCTTACACAAAAGCTAGCAACACTCGAAGTGGCATCAGCAGTAGACGAGGTAGTGAATACTCGCTAGTGCATCCAGTGTTTCTCCATTGCAGAATGTGTATTCATTTGGAATGAGCTAAAAACTTTACATATGAGTATTCATATATTCTTGAACATATTTTTACTAACTGTATCAGATTGGGATGTGTTTTTCCCAGCCTAAGATTAATGGGGTGCCCTTTCAGAATCAGATGTTAAACAATGCTTATTTTAAATACTATACAAAGCCTGAGTTAAACACAATTCAATCATAATATCGCATCATCTAACCTTAAAAAAAGTTTTATGAAGGTGAAGATTCAGCTAATTGTCAAAAAGAGCAAGGTGTAACCAAATTTGTCGAGGTTCCAAGGGGCCTACTTTAGACCTCTAGAAGCTTTGGGTTGTCACAATGACTTAATGCGAAATATAACCAGTAAACCAAGTAATGGGACAAGTGTGTGCGTAATGTATTATTTAACAGCTTTTTCAGAACTGAGGCTGAGTTGGAAGGTCTCTGTAATCACAGATGTGCCAGCCACAGTGTGTGGACCAGCTCCTTCATTTTGTGCATTCGGTGTTAACATCACATCATACCTTTCTCGCCCTCTAGTGGTTACAACAGATCGAAGGTACTGAGGCTGCACTACACCAGAAGATGATAGACTTGGAGATCGAGATGGTACGAATCACAATTATCACTGAGTCTGGATGAACAACTTGAAATTCTGGTGGAATTGAGGTAGAAGGTCGGCCATGACCTTATTGAATAGCAGAGCAGGCTCAAGGGGCCGAATAGCCTGTTCCTATTTCTTGTGTTCTTATTTTCTTTCCCACTCACTAATATGTAAATATTCTGTGACAGTTATAATATTTCAACACTTCTTGACAAAGTGCGTGTTCCTCTTTTCTCCCTCCACTGCTGAAGGTGGTGATCCTTGCTGGCTCAGGTGACACGTGGCTACCCTACCCAAGCAACCAGTCATCTGATGTGAACCTGGACATTGCGTGTGAATAGGCCACTTACCATGGCGGTCATTTGTAGCTGAGTCTGATCTTGCCTTCGCTGTGCCTCTCTCTCCCTCCCCTCCCCCCCCCCCCCCCCCCCCACCACGTATCCTTTCAGCGAGGGGGTTACTGCATTGTGATCAGAAGTGGGAATCCAAGGTTTTTCCTTTCTCCATTAACCTTATTTCTGACGATAATGTATCCCGGGTAGTGCTGCTACCACTGGAGGGGTATTGGCTGTATCTCTGGTGATGGCACCTCCAGTAATATAAATATCATCCATGGAGCTGTCCATGTTATTTTAGCCATGGCAAGCTGGCTGTTGAAATTTCAGGACTGTCCCACACAGGCCAGTGAAATGGTTTCAACCCTAACTGGCCCCCATTATTTTTGAATGTTATGCCTCAAAAAAAAAAGGCCGCTGTCTGGACAAACTAAGATGACCCGGGTGAGCAGAAGACCTTTCAGTTTATGTTCCCAGAATACATAAGGGACACAAAGTGTTGCTGTGGGATATTCTGGGGCAGCATATTTTAATAAAGTTCATTTTTTCTTTTTATTACAGGATATGTTTTGCAAACAAAAAGGTTACCTCGAGGAAGAGTTAGATTATCGGAAGCAAGCCCTGGACCAAGCATATATGGTAAATAATCTCATTCTACTTTATCCAGGAGTGTTAATTATCTTTTATACGGCATTGTTCTGTATACAGAGACTTCATTATAATATAGACAAGCGTGTTCATTATACTATACAGAGTTATCATTAAACTATATAGAGCATTCATTGTACTATGTGCAAAGGTATTAAACTATGTACAGGTGTGTTCATTATACTATATACAGAGGTTTCATTATAATATAAACAAGTGTGTTCATTATACTATACAGAGTTATCATTATACTATATACAGAGTATTCATTGTGCAGAAGTATTGTTAAAATATGTACAGGCGTGTTCCTTATATTATGATCAGGAGTGACTATACTACACACGACTGTTATACTCTGTGAAACTGTGTGCCATTTGAACTTGAGCAGTCTGCTTACATGACAACCAGTCTGCAGCTTCCAAGTAAGCTATTTTTGGAGAAATATTTCTCTATTATTCAATTATATACACTTTGCAGCTTTCCTCCAGAGTTCTGACTTTCTATTGAATGACATTTCCTCTTGGCCTTCTCGTTGATGTTTAAACCAAGTTCCATTGTTAGTTGGTAAGGTGCGCTCTCTGTGTCAGCTGATTATATCGTGACCCTGCTCCAGCATTACAGTGTTTCAAAATACCCTTCTTCCTGTCCTGTGATGAAGGGCTACATGGAAAATCTTAGCCGAAGTTTATGATGAAAATGGCAAATATGAAACTGCAGCAGGAATGCTCTGATTAGGGAGAAGGAAACACGATCCATTGTTTCATTGAGTTCACTTTGGAAAGGTGTTCAAGGCTGAAACTCAGTACAGCTTGGACCTCCCTTATCCAGGACTCCCTTATCCGGCACCACCCCTCGTTCGGCATCATTCCCGCCGCCGGGGGGCACATGCGCAGAACGCGGGTGGGTCCTCCAACATGAAAAATTTGAAGTCCTTCCTCGCTGCCAACTCCCGCAATGGCTGGCCTGATCCAGTTCCCCCGCCCCCCCACCACCACCACAATTTTGGAAGTACTAGGATAAGTTGCAAAGGAGAATGTTGGCTGGGGGCTGGGAGTGTGGCAGCGAGGAAGGCCGCGGGGTGGGGGGGGTTGAATCGCCGGCAGTGGAAGAGATCGCCAACGCCAGTCATATTTTGTCATTGCTCATCTGTTTCTCAGTAAGTAAAAAAAAAAACTCACGGGGTTGGACTGCCGGTCCGGCGTAGTTTGTAGTGGAGTGGAGCAGTTGGGGATATCAGGGCTGGCTGGGGACTGGGGGCTGGGAGTGCGGCAGCAAGGAAGGCTGCTGCAGGGGGTGGGGGGGGAATCGGCGGCGGTGGAAGAGATCGCGGAGTCGGTAGTCTGGCGGAGTTTGCAACAGAACGGTCGGGGGTATTGGGGCTGGCTGGGGGCTGGGAGTGCGGCAGAGAGATCGTGGGTGGCGCAGTGGATCGTGAGGTCAGGCCAGCGATCAGAGTTCATGAAAGTTGTAAAAATTACACTTAATGTACACAATAATGTGTGTATTTGGTCGCTATGGCACAGAACTAAAGACACGGTCTGTTTTTGACCAATGATTGACACCAATGAAGTTGTAAAAACGGTTTGTATAGCATTGCTCCCCTAATAGCACGTGACCTCCCCACGTCCAGCAAAATCCCTTATTTGGCACAGGCCAGGACCTGAGGGTGTCGGATAAAGGAGGTCCAACCTGTACTGGGATTTGGATAAGTTTCACAAAATACTCCCAAGTTTCCTTTAATAGTTCATGACATAAACTGAGCCCTGTGTGATCAAACAAAGTCCTGGCCAAATTGGTTATATTATTCCCAAGTAATCTGCTGTTGCTTAAACTGTGGAGTGATATCTATGTGGTTAAACGCAAATCTTGTCCCTTTAGTGAGCCAGTATTGTGATATGCATGGTGACAGTCACTGTCAATCAAACACTGATCAAAGTCACTGCTCGAAGCTTGCAGCGTCCCGATGACTGAAGTCTAGCTCTCCGAGCTGCCCTTTGTTATCTCGTTATATTAAATATATACCTTAGCTTTGTAAGATAAATGGGCTGTTATTCAAGACTGCATCTTGCTGTTGCTGATTATAAATAAGTTCACCTCCCCTTTAAGCAGCTGTTGCAGACCTTTGATAAGTGACTGCACGGCCTGATTTCCCAGCTCCCAATCAGCGAGCTGTCTATTCGCACCACGATTCACGCCAGGAGCTCGCCGGGCACATGATGGCAAACGGCAACCATGAAAGTTACATAGAAACATAGAAAATAGGTGCAGGAGCAGGCCATTCAGCCCTTCTAGCTGCACCGCCATTCAATGAGTTCATGGCTGAACATGCAACTTCAGTACCCCATTCCTGCTTTCTCGCCATACCCCTTGATCCCCCGAGTAGTAAGGACTTCATCTAAATCCCTTTTGAATATACTTAGTGAATTGGCCTCAACTACTTTCTGTGGTAGAGAATTCCACAGGTTCACCACTCTCTGGGTGAAGAAGTTTCTCCTCATCTCGGTCCTAAATGGCTTACCCCTTATCCTTGGACTGTGACCCCTGGTTCTGGACTTCCCCAACATTGGGAACATTCTTCCTGCATCTAACCTGTCTAAACCCGTCAGAATTTTAAACGTTTCTATGAGGTCCCCTCTCATTCTTCTGAACTCCAGTGAATACAAGCCCAGTTGATCCAGTCTTTCTTGATAGGTTAGTCCCACCATCCCGGGAATCAGTCTGGTGAATCTTCGCTGCACTCCCTCAATAGCAAGAATGTTCTTCCTCAAGTTAGGAGACCAAAACTGTACACAATACTCCAGGTGTGGCCTCACCAAGGCCCTGTACAACTGTAGCAACACCTCCCTGCCCCTGTACTCAAATCCCCTCGTTATGAAGGCCAACATGCCATTTGCTTTCTTAACCGCCTGCTGTACCTGCATGCCAACCTTCAATGACTGATGTACCATGACACCCAGGTCTCGTTGCACCTCCCCTTTTCCTAATCTGTCACCATTCAGATAATAGTCTGTCTCTCTGTTTTTACCACCAAAGTGGATAACCTCACATTTATCCACATTATACTTCATCTGCCTTGCATTTGCCCACTCACCTAACCTATCCAAGTTGGATAGGTTTCATCCCATGCTGACTCACCCGAGTATACAGGCCCTGCCCACCACACGCCGGTTTACCACAGGCAGATGGAAATCTCCCTCCCCAACCTCCATCCCCCATCCGCCAGCTGTGCTTTATCAGTGAGCTTCTATTTTACACCTGCAGAACGGGGGAGCCAAGCTATTGATTTAGAACAGTGCATTAAAACAGACAATGATTCTTCCCATGATATTTTGTGTAATATGACTGCATGCAGAATGTTTTGGAAGCCTTTGTATTTGGTGCAAGTCAAGTTGGGGGGAAATATGTTGAGTAAACATTTAAATATTTGGGAGTCTGATGTATCTTAAAAAGCTCAGTGAGTTGGTCTTACCACAGGTAAAGGGTACACAGCCAGATAGGGAATGGGTGACCAACAGGAAGAGCAGTGCAAGGAATGTAGTGCAGGGGTCCCCTGCGGTCCTCCCCCTACAAAATAGATACACCGCTTTGGGTACAGTTGGGGGGGGGAATGACTCATCAGGGGAGAGCAGCAGCAGTCAAGTCCATGGCACCGTGGGTGGCTCTGCTGCACAGGAGGGCAGGAAAAAGAGTGGGAGAGCGATAGTGATAGGGGATTGTATTGTAAGGGAATACATAGACATTCTGCGGCCGCAACCAAGACTCCAGGATGGTATGTTGCCTCTCTGGTGCAAGGGTCAAGGATGTCTCGGAGCGGGAGCAGGACATTTTGAAAAGGGAGGATGAACAGCCAGTTGTCGTGGTGCATATAGGTACCAACGATATAGGTAAAAAAACGGGATGAGGTCATATGAGATGAATTTAGGGAGCTAGGAGCTAAATTAAAAAGTAGGACCTCAAAAGTAGTAATCTCAGGATTGCTACCAGTGCCACGTGCTAGTCAGAGTAGGAATTGCAGGATAGCTCAGATGAATACGTGGCTTGAGGAGTGGTGCAGAAGGGAGGGATTTAAATTTCTGGGACATTGGAACCAGTTCTGGGGGAGGTGGGACCAGTACAAACCAGACGGTCTGCATCTGGGCAGGACCGGAACCAATGTCCTAGGGGGAGTGTTTGCTACTGCTGTTGGGGAGGAATTAAACTAATATGGTGGGGGATGGGAACCTATGCAGGGAGACAGAGGAAGTCGAATGGGGGCAGAAGCAAAAGACAGAAAGAAGAAAAGTAAAAGTGGAGGGCAAGAAGCAAAATTCTAAAGGGGCAAAGTGTATTAGAAAGACAAGCCTGAAGGCTCTGTGCCTCAATGCGAGGAGTATTCAGAATAAGGTGGATTAATTAACTGCATAGATAGCAGTTAATGGTTATAATGTAATTGGCATCGCGGAGACATGGTTCCAGGGTGACCAAGGCTGGGAACTCAACATCCAGGGGTATTCAACATTTAGGAAGGATAGACAGAAAGGAGAAGGAGGCGGGGTGGCATTGCTGGTTAAAGAGGAAATTATGCAAGGAAGGACATTAGCTTAGATGATGTGGAATCGGTATGGGTGGAGCTACAGAATACCAAAGGGCAGAAAACACTAGTGGGAGTTGTGTACAGACCACCAAACAGTAGTAGTGAGGTTGGGGACAGCATCAAACAAGAAATAAGGGATGCGTGCAATAAAGGTACAGCAGTTATCATCGGTGACTTTAATCTACATATTGATTGGGCTAACCAAACTGGTAGCAATGCGGTGGAGGAGGATTTCCTCGAGTGTATTAGGGATGGTTTTTGATAGGTCCTTACTATACAGTATAAATGCACACGAGGCCCATGCTTGAGAGAAGGTCAGTCTGTGACCTGTCCTTTATTCTTTAGCACTCCAAGTGATGAAGGTGGGTGGAGCCTCCCCTTTTGTACTTGAAGGCCCAGGTTAGGAGTGTCTCCCACCTAGTGGTCATTGTTCTCACAGTATACAACTTAGATCAGCTTATACATGGGTTACATTGCTGGTTGAATACATGACATCACCTCCCCTGCAAAGTCTTATTGGGATCACAGGTTAAGTCTCTCTGGTGGTTTACGCTCTCTTGTAGAATGCCTAAGTTGGGGCTCCGGTTGTTGGGCGCTGGCCTGAGTGTCTGCTGTTTGCAGTGCCTCAGGCCTGTCCGGACTGCACACAGTGATTGGGCTCTCCTCCCTTTGGTTCCGGTGTTCGGTCACTTGTGGCGGAGTGAACTCTACATCGTTCTCTTCCTCTGCTTCTTCTATGGGGTTGCTGAACCTCCTTTTTGTTTGATCCACGTGTTTGCGGCAGATTTGTCCATTGGTAAGTTTAACTGCCAGAATCCTATTTCCCTCTTTGGCAATCACAGTGCCTGCAAGCCATTTTGTCCCTGCAGCATAGTTGAAGACAAAAACAGGATCATTTACATCAATACATCGCGCCCTCGCATTCCTGTCATGGGAGTCATATTGTGGCTGGCGCCTGCTCTCGACAATTTCTTTCATGGTGGGGTGTATAAGGGATAACCTCGTTTTGAGCGTCCTTTTCATTAGCAGCTCTGTGGGTGGAACCCCTGTGAGCGAGTGTGATCTATAGACCAACAGGAGGCGTGATAAGCGTCTTTGTAGGGAACCCCTTTGGATTCTGAGCATCACCTGTTTGATTATCTGCTCTGCTCGTTCTGCCTGGCCGTTTGAGGCCGGCTTGAACGGTGCCATTCTGACATGGTTGATTCCATTGCCTGCCATGAAGTCCTGGAATTCAGTGCTTGTGAATCACAGGCCATTGTCGCTGACCAAGACATCCGGTAGACCGTGGGCCGCGAACATTGCCCGTAGACTTTCTACCGTGGCAGAGGATGTGCTTGAATTTAAAATGTCACACTCGATCCACACAGGCGTCTACTCCAACCAAAAATATTTTTCCCATGAAAGGACCTGCGTAGTCCACATGGATGCGTGACCAAGGCTTGGCGGGCCATGGCCAGGGGCTAAGGGGGGCTTCCCTGGGCGCATTGCCCAGCTGGGCACACGTGTTGCACCTGCGAACACAAAGTTCCAGATCTGCGTCTATCCTTGGCCACCAAACGTGTGACCTGGCAATTGCCTTCATCATGACAATGCCCGGGTGCTCATTGTGGAGTTCTCTGATGAACACCTCTCTGCCCATCTGGGGCATGACTATGCAGTTTCCCCACAGTAGGCAATCGGCCTGAATTGAGAGTTCATCCCTGCGCCTGTGAAATGGTTTAAATTCCTCAGGGAATGCCATGTACATGGCTGCCCAGTCCTCATTCAGGACACATTTCTTGACTAGAGACAATAGCGGGTCTCTATTTGTCCAGACTTTAATCTGACGGGCTGTCACATGTGAGCCTTCGCTTCCGAAAGCTTCAACAGCCATGAACATCCCAGCACCATGCTCGGTAGCCCCTGCAGTGGTAGCTAGTGGGAGCCTGCTGAGTGCATCAGCGCAGTTTTCGGTGCCCGGTCTGTGCCGAATTGTGTAGTCATAGGCGGCTAACTTGAGTGCCCATCTCTGTATGCGGGCCGATGCGTTTGCATTTATGGCCTTGTTGTCAGCCAAAAGGGACTTTAGGGGTTTATGATCTGTATCCAGCTCAAATTTCCTGCCAAACAGGTACTGGTGCATTTTCTTAACCGCAAATACACATGCGAGCGCCTCCTTTTCTACCATCCCATAACCCCTTTCTGCCTCGGACAGACTCCTGGAGCCATAAGCTACCAGCTGTAACTGACCCTTGGCATTGACATGCTGCAACACACACCTGACACCATAGGATGACGCATCGCACGTTAAAACAAGTTTCTTACATGGGTCGTATAGTGTTAACAGAGTGTTGGAACATAACAAATTGCGTGCTCTATTAAAAGCCCTTTCCTGGCTGTCCCCCCAGACCCATTCGCGACCTTTGCGTATGAGCACGTGTAGCGGCTCTAACAGCATGCTCAATTTGGGAAGAAAGTTACCAAAATAGTTCAGGAGCCCCAGGAACGAACGCAGCTCCGTCGTGTTACTGGGGTCTGGGTGCTCTCTGGATCGCTTCCATCTTGGACGCAGTAGGTCTGATCCCGTCTGCTGCTACCCTCATCCCCAGGAATTCTACCTCTGGAGCTAGAAAGACGCACTTCGCCTTTTTCAGTCGCAGCCCTACCCGGTCCAGTCTGCGTAGCACTCCTCCAGGTTGTGGAGGTGTTCTTCAGTATCGTAACCCATGATGAGGATGTCGTCCTGAAGAACGACCGTCCCTGGAATCGACTTGAGGAGGCTTTCCATATTTCGTTGGAAGATCGCGGCGGCGGAGCGAATCCCGAACGGACATCTGTTGTACTCAAACAACCCCTTGTGTGTCGTGATGGTGGTCAGCTTCTTCGACTCACTCGCCAGCTCCTGGGTCATGTGAGCTGAGGTCAGGTCCAATTTTTAAAAAAGTTTGCCACCGGATAGCGTCGCAAAGAGATCCTCCGCTCTCGGTAGCGGGTACTGGTCTTGGAGTGACACCCGATTGATGGTGGCCTTATAATCACCACATATCCTGACTGACCCATCCGCCTTGAGCACCGGCACAATTGGGCTCGCCCAGTCACTGAACTCGATTGGCGAGATGATGCCTTCCCTCAGCAGGCGGTCTAATTCGCCTTCTATCTTTTCCCACATCATGTATGGCACCGCTCTGGCCTTGTGGTGTACTGGCCTGGCGTCCAGGTTTATGTGAATCACTAGCTTGGCCCCCATGAAAGTGCCGATGCCGGGTTGAAATAATGAGTCAAATTTGTCCAGGATCTGTGAGCATGATACTTGCTCCACAGAGGAAATTGCATCGACATCGCCCCATTTCCAGTTCATGACAGCAAGCCAACTCCTCCCCTGTAGTGCGGGACTGTCCCCTGGGACAATCCAGAGTGGCAACCTGTTCTCCGAATCTTTGTGGGTCACGACTACCGTGGCGCTGCCTAGCACCAGAATGATCTGCTTTGTGTAAGTCCGTAGCTGTGCGTCAATCAGCGATAATTTTGGCCTCCTGGCCTTGGACGCCCACAACTTTTCGAACTGTTTGATACCCATCAGGGACTGGCTGGCCCCCATGTCTAGCTCCATTGACACTGGGATGCCATTGAGGAGCACTTTCAGCATTATCGGTGGCGTCCTTGTATATGAACTGTATACGTGCTCCACATGAACTCGCTGAACTTCAGCTTCCAGCAATTTCCCCCAGCCTTCATTTCTGCAATTTCTGCAGGTATTTTGCTCATCTCTGCAACCTCTGGCTGATTGTGTGCCTCCACGCCTCCCACATGACCTGTTGTTGCCAGTCGATCGTCCCTGACTGCATCTGTTATTGTCCTTGAGTGCGCCATTAACAGGTGTTGATGGCCCCATTACTGGCCGCATTGTCCCTTGCAATGGCGTGAATCGCCGTTCAGCTTACCATTGTCTCTGTCGCACTCCCCCTCTGGGTTCGACTACATGTTGGGGCATGCCCGATTGCCCCTGTCTGCCTGGAGAACTGCGTGCTGCTTTAACAATGTTGAATCTCTGTCACAACCATTCCTTAACACAGTACCTCTCGTCTGTTCTGCTAGTGGCCATGCTCGCGTGGTTTAAATCCCAGTTTCTCGTCACCATTGATAGATCCTTACTATACAGTATAAATGCACACGAGGCCCATGCTTGAGAGAAGGTCAGTCTGTGACCTGTCCTTTATTCCTTAGCACTCCAAGTGATGAAGGTGGGTGGAGCTTCCCCTTTTGTACCTGAAGGCCCAGGTTAGGAGTGTCTCCCACCTAGTGGTCATTGTTCTCACAGTGTACAACTTCGATCAGATTATACATGGGTTACATTGCTGGTTGAATACATGACAGTTTTCTCGACCAATATGTCGAGGAACCAACTAGAGAGCTGGCTATTCCAGTCTGGGTGATGTGTAATGAGAAAGGACTAATTAGCAATCTTGTTGTGCGAGGCCCCTTGGGGAAGAGTGACCATAACATGGTAGAATTCTTTATTAAGATGGAGAGTGACACAGTTAATTCAGAAACTAGGATCGTGAACTTAAGGAAAGGTAACTTCGACGGTATGAGGCGTGAATTGGCTAGAATAGATTGGCAAATGATACTTAAAGAATTGAGGGTGGATCGGCAATGGCAAACATTTAAAGATCACATGGATGAACTTCAATAATTGTACATTCCTGTCTGGAGTAAAAATAAACTGGGGAAGGTGGCTCAACCGTGGCTAACAAGGGAAATTAAGGATAGTGTTAAAGCCAAGGAAGAGGCATATACATTGGCCAGAAAAAGCAGTAAACCTGAGGACTGGGAGAAATTTAGAATTTAACAGAGGAGGATAAAGGGTTTAATTAAGAGTGGAAAATAGAGTACGAGAGGAAGCTTGCTGGGAACATAAAAGCTGACTGCAAAAGCTTTATAGATATGTGAAGAGAAAAAGATTAGTGAAGACAAATGTAGATCCCTTGCAGTCGGATTCAGGTGAATTTATAATGGGAAACAAAGAAATGGCAGACCAATTGAACAAATACTTTGGTTCTGTCTTCACAAAGGAAGACACAAATAATCTTCCAGAAGTACTAGGGGACCGAGGGTCTAGTGAGAAGGAGGAACTGAAGAATATCCTTATTAGGTGGGAAATTGTGTTCATGAAATTGATGGGATTGAAGGCCGATAAATCCCCGGGGCCTGATAGTCTGCATCCCAGAGTACTTAAGGAAGTGGCTCTAGAAATAGTGGATGCATTGGTGATCATTTTCCAACAGTCTATTGACTCAGGATCAGTTCCTATGGACTGGAGGGTAGCTAATGTAACACAACTTTTTAAAAAGGGAGGGAAAGAGAAAACGGGTAATTATAGACCGGTTAGCCTGACATCACTAGTGGGGAAAATGTTGGAATCAATTATTAAGGATGAAATAGCAGCACATTTGGAAAGCAGTGACAGGATCGGACCAAGTCAGCATGGATTTATGAAAGGGAAATCATGCTTGACAAACCTTATGGAATTTTTTGAGGATGTAACTGGTAGAGTGGACAAGGGAGAACCAGTGGATGTGGTGTATTTGGACTTTCAAAAGGCTTTTGACAAGGTCCCACACAAGAGATTGGTGTGGAACATCAAAGCACATGGTATTGGGGGTAATGTACTGACGTGGATAGAGAATTGGTTGGCAGACAGGAAGCAGAGAGTCCTGATAAACGGGTCCTTTTCAGCATGGCAGACAGTGACTAGTGGAGTGCCCTAGAGCTCAGTGCTCCAGCTCTTTACAATATACATTAATGATTTAGATGAAGGAATTGAGTGTAATATCTCCAAGTTTGCAGATGACACTAAATTGGGTGGCGGTGTGAGTCGTGAGGAGGATGCTAAGTGGCTGCGGGGTGACTTGGACAGGTTAGATGATTGGGCAAATGCATAGCAGATGCATAATAATGTGGATAAATGTGAGGTTATCCACTTTGGTGGCAAAAACACGAAGGCAAAATATTATCTGAATGGCGGCAGATTAGGAAAAGGGGAGGTGCAACGAGACCTGGGTGTTATGGTTCATCAGTCATTGAAAGTTGGCAAGCAGGTACAGTAGGCGGTGAAGAAGGCAAATGGTATGTTGGCCTTCACAGCTAGGGGATTTGAGTATAGGAGCAGGGAGGTCTTACTGCAGTTGTACAGGGCCTTGGTGAGGCCTCACCTGGAATATTGTGTTCAGTTTTGGTCTCCTAATCTGAGGAAGGACATTCTTGCTATTGAGGAAATGCAGCGAATGTTCACCAGACTGATTCCCGGGATGGCTGGACTGACATATGAGGAGAGACTGGATCAACTGGGCCTTTATACACTGGAGTTTAGAAGGATGAGAGGGGATCTCATTGAAACATATAAAATTCTGACGGGACTGGACAGGTTCGATGCGGGAAGAATGTCCCCGATGTTGGGGAAGTCCAGAACCAGGGGACATATTCTTAGGATAAGGGGTAGGCCATTTAGGACTGAGGTGAGGAGAAACTTCTTCACTCAGAGAGTTGTCAACCTGTGGAATTCCCTGCCGCAGAGGGTTGGTGATGCCAGTTCATTGAATATATTCAAGATGGAGTTAGATGGCTAAGGGGATCAAGGGGTATGGAGAGAAAGCAGGAAAGGGGTACTGAGGGAATGATCAGCCATGATCTTATTGAATTGTGGTGCAGGCTCAAAGGGCTGAATGGCCTACTCCTGCACCTATTTTTCTATGTTTTCTATGATAATTGTGATGTTTTAATTAGCATTTTATAAGAACATAAGAAATAAGAGCAGGAGTTGGCCATTTGGCCCCTCGAGCCTGCTCCGCCATTCAGTAAGATCATGGCTGATCTGACCATGGACTCAGGTGCACATCTGTGCCCGCTTCCCATCACCCTTTACTCCCTTATCACTCAAAAATCTCCTCCTCATTTCCGTTTTAAATGGGGGACCCCTTTTCTGAAACTATGCCCCCTAGTTCTAGACTCCCTCACGAGGGGAAACATACTCTCTGCATCTACCCTGTCAAGTCCCCTCAAAACCTTATACATTTCAATAAAATCACAATATGTTTAAACTGAGTGGTGCAATGAGCTAGACATGTTCCTTTCACCTCAGGGGACCTGCATTCGCTCTCTACCATCCTCCTTCCTGAGAGTTCTGTGGGCTACTGACGCATACAGGCCAGGAAGACCTCGCACTCAGTCCCTCGCTTGTGTTGTGTTACCAAATCTCGGCCTAGATGATGTTAGAGAGTGCGGAGTGGGGGCTGGCATTGTGGGGATTGCTACAGCTGACCTCAATGTCCCTGGATTAGACAGAAGGAGTATAACTAAGCTGTGGTTCCTACTCCTAGGGCCGAAATTTTCCCCTCTCCTTAAGGCCTGTTACCACCGCAAATCGGCGGCCATGCTGCGGCGTGGAGTGACCACCGACTTTTGGTGGAATGGCTGCTGCTAGCCCAATTGCTCTTCCGAGTTTTCCCGGCGGTGCCCCGATCCCACCCCTTACCACTCCGCTGCCGACGATTCGTGCTAAGCGCGCCATCACAGTGCATACCGCCGATCCAACCCCCCGACGGCGAAATTGCCAGCTCGGCCCAACAATTATGTCACCGGGTTCGGCTGGGCCGCCAACCAAACTTTAGAAATCACGCAGGCGCTCCCATTTAACAGAAGAGGAGAGCCGTGGTGACGCAGCACCGCGCTGATGACCGACAGCAGCGGCCGCTCCGTTCCACCCCAACCTCCGCCCCTCTCGTGTGCTCACTGCCCCACGTCCGTCCCCATTATGAGCGACTTCCGATCCACCTGAAAAAAATCCCCAAGAGGCCACCTCAACCATCGCGGTGGTAAAGACAGTAGAAGCGGGGTGAGTTCGTCCCATTTTGGGCAGGACGAGGGGGGCGGGGGGGCAATGCGGCCCCTCAGTCTTTTCTGTTCTGTTCTTTGACTGCCTTTAAACTTGTCCTTTCAGCATATCCAAGAGCTGGAGGCTACACTGTACAATGCATTACAGCAGGATACCGTGATAAAACTCGGCGAGTCGCTGACCGAGAAGCAGAAGGACGACTTGCGAACCGCTGTGGAGAAATTGAGACGTCAGATGCTGAGAAAGAGCAGGGAGTACGACTGCCAAATCCTGCAGGAGCGAATGGAACTCCTGCAACAAGCACATCAGGTAAGGATTACAATAGATAGCAACTTCCCAAAATTCCACTGGTTTCCACAGCAGATCTATTGGTGCGTGGAAAGGTGGTGGGTGGGGGAAGCGGAAGGGGGAGAATGGGGGATCCCCACCGGCTTTACACTGCGTTTAAGTTCTTCCCATGTTCCACCAGAGATTTGGGAGAACAAAAGATGTATCGCTCTAGCTAAGGTGCAGACATTTAAAAAAAAGAAATGCTTGCATTTCTATAGCATCTTGCACATCATCAGGACGTCCCAAAGCACTTTACAGCCAATGAAGTACTTTTGAAATATAGTCACTGTTGTAATGTAGGAAAAGTGTCTGCCAATCTGTGCACAGCAAGCTCCCAAAAACAACAATTAGATAAATGACCAAATAATCTGTTTTAGTGATGTTGGTTGAGGGATAAATATTGACCAAAACTCCCCTGCTCTTCTTCGAAATAGTGCCATGAGATCTTTTATGTCCACCGAAGGGGGCGATGGGGCCTCATTTTTACAGCTCACCTGAAAGACCGTACCTCCAACAGTACAGCACTCCCCCAGTAATAATATTCCCTCTTAATTTTTTTTGCACGGCCCATTCACAGATTCGCGCAAAATTTACCATTGGTAAGCCCGTTCCAGGCTGTGCGGGACCGGCAGAGAACTCCGCGACTGTGTGGCTTAGACGGAGCATTGCTCAGCACTGCACTGGAGTGCCAGCCTAGATTTTGTGTTCTAGTCTCTGGAGTGGGATTTGAACCCACGGCCTTCTGACTCAGAGGCGAGGGTGCAACATTTGAGTCACAGCTGACACCTTAAATAATTGATAGACTTAAATCATCTTTCCTAAATTCCATTACTTACACTCGAAGATCTGCTGATCTAACCTGTGCCATAGGGTTCATTTAGACTAGCAGCTGAGGAAGCCCAATGCTGACCTGTTAAAGGCGAATTGCAATACTTCATTGTGCTGTTACAAAGAAACTCATCAATTTACTTTGGATTGGTCTTTTGCCAATTGGTTTGGAGACATTTGGAAGTCTTCTTGAAGAATATTTTTGTTTGGGAAATTTCCCTCGAATATATAGTAAGTCTGAGTGTGACTCTCTTTATGCCCTGTATATTAGAGGAGGAACAACGGAGAAGCTGGGTGTCCATGCTCAACTGCAGGTGATCCAGAACCTCCTCCAAATACCCAGTCCCTGGGGTGTGTAGACCGAGATCATATTTGAATATCTCTCTGGAGTTATATTTATAAGGAGGTTGTAATTCCCCCCATAAGCCCTGGGAGAGCTTTGCACCATCCTACAAACTTCCTCAAGAAATACAGCAGCACTTACTGTGCCTCAGAAAGCTGCGATTGTGCTGAATTTTTTAGCACTGGCCCATTCCAAACAGCTATAGGGGATTTGTGTTTGGTCAGTCAAGTTGCTGTTTGTTATTGCAAAGGGCAGGCAATTAATGCTCCATTTGGCAGAGCAGCCCAGTGCATGATATTTGACACAGGAGCAAGATAATTGGATGAGCAGATCATCAACTTTGATGGTATTGCTGTTTTCTCGAGATACTTGGAGCTACAGATGGTGCTAGTGGTCACACAGCTCCTGCTCTCAGCCCACACCATTATGTCAACTGAAAATTATTTCACTCCCTTAATGTCCAAATAGTGTGTGAATACAGGCATTGGTTTCTGCACCTCAGTGCCCAGTATTCATGGTTCCGTTATAACTCATTTACTGTGGCTTCTAATACTATTGAACCACCAATAAAACAGAGGAATTCTGTAGCAGGGCTCACATCAGCTCTCAAACTAAAATTGCAGAAAGACTAACATCCCTTAAATCCCTGGGAGAGAGTATTGCAATTATTCTGCAAACTATTTGATAAAGTGCCCTGGAGATCTATAACTGGTAAATATTGCAACCTCCTTTCTGTCACCCAAGGCTTGGACACCACCAGTCAAAGCCTGCACATTGGATGTGCAGAGTTGCCCCAGGCCTCTGCGTTCTGCAGGTACAGCAAGTGATCAGGACGGCCAATGGAATCTTGGCCTTTATTGCAAAGGGGATGGAGTATAAAAGCAGGAAAGTCTTGTTACAGCTGTACAGGGTATTGGTGAGGCCACACCTGGAATACTGCGCACATTTTGGTTTCCATATTTACGAAAGGATATACTTGCCTTGGAGGCAGTTCAGAGAAGGTTCACTAGGTTAATTCCGGGGATGAGGGGGTTGACATGAGGGAAGGTTGAGTAGGTTGGGCCTCTACTCATTGGAATTCAGAAGAATGAGAGATGATCTTATAGAAACGTATAAGATTATGAGGAGGCTTGACAAGGTGGATGCAGAGAGGATGTTTCCACTGGTGGGGGAGACTAGAACTGGAGGGCATGATCTTAGAATAGGGGTTGCCCATTGAGAACTGAGATGAGGAGAAATTTCTTCTCAGCGGATTGTGAATCTGTGGAATTCGCTACCTCAGAGAGCTGTGGAAGCTGGGACATTAAATACATTTAAAACCAAGATAGGCAGTTTCTTGAGCGATGGGGGGGGTTAAGGGGTTATGGGGAGCGGGCGGAGAAGTGGAGCTGAGTCCATGATCAGACCAGCCATGCTCTTATTGAATGGCGGAGCAGGCTCGAGGGGCCTTATGGCCTACTCCTGTTCCTGTTTCTTATGTTCTTATCTTCTGTGGGATATAAGCAGATGTTCTTGCCTCAGGCTGCTCTATGTTGTTGAGAAGCCTTCTGTACTGGTACTGCAAAAGAAGGCATTGGACATTTGCCCCCAGCCCTGCTGGATATTTTGTAAAGAGATTTTGCAGTTTCTTTGTATGAGTGTGATGCTCTGCTAGCATTCATCTCTTCATGGTAGGTCCTGAGATCATTGTCCAAATGTTGTTCAGACAAATGTTGACAATTCCTTAGCCTTTGTTCAGGAACATCTGTGATATATTCACAGAGCACAGCACACACATTGCAGGCAGCTCCGTCGGAAGCCTCCGGAACATGCCTGGTTCTGTTTAATTATTAACTCTGTAGTTGCAGGACACAATACGTTCACATCCACAGTGTGGAGCTACAAACATTACAAGCTCACAGACATTACACTTCTCCCTCCTTAATGAAGAAGTCATTAGAACAACATCATACATAACTTCCATGTTTATACATAATACAGGATATAGACTTATTTTTTTCCATTTTTACAAATTTAACTTAACTACTTGTTTTCTGTTTCGAAGAGGATACCTTCGCTCTCGAACAGAACCTTCCAAACATGGTGTCGCATTTAAACTCATTCGAGACTCATCCTGAGGAACATTTTCCTCCACGGAATTCCCTTGATTTTCATTTGAACTCATTCTAACTTCAGACTGTTTGTTTTCCTGACTCGGACTCAAGACTTACATTCTGATTTTCTCTTGGATTTGTTTCCAGTACATTAGATGTAGAATATGCTACTGGTATATCAAAACTATCTGATGAGTCAGAAGTAATTGAATCATTCCTATCTTCAACTCCTTCCATGTCCGTAGGTAAAATATGATCAATATGAACAAACCTAACCTGTCCATTATCAAACATCTTTACCAAATATGTGCAAGGACCACATATCTTCACCACTCTTCCTGGTAACCAATTTACCCATTTATAGTGATGGTTCTTCACTCTCACCTTCTGGTTTAATTTCACACTTCTCTCTTTTACTCTACCTCGATCATGATTCTCTTTCTGTCTTAATTGTGTCTCTTCTACGGACTGTACCAAATTTGGTTTGAACAACGAGAATCTGGTTTGTGGCTGTCGTTTGAGAAACAACTCTGCTAGTGTTCTACCAGTAGTTGTATGAGGAGTATTTCGATATGTAATCAAAAAATTCGCCAATTTGTGGTCCAATGGCAACTGTCATTTCCTTGGATTTGGATCTAACATTTGTTTTATGAGGGCACGTTTTACAATTTGTACAGTACGCTCTGCTAAACCATTCGAAGCAGGATGGTATGGTGGAACCTTGGTATGTTTCACACCATTTTTGCTCGTGAACTGTGCAAATTCTTCTGAACGAAATTGTAGTCCATTATCCGAAACAATTTCTTCTGGGAGGCCAAATGAAGAAAATAAACTTCGTAAAATGTCCAATGTTTTACGTGTTGTTATTTTCCACATTGGAAACTCCTCAACCCACTTCGAATGGCTATCAATCACAATGAACAATTGTTGCCCTTCCAACTCAGCAAAATCAATATGTAGCCTTTGCCACACCCAGGGAGGCCATTTCCATGGCTGTAATGATACTGATGGTGGTTGCTTGCTTACCGATTGACATGTCGTACACTGACTCATGATGTACTCCATATCTTTATCAAGACCTGGCCACCATAAATATCTGCATGCAAAACTCTTGGTCAAGCACATTCCCAGGTGCTGGTCATGGAGGTCTCCTAATAACTTGGATCTAAATTTATTTGGTATAACCACTCTTGCACCCCACATGATACAATCTTTATCCACTGATAATTAATTCCTTCGAATGAAGAATGGATGAATATCTTTGTATGTTAGCTGGTTTAGCCATCCATTTACAATATAATCATACACCCTTGACATCACAGGGTTATGTTTGGTTGCTGTAACTGGCAGTTCATCAATGTATGAAATATAAAACACTTCTTCCCTATCCGGTGCAACATTGCATCAGCATTAGTGATCAGCTGATCGTCTATATTCAATATCATATGTATATGACAAAATCAAAGCTCATCTCTGCATTCGGGCTGCAGCTAATGTTGGAACTGGGGACTTTGGATGGAGGATTGCTGTAGGGGCTTATGGTCCGTAACGATGGTAAACTTACGACCATACAAGTATTTGTGAAACTTCTTGACCCCAAAAATTAATGCCAAAGCTTCCCTTTCAATTTGCGCATAATTACTCTCACTGGCACTGAGAGTGCGCGAAGCAAAAGCAATTGGTCTCTCCTCCCCACTGCATGATCCATACGGAGAGGCATCACATGCTAACTTAATCTCCTTAGATACGTCATAGTGAACTAACTAGTGCTCTCTACAAATTTGCTTTTACAATCCTTAAATGCTGTATCACATTATTTTGACCACTTCTAATGGACCTGCTTTTTCAATAGTTCATTCAGTGGATGTAATATTGTAGCCAAATTTGGTTGGAACTTCCCATAATAGTTCAAAAAACCCAAGAATGAAGTTCAGTGACATTCCTGGGGGTGGGTGCATTTCTGATTGCATCCAGCTTTCCTATGGTTGGATGTAAACCATCTTTGTCTACTCTGTACCCTAAGTACTCCACTGAGTTTTGAAATAACTCACACTTACGAGCAGACACTCATACTCTGTGCTTCTCTAGCCATTTGAGGACTTCATTCAATATGTTGTTATGAATATGCCCTGAAATTAGTATGTCATCCAAATAACATACTACCCCTTCAATACCTTGCAAAATCTGGTTCATCACCCCTTGGAATATGGCAGGGGCGGAAGACACTCCAAACGGTAGCCGATTAAATTGATATAGGCCTAGATGAGTATTTATAGTCAAACATGACTTGGACTCCTCATCTAGTTCAAGCTGTAGGTAGGCATTCATAAGATCCAGTTTTGAGAAAATCTGACCACCTGTCAGTGTTGTGAACAAATCTTCTATATTCGGCAATGTATTGGGGACATTACCCTCTAGAACCTGGTTTAGGGTTACTTTATAATCACCACACAATCTTACCTTACCATCGGACTTAGGTGCAACCACAATGGGTGTAGGCCAATTATATCGATCAATCTTACAAATAATGTTCTCAGTCTCTGGGCTTTTGAGTTCTTGCTCAACTTTCTCCTTGAGTGCATATGGTATGGAACATAGCTTGTAGTAAATCGATCTTACGTCCTTCTGTACCCTGACACTTGCCTTAAAGCCTTGGATCGGACTGCCCATTTCACAGAACACCTTTGGATACTTTTTGATAACATCATCCGTTGATGCAAATCTCGCTTCCACACGGAAAATCTCACTCCAATTCAGCTTCAGTGAGCTCAACCAATTTCTTCCTAGTAAGGCAGGCTTGTCTCCTTTCACTACTATTAGAGGCAAGTTCTGAAATTGATCCTTGTACTTCACCGGTATGGTGATACGAACTACCACAGGAATTTTCTCTCCTGAGTAACCTCGCAGCTCTATCTTGGATTTCTCCAATGAGAAATCACGCAATTTGTTGAAGTATAGCGACTCCGGTACTACACTCATGGATGCACCCATGTCGATTTCCATTGGTATCTTGAATCCCGCAACATCTATGTAGATTTTGATATCTTCCGAATCGCTGTCCATTAACCTCGTGCTCTTGATGACGTGTAACTCTAACATCACCACGTCCTGTTGTTGTTCTTCCATGCAATGTAGTCTCAGGGGATTTCTACTCATAGCTTTTAAAACTGGTTTACCCTTCAGTCAGCATGCCTTCGCAAGATGCCCAGTCTTTCTGCAGAAGAAACACTCTGCTTTCACATATGGACAACTTTGAGCAATGTGTTGTCCCAGGCACCTATAGCATGACTTTGACACTCTGTTATAATTTCCAGTTTCTGAGACTTTGGGCTCCCACTGCCTTTTACTTTGAACCTGCAGGCGATTTACCTCGGTTGACTGATGACCATAATTATTATGCAATTCTCGGGAATATTGATTTGCCATGCCCATCGACCTCGCTGTCTGACAAGCAAGCTCAAAAGTCAAGTCATCCGTCGTCAATAACTTTCTTCTGATCGCATCATTTTTCACCCCACAAACAAAATGAACCGGCAATGCTCGGTTTTGAAAGGGTCTGAAATTACAGTGAATAGATAACTTTTTTAATGCTACAATGTAATCACTGATACATTCATCAGTCTTTTGATTTCATATACCAAAACGATAGCTTTCAGCAATTTCTAATGGCTTGCAGTTGTAGTGCTGCTCCAGCTTTGCTAAAATCTCTTTAAGTGTTATGTCCTTTGGCTTGTCAGGCACAAGCAGGTTGATCAGAGTTTCTACAATTCCGGTCCAGCTTCTGATAAGAAAATTGCTCTCTTATGTTCCAATATTGCCTGATTCTGGACTGCATTGTCTAGAACTTCGATTATGGTATTTGCAGTGAAATACATTTCTAGCCGATCCACATATGCTTTAAAATGTTCCCGCTCGTGTCTATATTCACCCAAATGTCCCATTGCACCTGCGGGTGCTGTCATTTTAATTTCTAGCTGTTCACACAGTGTGCTGTATTTAACTTCAGATTTTGTAGCTTTTTCCAAAGGCAGAAGCTTCCAAAGTCTCTCTGCCTGCTGGCTGAATCCTTCAACAAAATTTCAGCTTAAATCATCCGAAAAATCCCATCTCGCCACCAAATGTGATATATTCACAGAACACAGCACACACAGCTTCCTAACATGGCAGGCAGCTCTGTCGGAAGCCTCCGGAACATGCCTGGTTCTGTTTAATTATTAACTCTGTAGTTGCAGTACACAATACGTCCACATCCACAGTGTGAAGCTACAAACATTACAAGCTCACAGACACTTCCACAACCTCTGCCTCTGGCTTCTTTGTGTGTCATGCAGCCTCCAGTATCCACTCCTTATCTAAACTATACCCCATCCCTCATGACACTATTGGGCTGGTAAGTGTGCGTGAGAGTGAATGACGGTGTGGGTGAATTTCTGCTGTTGAGAGTCCCGCCATTGGGTCAGTTTCACTTTGCTTTTTCCCTGTTTTTAACTCCTGTGGAGAGAAAAACCCAGAGAAATACAGTGGGCTGAATTTTAGACTTTTCTGTTTTCAGGGTGAAAACGGAGGTGGGGCGGGAAAGTTACCGGCCGGGAATAGTTTGCGCTTTAGTATGTAAGTTTCAGCATCTGGGCCCTGCGTCTGGGGCGCAGCGCTAAGGTAGGTGTTGTATACTTTTCGTAGTGCAAGGATGGGAAACTTATAAAATGAACTGCCAGGCCGTGTGCGTGAGAGAGGGCAGGGGAGGGGGGGGGGGGGGGAACCTTTAATGAAAATACACAAAAACATTCCCAACACATTGCCCACATCACCACAACACAAATCGCTAAAAAAGTTTAAAGAACAAACACTCGCACTTACCTTTGGAGTACTTTACCCTCCTCTGTATCGCCAGCTATGCTGGACTGCTCTGATTTCCCAAGCGGTCATTATGGGTGCACTTCCAGATCGGGCAAAAGCCAAAACTCCTGCCGGCGTTACAACCAGGGGCGTTGCACACCTGGCGCAGTTCTTCCCGGTAGTGCCGCTCAGCACCGCCGCAAAACCCAACCGGAGGATGGCGACAGGGCACAGGAGACTTCACGCCGCTCTGGGGCGAAACTCGGAGCACAAAGGACAGGAAAATCCAGCCCAAATGTTTCCGGTTACACAGTGGGTCCTTCCTGTCCGGTTTATGTAAGGCGGTCTTCAGATTAAGAGTGCCAGAAAACTGCAATCTTTTTAGGATTTTTGAACATGAGCAATTTTTCTGCAGAAAATAACTATGGGTGCAGGAGCTCCCATATCTCCTCAACTTAGAACTTCAGCGGCGTGGGATCCCAGTACTTCCTCCTTTTGGATTAATGGACAAATGTCTGCTGTTCTCCTTGTTTGTCATGACCATTAATTATGCACGATTCTTTTCCTGCATGAGAACAAAATGGTTGTTACTTTTAGTCATAAACAGTTTATTTTACAACTATTGAAGAGCTCGAAACATTTCTCTTGTGGATTTCACACATATAGAAAATGATTCTCCAAAGGGCATGCGTGCATTGCCAGATTCTGGGCAATCTGTACAGCTCATGGTTTATACCCTGCACTTTTAGGGCTGATGTCAGTCTGTAGTTTACAACATTTAAAATATAGATGAATGACACATTGCTGCCATCACACTTACCTTTGTCTATCTTTTAAAAACAGTAGGGGCTGAAATTGCCCCTTTCCTTAAGGTCTCTTAACACCAGAAGTCGGCGGCCACGCTGCGCATTATCAAAATTCCGCTCCCGTAATATCCCGGCGATGACCAGCTCCCCCCCCCCTCCCACTCCGCTGCTGTTTATCCATGTTAAATGCGTTTTCACAGTGAGCACCGCCAATCTACCCCACCTCCGACGGCAAAATTCCGCCGTGAAAATCTTTGGCCCGCCCGGCGGTGCCAAAACAAGCTTTTCCTCGGCGGTCCAGTGAGGCTGTGGCCTTCTGCAATGGCAGCATGGCTCCCCTTACAATGATGCTTCTGGGTTCGGCTGGATGCCTCTTGGGTGCCAGGCCGCTGGCCCGGCCGAAACCCTCCCTGATGGCCCAGTGGGCCGAAGTTTTAAAATCGCGGAGGCTCTCCCCTTTAAGTGAAGGGGATAGCCGTGGTGACGCGGCGCTGTGATGACATCACCGCGGCAGCCACTCCGCACCGCCCCAACTGTGTATCCACCCCCATTAAGAGCGACTTTTGGATCCAAGAGAAAAAAAGTCAAAGAGCGGAATGTCACGCAAGAGGTGACCTCAACCACCGCGACGGTAAAAACACACAAAACGGGGTGGGAGCGCCCTGTTTCGTGGGGGGCGGGGCAATTTCAGCCCCTAAACCTCTTCCTGCACTGGAGAGGGGTTTTGCGGGTTAGGAAGTTGCCACTCACTGCCTGTGACACCTCTTGCCAGTTGGTCCTGGCTTATTCTATCGGCAGATCCCTTGCCATGCACCCGCACTATTCCATCTCTCCTGTGCCTGATTTCCTTGGGAAGAATATTTATATCACTCTCCAGGAAGGTTGATGCTGTCTTGTCACTGGTTCCTATTGGAACCATGTCTTCAGCTTGCTGCATGCTGGTCCGGCTTTAAATCCTGCAGCTGTGCCTCGGAGGCTTCTTGTGCACCCCCCCAACCCCCCCCAATGTATTTTCTGGCGATTTCTGGCTTAACTTGTCAAGTTGCGGGTGGGACTTGTCTTTATCCTACCATCAATGTTAAATATCTGGTGGAGTTAGCATCAGGGCCATTGGTTGGATGAATCTTAGGACTCATGTGTGGGATCTGCAACTTTTCAGATTATTTCAGATTTTTAATGTGTAGTTTGTGCAAAAGATGAGTTGTGCATTGAATGTGTCTGGTATATATTGTATAGATATCTCAACGCCTCATCTGACCAAAGTGTTTTGTCAAAACCTAGAAGTGTCTTTATTTCTATTGCAACGTCAGCACCTTTTCTATTTTGTTTTACAATTTAACCAACTGATCAGTTGAAAGTTAAGTTCAAACACAAAACTTACTGTTCAAAGACATTGGATTTCCATCATGGGTGACTTAATGCACGAGAAGAATTAGCCCTGATAAGCCAAAGTCCTTTTCTCATCCCTGACTTTTCCCGTGTTGTCACGAGTACATTATTATACCTTCGTAAAAAATACTACTTTTTGCTTGGAGATTGGAAAGAGCCCATGAAAGGAAAAATTTCAATCCTCGCCCCTTTGGGGCTGTCCTGGATCAGGAGGACTCCTCGTGTTCACTCTCAACTTAAGGTTGAGGTAGCTGAATCCTAAAGACGCTAACTGGATCGAAAGATCTGGTCTATCTCTCCCTAAAGGAAAAGAACAACTCAAGAATATTACCGTCCTCCAGATAGTGGACGCATTACCGTCCTCCAGATAGTGGATGCATTGGTGATCATTTTCCAACATTCTATTGACTCTGGATCAGTTCCTATGGACTGGAGGGAAGCTAATGTAACCCCACTTTTTAAAAAAGGAGGGAGAGAGAAAACGGGGAATTATAGACTGGTTAGCCTGACATCGGTGGTGGGGAAAATGTTGGAATCAATTATTAAAGATGAAATAGCAGTGCATTTGGAAAGTGGTGACAGGATCGGTCCAAGTCAGCATGGATTTATGAAAGGGAAATCATGCTTGACAAATCTTCTAGACTTTTTTGAGGATGTAACTAGTAGAATGGACAAGGAAGAACCAGTGGATGTGATGTATTTGGACTTTCAAAAGGCTTTTGACAAGGTCCCACACAAGAGATTAGTGGGCAAAATTAAAGCACATGGTATTGGGGATAATATATTGACGTGGATAGAGAACTGGTTGGCAGACAGGAAGCAGAGAGTCGGAATAAACGGGTCCTTTTCAGAATGGCAGGCAGTGACCAGTGGGGTGCCACAGGATTCAGTGCTGGGACCCCAGCTATTTACAATATATATCAATGATTTAGATGAAGGAATTGAATGTAATATCTCCAAGTTTGCAGATGACACTAAGCTGGGTGGCGGTGTGAGCTGTGAGGAGGAAGCTAAGAGACTGCAGGTTGACTTGGAAAGGTTAGGTAAGTGGGCAAATGCATGGCAGATACAGTATAATGTGGATAAATGTGAGGTTATCCACTTTGGTGGCAAAAACAGGAAGACAGAATATTATCTGAATGGTGACAGATTAGGAAAAGGGGAGGTGCTACGAGACCTGGGTGTCATGGTACATCAGTCATTGAAGGTTGGTATGCAGGTACAGCAGGCGGTGAAGAAGACAAATGAATGTTTGCCTTCATAGCTAGAGGATTTGAGTATAGGAGCAGGGAGGTCTTACTGCAGTTGTACAGGGCCTTGGTGAGGCCACACCTGGAATATTGTGTTCAGTTTTGGTCTCGTAATCTGAGGAAGGACATTCTTGCTATTGAGGGAGTGCAGTGAAAGTTCACCAAATTGAGTCCTGGGATGGCTGGACTGACATATGAGGAGAGACTGGATCGACTGAGCTTGTATCCACTGGAGTTCAGAAGAATGCAAGGGGATCTCATAGAAACATATACAATTCTGACGGGATTGGACAGGTTAGAGGCATGAAGAATGTTCCTGTTGCTGGGGAGTTCCAGAACCAGGAGTCACAATCTAAGAATAAGGGATAAGCCATTTAGGACTGAGATGAGGAGAAACTTCTTCACTCAGAGAGTGGTTAACCTGTGGAATTCTCTACCGCAGAAAGTTGTTGAGGCCAATTCGTTAGATATATTCAAAAGGGAGTTAGATATGGCCCTTACGGCCAAAGGGATCAAGGGGTATAGAGAGAAAGCAGGAAAGGGATACTGAGGTTGAATGATCAGCCATGATCTTAATCAATGGCGGTGCAGGCTCGAAGGGCCGAATGGCCTGCTCCTGCACCTAATTTCTATGTTTCTATATTTCTACAGCACTTGTTAGCAAGTTGTAGCCAGATTATAATGTCCCGGATATTGTAAGGGTCCGGGATATCTCCTCAGTAATGTATCTCTTCACCAAAAGAGTGTACTTGAGACGTGGTTCGTGAGTGAATTTTACAGAAGCCTATGAGAGACAATTCAAAAATATATAGAGGTTTATTTAAAGAACCGATCTGCAATTTACAGTTGGTGAGTCAGTCAATCACAACGTTAACAGTTCTAAAAAAGGTAAAAAATACAATCTTATTTCTAGCAGAGAATGTTACTTTTTAATCTAAACTTCATTACAGTATTACAGTTCTTAGAATTGTTTAAGCAGGGTATTCATCAATTATCAATGTAGCAGTTGCCTTCAATCCCCGAGAAGAGTAGGGAACCACAGAACAAGCACGTGCCTGCTGCCTTGCTCTGTCATCGAAAAACGCTTCTGCCCATTAGCTTTCTCATTTGAGCCTTCAACATTTTATATCTTTTTTGGTTGTGTTTCATAAGGTCTCAAATTAATTATCACTTAGTTATTTTCGTGCTGACCCTTGCATTCCTAGCTTCTGTATCAATACATAACTACTGTGAGTTAACCATCTATGTTCAAAGGACAGATATCATTTGCTTGTGCGATGGGCACTTGAGTGTTTGTTACATGATGTGTCATTTTTAAAAAGTTATCCAATAACTTCTCCATGGTCCCAAAACTTTAGTCTTGTTTATGCAAGATACTTGACATTTTGCTAATTTAACTGAACTAACTAGTGTGTGTACATGTGTTCATTGTTCGGTTTGCCATCTGTAATCAAGAGGACAGATGCCATTTGTTTATGATGAGCAATCCAGATTAGGCCATTCAAGGTGGCTGCTTATTTCAACAATTGTCCTGTTTTAAGAAGTTAATAAAGTAACTTATCCAAGTTCAGTCCTTGAAGGTTAGAATTCTTTCATAGTTAGGATTTCTAAATCTGGCTTGTCTTACTTTTAAAGAAGTTATAAGATAGAATTTTTAAAGAAGTTATAAGGTAGTGTCTTATTTTTAAAGAAGTTATAAGGTAGTGTCTTATTTTTAAAGAAGTTATAAGGTAGAAATCCTTCACACCCAAAGATTGGTGTATTTTTTTGCATGGGTGTTTAACACTGACGGTCAGCATTTCCAGGCATCTGTCTGCTCGTCAGCATTGATGTACAAATATTAGCTGCACAGGCTCACCTTTGTTTTGCAGCTTATTAAAATGTTACTTTCATGGGCCCCAAGTTTCCACATGATTTGCTCCTGTTTTTTAGGAGCAACTGGTGTAGAACGGAGTATCTTAGAAATCGGAATTCTCGTCATTTAGTTTGCTCCAGTTCTAGTCAGTTGGAACAGTTTCACTTTGGAACAGAATTTTTTTTCAAAAGGGGGCGTGTCTGGCCACTTACGCCTGTTTTCAAAGTTTCGTGAGTGAAAACTTACTCCAAATTAACTTAGAATGGAGTAAGTGAAGATTTTTGTACGCTCGAAAAAACCTTGTCTACACTTTAGAAAATCAGGCGTAGGTTACAAATCAGGCGTAGGGAATGGTGGGGGGGGGGGGTTTAAAGGGAAGTTTACAAACATTAAACACTTCAATTTTACAAATAAAGAGCCATCATCAATAATAAATGATAAATACATCAATAAATCAACCAATAAATCAATCAAAAAAAATTAATAAGAAATAATTTTTTTTTTTAAATCAATAAATAAAACATTTTCTACTTACCGACTGCAGCACCGGGAGCCCTCCAACAGCGTGCTGGGATGCCCCCCTCAGTGTGTCTCTGTCAGTGTCTCTATCTCTCTGTCTGTCTGTGTGTCTCTCATTCTCTGTCTGTCAGTGTCTGTGTTCCTGACAGCGAGGGGAGGGGGAGGAGGGGGGTAGAGGGAGAGGGGGGGAGCAGGGGGAGGAAGGATGGGAGAGAAGGGGGAGGGATGGGGGAGAAGGGGAAGGGATGGGGAGAAGGGGGAGGGATGGGGAGAAGGGGGAGGGATGGGGAGAAGGGGGGAGAAGGGGGGAGGGGGGGAAAGGAGATGGGGGGAGAAGGAGATTGAGGGGGGGAAGGAGATTGGGGTGGGGGGTGGGAGGGGAAGGAGAAGGGGGAGGGAGGCTGAACGGGCCGGGCCCGAGACTTCGGGCAGGGCCCGTCCCCAGCACCAGATTTACAGGTAGGTGGCGTCGGGTCGGTGGGAGGGAGGTTGGTTCGGTTTGGGTCGGGGGGAGGGAGGGAGGGAGAGGGAGGTCGGGGGGAGGGAGGGAGGTCAGGTCGGATCCAGTCCGGAGGCGGGGTGGGGGGGGGGGTGTGGAGCGTGTGTCGGGTCCGGTCTGGGGGCGGGGGGGGAGCGGGTGTCGGGTCTGGTCTGGGGGCGGGAAGCGGGAGTCGAGTCGGGTCGGGAGGAAGCAGGAGCTGGCCGTGGGAGGAGCCTTATTCACGCAGCCCCAATGAGGCCATTCAGCCAGGGCTAGGGGCTGCGTGCTTCGGGCCCCTCCCACACAGTTTCGGGCGCCTGGAGCTACTGCACTTGCGTGCCCACTGTAGCGTGCATGTGCAGAGGTCCCGGCACTGTTTTCAGCGCAGGGACCTGGCTCCGCCCCCTACAGCTCCTGCTGCGCTGCGCCGAGGGCCAGAGGACCTGCAGGGAGGTGGAGAATACGGAGGTTTTTTTTAGGCGTACTTTGTGGCGCGAAAAACGGGCGTCCAGGTCGGGACTGCGCCGTTCTAGGCGCGGCTTGAAACTTGGGCCCATGGCAACTATCAGCATTTCTTACATCGTGTCCATGGATTGGCTGGGACCGTGCAGCCTGGCCACTGCCCCGAGGCCATCCCAGAATAATGCAGGAGTATCACCTGTGTGTGAGCAGATCCTGAGAACATGCTCAGCAGCCCAATCAGGGCTTGCGTTGGCTTGTCACGAAGGGGCACCCACAGTGACGAGTACTTCAAGCCTCAGGGAGAGATGCCCTTTTTTAATTTATGGGTGAAGGTGGACACATTGTATTTATTGACCTTGTCTCGTTGCTCTGACAAATTGCTTGAAGAGTCAACTACATTAGTGAACCAGTGTGCTATTTCCTTCTGGTGCTAGCCCACAGATTTATTGAAATCAATTGCATAGTTATCTATAATGGGATTTAAATTCACAGCTTCTGAGATGCTGGTCCAGTATCACAAATTGAGCTTGCAAATTGTACCTGACAGACTAAGTTCTATAAAATCCAGAAAGGCTGGACAGCAGTCATTGATGAAAAGTATATCCTGGGGAGAATGATCTATCCAATAAATCCAACAGGGAATTCAGGAGAAACTTCTTTACTCAGAGTGGTGAGAATATGGAACTCTCTACCACAAGGAATAGTTGAGGTGAATTGCATAGATGCATTTAATGAGAAGCTCGATAAGTAGGAGGGAGAAAGGAATAGAAGAATGTGCTGATAGGGTGAGTTGAAGTAAGGTGGGAGCAGGTTCATGTGGAGCATAAACACCAACATGGACCAGTTGGGCTGAATGGCCTGTTCTGTGCTGTAAACGCTGTCGTAAGTGCCCCGCAAGTACAACGATGAGCATGAGTGAAAACCCAGAACTTGCAGTCTGTCAAGGTTTGCCTTGACAACTTGTTTGCATCCGCTGTAAATTCATTTTTGCTGTTACAGATTTGGGCTATTTACCCAACTACTGCCCAGCGAATACCCGCCAATCCCTTATGCCTGGTAAAAGCCAGCGTAAGGTCTTCTTTTACCAGTGTAAGAGTTAAAATAAATGTTAAAATAACATTTAAAAAATGATTTAAACATTCACTTAAATTTAAAATTAGTTTAGGTTATTCTTTGTCCCATTTAAAAATGTTTAAATTTGTTTTCAAAAAATTAAATTTTATTTTAAATGTTTAACTAAAGGGTATTTTAATTAATTTGAACATGTGATAATTTATTTTTATTTCAGTGTTGTGAAATTTTATTTATGAGGTGATTTCTATTATGCTGAAGTGGATTCCATACGTAAATGGAATCCCTCTTAAGCACAATAGGGATCCCCCCATATATCATTGGTTGGCCTGGCCTATGTGATCCCAGGGACGCTTGCAAACCACATGGGCCTTTACGCAGGCGTACCTGAAGGCCCAGGACTGCAAGAGTCCGAAGCTCCGGAGACACCAGGTAAGTACAGAGTTTTGTCATTATGTAATGTAATATGTACCATCAGTTTGACTATTGCTTTATATGAGGGAAATGGGGCTGGGGGTAGGGTGTAATGGCCATAGTACTGGAGAATAATGTCAGGAACCACCAACTCTTTGGAGCTTGTCTGAGCCAAGTCAATAGAAGTCTTTACGAGGTACACACACTCTTGGCATTCCAGAGTGCCGTTGTGGTTTTTTCTGCCCACATGAAGGGGATCCTGTTGATCCTGAAAATTACTGAAGAATTTCGCTGCTCGCATTTGCTATTGAAATGGTTCTTCGATTTGTCATGGCATATGTATTGGATCCTTTGGAGGCCTATGGACAAATCCAAAAATAACAGGCTGGGTTTTGACCTTGTGAGGAAAGTAGGACAGGTAGCGGCCTCATGGGTGATCGCAGTGCCAGGAGGCTCAAGGAAACCCATGCATGTTGCTCTCATTGATTTTTTTCATCTGTCTTTTGATCTTCATGTCTTGTGCAACCTTCCTGAAGAAACTGGAAACTATGGAGTAGATGGGATTTTATCTTTGGCCCCCAGTGCGAATTTTTGCCCAGTAGCGCTTTGGCCATTTTCAGCAGCCGCAAACCCAAGACCGCGGTGACACAGGCAGGCTTTCGCCGATGTCCAATTTCTAGGCCGCTGTCTTTTGGAACTGTCATGTATCTCACACTACTGTACATAACTGTATCTCACCATACTATACATGACTGTAACTAGATATGACTTGTAACCACAAGCATACCTTTTCACCAGGGGTGCACTTGCAGGAGACACTGCATACCTGTTCCACACAGGTATATAAAGGCAGGTCTCAGGCAAGTGTGAGACTCGAGAGCTGTGAAATAAAGGTGCAGGTCCTGAGTGACCTTGACTTCAGCATGTGCCTCATGTAAGTCTGTACTGCAGGGTCAGGACTTTACAGTGGCGACGAGTCACGGGATCACAGAATCCACAGAATGGCTACCAACGGCTCAGATGAGAAATACAATGCTGGAGATAATTGAGAAGACTTTATAGAAAGGCTCCAGCAAAGCTTTGTAACCAAAGACTGGTTGGGCGACGATAAGGCAGACAAGAAAAGAGCCCATCTCTTGACCAGCTGTGGCTCGAAAACATACGCCTTAATGAAGGACCTGCTGTCACCCGAGAAACCAGCAAGCAAATCGTTTGAAGAGTTGAGCACACTGGTGAGAGACCACCTGAAGCCAGCGAGCAGCCTTAACATGGCCAGACACAGGTTCTACAACTACAGACACTGTATGGGCCAGAGCATACCCGACTTTGTGGCGGAACTTCGGAGGCTGGCTAGTTTATGTGAGTTCTCCGATGAACTAAGGAGAGAAGTACTGAGAGACTATTTTTAATTGAAGGAATAGGCCTCGCAGGCATATTCCGAAAGGTTATAGAGACCAAGAACTTGACCCTAGAGGCAGCAGCACTGGTCGCACAGACATTCTTGGCAGGAGAAAAAGAAACGAGGTTGATCTATACTGCAGGTACGACAACTAACGAAACATCGGAACAAGGGGTTCAAGTGTGAAACAAGCCTCTACCCCCACACATAGACAAAGGCAGGAGAGCAGGGCTTCAACAGCAGGCAGTGGCGCCAGAAGCCATCAAGGGCCACATGAACGGCCGTTCACACCTCATCAACCCACAATGCGAGCAATCAACTACAGACTGAGAGAAGCTCAAGAGAGATCAGCCAGGCGCAGCTCATCCTTCGGAAACAATGGAAGCGGTCTGTGCTGGAGATGTGGGGGAAAGGCACTCATCAAGGGGGTGTTGATTTCAGCATGCTGTTTGCAGAAACTGCAACTATACAAGGCATCTGGCTCACATGTGCAGAAAAACAGTAGCTCGGCTGGTATACGAAGCGGAAGGGTTGGAAAGTGGACCAGATGACGGTGGGGACAGTGCCCGGGACACCGAGGTACAGCGGGTCAATGCGATCAATGTCCACTGTTCTTACAACAAGACGCCTCCAATAATGATGAGGGTCCTACTCAATGGGATACCCGTCAACTTGGAACTGGACACGGGAGCGAGTCAATCTCTCATAAGCGTCCAACAATTTGAACAGCTGTGGCCGCACAAAAGCAACAGACCAAAACTCACAAGGGTCGACACCAAACTAAGGACCTATACCAAAGAAATCGTCCCAGTCCTTGGCAGCGCCATGCTCTCAGTCACACACAAAGGGACGGTGAACCGACTTTCCCTGTGGATTGTCCCCGGAGATCTCCCAGCACTGTTGGGGAGAAGCTGGCTGGCAAAACTGAATTGGAAATGGGATGATGTTCACGCCATGTCGTCAGAGGAACGGACCTCCTGCTCAACAGTTCTAAGTCGTTTTGAACATCTCTTTCAGCTAGGTGTGGGCACCTTCAAAGGGGCTAAAGTTAAAATCTACATCACACAGGATGCAAGACCGGTCCATCACAAGGCTAGAACTGTGCCTTATGTGATGAGGGAAAAGATTGAACACGAACTGGACTGGCTTCTGCGGGAAGGCATTATCTCACCCATGGAATTTAGTGACTGGGCAAGTCCCATCGTCTCCGTCATGAAGCCTGATGGATCCGTACGAATCTGTGGGGATTACAAGTCTTCCATAAACAGAGTCTCCCGACAGGACCAATACCCGCTGCCCACAGCGGAGGACCTATTTGCCACATTGGCTGGAGGAAAACTTTTCTCGAAACTAGATCTCACATCTGCGTATATGACGCAAGAACTGACTGAAGAGTCTAAGCTACTCACCACCATCAATGCATATCGAGGCCTTTTTATGTACAATCGATGCCCATTCGGCATCAGGTCGGCAGCTGCTATATTCCAGCGCAACATGGAGAGTCTGCTCAAGTCCATCCCGGGGACGGTTGTGTTTCGAGATGACATACTCATCACTGGCAGGGCCACCGACTCCCATCTCTGCAATTTGGAGGAAGTACTAAGTCGATTGGATCGGGTAGGCCGAAGAGTTAAGAAATCCAAGTGTCTGTTTCTCGTGCCCGAGGTTGAATTTTTGGGCAGAAGGATTGCCGCTGATGGAATCTGCCCAACAGAATCCAAAACCGCAGCAATTCGTCTGGCACCCAGGCCCCGGAATGTCTCGGAACTGCGCGCCTTTCTCGGGCTACTCAATTACTTTGGGAACTTTATGCCTCTCCACGTGTTACTCAGAAAGGGGTGCGATTGGTTTTGGGGGGGGAACGCCCAAGTACGCGCCTTCAATAAGGCACGCAACCTTCTGTGTTCCAACAGTGTGTTAGCCTTTTTTGACCCAGGTAAACAGCTAGTTCTTACATGTGATGTGTCAGCATATGGGGTCGGTTGCGTTTTACAGCATGTCACTGATGCGGGTAAATTACAACCCATTGCTTATGCCTCCAGGTCACTTTCGTGGGCGGAGCGCGGGTACGGTATGGTTAAGAAGGAGGCACTCGCGTGCTTCTACAGTGTCAAAAAGATGCACCAATATCTTTTCGGGGCCAAGTTCGCGTTAGAAACTGACCACAAACCCCTCAAGTCCCTGCTATCCGAGAACAAGGCAATAAACGCCAACGCCTCGGCGCGCATTCAACGGTGGGCACTCATGCTGGCGTCTTACGACTACACAAGGCACAGACAACTGTGTCGACGCGCTTAGCAGGCTACCCCTGGCGACCACAGAAGGGTCCGACGAACAAGACTGAGATGGTCATGACAATCAATGCCTTTGAATCCACAGGTTCGCCCATGACGGCTCGCCAAATCAGAGCCTGGACAACCAACGACCCCACGTTATCCTTAGTCAAAAGATGTGTTTTAACTGGTGACTGGGCAGAGGCTCGCGATGCCTGCCCCGAGGAGATCAAACCTTTTCATAGGCGCATGCATGAACTATCACTACAGGCCGACTGCCTGATGTGGGACAGCCGAGTAGTTATGCCTCTGCGAGGCAGAGAGGCATTTGTCCGGGAGCTCCACCGCGAGCACCTGGGGATCGTCCTTATGAAGGCCATAGCCAGATCCCACGTCTGGTGGGCTGGCATTGATGCGGACTTGGAGCTCTGCGTCCTGCGGTGCACCATTTGTGCCCAACTCAGTAATGCCCCCAGGGAGGCCCACCTGAGCCCCTGACCCACCAAACCGTGGTCGCGGGTGCACGTAGACTATGTGGGCCTATTCATGGGCAAAATGTTCCTCGTAGTCGTCGATGCATTTCCAAAGTGGATCGAGTACACCATTTTAAACTCGAGCATCACCTCCAGCACTGTGGAGAGCCTTAGAACCATGTTTGCAACGCACGGAATTCCTGACATATTGGTCAGTGATAATGGTCTGTGCTTCACCAGCGCAGAATTTCAAGATTTTATAGTTGACCACGGCATAAATCACGTTAAGACGGCACCGTTCAAGCCGGCCTCCAATGGCCAGGTGGAGCGAGCAGTGCAAATCGTTAAACAAAGCATGCTAAAAATCCAAGGTCCCACGCTGCAGAGCCGCCTGTCGCGACTGCTGCTGGCATATAGATCTCGTCCGCACTCACTGACTGGGGTTCCCCCCGTGCAACTATTGATGAAATGGATGTTAAAGACTAGGCTCTCGTTAATCTTCCCAGACATGCAATTGTTGAGGCAACACGCCGGAAGCTAACTGAGTACCATGACCGAAATTCGAGGGGTAGGTGGACTGAGATCGGGGACAAAGTGTTTGTGCTAAACTATGGTCGGGGTCCCAAATGGCTTGCAGGGACAGTAACAGGCAAGGAAGGAAACAGGCTACTGGTTGTACAAATGGACAATGGCCAAACCTACCGGAGGCATGTAGACCAAGTAAAAAGTAGATTCACCAACAATACTGCAGAACCAGAGGCAGACTACAATATGGAACTCACACGACACCTGGTGGACAGAGAGAGGGAACAACCTGAGGAAAGGGCAGTCTCAACATACAGCCCAGGCGAGATACCAGCAATCATACTGAACGAAACAGACAGCCCAGGCGAGATACCAGCAATCACACCGAAAGAAAAACAAGCACCAAGGCAAACAACTGAACCACAACTAAGATGCTCCACACGAGAGCGTAGACCACCTGAGAGACTGAATCTACAAAGACAATAAGACCTTGGGGGAGGGTGATGTCATGTATCTCACACTACTGTACATAACTATCTCACCATGCTATACATGACTGTAACTAGATATGACCTGTAACCACAAGCATACTTTAGCACCAGGGGTGCACTTGCAGGAGGCACTGCATACCTGTTCCACACAGGTATATAAACATAGAAAATAGGTGCAGGAGTAGGCCATTCGGCCCTTCTAGCCTGCACCGCCATTCAATGAGTTCATGGCTGAACATTCAACTTCAGTACCCCATTCCTGCTTTCTCGCCATACCCCTTGATCCCCCTAGTAGTAAGGACCTCATCTAACTCCTTTTTGAATATATTTAGTGAATTGGCCTCAACAACTTTCTGTGGTAGAGAATTCCACAGGTTCACCACTCTCTGGGTGAAGAAGTTCCTCCGCATCTCGGTCCTAAATGGCTTACCCCTTCTCCTTAGACTGTGACCTCTGGTTCTGGACTTCCCCAACATTGGGAACATTCTTCCTGCATCTAACCTGTCTAACCCAGTCAGAATTTTAAATGTTTCTATGAGATCCCCTCTCATTCTTCTGAACTCCAGTGAATACAAGCCCAGTTGATCCAGTCTTTCTTGATAGGTCAGTCCCGCCATCCCGGGAATCAGTCTGGTGAACTTTCGCTGCACTCCCTCAATAGCAAGAATGTCCTTCCTCAGGTTAGGAGACCAAAACTGTACACAATACTCCAGGTGTGGCCTCACCAATGCCCTGTACAACTGTAGCAACACCTCCCTGCCTCTGTACTCAAATCCCCTTGCTATTAAGGCCAACATGCCATTTGCTTTCTTAACCGCCTGCTGCACCTGCATGCCAACCTTCAATGACTGATGTACCATGACACCCAGGTCTCTTTGCACCTCCCCTTTTCCTAATCTGTCACCATTCAGATAATAGTCGGTCTCTCTGTTTTTACCACCAAAGTGGATAACCTCACATTTATCCACATTATACTTCATCTGCCATGCATTTGCCCACTCACCTAACCTATCCAAGTCGCTCTGCAGCCTCACAGCATCCTCCTCGCAGCTCACACTGCCACCCAACTTAGTGTCATCCGCAAATTTGGAGATACTACATTTAATCCCCTCATCTAAATCATTAATGTACAGTGTAAACAGCTGGGGCCCAAGCACAGAACCTTGCGGTACCCCACTAGTCACTGCCTGCCATTCTGAAAAGTACCCATTTACTCCTACTCTTTGCTTCCTGTCTGACAACCAGTTCTCAATCCATGTCAGTACACTACCCCCAATCCCATGTGCTCTAACTTTGCACATCAATCTCTTGTGTGGGACCTTGTCGAACGCCTTCTGAAAGTCCAAATATACCACATCAACTGGTTCTCCCTTATCCACTCTACTGGAAACATCCTCACAAAATTCCAGAAGATTTGTCAAGCATGATTTCCCTTTCACAAATCCATGCTGACTTGGACCTATCATATTACCTCTTTCCAAATGCACTGCTATGACATCCTTAATAATTGATTCCATCATTTTACCCACTACCGATGTCAGGCTGACCGGTCTATAATTCCCTGTTTTCTCTCTCCCTCCTTTTTTAAAAAGTGGGGTTACATTGGCTACCCTCCACTCCATAGGAACTGATCCAGAGTCAATGGAATGTTGGAAAATGACTGTCAACGCATCCACTATTTCCAAGGCCACCTCCTTAAGTACTCTGGGATGCAGTCCATCAGGCCCTGGGGATTTATCGGCCTTCAATCCCATCAATTTCCCCAACACAATTTCCCGGCTAATAAGGATTTCCCTCAGTTCCTCCTCCTTACTAGACCCCCCGACCCCTTTTATAACCGGAAGGTTGTTCGTGTCCTCCTTCGTGAATACCGAACCAAAGTACTTGTTCAATTGGTCCGCCATTTCTTGGTTCCCCGTTATGACTTCCCCTGATTCTGACTGCAGGGGACCTACGTTTGTCTTTACTAACCTTTTTCTCTTTACATATCTATAGAAACTTTTGCAATCCGTCTTAATGTTCCCTGCAAGCTTCTTCTCGTACTCCATTTTCCCTGCCCTAATCAAACCCTTTGTCCTCCTCTGCTGAGTTCTAAATTTCTCCCAGTCCCCAGGTTCGCTGCTATTTCTGGCCAATTTGTATGCCATTTCCTTGGCTTTAATACTATCCCTGATTTCCCTTGATAGCCACGGTTGAGCCACCTTCCCTTTTTTATTTTTATGCCAGACAGGGATGTACAATTGTTGTAGTTCATCCATGCGGTCTCTAAATGTCTGCCATTGCCCATCCACAGTCAACCCCTTAAGTATCATTCGCCAATCCATCCCAGCCAATTCACGCCTCATACCTTCAAAGTTAGCCTTCTTTAAGTTCTGGACCATGGTCTCTGAATTAACTGTTTCATTCTCCATCCCAATGCAGAATTCCACCATATTATGGTCACTCTTCCCCAAGGGGCCTCGCACAACGAGATTGCTAATTAATCCTCTCTCATTACATAACACCCAGTCTAAGATGGCCTCCCCCCTAGTTGGTTCCTCAACATATTGGTCTAAAAAACCATCCCTTATGCACTCCAGAAAATCCTCCTCCATCGTATTGCTTCCAGTTTGGTTAGCCCAATCTATGTGCATATTAAAGTCACCCATTATAACTGCTGCACCTTTATTGCACGCACCCCTAATTTCATGTTTGATGCCCTCGCCAACATCACTACTACTGTTTGGAGGTCTGTACACAACTCCCACTAACGTTTTTTGCTCTTTGGTGTTCTGCAGCTCTACCCATATAGATTCCACATCATCCAAGCTAATGTCCTTCCTAACTATTGCCTTAATCTCCTCCTTAACCAGCAATGCTACCCCACCTCCTTTTCCTTTTATTCTATCCTTCCTGAATATTGAATACCCCTGGATGTTGAGTTCCCAGCCCTGATCATCCTGGAGCCACATCTCCGTAATCCCAATCACATCATATTTGTTAACATCTATTTGCACAGTTAATTCATCCACCTTATTGTGGATACTCCTTGCATTAAGACACAAAGCCTTTAGGCTTGTTTTTTTAACATCCTCTGTCCTTTTAGAATTTTGCTGTACAATGGCCCTTTTTGTTCTTTGCCTTGGGTTTCTCTGCCCTCCACTTTTCCTCATCTCCTTTCTGTCTTTTGTTTTTGCCTCCTTTTTGTTTCCCTCTATCTCCCTGCATTGGTTCCCATCCCCCTGCCATATTAGTTTAACTCCTCCCCAACAGCACTAGCAAACACTGCCCCGAGGACATTGGTTCCGATTCTGCCCAGGTGCAGACCGTCCGGATTGTACTGGTCCCACCTCCCCCAGAACCGGTTCCAATGCCCCAGGAATTTGAATCCCTCCCTGCTGCACCATTGCTCAAGCCACGTATTCATCTGAGCTATCCTGCGATTCCTACTCTGACTAGCACGTGGCACTGGTAGCAATCCCGAGATTACTACTTTTGAGGTCCTACTTTTTAATTTAGCTCCTAGCTCCTTAAATTCATTTCGTAGGAACTCATCCTTTTTTTTACCTATGTCATTGGTACCAACGTGCAGCACGACAACTGGCTGTTCTCCCTCCCTTTTTAGAATGTCCTGCACCCGCAGGTCTCAGGCAAGTGTGAGACTCGAGAGCTGTGAAATAAAGGTGCAGGTCCTGAGTGACCTTGAATTTAGCATGTGCCTCGTGTAGGTCTGTACTGCAGGGTCAGGACTTTACAGGAACGAACGTTAAACTGAGGCTCCAATCGAGCCCGAGGGATTGCCTATGATGATGATGATTTACACAGGGCATTTCCATTATAGGTGGGGGCATAAGAATTTAGAATGGTAAAATAATTGACACAATTGTTACAAAAAACAGTGGGCCTGAAATTCCGATAGAGGTCTTCCCATGGGCAAACTAAAGAAAAAAGGTAAAAAAAACTGCGCACTTACCTGTTGCTGCTGCACCCGCTCGAACTTCCGAGCCTGAGGCCTTCACTCCTACGCATCGGAGCGCGTGCACTCCAGGGCTGGAGCTGTAGTCACATGGCTCTGGGCAGCCAATCAAGGTATAGTATTTTCTCATTCATGATAATGGGAACTCCGTAAGTTGGAGTTCCCATTATTATGAATGAGAAACCCCGCCCCCCAACATACAAAAAATCAATAAAAAATAGAAAAACAGACGACATATTTAAGAATCATTTAAATTAAAGTTATTATAAAAAAAATATTTTCCCGACTTTTTTTAAAGATGCCTTAAAATAAACTTACCATAGTGGGGAGGATTTTTAACAATAAAGTATGTTTTCATATGTGTTTATTTAATTTAATTTTAATGTTTTTATGTATTTTTAAACACTTGCACCTGAAAAAGCAGGCGTACAGGAACATTTTAAAGGACATTTGCTGGGCAAGATATTCGTAAGTATCGGAAATCTTGCCCTGCAAGTGTCCTTGCTCCCGATATGCGCGAGATCTGTCAAGCCAGAAACTTGACAGATCGGAAAAGCTGGTTTTCAGCGCATGCGCATTGCGCGCTGAAAATGGGCTTTTCCGATGCCTTCCCGGGTCCGTAGGAACTTTGTACAGACCCGGGACATCGGAATTTCAGGGCCAGTACAGAGGGATCTGGGGGTCCTTGCACATGAAACACAAAACGTTAGCATAGAGGTACAGCAAGTAATTAGGAAGTAATTAAAAATAAATAATCAGAATCTTATACGTTTCACTAAGATCACCTCTCATTCTTCTAAACTCCACTGAGTACTGGCTCAACTTGCTCAACCTTTTTTCATAAGTCAACCCCCTCATCTCAGAAATCAACTTTGTGAACCTTCTCTGAACTGCCTCCAATGTAAGTATATCCTTCCTTAAATACGGAGACCAAAACTGTACGCAGTACTCCAGATGTGGCCTCCAGTCACTGTTGTAATGTAGGCAGAAAATGTATTCACAGAAAGCTTCACTACATAACCAGATAATCTATTTTTAGTGATGTTGATTGAGGACAGCACGTTAAGTCCACTGCTCTTCTTCGAAATAGTACCATGGGAACTTTTGTCATTCACATGAGAGAACAGACGGGGCCTCAATTTAAAGTCTTATCCCAATGACAGCACCTCCAACAGTGCACCACTCCCTCAGTGCTGAACTGCAATGTCAGCCCAGATTTGTGTATGCACTGGAGAGGGATTTGAACCCACAACCTTCTGATTTAGATGCGAGAGTGCTATTCAATGAGCCATGGGTTACACTGGAAGAAGGTACACTAGCCCCTTTTTAGGTTAGAATAGAATAGAAAATAGGTGCAGGAGTAGGCCATTCAGCCCTTCGAGCCTGCACCACCATTCAATAAGATCATGGCTGATCATGCAACTTCAGTACCCCATTCCTGCTTTCTCTCCAATTCCCTTTGATCCCTTTAGCCGTAAGGGTCACATCTAACTCCATTTTGAATATATCTAACGAACTGACCTCAACAACTTTCTGTGGTAGAGAATTCCACAGGTTCACAATTCTCTGAGTGAAGAAGCTTCTCCTCATCTTGGTCCTAAGTGGCTTACCCCCTATCCCTGCTTCTGGACTTCCCCAACATTGGGAACATTCTTCCTGCATCTAACCTGTCCAATCCCATCAGAATTTTATATGTTTCTATGAGATCCCCTCTCATTCTTCTAAATTCCAGTGAATATAAGCCTAGTCGATCCAGTCTTTCTTCATATGTCAGTCCTGCCATCCTGAGAATCAGTCTGGTGAACCTTCGCTGCACTCCCTCAATAGCAAGAATGTCCTTCCTCAGATTAGGAGACCAAAACTGCACACAATATTCAAGGCGTGGCCTCACCAAGGCCCTGTACAACTGCAGTAAGACCTCCCTGCTCCTGTACTCAAATCCTCTCGCTATGAAGGCCAACGTGCCATTTGCCGCCTTCATCGACTGCTTTACCTGCATGCCAACTTTCAATGACTGATGTACCATGACACCCAAGTCTCGTTGCACGTCCCCTTTTCCTAATCTGTCACCATTCAGATAATATTCTGCCTCCCTGATTTTGCCAACAAAGTGGATAACCTCACATTTATCTACATTATACTGCATCTGCATGCATTTGCCCATTCACCTAACCTGTCCAAGTTACCCTGCAGCCTCTTAGCACCCTCCTCACAGCTCACACTGCCACCCAGCTTAATGTCATCTGCAAAATTAAGGTTGAGGCCTTGTGACTCACAGATTGGTACAATAATGTGAGTCCTGACCAATTATTACAGAAAGTTATGGTCAATGCAGTTGGTGAAGCCTATTCTGGAGTCCGGTTGGAAATCTTTCACTACAGCATTCTGGCATCTACTGAGGAAGTGCTGTGCCATTCAGACATGGGGAAGCAATCTTTCTGAGGCTTCAAAGTCAGAAAGGCAATGGCAGATTTAGAAGTGGATTCTGTTCCCCTGTGAAGGGCTTCTGTGGCAAGACTGTATCTAAGCAACCCTTTGATCCCCTCTTCACCCACTGTTAGTCAACTCTATGCACGACCTCTCACCTCCTATTGGCATGACATCATCAGCTCAGTTGCAATGTATGCTGGGAGTTGCATGCCAGTACCATTGTGCAGTTTCATTATGATTTGTGTTCATTTCGGACCTTCCAGAATCACCTTTGATAAATAGTATAAACGCTATCCCATTCACAGCATCTGATAAGCAAATATATACTGTTGGTCACAGATGTCAAAAAGTAATCATGCTGTTGCCTACATAAAAACAGAAATAAATATACTCGGTATACCCATAATATCCTCAATGACACCGCACCCAAGTAAAGAGCATTCCTTCTGTCACATCTGAGCAGGGTCTATTTAAAATGTGTAAAAATAGTAGCTCAACTTAACAGCTAATTTAAAATGGAGGTCTACTCTCAAGACAGAGAGTAAAATTAATTAGGTTTTATTTACATTAGCAGAATTTCAGCAATGCAACAGAATCCAGTAAAGTGTATTGGAGTCGGCAGTGTGACGTTTACAATAAGAGGCAACAAGGTTATTCCAGAGTTTAATGGTTTTAGTTTCATTCCGATGTGCACTGTCTCTTTAAATAAGCAAATAGTGTGGGGTGTTTTGCACACATGCCAGGTTTGGACCCATGCTGTGAGCCATTTCCCAACAGCCTCCTGAAGCTGTTGGATAGGCTTTACTGGCTGCATTCATTGTCTGCCTGGAGTGCATCACTTGTGATTTGGGCCTCCGAGCAGAATGGCATGTTATTGCCAACAATAAGATTTTATGAGAAAAGCAGATGGGACAGATTGTAAATGTAATTGGTGCATAGAATTCTATTTGTGCGAGAGAATGGGGTGCATAGAGAGAGGCTGCTTTTTTTCATAAATCTAATGAATTAGTGGAAGTGACTGGAATTCGCCAGGTCTGGGTTTGCTCGGTGGATACAACAGGCTGTTGCTTGATGTTACACAGTTATTACATTTGCTATTACTTCACCTCAGTAACTCCCCTACCTGGTAATCCTTACCAAAGCTATCCATGGAAGGTATCACATTAAGGTGGGGCTCCAACCCCAAAAATATAGGTTGGACAGGGGGGACAATTGATGGACAAGTCAGTCCATATGATGCTCTGATTCACCTCCTTGTGGTTGAGAGACTGAATAAAGTTTCAAAAGCTAGGACAGATATGAAAGTCAAGAGTAAGCAGAGAACTCGAGCAGAACCACAATGAACCGAGGGGCTGATTCTCTTCTACTTTGCGCCCGAGGCAGATTTCTTTTCCAGGCTCAAAGCAGAGGAAAAGGGAGCAGGGCCCAGTGATTGCTGGGTTCCACCCTCCACAAAAAGCTCTTTCCCACCCACCCTGAGCCACTTTCCTCCCATTTCCCTACCATCCTGTCTTCCTTACTCTCTCCCTTCCACGCACCCATTCTATGAGGCGCTGCTCTTTCTCCACTTCGCCTCTCCTGGCTCCTCGCTGCGGGCCAAACAGTTGCAAGATTAGGAGTTCGAGTCCATCTTCTTTGGATCCGTGAGGAAAGCAGCAGTGGCAGAGGGGAGTCCGGAGCAGTGGTGAGTGACCAATCGAGAAGCGGGGGGCGGGTGCTGCAGTCTCCGTGGGTGGGAAAGACAGATGTGCGGTGCAGATTTGGTGTGTGGGGGAGAAATCATTATAGCGCAGGAATGGGCGGTAACTTTAGAAAAGTTTGAGATTTAGCGCCAGGCGCTAATGAATCACGCTGCACACAAAATTAAGTCTCATTGCTCAAAAACAGGATTGGAACGCTAAATCAAGGAATGGCCTCACTCAGTGTCAAACAATATCAGGTGTAGTCTAATCGCAAGTCATCATTGCCACAAACTCTTAAAGGGGAGGTTCATTGATGCTGCAGAACCTCATTCTAGTGTAGCACTTTGATAGGTTGCGAAAATAAAAATGTCACACATTTTTAGTAGCTAGAACACTCCGGAGACTATACAACCTTTAAATGACAAGGAAGCAGTGAAATAGCACTAACCTGACAGCTGCGACTCATTATACATGATCCCTTTAAGTAGCACCCCCTGGAGCCAGCATCTGCCTACTTAATTCCTCATCTCCCTCTCCCTCTCCCTCTGTCGGGACGAGGCAATAAGGCAGGGGCCGTAATGAATTTTGCAGAGCAGGCGCCCAGTGAACATTGCACGCTCACTGACGTCACGATCTGCCAGGCGTTGAAGTCCCCAGCGCTAACTCATAGTGGGTGGGCTGGATTTAGTGCGCGTCGCTGGATTCGCTTCGCCGTGGTGCTACTGCCTCAACGCCCAGTTAGTGCTCCCGCCAGGAGGTGCTAATGTACTGAATTTTCCCCCCAATGACTTTTAGGGCTGGATTCAGACGTGAAGATTTGAATAGGCCTGGTCTAGAATGGAGTGAGTTGTAAAGGGAAGTCATAGAAAAGAAAGAAACGACTCACATTTACCCAGCACCAACCATGACCTCAGGACATCCCAAATGCTTCACATCCAATAAAGTACTTTTTACAGTATAGTCACTGTTGTGATGTAGAAAATGCAGGAGCCAATGTGCGCACAGCAAGCTCCCATCAACGGCAATGGGATATTAGCCAGATAATCTGTGTTAGCTGATTGAGGGATAAATATTGACCAAGACACCAGGGAGAACGCCACTGCTTTTTTTTTTTTACGTCAGCCTGAGAGAGCAGATAGGGCCTCAGTTTAACATCGCATCTGAAACACAACACCTCTGACCAGTGCAGTGCTCCCTCAGTGCTGGCACTTGTCACTGCACTGAGTGTCCACCTGAATTTTGTGCTCAGGACCCTGGGGTATGAACCCATAACCTTCTGACTCCGGCGAGAGTGTAACCCACTGAGTCACAGATGACAAATCGATTCAATGATACAATTGGACATTTTTCTGAAGCACGAGTGGTCAGATTGGTGCGGAGAGAAAGTGGGTTTGCGAGGAGCCACAAAACTAGGAAGGCTTCCTGGACCTTGTAGCTATTTTCTGTTATTAAAATCATATTTTCTAAAATCAACATTGGAGCTCCCATCGACCTGTTCACAAACTCTAGTGAACAGCATATCCCTCCATATCTTTGAACTCTGTTGAATGACAAAATTTCAGAGTCAAATATGTTGATAATGAGAATATTATGATAGTTATTAAAAAAGGAATTTACTTCTAATTTAAAACAAACATGCTTATACCAGGAAGAGGGATTTTGACAGGTTTGTAATGGTGACTGGCTGGCACTGGGCAGCAGTATTTGGTGTGTACGATAGTTGTCAGCTTCACTCAGTGTGCACTTGGTTTTTCAGAGAATACGAGATCTGGAAGATAAAACTGATGTTCAGAAACGGCAAATCAAAGATCTAGAGGAAAAGGTGAGTTTGTCAGTCACCACCCACTTTCTGCCTTTTTCTTAATGGGAGAGGCACGTTCTTATACCAATTGGGCTCATTTTACGGAGAGCTCATATCAGGGATTCAGCCAGAGAGCACAGCAAGCCCTGGTGGATATTTCGGTCATCATCAACGGAGAATCCTGAGGATTCTGCTGACCTGGACTTCATGATATGTTCTCCAAACTCCCTGATATTCTGTGCTCAGTCACCCCTCAGATGTTGGCGTAATGCACTTTAATACAGCCACAAGACGCATGCCATCCCTTGCAAGGAGTAAAATAAAACCAAAAAAGAATGGTGTGATAATGGATGCCTCTTTCACAATGCGGAAACATGTATATTAATTGCCTAACTTTAGTATCCTTGATTAGTTTGCCCAACAACTGTTAAATGATGTTCTAATGTCCTTGGACATTAATCTAACTGTACAAATGAATGCGTGCAGTGTTTGTCAGTGCGAATAACTGTTGTGCAGTGTGTTTTTAACATTGTTCCACACATGTTGCTTGTATCATAACTCTACTTGCTCTAAACATTTTGCTCTTCTTCTATCTTTCCATTTTCTTTTCCGTCTGCAGTTTCTGTTTTTATTTTTGTTTTTCTCCCTTGCCTTTATCCTTTGGCCTTGATGTCAATGAGACTTCCTAATGAAGGTAAGTGACTCTATACAAGTCCTTCTGTTGATATTGGACTGATGAACAACTGTAAGAATGAACTGAATCTGACACTTTTATTTTTACATTTTTATCCCCCTTTCAGATCTCCTCCCCCTCCCCCCCCCCCCCAAATTCAGGAACGTAGGCAGACAACGAGCTCCTCGGCCTCCGCATGATGCTCTTGATCCACCTTGTTAAAAGGGGGCTTGAGAGGGACGTGGCTAACTGGCCTTCAATTCATGTGGAAGAGGACATGTCTTCTGCTTGCCACCTACCTCTGGCAGCACAGAGAAGACAAGGAGCCCACATCCCAAGACAGCGCTCCAATTGGCAATTGACATGGAGGGCTGCCTAAGATCTCCATTATCATTCTAGTTTTTTTTTGTGAGATGGCTGGAAAATACATTTACAAAATGCTTTGATTAACTCCTTCAAAAAACACACCATTAAATAACAGGTTAGGGACAGGATTTGAGTCAAAAGTAGACAGAAATAATCCAATATTCCACATAACTCAATGCTTCCTGGGACACTGGGAATATTGTCTCAGTAAAGAAGCCAACCAGGGTACAAATTATAGAGATTCTGAGATTTGATCAATATTCTCAAGTTACCTCAGGGAGTTCAGAGAAAATGTGACGACCTTTCCCTTGGGAGAGTAAAGGAATGGGCCGAGTTCATGTTGTGGTGGATTGCTGGCTGTGTATGGTACAGGCTTGATGCCAGATGGCCTATTCTCATTCCACAATTTCAATTGTTACTGAGATATAAAATCCATCCCTGAACGTGGACAAATTTTCCCTTTGAAACATTTGAATTGTTGTGTAAAATTCTATTCCAATGGATTTTCTACCTGCATGTTGTTTTACCAGCTTCTGGTTACAAAGTGCCTTGGCAGAGTCCTGGGAACCAAGACACATTTCCATACTGATTGTTAGGGAAAGTGCAGAAAATGTGCTAAAGCTAAACCTTATCCATTACTTGCTCATGAGGCAGTACTCACAAGTTCAATGAGCACTCTGCTGTCAAAAGAAGTCTAAAGGAAACATTTTCTTTACCTTTATCGCTGCATAGGAACAATTGGACAAGGGTATTGTTTCTTTTCAATTTCCCCTCCCTCTTTGTCCTGAAGAAGTTTCCTCACTGGGATATAGTTTCATGGGTAGTGGTCACCCCTCCAGTACATCAGCCAAGTGGCCATTTTTCATGTGAGACCTTTGGCAGGGTTCTGCTGCAATGGACATCAAAGCTGAAGACAACTCATCCTCACCTGGTGGCCACACATTTAGACTTTCAGTAGGTTGCTGGAGCAGTGCTGTTCCAGTTGCTGTACAGTGACAAAAGATGGGAGGTCTAACGATTTTCAGTGTGAGGTGGAGCACTAAGGGAGGCATTACACGCCTCTCTTAGGGCGCTAGGCTGGCTGAGCAAGCAAAAATCCCAAGCTAAACATTAGGCCTGGGAGCGCTCTGAGAGAGGCCTGGGGAGAAAAATGAAAACCTGAAAAAAACCACCAAAAACATTCCCAATACACGGGCCATGCCACCACGTCATAAATCGTAAAAAAAAAAGAAAAAACAACCACACGTACCTGAGGTGGACATTACTTGCCTCACTGCAGCCGGTATAGGTCAGACCGCCCGTTTTCACAGGCGGTCACAGCAAGGCGCACAACACGGTATTACGGGTCAGGTGGGACTCAAAAATCGAGCTGCTGTCGCAACCAGGATTGTTGCACACTGGCTCGCCTCTTCTGGGAGGTAATGCTCTGCTCCCCGCCGAGACCGCCCCCAAAAACCCCAGCGGGGCGCAAGAAGCTGGCCGCCCGCCCAGAAGAGCTCACCGCCGCCATTGCCGCACCTCCGGGGCGAAAACCGAGGCAGGCAGCAGCGGAATATCCAGCCAATCATTTTTCAATGTTCTCGATGTAGTTGAGCAATTACTACCAGAGCTCATTTGATCCTTTGCAGTCTTTTCTTGATAATATTTTAAATGCCACAAGATAAAGATTCTTGGCTAAATATACAGACCGTTCTTAAAATGTTGCTGCCCTCGTGTGAATTGCAATCTAAAGGAGATTGCCTATCACAGGATGGACAGTTTATTGTAAGCTGCAATCAAAGACAGTTGTTGAGCAGAGTGACACCACAACATAGCTTAATATAGGAAATAAGGGGGAGAAATTGGCTTGGTTTGCACCTCCTGTTAGCACCTGCGGGGGCGGTAATGGAGCGCTAAGTGGTTACCGATCAGGCGCAGCGAAATCACCAACACCCGCGAACTTCCTTGGCAGTTTTGCGCAGGTGCTAACACTTACCGCCTCGCTCTCTTGCACCCCAGAGATCGTTATGCCATCTGGTGTACAGCGCCCTGTTACCATCCCGGATGTAATATTTGCCCCCACCTCCTGCAGCATCGCCGGGCATCAACAACGGTAGCTACAGGAGGGCTTGTCACCTCGGATGGCCGCTTGGGGAGCGCTAATTAAAGGCAGTAGTGTTCAGGTAGGGCAAAATTTAATGATGCCCCCAGTGTAGTGTATTTTGCTTTTTTTGGACTCCGTGATTGCTCAGTTCTGCTTGGGGCTGCAATGGATGTAGCACAGGACCCGTGGCCCAACACAGGCAGCAGGAAAATTCAGTCACCCCAGCATTGGCCCTTCGCTTTAAGGGGGAAGGAAAGGAGCCTGTACAAACGGCAGCACTACACAGAACACTGAGCAGCGCTCTGCCAGTACCACCCCTCTCACTCCTCTCAGCGCACTCAGATAAATGATAGTGCTTGATTTAGTGCTCCACTTACCTCTTGGAGCGCTAAAACATTTGCGCCATTGATACTTTTGTGCTTCCACAAAAGTTATCGCCCCAAATGGGGTGCTACGCTATTTCTAGCCCTAATAATTTTCTCTGATGGGAATTTTTTTCTCCACAGTATAACATGAAACTCCCATGGAATCTAATTGGTATTCTGAGTAATTCAAATCACATTTCTCTACTGTTATTTACCTTCAAAGCTCTGTGCCAAACAGGCAGGGTCCAGAATTTTCACATTTCTTGTCAAGAAAGAAAAATGACTAATAGACTGTGAAATGTCTTCCACTTGCCATAAAAAAATGATGCTGAGACACAGATTCTGTGTTAGAGTGTTTGAACTCTTTCTTCAATCAGGTATCTAACTAAAACCACAGCTGTATAATAAAAGGCTCAAATTGTGGAAAACTCAATATTTCCACCAGCATCTCTATAGAGAAAAAGACACATTAGCATGGTGAATGCAGAAAGTTTGTTAGAAGTGGAATCACACTGAAGGTTACACAATCCTGAACATAATGGAAGGAGAGTGCAAGGGAAAAGCAGATCGCAGATAAAGGAACGGGGACAGCATTGAAGTACGAAGCAACCAAAAATCGCAACTGAGAGAATCAGAACAACTCGGGTTCCTAGAAGAGAAGTGGCAGTGAATCAAAAGACAGGAAGAAAGCAAATGTGAGGTAAATTTTCCACAGGGATTCTCCTGATCTCCTGATGTAACTTCGGCGGAAGATCAGCGAAAATCCTGGACAAAACGGCATACACGACCATACTGTGGGAGTTCCTGCCCATCTCCCACTGAAGTTACGGCAGGAGATTGGTGAGAATCCCCGTGGAAATGTTACCCATGTATATTTTGCTCATGACTGGAAGATATTGGCTAATTCTACAACTGTTTTCATACATCTGCACTCAGCTGGGTTGTCCAGAATACTGCCATGGTGATGAGATTGCTGGGATAGGGAGGGAGTTATTCCCACTGCGCTTGTTTACTGCAGTGCCAGGGAAAATTAAACTGCCAGTCACTTTTTCTGCTAGCTTGTGCCAAGTTGGCCTGGTACAATCCCTTTCTCAATCCAACATCCAACCCCCCCCACTCCCTATGGTTGCTTTGCATGAACAAGATATTGATGGGTTGGGCGGAAAATTTTCTCCAGAGGTGCAGCCAGTACCTTGTGCATCTTTTCTTATTCCTACTCCACTATGAAATGAACAGTACAAGAACCTTGATGGCTTTTCAAAGACTGTTGTAACAAAATTCTATCGCTGTAGAGATTGGACTGATGGATATTAGTCAATGCCTTTTTTTGTACTCTTGTTATGTTTCCTAAATTTTGGAACCAGCAGCCTGGAGTTTCAGGTCTGACATCCACAGCATTCCGACATCTTCAACAAGTCTTCAGGCAGATTCCAAACTCAAATTAGTTAATACCCCAGATACATTTGACGAGATTCTCACCGCATGTGGTGCAGCCATTATAGTGCATGGCCAATAAGCAGCTGCCTTTTTCGGGCAGAGTGGCAAGAAACGTCCGATTCACAATTCTTTTGTTTTTGCTGACAATGAATCCAATCCATGTTTCTATTTTTATCTATAAATTGTTATCTCCTAATTGAGAGTGGCTTGTAGGACAACTGCTCATCTGTTCTCCAGCAATCCAGATGGGAAGTAATATGTGAGAGGTGGGCACCAGAGGGACTGGAGTGCATCATAGCCCTGGAACAGAATTTAAATTTCATTTGGTAAAGTTCCCAGTTAATTTGGAATTTGTGGGTTCTGGTGCCCTTAAAAAAGAGGGTTACTTGATTTTAAAGTTCTTACAAAAATAGTTGGGAGGTAATATGCAGCCACTTGACAGTAATGTGTTCTTCTAATCTCTGATAGCCTCGTGGAGAGGGGTTGTGACAGGCATGGGTTAGTATAATCCTTCGTAGTTTAATGGATTTAACTATGAAACTTCAATATGGGTAAGGATTCAGTGCCTGGTGATTGTTGGAGAGGTGCAAATTGCCTTGTGATATGTTGATTGTTCCTTGATTGAGAACGTTTCCATCTGATTTCTGGCAGTTTAGAGGGAAAGATGTGGCCATGTAGTCATTTACCTGGCCAAAAGTCAAAAAGGAAATCATTCTTATCCATGGCTCTTACTATAATTAAATATTATATAACAGTTTCACCAACACTTTGGAACATTGGTACAAACTGCTGCCATTTAGCCTGGCCTCCAAGAGTTCGACTTTGGGCTTCTGTGTAATATTAGTCCCAAAATTCCAGACCCATCATAGGCAAAGCAGAACCTAATGTCCAGATCTACTGCAGACCTGTTCCTGATTATGACTGACATCTCTGACCCGCAATATCCCATCACGTAACTAGATTCTATCCCCACATTGTCAGATAAACGTGCAGTTAAAAATCTGAAGAGTAGAAATAAGGGACATGAGTGTAACATTTGTGATAAGAGAGCTTAATGCTGGCTTTGTATCTAATATGTTCTCTTTGAATTTCTCCAAGAAGCATCATTATGAGAATATTTTGCATTTTGCAGGGTGCTGGATGGTTAAAATGCTTCCAAGTCAGTAAAGAGTTGATGTTGAATCACCCTGCAGCTGGAACTAACGGAAGTGAAGGAAAGCAGCAAAGATTATGCCTGAAGTCGTCTGCCTTCTTTGCCAGAACCATTACCCAAGATTTATTTTGCTCGACTCTCCCTATTGAAGAAAGTCGCAAGCTAAAGTACCTACTGCATTTAACTGCAACTGCATCACAAATTAAGAGTATTTTCAAGCAAAATAATACCACATTAATGGCAACGATATACAAAAAGAAGTGTCTTAGACATAGAACCAAAGTGAAGAAAAGCAGCTTATCCCTGCTGTGCAGGGGAATATTAAAATCACTGCATTCAGGACTAAAGGGTGGAAAAATCACAAAGGGAATAACTGACAATTACAAATTTGTAATCAAATTTCTCAGAGAAAAACCTACTAGCAGTGATGAAGAACAGAACTGAAAACCATACAGGGTTAAAGGACATCATATAGAATTACAGGGATTCTATTTATTTCTTCAGCAATGGTATCACTGATGAGGGCATTTCTTGACCAAGGAAGACGTAATAAGTTATTAGGAAGAAAGCAAGACTGGGTGAAACTTGGGGACTAAAGAGCTAACTAAACCTCTGTGGGGAACTTAGTCGTTCATTGGGAGAAGCATACCTGAAGACCCAGACGTTGAGGAGCCGCGGTAACTTTTATGTGAACTGTTGTGTAAGTTTACGATGATTCAAGATCTGTCAATCTAGGTCCTTCCCTCATAGCTGCGAATTTATTAACTCATTCATCATTACTTATTCCCAACCTTCAAATGAAGCTGGCCTTTCAGCCAAACTAACCGTCAGTGGTAAAATCATGCAGTTCGCTTTTCATTACATTACAGTGGACTTAAAGTTAGGTTGCCAAGGTCTTCATGATATTCTTCCAATTGAGTAACTTCCTTTCCCATATTTCTGAAGAACATATGTTTACATTATCTGTGCAGACAACTTTCTGTATCACTATCATGGTTAGTGGAGAGGCAATTGGGTAAAAAGGTTAATTCTACTCTGAGCTTCCAGCACTCCCTCCATTCAATTCATGTGACACTTTTTTTGTTTCCCTCTCATTGCAATCTATGGGCCCATTTATTTAGGCCACTTCATTTGTCACAGCATTGCTTTTATTTATTTTTTCGTATAAATTATGGAGAAATGATCTAGTTCAGGAAGCGGAGTTCCTGTGTAGGGACCACCCATGTATATTTTGTCATAAGGGTGGCATTTCCACATGAAATGAGTAGGTTGAAGAGGTATTATTTATAGATGTCAGGGAGAGAAGATGTAACCCAGGCGGCTTGAGTATGTGGCGATATTAAGAGCAAATTAATGACTAGAAAACCATAGAGAAATGGTCCAAGTTATACTTAATTGAAATAAGAATGAGTAGTGCAATGAAAGGAATTACTTTGTCTCTGATATAAATGGGAGCTTTCATTAGTGCATAGGGCACAAGAATTGGGAAATGAAAGCCATGTTTTATAGAGCAGTCCTGGATCCTCTTCGACGAGGAGATCTCCGCTCCCATTCCTAGATATCTTTTGTTGCATTGTGCTCCTCCTTTTCATTTTGAGATTTGTTTGTCTTCCTGGAGTATTGTTTTACATAGAAACATAGAAATTTACAGCGCAGAAGGAGGCCATTTTGGCCCATCGTGTCTGCGCTGGCCGACAAAGAGCCAAATGGCCCTCGGTCAGCAGCCCTGAAGGCTACATATAAAACTATGAACAATGAACAATGGCGGACAGGTAAAGAGCATCTGGCCCAACCAGTCCACCCCACACAATTGCAATACCCCATGTATCGCAACATTTTACACTCCACCCCACCCGGAGCCATACGATGGGTACTTGCTGTGCTCGGAATCTTTCTCCAGCTTGCTTCGATTTGCTTTTGTGTTTTCTGCTTTCTTTTCATACCAAGGGCTGCTGATGACAATGTTCAGTTAACAGTGGAACTGAGTCTTAAATCAAAGTATTCCTAGAGCAGAAGATTGAATTGCTTGAAAATGGGATTGAAACACATAGTTCAGATGCTGGCTATGTTCGTATGGCTGATAGCTGCCTTGGACTGAGCACCCAATTGCAACACTGATGAGTTCTACCTGCTCTGCAATGTCACTGTACGTAAGTCCTTGTGATGGTAGAAGGTTCCACTTCAGGCAGTTGGAGCTGAGGAAGCGAAAAACTGAGGATGTCCAGGCCTTAAAATTTACATCAACAAGCAAAGATAAAGGGGGAAAAATTCAAGGCATTTGCGGGGGACGCTAACGGGGCGCAAATGACTTTTCGCCCGGGCACGGCACCGCTAATGACATCCGTGAAATTCCACGGGAGTTTAGCAGCGGCGGTAACCGGTAGTGCCCCGCTCCGCTACACCGGCGACGGCGTCATCACTGTGCACGGCGACCCGTTTTCGCCCCGCCGTGAAAATTCGGGAGCGCCCTGGAAAGCTGCGGTGGGCGGAGCCAGTGACAGCTTCATGCTATAGGCCGCTCGCGGGGCAAAATTTAAAGCAGAGGTGGTGTAGAGGATGGAGATAGATCATCTGCTAGTAGTTCAATCATAAGTGGTATTAAGTCAGATAGTCCCAATAATGTACTGCAGTGCTATCTATGTAAGGAAAATCAAGCTTGAATGTTGTACTCTAGCAGAGAGGTGGGGAGAGACTGTTTCCTTGCCAAAGTTTGCACAAAATGGCTGCTCACAAAACTAACATATAGAAAGAAAGAAAGACTTGCATTTATATAGCGCCTTAAACAGCCTTAATACATCCCAAAGTGCTTTACAGCTAATGGAGTACTTTTGAAGTGTAGTCACTGTTGTGATGTGGGGAAACATGGCAGTCAATTTGTGCACAGCAGGATCCCACAAACAGCAATGAGATAATGAGCAGCTAACCTGTTTTAATGTTGGTTAAGGGCTAAATAATTGCCAGGACACCAGGGAGAACTCCCTTGCTTTTCTTCGAATGGGATATTTTACATCCAGCCGAGAGGGCAGATGGGGCCTGGGTTTAATTTCTCACCCGATAGATGGCACCTCCAACAGTGCAGTCCTGATGTTCTCCCCAGTGTGCTGGCCAACATTTGCCCCTCAACCATATAAACATATAGAACAGATGATTTGCTCATTATCACATTGCTGTGTGTGGGAGCTTGCTGTGCGCAAATTGGCTGCCGTGTTTCCTACATTACAACAGTGAATCCATTTCAAAAAGTATTTCATTGGTTGTAAAGCGCTCTGGGACGTCCTGAGGTTGCGAAAGGCGCTATATGAATGCAAGTTCTTTCTATTACATGTAACTTTGCAGCTATTTTATCTTCTGTCAGTGGCTGGAGCATCGCTTCAATATTTTAATTTTGGCATTGATGCTTTACTGCACAGTGTTGACAGAGAATGGATATCTGTGGTGAAACAGACTGACTGCATGCGAAAAACAATTCAGGAGATTGCATTGATTTTACACAACTGCAGTCCTGAGAGCCTGGGCCTGACTAATCTAGCGGTGGTGGCAGTAAGCTATTAGTACTTGTCTGGGTGCTCGGTAGAAAGTGGGCTTACTGGGAAGAGATCCTTTCAAGTTTCTGCCCATTTCCTCCTTGCTTCATTTCTTTTCCTTCTAATTGTTTCAATCTTGATGCTACCTTATAATGTGGGTCTTGGTTCAGCCCCCTCCCCTCCCCCGTACCACATGACCTGACTGACCAGTGGCGCAGATTTGAAGCACTTTTTGTCACTGCTGGCCCACATTCCATGCTTAAGCGACCTTAGGGTTGCCAACCCTCCAGGATTGACCTGGAGTCTCCAGGAATTACAGATTAGTCTCCGCACAACGCTGCGAAGAACCTGCGGGGAAAATAAAACCACGGGTTTAAAAGAATTGTGCCCATTTCATTTTCTTTGAACGTTTTTGTTTATTAGTTGTCAAAAATATTGGAGATGCGAAAAAAGGATGTTTGACTGGACGGGGCGATTGGAGGCCAGAGGTCGTGTGGTGAAATCTCCAGAGCTACGTCCAGTTGAGTTGGCAACCCTCAGTGAGATGCATGAGGAAGGGAGAAGTGATAGAAAACTGAAAAAGAAAGGAAGGTTTATTTTTTCGTCAACTGTTTCACTGATCCATCTTGAAGTCAAATCTCTGCCCCCCCAAAACGATTAGCAATGTACGCTGGGCTTCCAGAGTCTGCCGTTCCCCCTCCTCCACACCAACAGCTACTTCCAGTCATGAATGAGTTAAGACATTCGGCAAGAATTAGGTGAATGATGAAAACTTGAATTAAGATATTATTTTGCAAAACTTAATTAAGTAATTAAAATGATAGCTTGCAGAAACTCTACCACAGACCCCTGGATTAATATCCAAGGGGTCGCCGAACAGATGTAACAAAATGTATTAATGTGTAGAGGAATATTAATGCCATGTTATGTTTATGAACGGTTATTTTTTTAATTTATTATCAGGACACTATTTAAACAAGTATTTAGTTGGAGTTTGTATAAAGAAATAAAAACATGAGTTTTCCTATATTCCTGCAGTAATCTGCCTCTTCTCTTCGTTCATTCGAACCCTATTCTGTCTCCTGTGAGTATCCTGTGTGTGTCTGGTCAATACTCTGCAGATCTATCTGTAAGAATTGGTGCTTTAGGAACTGGGTTGTGGATATTTAATCTGAGCACTCTTTAATTCAAGACAGTTAATAAGGTAACTAAATAAGTATAAAATATACTTAATGTTATTGAAACATATAAAATTCTGGGGTGCTTGACAGGGTAGATGCAGAGAGGATGTTTCCCCTAATAGGGGAATCTAGAACTAGGGGGCATAGTTTCAGAATAATTGAAAACGGAAATGTAGAGGAATTTCTTCTCTCACACGATCGTAAATCTTTGGAATTCTCTGCCCGAGAGAGCTGTGGAGGCTGGGTTATTGAATATATTTAAGGTGGAGATAGACAGATTTTTGAATGATAGGTGAGTCAAGGGGAGCGGGCAGGGAAGTGGAGTTGAGGCAAGGATCAGACCAGCCATGATCTTATTGAAAGGTGGAGCAGGCTCGAGGGGCCAAATGGCCTACTGCTGCTCCTATTTCTTATGTTCTTATAAACAGCAAATGCTGGAAATACTCAGCAGTCCAGACAGTATTTGTGTAGAGAGAAGCAGAGTTAAGTAGCTGGATGGGTGAAGATACAGAGGAGGAGAAGATCCCAGGTTCGACTCTGTCTGAGTTGGGTTAGTTATCCACATGCAGGGCAGGTGATGGGGCTCTGCAATTGTTTCCCGGGATAGTGAAGGGAAAGGTAAATAAACCAGGAATTCCACTGCTGATTCCTTGCCCGAAATGCAGTCTGAAAGGAGAGCTGATGTCCGGTGGGAATAGGATTAGGTTGGCCTGCCATGCCCTCCACAGTTGAATATCCTGATGACATTCATGACCTAAGGCCACAGCTAAAGAATGGCCAAGGAGAGTGCCAGGGCTTGTGTACCATTGTACCACAGCAAGAGTCGGTGCCTTCAGGAGACAAGGGAAGAAAACTGCCCTTAAAAATTAACCATTTTAGGACTAAGTGAGGCAAAATTTCTTCACTGAGAGGGTTGTGTGGAATTCCCTACCCTAGAGAGCTGTGGATGCTCAGTCGTTGAGTATATTCAAGACAGAGAGTGATAGATTCTGAGGAAATCAAGGGATATGGGGATCAGGCAGGAAATTTTGAGGTCGATGATTGGCAGAGCCGGCTCGAGGGGTAGACTGTACAACAATTGCTTAATTTACCACAGCTCGCAGGAACCAAACCCAAAAGCGAAAATGCAAAGTTACTGGTGGGTTTTATTTAAAGCGATTAATATAAGATGATTACTGGAGTGAGGATCTCAGAATAAGGGGCCGCCCATTTAAAACAGAAATGAGGAGGAATTTCTTTCAGAGGGTTGTAAACCTGTTGCTGCCTCGGAGAGCTGTGGAAGCTAGGACATTGAATAAATTTAAGACAGAAAGAGACGGTTTCTTGAGCAATAAAGGGTTATGGGGAGCGGGCAGGGAAGTGGAGCCAAGTCCATGATCAGATCAGCCATGATCTTATTGAATGGCGGAGCAGGCTTGAGGGGCCGTATGGCCTTCTCCTGTTCCTATTTCTTATGTTCTTATGAGGATCTTATTGCAGCCATATATAACAGGAGCAAGAGTATGCTTCAAAGGGAACCCATGGAAAATCAGAGTGCTCCACCATTGTCGACTATGGGATGTGTGTCCTGGCATGCTACATTACCTGTGATCTGTGGGTCATCTATGGCACGTGGGTATTTGTACCATCATTGCAATATTATTCTCGATTATTCAGGATTCAGTTATCAGTCAAAACAAAACATTACCATGAGCTGTCAATATATCAAATTAATTGTTGCACTAAATGTTTGCTGTTCTTGTGGTGCAGAATTTTTTAGAAACATTGTCACCAAGGATGCCTTATAATCAATTTGTGTCCATTTAATCCCTGGTTAGACTATTCAGGAGGGGGTAAATGTGTGACCATTTAATCCTTGGTTAGACTATTCAGGAAGGGGTAAGTGTGTGACCATTTAATCCCTGGTTAGACTATTCAGGAGTGGGTAAGTGTGTGACCATTTAATCCCTGGTTAGACTATTCAGGAGTGGGTAAATGTGTGACCATTTAATCCCTGGTTAGACTATTCAGGAAGGGGTAAGTGTGTAACCATTTAATCCTTGGTTAGACTATTCAGGAATGGGTAAGTGTATGACCATTTAATCCCTGGTTAGACTATTCAGGAGTGGGTAAGTGTGTGACCATTTAATCCCTGGTTAGACTATTCAGGAGTGGGTAAGTGTGTGACCATTTAATCCCTGGTTAGACTATTCAGGCATGGGTAAATGTGTGACCATTTAATCCCTGGTTAGACTATTCAGGCATGGGTAAATGTGTGACCATTTAATCCTTGGTTGGACTATTCAGGAAGGGGTAAGTGTGTGACCATTTAATCTTTGGTTAGACTATTCAGAAGTGGGTAAGTGTAGGGGGAATTTTAATTTGGGATAAAGGCTGGGATGTGGGGGTGGTCGATTTTTCAATCCTCCCACCTCCGTCTCCCAATCGTGACAGCGTAGGGCCAAGGCGGTTTTAACCCCCGGGCCTTTCCTGCATGCTGCCAGTCGGATGCGCATCGGAAATGGATGGGGACGGGCAGCTGGCAAGCGAGCGAGAGTGGAATTTCAGGCAGCAGGAGGCTGCTGGCCAGTATCAGAGGGAGGATCGGTGGCAAGGTAAGTCACAGGGAGAGGGTTTCAGGACAGTCTCACGTCAGGGAAGGAAGGGGAGATCAGCACACAGAAGGCCTAAACTTTCCTTGTGGGACCCAAAGGAGCACATCGAGAAAAGGCTCCTGTTCTTTCTTATATAGTGCCTGGTATCGTTTACGTCCACCTGAGAGGGCAGACAGCCTCGGATTAACATCTCATTGAAAGACGACACCCCAGACAGTGCAGCACTCCCTCGGTACTACACTGGAGTGCAAGTCTCGATTATGTACTCAGGTCTCTGAAGATATAGTGAGTATGTTGGTAACATATTAGCAATAACCCCTTTTGCTATTATTGTTTACTGTTATGTGATTTTTTTTTACAGGGACTGCTATCATCTAAACATCTCGCGGTAGAGTTTCCACTTTGGGCAAATTGCACGAGTTTTCTGAATTGAATTTTTTGCTCAAGCTTCTGCTTAAACTCATTTACATATCGCCAATCGTAAAATTGTCCAGGAACCAGCACAATCGGGCAGCGAGTTAGTAGAATAGAATCATAGAATGATACAGCACAGGAGGCCATTCAGCCCATCGTACCTGTGCTGGCTCTTTGATAGAGCTAGCCAATTAATCCCAGTCTCCTGCTCACTCCCCATAGCCCAGTAATTTTTTTTTTACCTTGAAGTATTTATCCACTTCCCATTTGAAAGTTACCATTGAATCTGCTTCCACCACCCTTTCAGGCAGTGCGTTACAATTCACAACTCGTTGCATAAAAAAAATGTTTCCTCGTGTCACCTCTGGTTCTTTTGCCATTATTTATGTTTCTTTCTTGCATTAAACTATTTTCAGTGATATAAGAGAGGTAACCTGGTGCAGCTTTATTAATGGGTTTATCACAGAAAATAAGAATTTTTAATCAGTGTGTCTAGTCCACCATCTGTGAGTAACCCAATTTTAAATGACTGAAAATGACTTTAAAAATCTATACAGAACCATTTACTAGTTACAATGGTGTACAGTAGTCAGTTTCTTAATAAATTAAATATATTTTTTAATATTTAAAAGCTTTCAAAAGGTGCTTTAGTGTCCTTGCGGCTAAAAAAAAAAACCCCCGCTTAATATTAGGAGCCTACTCGAAGGCCCGCGAAAGGGCCCAATTAGCGGAAACTTTCCATGGTGATTTAAAGGGGGCGTGGCCAGTTTTGTGGGCGGGGCCAGCTTGCACCGCAATACTTTTTAAACCAGCATTAAAGATCGGGGCTACTCAATGTGCACTGAGCGTACCTTGCACTTGAAATTCCTCGATCTTTTGCGCTGGTAAACTGCACGGAAAAAAGCAGTGGAAACTCTACTCCCAGTTATTGGAAGAACCTTAAAGTAAACTCAGGATCTCAAATGAACTGAATTGCAGCATCCTGGCTGACTGATACAAACCCAGATGTGGATTTGTTCCTGCCATTTTAAATCTTGAATCATCGGTTTCTCTTGTGAACGATCAAAGGGTGACGGGCACGAAGAAACGTCCAACAATCGCTCCCTACGAAGTGATGGGGTTTAGTGAGAGGCTTACTGTCTCAGCTGGAGCCACAGCAGCAAAGGTAGGCTCCTTCATAAAAATCCTACATTTTCTGTTTGATGGGCATCTACTAGAACGGAATAGAACAGAATATGCAAGTCTCATGGACAGAGCCATGGGTTTACAGTGACCAACAAATTCAAGTTTAATTATATTCTGGGATTCTTACCAGTCTTTAGGGGCTTGAATTCGAACCATAGAATCATACAGCACAGAAGGAGGCCCTTCAGCCTCTTTGAAAGAGCTCTCTTGTTTCCAATCCCCAGCTCGGGCCCTGTAGCCATGCACATTTTTCCCCTTCAATTCCCTTTTGAAGGTTACTGTTGAATCTGCTTCCACCTCCCTTTCAGGCACTGTATTCCAGAACAGAATAACGCATTGTGTAAAAAATATTCTCCTCATCTCGGCCCCGGGTCTTTTGCCAATGATATTAAACCTGTGTGCTCTGGTTACCGACCCTCCTTATCTACTCCGTCAAAACCCCTCATTATTTTGAGCACCTGCATTAAATAAGAACGGATATTTTGGCCTTGGAGGGCATGCAGTGCAAATTCACCAGAATGCTACTAAAAAGGTGACATTACGAGAACAGGTTGCATAGACTCAGCTTCTATTGCCTGGAGTATAGAAGTTTAAGGGATGATCTAATTGAGGTGTTTAAGATGATAGGGTAGATAGAGAGAAACTATTTCCTGTGCTGGGGAAGTTCAGAACATGCGGCATAATCTTAAAATTAGAGCGAGATCGTTCAGGGGTGACATTAGGAATGGTTGAGCCCTTATCCTGAGACTGTGGCCCCTAGTTCTAGACTCTCCAGCCAGGGGAAACAACCTCTCTGCATTTACTCTGCTAATCCCCTTCAGAATCTTCTTCACACAGAGTTGTGGAAATTTGGAACTTTCTCTTCCCCAAAAAGCTGTTGAGGCTGGGGTCAATTGAAAATGCCTATACTAAGATTGCTAGCATTTTGTTAAGCAAGGACATTAAGTGTTACAGAACCAAGGCAGGTAGATAGAGTTAAAGCACCCATCAACCATGATCGGTGGAACAAGCTCAAGGGGCTGAATGGCCTCCTCCTGTTCCTAGGCTCCAATGGAAGATAAATGGGGTGAGCTAGAGCAAAGGAAGTTAATGAAAAATACTGGTTCTAACAATGAGCAATGGTGAAGGAAAGAAGTTTGAGATCGAATGGACAAGGTGAAGTGGAATCAGTGCTGGATTACGACAAGAGGTGCAAGGATGGTATACGTCATTTTACTGAAGCCGTATATTAACAGCAATCAATGGATACAACAGTAGCTGCTCCTGCAGTTATGGTAAGGATTTCTGCTTTTACTATTTTCTGATTACAGTACAGGTTGAATCTCCCTTATCCGGGACTCCCTTATCCGGCACCACCCCTCGTCCGGCGCCATTCCCGGCCGCTCCGACATGAACAAATTGAAGTCCTTTCTCGCTGCCGACTCCTGCAATCGCTGGCCTGACCCCGTGCCCGCCCATGAACTCTCTGCCGCACTCCTAGCCCCAAGCCAGCCAGCCCTGATATCCCATTGCTCAGTACCTGTACCATCCAATTTAACGTGACCTCCCCTCAATCCGGAAAAATCCCTTATCCGACACAGGCCAGGTCCCGAGGGTGCTGTATAAGAGAGGTTCAACCTGTACTATTTGACGCTTTTTAAATCTATTGATAGCATTCTACTTTATTTGAGCCAATGTCTAAATTAAAACCGATGATTGTTTTACACGACAAAGCAGTTTATTGATCAAATGAACAGCATTTACTAATAGGCACATTTCTAAAAGAGATGATAACATTACGTACAACCAATATTTATAACGTGGTGTCTGGATCTCCCTTTTGTCCTACAATGAGAGATTGAGTAGATTGGGCCTATACTCTGGAGTTTAGAAGAATGAGAGATGGAACTAATCAAAGATTCTGAGGAGGGTTGACAGGGTAAATGCAGAGAGGTGGTTTCTCCAGGCTGGAGAATCTACAACTAGGGGTCATACTCTCAGGATAACAGGTTTAAGACTGAGGTGAGGAGGAATTTCTTCACTGGGGGTTGTGAATCTGTGGAAAACTCTACCCCAGAGGGCTGTAGATATTCAGTCGTTGAACATATTCAAGGCTGAGATCGGTAGATTTTTGGGACTCCAGTGGAATCGAGGGATATGGAGATCAGGTGGGAAAGTGTTGATGTTGATCAGCCCTGATATTGAATGGAGGAGCAGGCTCGAGGGGCCTATGGCCTACTCCTGCTCCTATGTTCTTCTGTGATGGTCATCCTTGCCCATGGGTGACGGATTTGGTGCATGGTTCTTCAGTTTGCTGTCTAGGCTAACACTTCCATGGAATGCTGAGGGAGTGCTTCATTGTTGAAAGTGCTGCCTTTCAGATGAAACGTTTAAACTGCCCTCCCAGAGCCACAGTGTGGATTTCGTCCCCTACGGGGCACAATGGACATGATTTTTGCAGCGCGACAGCTGTAGGAAAAAGGCAGGGAACAGCACCAGCCCTTGTACATGGCCTTCTTCGTCTTTGCAAAGACCTTTGACACTGTCAACCACGAGGGTATATGGAGCGTCCTCCTCCTTTTCGGATGCCCCCAAAAGTACGTCACCATACTCCGGATCCATCACAGACCCAATCCACGTCTGGACCGGGGTCAAACAGGGCTGCATCATTGCCCCAACCCTCTTCTCAATCTTCCTCGCTGCCATGCTCCACCTGACAGTCAACAAGCTCCCCGCTGGAGTGGAACTAAACGACAGAACCAGTGGGAACCTGTTCAACCTTCGCCGTCTCCAGGCCAGGTCCAAGACCACCCCAACCTCTTGTCGAGCTACAGTGCACGGGCGACGTTTGCGTCTGTGCACAGACAGAGGCTGAACTCCAGGACATAGTCAACGTATTTACTGAGGCGTATGAAAGCATGGGCCTTACGGTAAACATCCGTAAGACAAAGGTTCTCCACCAGCCTGTCCTCGCCGCACAGCAATACCCCCCAGTGATCAAGATCCACGGATTGGCCCTGGACAATGTGGACCATTTCCCATACCTCAGGAGCCTCTTATCAACAAGAGCAGACATTGACGACGAGATTCAACACCGCCTCCAGTGTGCTAGTATAGCCTTCGGCCGCCTGAGGAAAAGAGTGTTTGAAGACCAGGCCCTCAAAACTGCCACCAAGCTCATGGTCTAAAGGGCTGTAGTCATACCCGCCCTCCTGTATGGCTCAGAGACATGGACCATGTACAGTAGACACCTCAAGTCACTGGAGAAATACCACCAACGATGCCTCCGTAAGATCCTACAAATCCCCTGGGAAGACAGATGCACCAACATTAGCGTCCTCGACCAGGCCAACATCCCCAGTATTGAAATACTGACTACACTTGATCAGCTCCGCTGGGCAGGCCACATCGTTCGCATATCAGGCACGAGACTCCCAAAGCAAGCACTCTACTCGGAACTCCTTCACGACAAACGAGCCAAAGCTGGGCAGAGGAAACGTTACAGGGTCACCCTCAAAGCCTCCCTGAAAAAGTGTAACATCCCCACTGACACCTGGGAGTCCCTGGCCAAAGACCACGCTAAGTGGAGGAAGTGCATCCGGGAGGGCGCTGAGCACCTCGAGTCTCATCGCCGAGAGCATGCAGAAATCAAGTGCAGGCAGCGGAAAGAGCATGCAGCAAACCTGTCCCACCCACCCCTTCCCTCAACGACTATCTGTCTCACATGTGACAGGAACTGTGGTTCTCGTATTGGACTGTTCAGTCACCTAAGGACTCATTTTAAGAGTGGAAGCAAGTCTTCCTTGATTCCGAGAAACTGCCTATGATGATGATGATGATGATAAACTGCTCATTTGGGTGGATGTAAAAGATCCCATGGCGCTATTCAAAGAGGAGCTGGGAGTTCTCCCAGAGTCTTGAAGAATTTCTCCCAGTGTCCTGACCAACATTCCTCCTTCAATTAGCACTGCCAAAAGCAGGCACTGCTGTTGTCGGACCTTGCTCTGTTCAAATCGGCCGTCGCATTTGTCTACATAACAGTGACTGCACTTCAAATGTTATTTATTGGTTGTAAAGTTTTGCTGGGTCAAAATTCTGGAACTCTCTACCTTACAGCACTGTGCGAGTACCTTTACCAAACGGACTGCAGCAGTTCAAGAAGACAGCTCACCTTCTCAAGGGCAATTAGAGATGGGCAATAAATACCGGCCTTGCCAGCAATGCTCGCATCCTGAGAATAAATTCAAAAAAAATTACTTTCGGACATCCTGAGGAACATGATAAGGTGCCATAGAAAATAGAAAATCTTTTCTTCCTTTCTCTCTCTAACAATAGATCCCCTTTAAGGGGACACTAGTTAAGTATATGAGGGAGAAAGGAATAGAATGATATGCTAATAACGTTTAGATGAAGCATATTGGGAGGAGGTTCATGTGGAGCATAAACATCCAGACCAATTGGGCCGAATGGCCTGTTTCTGTAATGTTAATTCTATGTAACAAAGAGGTGCCCCTTTAAGAAAAACAGACATTATCTGTTATCCGGTCATTAAATGTGCTACACAGATCAAGGTGATCCCATGTTTGATCTCCAGCTTCCCTTGTGTTGGCTAATCTTAAAAAGAATAAGAACGATAAATGCGACAATTGGCTTCAGTTTCCCTGGGTTGGGGAAAAGAAAATCAACCAGGGGTCCTGCTCCTGATCATGCAGTGCGTCCCTTGTGAAATGTGTGTGGGAAGTGCGAGAGTGTGAGGGCAGCTCAACTGTGATGCTCTCCGCACTCAGTCCAGTGGTCTGTCAACGCTCACTATCTAGGTGAGGTACTGGAGGACAACCGGTGTCCACATGCCCGCACGGAGCCAACACCTTCAGATGAGGAAAATTGGGGATAACTACTTCTGCTGGCTACACCGCCTCTATCACCAGTCACCCTGACCCCTCCAAACCAGTTTATTATTTTACAAAGCTTGTTGAGAAGCATCATACTGCATTCATTGTTTGGAGCATTACTGGCACATGGAATAAATTATAGAAATTGCACAGACTATTAGCCGATCCCAAGGGTTGCATCTGTGCTGTGTCATGTGTTGCCATTTCCTCCTTGATGCATCCCTGGAATTTGGACGCCAAAGTGGACCGTGTAAAATGCATTAACATTTTGACTGGGGTTCAACAATAGAACTGGAGGATTGGTGGTTTAGGTGAACTAACTTTCACTGTGGAGCAGACACGATTGTGATTGGAGATCGGCCAGAGATGAGTCTTTGAATTGTACACTCATGGCTCCAGTCAAAAAAACACATGTTGCAGACAGTGGCTCCAAAGTAAATATTAGCAGGAGTAATGATTTTTCCAACTTGCTTTTTAGTCGTTTGAACCCTAACGGGTAAATACAGACGGAGATATCGTTTGGAGAATGATCACTGTAAAGCAGAGCGAATTAACCCTTTTGCTGACTCGTTATAATCACACACAGGCTGTCAGAACATGAGGCTTCAGTGAAGATTTCTCTCCAGGGTTTTTGTAAATTACTGAAAGGTGTTTCACATTCCCTAAGACACCATCGATAACTGACAGGTGGGAGGGACTAATCCTTTAAAGCTATCATATGGGGGCCAAGTTTCAGCCTGAGTTCCTGTTTTTTTGGAGCAACTGGTTTAGAATGGAGTATCTTAGAAATTGCAATTCTCGGCATTTAGTTTGCTCCAGTTCGAGTCAGTTAGAACAGTTTCAGTTTGGAACAGATTTTTTTTTTCAAAAGGGGGCATGTCCGGCCACTTACGCCCGGTTTGAAAGTTTAGGCAGTGAAAACATACTCCAAACTAACTTAGAATGGAGTAAGTGTAGATTTTTGTACGCTCAGAAAAACCTTGTCTGCACTTAGAAAATCAGGCATAGATTACAAATTAGGCGTAGGGAATTGGGGGGTGGGGGGGTGTTTAAAGGGAAGTTTACAAACATTAAATACTTCAGTTTTACAAATAAAGAGCCATCATCAATAATAAATGATAAATACATCAATAAATCACCAATAAATCAATCAACAAAAATTAATAAAAAATTTAAAAAATGTAAAAATCAATAAATAAAACATTTTCTACTTACCGACTGCAGCACCGGGAGTCCTCCAACAGCGTGCTGGGACAGCCCTCCCAGTGTGTCTCTGTCAGTGTCTCTATCTCTCTCTCTCTATCTGTCTGTGTGTGTGTCTCTCACTCTCTGTCTGTCAGTGTCTGTGTTTTTGACAGCGAGGGGAGGGGGAGAAGGGGGGTGGGGGAGAAGGGGGGTGGGGGAGGAGGGAGGTAGAGGGGGGTGGGGAGGGAGGTAGAGGGGGGTGGGGGGGAGGTAGAGGAGGGAGGTAGAGGGGGGTGGGGGGAGGGGAGGTTGGGGGGCGAGGAGGGGGAGAGGAGGGGGGAGGAGATGGGGGGAGGGGAGGGGGAGGTGGGGGATGGGGAAGAGGAGGAGGGAGGGTGGGGGGGGAGAGGGAGAGAGGGGAGGGGTGAGAGAGGGGAGGGGGGGAGGAGGAGAGGGGGAGGAGAGAGAGGGGTGGGGAGGAGAGAGAGGGGTGGGAAGGGGAGAGGGGTGAGAGAGGGGAGGGGGAGGAGGAGAGAGGGGGAGGAGAGAGAGGGGTGGGAAGGGGAGAGGGGTGAGAGAGGGGAGGGGAGGAGAGGAGGGGAGGGGAGGAGGGAAGGAGGCTGAACGGCCGGGCCTAAGACTTCGGGCTGGATTTACAGGTAGGTGGCGTCGGGTCTTGGGTCTCGGGTCCGGGGGGGGGGGGGGTGGTGGGGAGGGTCGCAGACATCGGGGAGGGGGGAGGAGAAAGTCGTGGAGATCGGGGGGGGCGGGTGGGAAGAGAGTCGCAGAGGTCGGGGTGGGGGGGGAAAGAGTCTCGGGGTGGGGGAGGAGAGTCGCGGAGGTCAGGTCGCCGGGGGGGGGGGCGCGGAGGTCGGGTCGCCGGGGCGGGGGGGGGGGGGGGAAGAAAGAGTGGGGGTCGGGTGGGGTCGGGTCCGGTCCGAGGAGCGGGAGTCAAGTCGGGTCGGGTCCGGTCGGGTGGGAGGTGAGCCTTAAGCTTGCAGCTCCAGTGAGGCCATTCGGCCTGGGCTAGTGGCTGCGTGCTTCAGGCCCCTCCCACACAGTTTTGGGCGCCTGGAGCTACTGCACATGCGCGCCCACTGTAGCATGTTTTCAGCGCAGGGACGTGTCCCCGCCCCCCACAGCTTGTGCTGCGCTGCGCCCAGCTCCAGAGGGCCTGCAGGGAGCCGGAGAATAGGTGAGGTTTTTTTTAGGCGCACTTTGTGGCGCGAAAAACGGGCGTCCAGGTCCGGCGCGGCCCGAAACTTGGGCCCTTAGAAACAAAGTTGTGGACTGAGCGAAGCAATACGCTTGTGGAAATGAGTCCCCATTGAATTGCACGCAGTTTGTCATAGTCTCCCCAGCGATTCAGTAGGTAAGTGCAGCATGTGTATCAGAGACAAGAAAAGTGGGCTGCAATGAGCGAGTGAATCTCAGTTGAGGTGTGGTAAGCGTGCTATAATTAGCCCGGTATCCCTGGGTCATGGAGGGGGAAGAGTTAACCAGGGGTCCCAGCCTTGATGCTATTGAATGACCCCTGTGACCCAGGAGTTCGAGGGCTCAGTGACACAAACATTCATTTCATTCGAAGCAGGGCTCAGACTATCATTTAGCCGTGTGTCTGAGTTGTTTTGTATTCTCGTGGTATTCTGCAACTCGTCTCACCTGCTCTCATTTTGTCTGGTCTCCGCTCTCTGTTAAAAGGTCTAAAAGAATGGTCTAATGAGATACTTTTAATTCGTATTTGTGACCCATCCCCAGCAGACAAATATAGCCAGGCCATTAGTCCGCTCCAAGATTATGATTGAGACAGTATTGCGAGTTATCAGCACTTAAGCCGAGCCTCCATGCTTCTGTCAAGAGCTGTTGATCTGCACCTCGGCATTCCGCTGAACAGAGCGTTTGCACCAATATTGCCGTGTGAGGCGGCTGCAGTACACAGGGCCGTGAGCAATCTGTGTCCTTGCTTACCCGCACTCCAGTCCAGTCTCTCCTGAGCCTTTCTCTGCTCCAGGCAGAAGTCCAGGCTCCTGGTTTCCTGTGAATACTGGACCTGTGAAAACGTATCCTGATTCTGATAACCAAGTTAATGTTTCGGGCGCGCACCCTTAAACAGCCCGCTCCCGAAGTGATAACTCATCTCTTTGCTCCACAGAAGCTGACTGGTCTGCTGTGTGCTTCCAGCATTTCCTGGGTTTGTGTCAGTATTTTGCCTTTTTCACCTTATTCTGATGACCCGAGCGAAGCTACCTGTTCAGCGCCAGCTTTGATTGACCCAGCTTTTCACTGCAAGAAGAATTTTTGGCTTAAAAGCCAGAATGTCCTGAATGCATCGGCTTTTAGTGCTAACAAATTCCGTGGCACAGAGTATACGAGCTTTAATGCATTCAAAGGGAGCTAGATAAGCACATGAGGGAGAAAGGAAGGGTAGCTTATGTGAAGGTAAGTTGTGCAGGAGGCTTGTGTGGAGCATAAACCTGTTGGGCAGAATGGCTGTAAATTCTGTCAGAATCAGGTGAATTCATAATGGAGAACAAGGAAATGGCAGAACAATTGAACAAATACTTTGGTTCTGTCTTCACTAAGGAAGGCATAAATAACCTCCCAAAAATACTAGGGGACCGAGGGTCTAGCGAGAAGGGGAAACTGAGGGAAATCCTTATTAGTCAGGAAATGATGTTAGGGAAATTGAAAGGACTGAAGGCCGAACAATCCCCGGGGCCTGATAGTCTGCATCCCAGACTTAAGGAAGTGGCCCTAGAAATAGTAGATGCATTGGTGGTCATTTTCCAACATTCCATGGAGTCTGGTTCAGTTCCAAGGATTGGAGGATAGCTAATGTAACCCCACTTTTTAAAAAAGGAGGGAGAGAGAAAAGAGGGAATTAGCCTGACATCGGTGGTATGGAAAATGCTGGAATCAATTATTAAAGATGTAATAGCAGCACATTTGGAAAGCAGTGACAGGATCGGTCCAAGTCAGCATGGATTTATGAAAGGGAAATCATGCTTGACAAACCTTTTAGAGTTTTTTGAAGATGTAACTAGTAGAGTGGATAAGGGAGAACCAGTGGATGTGGTGTATTTGGACTTTCAAAAGGCTTTAGTGTGCAAAATTAAGGCACATAGTATTGGGGGTAATGTATTGACGTGGATAGGGAACTGGTTGGCAGACAGGAAGCAAAGAGTCGGAATAAACAGGTCGTTTTCAGAATGGCAGGCAGTGACTAGTGGGGTGCCGCAGGGTTCAGTGCTGGGATCACAGCTATTTACAATATACATTAATGATTTAGCTGTGAGGAGGATGCAAAGAGGCTGCAGGGGAACATGGACAGGTTAGGTGAGTGGGCAAATGCAGTATAATGTGGATAAGTGTGAGGTTATCCACTTTGGTGGCAAAAACAGGAAGGCAGATTATTATCTGAATGGTGACAGATTAGTAAAAGGGGAGGTGCAACGAGACCTGGGTGTCATGGTACACAAGTCATTGAAGGTAGGCATGCAGGTACAGCAGGCTGTTATGTCTTGAATAAAGAGTCAGACTGGATACTGCAAGCTCAAAGTAAGGTGTGACCGTAGTCCTTTATTACAGATCTCAGAGTGCCTCTCCAGCCTGTAAGGCCTCCTTATATACAGGTGCTCCCAAGGGATTGTAGAATCCCTTGGGACTCCAGGGGATGAGCCCTCAGGTGGTTAGACATGGTATTTTACAAGTTTACATACATAACAACACTCCCGCCCCCCCATCCCCCAAAGTCAATAGTGTAACTATTTAAAATGTGAGTCAATCTGGGGCCTTCCTTTCCCTGATTGATCGTCTCGGTGCAAATGCTGGTGTTGGTGAGTCGTTTGTTGGACCCTTGCTGGGCTGCTGCACAGCTGGCCTTGCTGGGCTGCTGGGGCTGGTGAGTTTTGCTGGGCTGCTGCGGGTGATGGGTTCTGCTTCGTGGTCAACTGCTGGGTCTGTTGCCACTTGTGTGTGTTGGAAGGTCGAAAGAGTTGGAGTCTATTGTGGGTTGTTCTGGATAGTCCGTAAATCTAAGTTTGGTTTGGTCCAAGTGTTTCCTGCAGCTGAGTCCATTTGAGAGTTTGGCCACAAACACCCTACTCCCCTCTTTGGCCAAAACAGTGACAGCAATCCACTTAGGACCTTGTCCATAGTTCAACAAAAATACAGGATCATTTATTTCAACTTCACATGACACATTTGCGTGATCATGATATGTATTCTGTTGAAGCCGCCTGCTCTCTACCTGTTCGTGTAGATCAGGGTGGACTAACTAGAGCCTTGACTTAAGTGTCCTTTTCATGAGCAGTTCAGCGGGAGGAACCCTGGTGAGCGAGTGGGGTCTTATGCGGTAACTAAGCAGGACTCAGGATAAGCGAGTCTGCAGTAAGCCTTCAGTTACCCTTTTCAAGCTCTGCTTGATTGTTTGAACTGCTTGTTCTGCCTGACTGTTGGATGCTGGTTTAAACGGGGAAGACGTAACATGTTTGATCCCATTGCGGGTCATGAACTCCTTGAATTCGGCACTGGTAAAGCACAGCTCATTGTCACTTACATGGACATCAGGCAGGCCGTGTGTGGCAAACATGGCTCGTAGGTTTTCAATGGTGGCAGTGGACGTGCTTGCCGACATTATCACACATTCAATCCATTTGGATTATGCATCTACAACCACTAAAAATATTTTTCCCAAGAATGGGCCTGCATAGTCGACATGAACCCTAGACCACGGTTTGGAGTGCCAGGACCATAAACTTAGTGTCGCCTCCTGGCTGCATTGCTTAACTGGGAACATGTATTACATTTGTGCACACAGGACTCTTAAGTCTGCATCGACACCGGGCCACCACACATGGGATCTGGCTATTGCTTTCATCATTATGATGCCTGGGTGGGTACTGTGGAGATCATTAATGAAAGTGTCTCTGCCCTTTTTTGGTACAACTACCCGATTACCCCATAGAAGGCAGTCTGCCTGTATAGACATTTCACCTTTGCGCCGCTGGTACGGCTTTATTTCTTCCTGCATCTCTAATGGGACACTAGATCAACTCCCGTGGAGCACACAGTTTTTTTACTAAGGACAGTAAGGGGTTCTGGCTCGTCCAGGTTCTAATCTGTCAGGCGGTAACAGGTGATTACTCACTCTCGAATGCTTCCATTACCATAACTATATCTGCGGGCTGTGCCATCTCCAATCCGATGGTGGGCAATAGCAGCCTATTGAAAGCATCGGCACAGTTTTCTGTGCCCGGCCTGTGGCGGATGGCATCGTTGTATGCGGACAAGGTGAGCGTTCATCTCTGGATGCGGGCCGATGCATTCGCATTTATCCCCTTACTTTCAGAAAAGAGGGATATAAGCAGCTTATGGTCGGTTTCCAATTCAAATTTGAGCCCGAACAGATATTGATGTTTTTTCTTTACCCCGTAAACACACGCTAATGCTTCTTTTTTGATCATACTGTAGGCCCTCTCAGCCTTAGACAGACTTCTGAATGCATAAGCAACCGGTTGCAATTTCCCAAATTCATTAGCTTGTTGCAATACACACCCGACACCGTACGATGACGCATCACATGCTAGTACCAAACGCTTACATGGATCGTACAACACAAGAAATTTGTTTGAACATAACAACTTCCTAGCTTTCTCAAAGGCATTTTCTTGGCATTTACCCCATACCTATTCATCTCCTTTACACAGTAAAGAGTGCAGGGGTTCTAACAATGTGCTAAGATCCGATAAGAAGTTACCAAAATAGTTCAGAAGTCCTAGAAACGACCGCAGCTCCGTCACGTTCTGTGGTCTCGGTGCATTCTTAATTGCCTCCGTCTTCGAATCGGTGGTCCTGATGCTGTCCGCCGCGATTCTTCTCCCCAGCAACTCCACTTCAGATGCTAAGAAAACGCATTTCGAGCGTTTTAGCCTGAGCCCCACACGATTAAGCCGACTAAGAACCTCCTCCAGGTTCTGCAGGTGCTCGACGGTGTCCCGACCTGTAACCAAGATGTTGTCCTGGAAGACCACGGTGCGCGGGACCGACTTCAGTAAGCTTTCCATGTTCCTCTGGAATATCGCCACGGCCGATCGAATCCCAAACAGGCATCTGTTGTAAATGAAGGGACCTTTGTGCATGTTGATGCAGGTGAGGCCTTTCGATAATTCCTCCAGCTTCTGCGTCATATAGGCCGAGGTCAAGTCCAGCTTCGTGAACATTTTCCCTCCCGCCACCGTCGCAAATAGGTCATCTGCCTTTGGTAATGGGTATTGATCCTGCAGTGAGAAACGATTGATAATTACTTTGTAATCACCACAGATTCTGACGGTGCCATCTCCCTTGAGGACTGGACAATCGGACTGGCCCACTCATTGAATTCGATCGGGAAAATGATGCCCTCTCTTTGCAGCCTGTCTAGCTCGATCTCCACCCTCTCATCATGTAAGGTACCGCTCTCGCCCTGTGATGGATAGGTCGCGCCCCTGGAATCAAATGGATCTGCACTTTTGCTCCTTGGAACTTCCCGATGCCTGGTTCGAACAGCGAGGGGAACTTGCTTAGGACTTGGGCACATGAGGTGTCGTCGATGGACAAAAGCGCTCGGACGTCATCCCAGTTCCAGCGTATCTTTCGCAGCCAGCTCCTGCCGAACAGCGTGGGGTCATCGCTCGGTACCACCCAGAGTGGTAAATCATACACCGCTCCATCGTAGGAGACCTTTACGGTAGCACTGCCAATTACGGGAATCAGTTCCTTTGTGTACGTTCTAAGTTTGGTATGAATGGGAGTCAGGACTGGCCTTGAAGCCTTGCTGCACCACAATTTATCGAAAGTCTTTTTGCTCATTATGGACTGGCTTGCGCCCGTGTCCAGCTCAATGGACACCGGGAGTCCATTTAATTCAACCTTCAGCATTACCGGGGGACACTTTGTGGCAAATGTGTGCACCCCATATACCTCTGCCTCCTCAGTCTGAGGCTCTGGTTCATCATGATCCACCGTGGATCTGTCCTCCTCTGCAACATGGTAGTTTGCAGGAGTAGCAGGGTTTGCAGTTCACCTGAACATATGTTGGAGATGTCCCATTGTTCTACAGCCCTTGCAAACTTATCCTTTGAAGCAGCATGAATGGAAACGATGATCACCCCCACAGCGCCAACAGTGTGTTAATGGCCTTGTATTCACCACCCTTGATGGTGGACTCAGTCATCTGCGGACGTGAAGCTACAGGCATGTAAGTCCTGCCATGTACATTTCGATTCAAAAACAACATTACTTTGTTCACAGTACTTGCAGCAGCACTAGTTTGCTGGGAAATTTGTTTGGTATTGTTTGGTGATAAACGCCTGGGCTATCACTATGGCTTTACTCAAGGTTGGGGTCTTCAGTCAAAAGTTTGCGAAGTTTTACTTCATGGCCAATGCCAAGTACAAAGAAGTCCCTGAGCATGTGCTCCAAGTGTCCTTCAAATTCGCAATGTTTTGCAAGGCGTCTTAGCTTGGTGACGTAGCTAGCCACTCCTGGCCTTCAGACCTCTTGTACGTGGAGAACCAATACCTCGCCATCAGAACGCTTTCCTTCGGGTTTAGATGCGCCTGGATCAATGTGTACAACTCATTGTATGACTTGTCTGTGGGTTTTGCTGGAGCGAGCAGGTTTTTCATGAGGACATATGTTGGTGTCCCACAAACAGTGAGGAGGATCGCCCTTCGTTTGACAGTGTTCGCTTCTCCTTCCAACTCGTTGACCACGATGAATTAGTCAAGTCGCACCACGAAGCTTTCCCAATCATCTCCCTCTGAAAATTTCTCCAGGATGCCCACAGTTCTCTGAATTGTTGCAATGGGGTTCGTCATCTGTATCTCGTCGCCAGTTGTTATGTCTTGAATAAAGAATCAGAAGTTGTGACCGTAGTCCTTTATTACAGATCTCGGAGTGCCTCTCCAGCCTGTGAGGCCTCCTTATATACAAGTGCTCCCAAGGGATTGTGGGATCCCTTGGGACTCCAGGGGATGAGCCCTCTGGTGGTTAGACATGGTACTTTACAGGTTTACATACATAACACAGGCAGTAAAGAAAGCAAATGGCATGCTGGCCTTCATAGTGAGGGGATTTGAGTATAGGAGCAGGGAGGTCTTATTGCAGTTGTACAGGGCCTTGGTGAGACCACAGCTTGAGTATTGTGTGCAGTTTTGGTCTCCTAATCTGAGGAAGGATATTCTTGCTATTGAGGGACTACAGCGAAAGTTCACCAGACTGATTCCCGGGATGGCGGGACTGACATATCAAGAAAGACTGTATCAACTGGGCTTGTACTCACTGGAATTTAGAAGAATGAGAGGGAATCTCATAGAAACATATAAAATTCTGACGGGATTGGACAGGTTAGATGCAGGAAGAATGTTCCCGATGTTGGGGAAGTCCAGAACCAGGGGTCACAGTCTAAGGATAAGGGGTAAGCTATTTAGGACCGAGATGAGGAGAAACTTCTTCACTCACAATTGTGAACCTGTGGAATTCTCTACCACAGAGGCCAGTTCGTTAGATATATTCAAAAGGGAGTTAGATGTGGCCCTTATGGCTAAAAGGATCAAGGGGTATGGAGAGAAAGCAGGAATGCGGTACTGAAGTTTCATGATCAGGCATGATCATATTGAATGGTGGTGCAGGCTCGAAGGTCCGAATGGACTACTCCTGCATCTACTTTCTATGTTTCTATGTAAGAAATTTGCTCACAGAATAATGTCACCATTAAAACCAGTTTCTCTTTAACAGAAATGATTTGGCCACTCCATTCTTTGCCTCATACCATCTGGATTAACATGACGTTTCATTAAATCTGGGCTGTAAGATGCTCACTGTTATGCTCCAAACAACTCCCACCAGATCTCGGCAACTTTCCCCCCCCCCCCCGCTATCTAAAATTCCCCTAACCAAATGGACCCGAATAGGGAGTCTAAGCACGTAAACCCAAACCCTTACCCCTCACCCTAGTCCCAATCTTGTGAGTCCCACGAGTTCGGGCCTACCTCAGGCTTCCTACCACATCGCCCATCGACGACCTCCGACGACGACTGGAGCTCTCCTTCCCCACTGGTGACCTGGCTCGTCTTCACCTCCAATACGTGGTGAGTACCATGGCTGTGACCCCCCCTGCCCTCCCACCCTGAACCCCGGTGGACCACTGAACCTCCCAATGCCTGTCTCCAACCAGGTCTCGGACGACCTACCACCAAGGGCGTTACCCAGCGCCGAGCCTGCGGCCAACATCTCGCCGCAGGCAACTAGGCCCATATAGCAGTGCCTGGTCTCCAGTCGTCTTGGACCCCCTTGCCACTGGATCAAGACCTCGCTCAGCTAAGCCCGTGTGGTAGCTGGTGTGCAACGACCACCCCACGTTAAAAGAACTCACGCACAGGCATCTTCCACTCCGTTAACATGAAGTTCGGGACCTGGAATGTCAGGACTCTCATGGACAACCCCAACAGCGACAGGTCGGAATGCCGCACCGCCATAGTTGCCCGGGACAGCGGAAAGAGCGTGCGGCGAACCAGTCCCACCCACCCCTTCCCTCAACGACTATCTGTCCCACCTGTGACAGAGTCTTGGCCCTCGTATTGGACTGTTCAGCCACCAAAGAACTTACTTCTGGAGTGGAAGCAAGTTTTCCTCGACTTCGAGGGACTGCCTATGCTGATGATGATGATATTATGTTGCATACCTGCGAGCTGGTTGCCAGAGCAGCAACACGCAATACCCAGTGTCTGCCACATGGTGGCAGCAAGTTTGCACACCAATGAAAAAAGGACAATCTTTCAACTTTGTCAGCTCCTGGTTTTAAGTTAATTGAGGCCAGGTTAATCTGATTCATGTAATAACAGTAGTTATCCTGTTCTGTTTAACAGAGGCTGTCTGTTATAAATTGTTTGCAAATTTGCACTGTCGAGTTTCCTGTGGTATCAAAATGGGAAGAAAGCTGGGGGGTGGGGGGGAGGTGGTGAAGGCCATTAAAAATCGAAAGAGGAAAATAAATTCTTCCAGAAAGATTATAATGGGTGCAACTTCCTTAAGAATGTTTGATCTTCACTGGTTTACAACCAAGAATTAGAAATTGCTCCGAACTGAACACATTTTGAAAAGGAATGCATCATGCACGCAAATACTGTTGGTCATCATCTTACAATAATGTGGTCTGAAAGCGCGTATAAACATTGTAAAATACAGACAGAACATTTGGAAATGCACCTTGGGTCAATCAACATCTGACTGAGAGCGAGCGAGATAGACTCCCAATAGGATCACCCTCAAAGTGCTAATACTGACAGCTTCCTTCCTGCAGCTTTTCCCGCACATTTTCCTCTTCCAGGTGCCACTGAGCATTTCTGCTTTAATTTCCTTTTTCCTGCATTCACGGTTTTCATTGCAATGATCTGTGTGAATGTGGCGCTGTGCACTGGGCCAGATCTCCAGTCCTGATGTGAAGTGATGGGCGCGGACCCTGTCCTGGACTCGTCCTTCCCCAGAGGGTTTTATTCATTACTCTGCTCTGACAATCCCATCTCCTTTTCATCAATATGTATAAACCGACGGCAATGCGATGTTAAGCGGGTGTGATTTGGGTTCCCTTTGTTGCCCCATTTAAACATTACCGTTGGGCCTGACCTGAACTCACTGCACAGTGTTTTTCCTGATGAATGTTAAACAGGAAACAGTGGCTCAAATCTTGTTGCATTGTGTCATGGGAAATTCAGCGTATTGGCCAGGTGTGGTCAATTTAATCATTTCCTATCCTGTCCCAGACACTGAAAACACGACAAACAAGGCTCCTATTATGTGCAAGCATGTGTATGAGAGGTCATTCATACAGCCGAACTTTGGGACAGAGTGCAATAACAGTGTTGTTTCACTGCTGGGGCCAGGGGTCAGATGCAGGCCTCAAGGAGACTGAGGCCTGGAGTTGGAATGGACACGGATCTCGGCACAGGTCCCAGTGGACATGACTGCACAACACAAAACAGCCCTGCGCTTGACTCCACTTTAGCAATCTCTCAATTAGAAGCCAAATATTTAAAGAGGGAGAGATCAGCATGGAAAGAGCGAACTGCTGCAGAAAATACAGTCCCTTTGAATCAGTGGTTGACGCACATTCTCAGGGAAGTGTAAGAGAGACCTTAGATTGAACCCGATTTAGTCAGCAAGCATTTTTACACTGTTACTGGTGTCAGTAGCATGGGTCCCCCATGGTCACATTTACACTGATACTGGTGTCAGGAGCGTGGGTCCCCCATGGTCACATTTACACTGATACTGGTGTCAGGAGTGTGGGTCCCCCATGGTCACATTTACACTGATACTGGTGTCAGGAGTGTGGGTCCCCCATGGTCACATTTACACTGATACTGGTGTCAGGAGTGTGGGTCCCCTCGGTCACATTTACACTGATACTGGTGTCAGGAGTGTGGGTCCCCTCGGTCACATTTACATTGTTACTGGTGTCAGAAGTGTGGGTTCCTCTAGTCACATTTACACGTTACTGGTGTCAGGAGTGTGGGTCCCCTCGGTCACATTCACACTGTTACTGGTGTCAGGAGTGTGGGTCTCCTCGGTCACATTCACACTGTTACTGGTGTCAGGAGTGTGGGTCCCCTCGGTCACATTCATATTGTTACTGGTGTCAGGAGTGTGGCTCTCCTCGGTCACATTCACATTGTTACTGGTGTCAGGAGTGTGGCTCTCCTCGGTCACATTCACATTGTTACTGGTGTCAGGAGTGTGGCTCTCGGTCATATTCACACTGTTACTGGTGACATTAGACAGCTGAAGGCATGGCCACAAATGGTGGGATGAAGGTAATGAGGTATGCGCAGGAGGTCCCAATTGGAACACAGTGTTCTCGGTGGGAGGGGCTGGGGAGGCCTTTGGCAGAGCTCAGGAGGGGCGAGGCTATGGAGGGATTGGAACACAAGGATGAGAATTTTACATTTGAGGCGTTGATGGTCAGCGAGCACTGGGTTGGTGGGAGAATGGGATTTAGTGCATGTTAGGATACGGCCATCTGAGCTTTCTGTTACACTCTGGTGCAGTGACAAAGATCAAACACATTTAGTAGTTAAGACGTTAAAAATTCTTTGTGAATTTGCTCTCTTTTTTACCACGGGGTCAATGTACAAATTTCCCTGCTTCTAATTTTGCCAGTTACATTCTGTATTAAGTAAAGCTGTTGCAGTGCCTCCCAGGTGCTGGGAGCTGTTTCTTAGATCGCAACATCAGAGGTCGCAGCCTGAAACACATCTAGCTCTCTGTTGACCCACCGGCAGAGAACTGCCATCTGGATATGCAGCAAAAGGGGCGAGCGAGTCTCCAGGTCACTGGTGCTTGTTCGGGCGCTCTTGTATTCGCCCCCAAGCACCAGAGTAGAAGTGACCAGGTGACCTCGAGGCATCTCATGCAGTCCCCAAGTGCAAGTAGTTCCACTTCCACAAAGCTCGCATTCATTATTCTGCTTGGCTTTTCCCAAAATCGAACCGTTCTAATCGGCAGAGTAATTGTTTTGTGTGGGATGACATTTATCGGACGGATTTTTTGTTGGTGCCATCCGTCTCTTGAGTTAACTTACCTCATAGTGTCACCCCTAGGATGCAGCAATCTGCAATAAACAGGCCACTCACAGCCCTGTCCCTTTCACCCTCTCTACCCCAAGTCACCAGCCCCTGGACACAAAAAGTAGCGCTCAGAGGAGTTTGTAGCCCGCCCGGTACAAGGAAAGTTTAGAGGGAACATTGCTCAGAGTGATGCGGATTTGCAAAATATTAAAACAGGAGGGGGGTAGATTTGAGGGCCAAATCCCGGTTTCCTAAGGAAACCGGAGCCTTTCCAATGTTGCCTGCCCACCTGGTCATGATGCAGCAGTTCATTAGCCACTGGGTGCAGGCCAGCTGCACATCTGTATTTATCAAGTGACTCAGGAAATGTAATGCAGATGTTACTGTGAGCTGAGCAGAGAAGGAATGAAGTAATTTCCAAAAAAAGAAGCAGGGAAGCATGTACATTGAACCCACGGTCAAAAAATAGGGCAATTTGCCAAGAGTGTCAACTTATTAAATATTAAATGTGTTTGATCTTTTGTCACTGCACTAGAATTTAATAGAAGCCGAAAATTTGGACATTGCAACACTAAAACCAAGGAAATGGAAAGAAAACAGAAAATATTTATTATAGGAATTCCCACCGGTAATGTCTGTTCCCATTGTTCTTTTGCAACCGTCTCAACAGTTTCATTTGTCAACACCCCCTCGCCAATCTTTCTCTCTCACGTTCTCTCCCAGCTGGAGTACAGCTCTGTCAGTGTCCTTCAATCCTTTGCTCCAAGTGGACATTGGTGAGCCTGGGCAGTGAATGTTGACGGGCTATTCAACTGCAGAGGGCATCATAGTGGGGCAAGGTCCATCCAGCCTGTTCCACAAGACTGCGATGTCTTGTGCCTCGTGATATAAACTGACTGTGCACATGACCCAGGAGTTGACGTGGCTTCAGGTGGTGTGAGGAGTAATGTTCCCTCTAACTGTTTCCCCCTGGGCTGGCCCTTCAGCTCTGCTGTGCGGCATGTCTTCCAGCGGCAGCGGCTGGCGAGCGGCTTGCATGGGACCTTGCGATTGATGCATGGTCGCGCTTCTTTGGGCGAACATTGGTGGGGTGCAATGCTCCCCCAGTTAGAGTGAATATTGGTGGGGAGTGTCTATATTGTGATGCACAAGGTATCACAGTTGTGTGGGACAGGCTGGATGGACCAGGGGGTCTATCATTGTCCATCTATTTGATCCCCTTCTTCCCCAACTTCCATGAACCTCCAACGGGAGTCACTGGCTAGCAGTCAGGAGTGGGATTGTTGGACGATGTTCCCCTCCTTGACCTTGGACACTGAAGACAATTGCAGTGCTCCTATGGCCACCTTAGCTAGCAATGGCATTGGAACATAGGAACAGAAATAGATACTTAGCCTTTTCCACCGCTCAATGAAATCGTGGCTGTTCTGAGAACTAACTTATTGAATGGCGGAGTAGGCTCGAGGGGCCAAATGGCCTAATCCTGCTCCTAATTCTTATGTTCTTGTATTCTTTTGTTTTCCTGGTTTTATCTGTGCAATTTGGTTCAGTTTCACATTGGACATTGCATTAAGCAACGGCAGAATGTTTTTTATATGGAACTGCCCGATGGCATTGCACACAGTGAGTGAGAGGATACATCTGGGTCTAAGCAACCCTGCAATGAGGGAAGTGTTACTGGAAGAAAGTGTGGCTCTGACTGGAATTGTGTGCTACACCTAAGACTTTGAATATATTTCCTTTGCTTCCCTTATGTGGCTATCCAAAGCAGCAAACCGACAAGAATCAAACCAATGTCCCATTACTCTGTCACACCACATGCTGAAAGGGTTATCGCCAGAAGCATTTACTTGAAAAATTTGCCAGCCCATCAGAGAATTAAAGAAGAAAGTCAATAATTACGAAATCCAGACCCCGCCCGCCCGGTCACCTAATGAAAAGCAGGCCGCACTGTGCCGCAAACACTGCGACATCATGGCAGTACCCTGCTCCAAGGCAGATTTGAGTTGTCAGTCACAACCAAAGAGGAATGTAGTCACGTCTGATTATACGGTAAAGCTGCATGGAATTCGAATGAATTCAAACCAGCTCCCAGCATCTGTGAGCCAGATCCTGGAATCCATGTTGCTAAATCTGGTTTCCACAGTTTGTCGGTGCACGTGTAGACCCCGGTTATACCTCAGCTTGCTGCTGATAATGTGGAGACTGGATTTAACAACATCAGAAATAAGGGCTGGTTCCTGGATACTTTGTGCCTGTGAATTGGGCTTTATAAAACTAATCCAACATCAGGAATAACTTTATTACAGGGAGGCTTACCGTTACAGAACCCTGTTTGTCTCAATGTGAAGCATTTTTCAATGCATGTTTGTGTGATTTAAAGTGACGGTTTAACTCAGTAATGAAATCCTGATTTGACTCCCAAGTGTACTGAATCTAGGAGGCCTATAACTGCCTCTATTGTAGGCAGTCTTGTACAGCTTGAGTTAATATCCATTGGAAACACCCAATCAGAGTGGAACACTGCACATGCTCAGATGCTCCCTCATTTAGCTGGAAAGTGGGATTAGGCTGGATAGCTCTTTGTCGGTCCGGTGTTGACACGATGGGTCGAAATGGCCTCCTTCCATGATGTAAATTTCTGTGATTCTATGATTACTGAACATGATTTGAACTTCAATGAGGTGCAACAACAACAACAACTTGTATTTATACAGCGCCTTTAACGTAGTAAAATGTCCCTATGCGCTTCACAGGAGCGTTATTAAACTAAATTTGACACCGAGCCACATAAAGATATTAGCGCAGATGATCAAGAGCTTGGTCAGCGAGGTGGGTTTTAAGGAGCGTCTTAAATGAGAAAAGAGAGGTAGAGGTGGAAAGGTGTACGGAGGGAATTCCAGAGCTAGGGGCCTAGGCAACAGAAGGCACAGCCACCAATGGTTGAGCGATTAAAGTCAGGGATGTTCAAGAGGTCAGAATTTGAGGAGCGTAGATATCTGAGGGTTGTTGGGCTGGAGGAGATTACAGAGATAGGGAGGGGAGAGGTCATGGAGGGATTTTAAAACAAGGATGAGAATTTTTTAATTCAGGCGTTGCTTAACCGGAAGCCAATGTAGGTCAGCGACACAAGGGTGATGGCTGAACGGGACTTGGTGCGAGTCAGGTCACGGGCAACAGAGTTTCGAATGACCTCAAGTTTACGGAGGGTAGAATGTGGGAGGCCAACTAAGAGTGCATTGGAATAGTCGTCTAGAGGTAACAAAGGTATGGATGAGGGCTTCAGCAGCAGATGAGCTGAGGCAGGGGCGGAGTCGGGCGATGTTACAGAGGTGGAAATAGACGTCTTAGTGATGGTGCGGATATGTGTTCAGAAGCTTATTTTAGGGTCAACTGTGACACCAAGGTTGAGGACAGTCTGGTTCAGCTTCACACAGTTGCCAGGAAGAGGGATGGAGTCGGTGGCTAGGAAACGGAGTTTGTGGCGGGGACCAAAGACAATGCTGTACCTGCATACTCATTTTTTGTGGTACAGCAAGTAATCAGAAAGGCAAATGGAATGTTAGCCTTCATTGCAAGGGGGATAGAGTATAAAAGCAGAGAAGTCCTGCTACAACTGTACAGGGTATTGTTGAGGCCACACGTGGAGTACTGCGTATAGTTTTGGTCTCTGTATTTAAGGAAGGATATACTTGCATTGGAGGGTGTTTCGAGAAGGTTCACTAGGTTGATTCCGGAGATGAGGGGGTTGACTTATGAAGATAGGCTGAGTAAGTTCGGCCTATACTCATTGGAGTTCAGAAGAATGAGAGGTGATCTTATCGAAATATATAAGATATTGAGGGGGCTAGATATTTCCATTGATAGGGGAAACTAAAACTAGGGGACATAGACTCAGAATAAGGGGCCACCCATTTAAAACTGAGATGAAGAAGAATTTCTTCTCTGAGAGTTGTAAATCTATGGAATTCTCTGTACAAGGACCCCCAAATCCTTCTGTACTGCAGCACTTTGCAATTTTTCTCCACTTAAATTATAATTTACTTTTCTATTTTTTCTGTCAAAGTGGATAATCTCACATTTTCCCACATTACACTTTATCTGCCAAATTTTTGCCACTCGCTTAGCCTGTCTGTATCCCTTTGCAGATTTTTTGTGTCCTCCTCACAAATTGCTTTCCCACCCAACTTTGTTTCATCAGTAAACTTGGCTACATTACACTCAGTCCCTTCATCCAAGTCATTAATGTAGTTTGTAAATAGTTGAGGCCCCAGCACCGATCTCTGTGGCACCCTACTGGTTACTGTTTGCCAACTGGAAAATGACCCATTTATCCTGACTCTGTTTTCTGTTAGTTAGTCAATCCTCTATCCATGCTAATATATTACCCCCAACCCCGTGAACTTTTATCTTGTACAGTATCCTTTTATGGTGGCACCTTATCGAATGCCTTCTGGAATTCCAAATACATCACATCCACTGGTCCCCCCCCCTTATCCACCCTGCTCGTCACATCCTCAAAGAACTCCAACAAATTTGTCAAACATGATTTCCCTTTCATAAAACCATGCTGACTACTTAATTGAACTATGCTTTTCCAAATGTCCCGTTACTGCTTCCTTAATAATGGACTCCAGCATATTCCCAACAACAGATGTTAGGCTAACTGGTCGATAGTTTCCTGCTTTTTGTCTGCCTCCTTTTTTAAATAGGGGCGTTACATTTGCGGTTTTCCAATCCGCTGGGACCTCCCCAGATTCCAGGGAATTTTTGTAGATTACAACCAATGCATCCACTATCTCTGCAGCCACTTCTTTTAAGACCCGATGATGTAAGCCATCAGGTCCAGGGGACTTGTCTGTCTTTAGTCCCATTATTTTACCGAGTACTATTTCTTTAGTGATAGTGATTGTATTAAGTTCCTTCCTCCTTATAGCCCCTTGATTATCCATTATTGGAATGTTTTTAGTGTCTTCTACCGTCTCTGCCATTTCCCTATTCTCCATTATTAATTCCCCAGTCTCATCCTCTAGGGGACCAACATTTACTTTAGCCACTCTTTTCCTTTTTTTGTACCTGTAGAAACTCTTACTATCTATTTTTATACTTTGTGCTAGTTTGCTTTCATACTCTATCTTCCCTCTCTTTCATTTTTTTAGTCATTCTTTGCTGGTTTTTAAAAGTTTCCCAATCCTCTGGCCTCCCACTAGTCTGGCCATGTTGTATGCCTTTGTTTTCAATTTGATACCATCCTTTATTTCCTTAGTTAACCACGGATGGATATCCCTTCTCTTACAGTCTTTCCTTCTCATTGGGATATATTTTTGTTGCAAGTTATGAAATATCTCCTTAAAAGTGTGAGCAGTTGACCCTCTGCTCAACCTGGCCATGCAGAGAAAGATGCCCGAGAAGGTCAGTGTTAAAGTTGCAGGCTCCACAAGAATAACGTAGGTCCCAATTACCCCGGACTAAGCAATTGCACTCCTCCTGTAGCACCCGCCCCCCCGCCCCCTGCTGGATGGGTCAGCCTCCAGGCAGCCTGATGTGGCGCCAACCCACAGCCAGAAGGCAGCAGCAGGGGCGCCCACTTGGCACGTGCAGCTCGCCAAGGGACCTATTTATGAGGCCCGCCCTCTAAATGGACCAGGCCTCCTGCTAGCTAGCTGCCCGAAAGTTAACACCCATCACATGGCATTTGGATGCACAATTGAATGGTGTGTGTCAGATTACTATGTTGTACTGTTTTTGCACATGTGGACAGGATGTGCGCACTCTAATAATATGTAGATAATTTGCAAGAGAAATTATCAAGATTAATAGGCCTTATTTAACTGGAAAGAGAATCGGGTGGGATCTGTTACCGGTGATCCTCCATACTCAGCTTTCCGCTCTCCGTGCTGCCTGGTTGATTTTACCACCCAGGCAATAAAGATGAAAGTCTACCCCAATGTCTTTCTGATTTTCTTTTTTGTATAATGATTATGGTTCTGCAGCACTTAACGTCCATTTTACCGCTGAAATGACGGATAACGCCCATATATTACCCATTTTGGCACAAAATGGAAACTGGTGGGCATTTTTAGGAAACTTATTGCCGAGTGTTACTTTCTCCATGTGCTTAAAGCCGAGAAAGAATATTAATGCCCGCCCTTTTTTTTTGGGCGGAATCAGCAGAATGGGCGAATTCAACGCCCATAATATCGCCAGTGTTACTTTCCACACGGATTTAACACCGAGATTCAATATTAACGCCCGCCCACTTTTTTTTGTCGTAAAGAGCATATTTACCAAAACTAGCGGCCATGAGATCGCCCAGCATCAATTTCACCACCTCGCACACATATCGCCCACAATATCGCTCGCCTAAAAAAAAGTGGAACTAACCGGAACTAATCACAGCGTTATGGACGCCATGTTCTAGATCACATGTCGCGTCCTTTAAAAGGCTGCTGTGCTTCAATCTCGGTAGAGTTTGGATGTTCTCTGCAGGTCGTTGGAGTTGATGTGAATATCTGTGAAAACATCTTGACCATACTGTGACTGATTGCAATTGAATAGGTGTCTTCGTCGGAACATTCCTTGTTTGTGATCAATCGGTGGAAAACAGAGAGCTACTGCAATGGGACCTGTCTTTTCTCACCCTCCCTTAGTGACCAAATACATGCAGCAGACTCGACATCGCCAAAGGAGCACTCCACTGCATTATATGCCCAATGTACGAAGTGACAGACAGATGAGGACATTACACCCCCCAAAAATACAAGGAGAAGCAGTCTTACCTTGACTTGCCCGACATCACCTGCCTTCGGAGACTGCGCTTCCACAAAGAGGTTATCACTGAGGTATGCCAGCTGATAAGGGCAGATCTGCAGCCTGCCAGCACCATCAGTACTGCATTGTCCGTCAATGTCAAAGTCACTGCAGCACTGTCGTTCTATGCCTCGGGTTCTTTTCAGGCCACAGCTGGCGACATTTGAGGACTTTCTCAGCATGCCACACATCGCTACATTAGCCAGGTCACTGAAACCCTGTATGCATGAAGGAGGGACTTGATCAGCTTCCCTATGACCAGGGAGGCACAGAGTGAGAGGGCTCTAGGATTCTCCAGAATTGCAAACTTCCTCAAGATGCAGGGAGCAATAGACTGTACACACATCGCAATGCGGGCACCTTTTCAAATGCAGAGGTTTTCAGGAACCACAAGAGATTCCACTCCCTGACTGTCCAACTGGTTGTCGACTACCAGCAAATTATACTGGTAGTGAATGCTCAATTTCCAGGCAGCATCCATGATGCTCACATCCTGCGTGAGAGCACTTTATCTGATTTGTTTAAGACTGAGCCACAAGGTCAATGCTGGATGCTTGGTGACAAAGGACATGGCCTCACCACCTGGCTGATGACCCCCTGCGTGACACCCACACCAAAGCCGGGAGGCAATACAACGAGAGCCACAGAGCAACTCGCAATATCGTGGAGAAAACTATTGGAGTGCTGAAGCAGCACTTGAGATGCCTGGACCACTCAGGAGGTGAGCTCCAATACCACCCTGAGCAGGTAGCTCAATTCATGGTGGTGTACTTCATGCTACACAACTTGGCTATCCGGAGGGGATAAGAATTGCCTGATAAGTCTGACAGTCCACCTCACCAGAAAAAGGAAAAGGAGGACGAGGAAGTGGATGCTGACATCGGCCCAGACAGTCAAGCTGACACTGAAGCCATGCCCCCGCCTCCCTGTAGACTGCATGAAAGAGCCCATGGTGGCATGATAGCTGCAATAGCCTTACGTCAGGAGCTCATCAATGATCGCTTTGCCTGAAAGAACGTTGGTGTTATTTGCAAGGCTGACACACTGCTGGGTATGCAGGTCATACATCAATGGTGGGCATCATCTTGATGACAGTTAAAGTTTACGTTGATTGAAGTTAAGTGTGATTATACCCTTTGATAAGGAATCAACAGCGTATAATGGTGCAGCTATCTGAGCCAATGTGCTACAAGGTTTTGTTAAATAAAAAAACATTTAAATCGAACATTAGTCTGAAATCATCAGTATTTCTGTGCAAACCACTTTCTCCCCCCCCCACCTCCCACTTCCCCCCGCCCCCCCAGCACTTCTATCCCTTCCCCTTCCCCTCCTGACTCTAAGCCACCTGGCCGAGGAGGTCCTCAGCCAATGCTTCATTGTGGGGGGGCTCGGTGGTGATGGCTGAAGCGCTGCTTGTACGGATACCGGAGCGAACGGTCGTGAGGTGGGAACGTGCTCCGAGCCAGAAGCAAGATGTTGCTGCTGGCTCTCGTGTGGTTGGCAATGGGGGTGCAGCACCTTGGGATGCAGTGCGGCGCTCCGGGTCCACTGGGTGCCCTCTGTCACCAGTGTTCCTGCTTACCAGCTCCAGGGCCTCCTCCATCCCTTCCATGTTATATCTTAATTGTTGGACAAAAACTCAGTGCCAACTATGTTCTTGGTGTTTAGGAGGCTTTTTGCTACTGGTGAATCTCCTTCGTGCATCCCACAACAGCCAGACAAGCACACACCATAGCCATACACACTTTCAGTCCCTCTCAGCTCCCTCTCTCTCTGTCTCCTCTTGTGCGCATGTCATGATGTCCCTTGACCTCCTGAATCACGGGAATCAAGCATTGCCATGCTGTTGCTAAGGACGGCCACATTTTATGGCAGAAGGTCAAAAAAATATAATAAGATATCGCTCGCGGTAACACCCATTTTCAAAAATGCAAGCTAGGTGTTTTGAGAATGGGTGAGAAGCCGGCAATCTGAAAACCAAATTTTGAGCGATAAGCACTAAAGTGGAGGTTGTCGCCCATAGAGTTACATCGAATTGACAGCACAGAAACAGGCCATTCAGCTCAACTGATCTATGTCGGTGTTTATGTTCCACACGAATCTCCTACTCTACTGCATGTCACCCTATCAACATATCCTTGTATTCTTTTCTCCCTCATGTACTTATCTAGCTCCCCTTAAATGTATATACTATTCGTCTCAACCACTCCTTGTGATAGCGAGTTCAACATTCTAACCACGCAATGGAGCAATGTGATCGCTCGAAACTTTGTAAATAGAATGATAAACCTGTACCAAGAGAATTATTGAGACAAAGCAAAGATCATGTCATCATCAATGTTCCCTGTAAAAATATTTTGGGGCAGTGCGGACCCTTTAACGGGTTGCATGATCCCTTCAAAATTACGCACATGCCCAATTTTTTCAATGTAAAAACCAGCTCACCGGCTCACCGGGTCCTCGGGAGTATTGCACAGCCACACAGCTTACAGGGAACATTGGTCAGCACCAAACTTTGGCAATATCACCCCAAAACAATTCACAAATAAACTCTCCATCTACTTCAATTCACTAAAATACATTCAACTCTCAATGACAGGAACTGACAGCATCACTATCGGAAGCGGCAAGAGTTCAGCCGCTACCCCAGGCTGTTACTCCACAACACTCCTCCCACCGAGTGAGCTCAGTGTCAGAAAAATGTTGGAGAAGATCAGCAGCTACAGCTGAAATATTATCATTCCTTTTCTCAGAAGCTCCAGTGTAGTTCCAGAATGTTCTGTTTGACTTTACGCTTGATGTGTCAAAAGCAGTGGACTTCATATCAACATCTCTACTCCTCCCTCCTCAACACAATTCTGGCAATCCAAATGACACTTTGTTTATGATACGTTTACCCTAGTATTTCAGATTTTTACTTCAAAACTCAACTTAATGTTGCAGTAGAGGAGGGTGTAGTCGAAATATCGGATAGGATAAAAATGCAAAGGAAGTGCTAAACAGCATGGCATCACTCCAAATTAACAAATCCAGATGGGATGCATCCTAGGTTGCGGAGGGAAGCTAGGGTGGAGATAGCAGATGCTCTGACCACAATCTTTCAATCCTCCTTGGAGCTATTATGAGAGGTTTGGATGGAGCAAGTAAGAAGAATCTGTTTCCTCTGACTAGTGGGTCATTAAGCAAAAGTCATGGATATAAAATCATAGGCAAAAGAACTAGAGGATAAATAAGATAAATTATTTCACGCAGCGAGTTGTTATGATCTGGAACCCATTACCTGAAAGGGTGGTGGAATCTGATTCCATAGGAGCTTTCAAAAGGCATTGACATGTATTTGAAGAGAACTAGTTTGCAGGGTTATGGAGAAAAAGTTGTGGTGTGGTCCTAAATTGGATAGCTCTTTCACTGGCACGATGGGCTGAATGGTCCCCTTCTGTGCTGTAAGTTTCTATGATTCCAGAACTTAACTTGCAGCCAGTAACCAGCACTGACTCATGATCTGTACAGCATGCTACAAATATCCTGGCCTAAGCCACATTAGTACAACCCAACTAGCCGCAACTCACTCATGATGTTACTTGTATATGTGGTCAGGCCAGCTCAATGTAAAAATATAGAGCTAGATTTTCTACACATTGGCTATGACTGGGTGTGAAATCATTGCATCACCCCAGGATGTATAGAATGTCCTTTTATATGTTTTCAATTAATTTGCAGAAAACCCAAAGGGCTAGACTTTCCACTTTGCTGGTTATTGCCCAAAAAATGGGCGATGTTCCAGCCTTGGCGATGTGTCAGCCTTACTGATCGCTGGCACATCGCCCATTTTTTGGATCGTAATTTTTGCCTTGGCGATAGCTCAGCAATGTGAAATGGGAAAAGCAATAGCCTAACGATGTGGAATGGGCCCAGCGATAGTCCAGCGATGTGGAAGGCAAAAGCTTCCCTACTTATGGTCTTCTGCGCAAGCGATATTTTTTTTCGGTAACAGGTTTTCCTATATTTTGGGAGGTCAGCGGTCATCCACACATGCGCAAGAGGCTATTGAGAGAGAGAGAGAGAAAGAGGAAAGAGATAGGAGAGAGAAAAGTAGAGTTGCAGTTGGAGGGAGAGTGAGAAATTATAGAGAGAGAATAAATAGATAAATAGAGAAGAGAAAAACATGTTTTCATCCTCTGGTGAGAGTGTGGAGAGGGTAGGAAGAGGGCAAAGCCCTTTTCAGAAGAAGCTAACGAGGCCTTTGTTGAGGAGGTGCACGCCAGGTGGACGGAACTTACCTGGGGTGCTAATAGTAAACCTCCACCCGGACTTACAGAAAGCTGTGGGCTGAGATTGCGGACATAGAAACATAGAAGCATAGAAAATAGATGCAGGAGTAGGCCATTCGAGCCTGCACCACCATTCAATAAGATCATGACTGATCATCACCTCAGTACCCTTTTCCTGCTTTCTCTCCATATCCCTTGATCCCTTTAGCCATAAGGGCCATATCTAACTCCCTCTTGAATATATCCAACGAACTGGCATCAACAACTCTCTGAGGTAGAGAATTCCACAGACTAACAACTCTCTGAGTGAAGAAGTTTCTCCTCATCTCAGTCCTAACTGGCTTACTCCTTATCCTTAGACTGTGTCCCCTGGTTCTGGACTTCCCCAATATCGGGAACATTCTTCCTGCATCTAACCTGTCCAGTCCCATCAGTATTTTATATGTTTCTATGAGATCGCCTCTCATTCTTCTAAACTCCAGTGAATACAGGCCCAGTCGATCCAGTCTCTCCTCATATGTCAGTCCTGCCATCCCGGGAATCAATCTGGTGAACCTTCGTTGCACTCCCTCAATAGCAAGAACGTCCTTCCTCAGATTAGGAAACCAAAACTGAACACAATATTCCAGGTGAGGCCTCACCAAAGCCCTGTGCAAATGCAGTAAGACCTCCCTGCTCCTATACTCAAATCCCCTAGCTATGAAGGCCCACATGCCATTTGCCGCCTTCACCGCCTGCTGTACCTGCATGCCAACTTTCAATGACTGATGTACCATGACACCCAGGTCTCGTTACACCTCCCTTTTCCTAATCTGCCGCCATTCAGATAATATTCTGCCCTCATGTTTGCTACCAAAGTGGATAACCTCACATTTATCCACATTATACTGTATCTGCCATGCATTTGCCCACTCACCTAATCTGTCCAAGTCACCCTGCAGCCTCTTAGCATCCTCCTCGCAGCTCACACCACCACCCAGCTTAGTGTCATCTGCAAACTTGGAGATATTGCACTCAATTCCTTCATCTAAATCATTGATATATATTGTAAATAGCTGGAGTCCCAGCACTGAGCCCTGCGGCGCCCCACTAGTCACTACCTTCCACTCTGAAAAGGACCCGTTTATCTCTACTCTCTACTTCCTGACTGCCAACCAGTTCTCTATCCACGTCAATACATTACCCCCAATACCATGTGCTTTAATTTTGCACACTAATCTCTTGTGTGGAACCTTGTCAAAAGCCTTTTGAAAGTCCAAGTACACCACATCCACTGGTTCTCCCTTGTCCACTCTACTAGTTACATTCTCAAAAAATTCCAGAAGATTGTCAAGCATGATTTCCCTTTCATAAATCCATGCTGACTTGGACCGATCCTGTCACTGTTTTCCAAATGTGCTGCAATTTCATCTTTAATAATTGATTCCAACATTTTTCCCACTACTGATGTCAGGCTAACCGGTCTATAATTACCCGTTTTTTCTCTTCCTCCTTTTTAAAAAGTGGTGTTACATTAGCTACCCTCCAGTCCATAGGAATTGATCCAGAGTCAATAGACTGTTGGAAAATTATCACCAATGCATCCACTATTTCTTGGGTCACTTCCTTAAGTACTCTGGGATGCAGACTATCAGGCCCTGGGGATTTATCGGCCTTCAATCCTATCAATTTACCCTAAAACAATTTCCCATCTAATAAGGATTTTCTTCAGTTCCTCCTTCTCACTAGACCCTCGCTCCCCTCGTATTTCCCGAAGGTTATTTGTGTCTTCTTTCGTGAAGACAGAACCAAAGTATTCAACTGGTCTGCCATTTCTTTGTTCCCCATTATAAATTCACCTGAATCTGACTGCAAGCAACCTATATTTGTCTTCACTAATCGTTTTCTCTTCACATATCTATAGAAGCTTTTGCAGTCAGTTTTTATGTTCCCGGCAAGCTTCCTCTCATACTCTATTTTCCCCCTACTAATTAAACCCTTTGTCCTCCTCTGTTGAATTCTAAATTTCACCCAGTCCTCAGGTTTGCTGCTTTTTCTGGCCAATTTATAGGCCTTTTCCTTGGATTTAACACTATCCTTAATTTCCCTTGTGAGTCATGGTTGAGCTAGCTTCCCCGCTTTATTTTTACTCCAGACCATGATGTACAATTGTTGAAGTTCATCCATGTGATCTTTAAATGTTTGCCATTGCCTATCCACCGTCAACCCTTTAAGTATCATTCGCCAGTCTATTATAGCCAGTTCACATCTCATACCATCGAAGTTACCTTTCCTTAAGTTCAGAACCCTAGTCTCTGAATTAACTGTGTCACTCTCCATCTTAATAAAGAATTCCACCATATTATCGTCACTCTTTGCACAATAAGATTGCTAATTAGTCCTTTCTCATTACACATCATCCAGTCTAGAATGCCCAGCCCTCTAGTTGGTTCCTCAACATATTGGTCTAGAAAACCATCCCTAATACACTCTAGGAAATCTTCCTCCACCGTATTGCTACCAGTTTGGTTAGCTCAATCTATATGTAAATTAAAATCACCCATGATAACTGCTGTACCCTATTGCATGCATCCCTAATTTCTTGTTTGATGCTGTCCCCAACCTCACTACTACTGTTTGGTGGTCTGTACACAACTCCCACTAGCGTTTTCTGCCCTTTTTATTCCGCAGCTCTACCCATACAGATTCCACATCATCCAAGCTAATGTCCTTCCTTACTGTTGCGTTAATTTCCTCTTTAAGCAACAACGCTACCCCACCTTCTTTTCCTTTCTGTCTATCCTTCCTGAATGTTGAATACCCCTGGATGTTGAATTCCCAGCCTTGGTCACCCTGGAGCCATGTCTCCGTAATGCCAATTATATCATATTTGTTAATAGCTGCCTGCGCAGTTAATTCATCCACCTTATTATGAATACTCCTCGCATTGAGGCAGAGAGCCTTCAGGCTTGTCTTTTTAACACACATTGTCCCTTTAGAATTTTGCTTTAATATGGCCCTTTTTGATTTTTGCCTTGGGTTTCTCGGCCCTCCACTTTTACTTTTCTTCTTTCTATCTTTTGCTTCTGCCCCCATTCTACTTCCCTCTGTCTCCCTGCATAGGTTCCCATCCCCCTGCCATATTAGTTTAACCTCTCCCCAACAGCACTAGCAAACACTCTCCCTGGGACATTGGTTCCAATCCTGCCCAGGTGCAGACCGTCCGGTTTGTACTGGTCCCACCTCCCCCAGGACCGGCTCCAATGTCCCAGGAATTTCAATCCCTCCCTCTTGCACCTTTCCTCAAGCCACATATTCATCTTAGCTATCCTGCAATTCCTACTCTGACTAACATGTGGCACTGGTAGCAATCCTGAGACTACTATCTTTGAGGTCCTACTTTTTAATTTAACTCCTAGCTCTCTAAATTCAGCTTGTAGGACCTCATCCCGTTTTTTTACCTATATCAGTTACGAAACACCTCCAGGTTCTGTAAAGGGGCTTTCAGGATGATGTGCATGCAGTTTTTTGCTCCATGCACCTTGGGGAAGTTTGCTATTCTCGAGAAACCCAAAGCCCTCCCGGTCTGTGCCTCCCTGGTCATAGGGAAGCTTATAAAGTCCATCCTGCATGCATAAAGGGCTTGAGCCACCTGTCGAATGGAGCAGTGTGTGGCATGCTGAGAGATACTACAGATGTCGCCAGCTGAAGCCTGAAAGGAGCCTGATGCATAGATGGATAGTGCCGCAATAATCTTTACCTCAACGGGCAGTGCGGTCCTGATGGTGTTGGTAGACTGCAGATCTCGCCTGATGAGTTGGCATATCTCATCGATGACCTCCTTACGGATGTGCAGCCTCCGAAGGCACGCGTTATCAGACAAGTTTAGTAAAGATTGATTTTCCCTGTAAGTACATTTTCCTCCTCCTCTGCCTCCACATTTGTCTGCCACCTCTTCTATTGGCCCCTTCACTAAACCCTTCACTTAACTCAACCTCAGACACCAACAAATGAGCAGTTACAAGTAATGATAGAGGTGCGACAGGCCCCATCCTATCGCTATTATCACTATCGCTATCACTATTGATATCAATGCCCTTTCTACTCCTAAAATATCCTTTCTACTAAAATAAATGCAAATATAATTATAATGATAAATTTAAGTATAAATGTGAGTGGATCTATCTCTCAAAGACCCTTAAATAACTCTTGTTTGAGCAGCCTCCTCCTTTCCTTCCTCCGACGTTCAAAATGGCGTCCGAAGGGCTGAGTTCTGTGAGGAAGGCCTGGGAAAAGCAACTATTCTTCAGCGCTGTTCTCAGTGAGCGATCAGCCCGGCGATGTGCCGAAAGCTGCGCCCGGCAATGTGGGGGCGATCCGGCCAGCGATCATTTCGGCGATGTGAGCCGAAAATTGGCCGATCAATTTTCCAGCGATGTCCCGGCCCGACTTTCCACTTTTTGTCAAAATGGGCAATAGCAGGCCTTTTTGGGCTATATATGGGCACTAGCCCAGCGATATGAGGTGGAAAGTCTCGTCCAAAGATCAAGGTTTGCTTAGTTGTACTAATTTCAATTGAAAAGTTGGAAAATGTGGACTGACAATGAAGAGGAATTACCCACTGGGACAATGCACCCCTGCCACCATTAAATCCACATTTTGCAAGCTTAAGGCACATCGTGGAAATGGCATGTGGATTAATGAGGTGTGCCAGTCTCAACCATTGAATTCCTTGAAGCAGTCAGTCCATGCATGCATACAGCAAGACCCAGACAACATCTAGGCTTGAGCTGATAATTGGCAAGTACCATCAATGCCTGGGTCACCATCATCTTGGTGAACTCCTTGAAATGGGCAGCCCTGCTGCCCACTGAAAACAGGCGGGCACCTCATTAGCAATGTTCCCTCTAATCTGCAAGTTCCAGTACAGGCCGCTCACTGGCTGTTACATTGGGAACATCGCGCATGCGCAAAAGTTTAAAGAGCCCGCGCATTGAAAGAAATGAGCTGTGCAGAACATGGTGCAGCCTGCAAGGACTATTGCTCATTCACCCAGGCACATCGGGCTCCTATGGTACCATCAGGTACCAATGGGTGGAGTGTGCATTAAACATGCTCCGCTATTGGCATTTGCATTGAGTGGTCTAAGCAACAGTCCTTAAAGGAACTGCTGTAGGCCACTCAAAAAAACAAGCATGTTGAATTTTATTAATGATTTTTGAAGGGTTAGGAAGAACATTAACCCTCCTCCTCGCCCCACAAAAAATCGGCCCCCGCAAAGCCCTCTCCCAGGATCCACCCCCAACTTATCGGCAGCTGCTGGGCTCGACACTAGAGCAGCTGATTTTTCTGATTTTTAAAATATTTTTTAAATTATGGCTTAAAATAAACTTACCTTAGTGGGCAGGGTTATTAAACATTAAAATTTGTTTTTAAAATTTTATTTTATTATGTTTTTGTATGTTTTAAAACTCTTATGCCTGTAAAAGTAGACGATGCGTTTGCTTTTATCAAGCGCAAGAGTTTTGAGGACATTCGCTGGGCAAGATATGGGCAAATACCACAATCTTGCCCTTGCAAATGTCCTGGCTGTGGGGATATGGAGGATCTGTCAAGTCAGAGCTTGACAGATCAGAAAAGCCGTTTTTGGCGCATGTGCATTGCGCGACGAAAAGCGGCTTTAGCGATGCCTTCCCTGGTCTGTACACATTCCGTACTGACCCGGGGAGGCCGGGATTTCTGCCCCATTACTCCAAGTGTGGTCTCATCAGGGCATTCTAAAACTTATAAAGACAGGGCTATTTTAAATAGTGGCAGTTCCTAACTTCTGAAAACATTATCGCCAAAATAAATTACACTCGTTCTGTGGTTAGATGGCCAACAGTATGAGTTTTGATAAATTTGGTACCAGTTGTTCAAATGTAATGTTTAACTGGGTGTTGTCACCATGTTACAAGCTATAAAGATTAAAAATCAGGCAAGGCACTGTCTGTAACTTGCAGTGGGCCATTCTATAAAAACACTGGAATAAGTTTGAATTGGTTATGACAAGACAATTCTTAAACAAATAAGTAATGTACATTTATCATATTGATTTTCCAATTCACCATCTTATCAATTGGATTGACGGTGTAGCAGAGTATATGTGTGCAATTACAGAAAAAGCTTTTTAACAATCATCCATCACGAACTGCAAATACACTAAGCCACATATATGCATGTGCACCATTAAAATCCCCAATGGATATTAAATAAAAGAGTAAAGTCAGTCAGCAAATGACATGGAATAGTTTCAGCTTTCTTCAAATTTCAGAACAAAGGGCGCACAATGAATCAAACAGTACAATGGGGTCTCAGTGATTTTAGCAGGTATGTATCATCATTCTTTTGCAGAGAAGGTGCTGATGGAAATGTGCTGAACCTATTACTCATAATTATTCAATGTCTTCAGACTCTTCTCTCCAATGTCAGATACCCAGTTGAAACTCATTAGTATATCCCTTTTCTGGGCTTTGGGTTAAGTTTTATTTTAAACATGCAACTCAGTTCAACTGAGAGATGTCAGCAAGTGTTTATATAACACTCTCAGATTATGGTACAATGCAGATGGGTAAAGTTCTCTTTGAAGTAACTATATATTGATGTCGAAAGATGTATGATAGCCCCCGTGCCTTACTTCTCAAGGACTGAATTACTAAGGAAGCCAACAAAAAAATGCAAATGACCTCACTTGATATTATAATTCGATTGGTGAACTGCCGAGCAACTGAGGCATACATCATTATCATAGGCAGTCCCTCGGAATCGAGGAATACTTGCTTCCACTCTAAAAATGAGTTCTTAGATGACTGAACATTCCAATGTGAGAACCACAGTCTCTGTCACAGGAGGGACAGAAAGTTGTTGAGGGAAAGGGAGGGTGGGACAGGTTTGCCTCGCGCTCTTTCCGCTGCCTGCGCTTGGTTTCTGCATGCTCTCGGCGATGAGACTCGAGGTGCTCAGCGCCCTCCCGGATGCACTTCTTGCACTTAGGGCGGTCTTTGGCCAGGGACTCCCAGATGTTGGTGGGGATGTTGCACTTTATCAGGGAGGCTTTGAGGGTGTCCTTGAAACGTTTCTTCTGCCCACCTTTGGCTCGTTTGCCGTGAAGGAGTTCTGAGTAGAGCGCTTGCACAAATACAGGTAATCTCTTGGCATTGTAATGTACCACAGATGTCCATTTTGACTCGAGCCCCCGAGGTTGGCATTCAAGAAACATCTATTAGAAATAGTTACCACAAAGCAGTGTAAATTTATTTTTCACTGTTTTAAATGGGGTTTCTCACCTCTGAATCTGTTGGCAAAGCTTTCACACTCTCTTTACAAATGGCACCAAGTGACAACAGTTGAGTTTTGAAAATGTTGCCTGTGTTGTCAAAAATAACCCACTTTCATTAAATATCTGCAATTCAAAGGTTTTAAAACTTCCTTTTGGGGGACCCCTGAAAATATAGCTCCCCCCACCCCCCAAACAAATAATGAGACTCCAGGGGATCCTCTGTCCCAATATCCAAATGACAGTGGGTTAAATAATTACTCATTCATACTCAATGAATGGAAAATCTACCACCTGCTCTCCAGAGAGAAGCACATTTTACAGTATATAATAACTGTAAGTCATGAAAAATTGTCTGCTGAATTCTGGATTTCCCTTGCCAAGTCCTAAGGGTCCCAGGATCCCAGTTTCCATAATTTCTAGCGTTAATTGGTACTTCAACCTCATTATGTATGCACATTGCCACTCCCTCACTTCATTATACATTTATGTCACTTTCCTAGCTAAAAGGATTGCAAAAGAAATGTTCTAAAATTGTTCCTTTCAATGGGGATTTAAAGTCTTAAAGTTCGCAGTCCAGATGGTTAATGTTTCGAGTTGTAGGTATCATATCGCTTACCCGCTCAGAAAAAGAAACAAATGGGTGCCCAGAAGGTCAGAACCTCTTCCTGTGGAAGAATGTTTCATCTTCAAGTTGTATTGACATTAAAGAAATTAGATTCGATAATTTTGTTGAAGAAAATTCTAGATAGGAATCACATGTTTTGAGGAGTCGCAAGGAGGCTAATACATTGTGATGCTACTTATGATAGTGTATATTGGATAGTTTCATTGTTCAAGAAAAAATGAAGGGGTCGAACTTTGGTTGTCACCGCCAGCTGATACCCATGAGTGAGGCGACAACGTGGCGTGAACAGCTGGGCGGCAGCATTATGCGTGGGTGCCGCCTGATGGGAAATTCAGTTGTCCTTTTTCAAGGGTGTAAAGATTTTCCGCCCCACCGACTACCGCCATGGAAATCCTGACGTCAGTACGCGTGCAATGCTTCCTTGGCGCCGGTCTCGCCGCATTCACTTTTGCCGCCTCACTTACGATGGTGCCTCAAAAAGTTGGTGTGCACAAGGCGGACAAACTAATCTGGGGCGTTATTGAAAGCGAATTGCAACCGGCACAGAGAACTCGCGGTCCGTGCTGTGTTGGCTGCTCACACAGTTCGTAGGTGCTGGCGTCCTGCAGCTACTGACTCCTAAGCTTCAGTACCAGCAGCTTGGAGACATTGGTGGGTTCAAGATCTGATACATTTGGAACTATCATATCATTGTTACCTCTGCAAAGTTATGGGGGCAGTGATCGGACACCATGTCGTCCTGCGGCAAAGATTTGAAAGGCACCGGCTGCAGAGATGGCTTATGGCAAATGTGGATCCTCCCCAGAGGAGAGACCCCAGACGGCAGGGCAGGAGGCCATAAAGTCACAGGGTTTACCATACGCATTACTCTTACCTTGAGATGTCTGAGGAGCAGTGCCTAAGAAGGCCGAAGTTCCGCAAGGAGGTGGTGACGGAGCTGTGCCACCTCCCGCAGACATACCTGGCAGCTGACATCAGAACCAGGACTTCACTGTCAGTGGCAGTGAAAGTGACAGCTCCCTCAACTTCTATGCTACCAGCTCCTTCCAGTCTCCTGCACGTGATATACACAACATCTCATAGTTTGCAGTACATTGCTGCATTCGCCAAGTGACTGACGCTCTCTACAGCAAACGCATGGACTACATTAAGTTCAGCATGTCTAGGGAAGAACAGGATGAGCGCTCCCGTGGCTTTGCCAGGATAGCAGGCTTCCCCGGGGTTTCAGGGAGCCATTGATTGCACGCATGTAGCATTGAGGGCCCTGCCTCACAATGGAGAGGTGTATTGGAATCGCAAGGGATTCCACTCCCTCAACGTTCAGCTGGTCTGCGATCACAGGCAGATGATCCTCGCTGTCACTGCACGATATCCTAGCAGCTGCCACGATGCCTTCATCCTGCGGGAGAGCCACGACTCTTCTAGCCACCGCATGAAGGCCGTGGCTGGCTCCTCATCGACTAATGATATAGTGTTGCCACCTGGCTGATGACACCCCTCCACAATCCCACCACCCCTGCTGAGCAGTTCTATAACAGCAGTTATATCGCAACCAGGACCATTATAGAGCAAACTATCGGGGTTCTGAAGCAGCGATTCCACTGCCTTGACCACTCTGGAGGGGCATTTCAGTACTCACCTGATAGAGTCTCCATGTTCACCACAAACTGGCCATTATGAGGGGCCAGCCATTACCACCAGGGTTGGATGACCCACCTCAGGAGGACGATGATGATGAGGAGGAAGACGATGAGCTTCAGTCAAGGAGGAGGCAGCCTACACTGCTGCGGCTGGAAGAGCTGCTCGTCAGAGACTCATCGCCCATCGATTCCAGTGAATGAGTCAAGACGTACAGAATTGCCAGCTTGCACACCTCGGCATCTACTAAACACATCGCTCCCCACCCTGCAACCCTCTGTGTATATAAATCGCAGCACAATAACGTGAACACATAAACCGTGGTGTGCTGAAAACAAGCACAAGACAACGCCTTCATCTGCAACAAATAATCATACCCACAAGACCCCTTCAAACATTCTCAACCACATCCAAGTGCAACTATCGACATCAGTTCATTTTCCAACAAGACAGCCATCTCTGGCGACTAGCAAACAATTGTTTCTTCGTTCATCCAAGTGCAACATTTTACATTAGCTCACATTCCAATAAGGTAATCATCTCTGGATGACTATCAAGCAATTGTTTGCTGGGTCGTACAAGTGCAACTAGTTATATCAGTTCATATCTTAACAAGGTGAGGCGATGTGGCCACTTTTCCACAGGTCTTTATTTGCTCGTACAGTGCTTTCCCACCCCTTCCCTTCTCTCCCCTCCCACACCTACTGCTCCTCCTCAATGGGGTCTCAGGGCCTGCAGCAAGACTGGTAGTCAGTTGCTGACAATGAGCCATAGCCACACATGATGGCCTAGCAGGATGTCCCCGACCAGCTCAGGCGCTGGAAGGGCCGGCTGTAGACTGCTTTACTTCAGCATGGGTGGCAGCACTTTGTTGTGGATGGGTTGCAGAGAGCGGCAGGTGCAAAGGCGACATCACGTTCCAACAGGCCCGACATGGTGCTACTCCCCCATGGCATATCCTCATCATCTGCAAAAATCTGGGTGAGCAGATTGCTGCCCTGGTTCGGCAAGGTTCGGTCCCTGTTGAACTGATGGGGCCCCAGACAGTATGGTAGTGGTCAGTGTGTCTGTGGCATCAAGTTGCCTCTGCATTAAGACTGACTGCGTCTGCAGCACAGTACAAAGCTGATTGGAGACACCAAACACTGACGACATTACAGTCTGCAGGTCTCCAATAGTATTGCAGCCTGGTGCTCAATGGCCACTACAACATCAGCCATAGTCCATGTCACCATGTCTGGGACCCCATGGTAACTGTTTACATACAAAATCCATTGGTATCTGTGGGCTGCTGAGAAGCATGAGCAACAGTTGTAGCAGACTCCTCCATCCTCACAGTTAGTGCATCAAGACTCTGGGACACCCTTGCTAGTGCACTAAGCAGATCACTATAAAACTGCAGGGGTTGTCTTGCGGCAACCTCTAGTTCCGGCTCAACATCAGAGTGCTGCTGAGCATCACTCAGGCGCGCATTCACCCTCCAGGGAACTGACCCCCGGGCTTCCCCTCCCTCGTGGCATCACTGCAGGCCACTGGGTCCCACAGCATCACCCACCTCCATCTCCCCGACCAACCCTTCATCAACAAAGTTGCTGGCCCCGCTCTCAGATGCTGCTGGCTCCTGTGTGACATCAAACGAGGTGTCCTCTTCCTCCTCTTCCTGAGCAGCATCTCCACCAGTGGAAGGCTCACGTGAAGGCCCCGGTGCATCTGGTTGATCATCTGAAAGTAGAAACATATAGAAGACTGGTTCCCTGCAGGAAGGGGTCCAGGAGCGGTGAAGTTATTTGAGAATGCCAGTCTCATGGAAAGAGCTGAAGATTGTGGAATCAGATCTAAGTGGCCTCCAGGACATTGCAAAGGAACTCAACATACCGTCACTTTTCCCAGGGGGTTCCGCCCCACCCACCACCAATACACCAAGTTGAACACCCATCAGGGCCGAGATGCATTCCTCCAACACAGTCAGGTTCTGGAGTTCAGAGTCCCGTCCTCCAGTCCTCATCTGCTCCCTGCGGTTGTAGGCGAGCTTCACCTGTAAGATTAAAGAGAACGTCTGAGTTACAGCCCTTCCATCAGTGTGTTCCAAGTGCCTTACATAGTTTAGTAGATGTTACTGAGAGTCTTCACAGCTCGATGTAACTTCCATTCACTGCATGAACTTGCTGTGGCAATGCTTGAATTAGGGGGCTAGGATCTAATAGTAATGGGGAGGCTATCATCTTTGAGATGCATATGAAAACTGCGGAATCAACAACATGAGGGGTGGGTCTGCAGAACCGAGTAGCAATGTTAACAGTGCATGCAGGCCCTTGTAGTGGGTGAGGCTTCACATGGGAACCTTACAGGTAGAGCATGGATTTCCAGATACTACAATGAGCAGCGAGTGCACATTGAGTTCCGAGCATAGCATGGTGATGTTTAAGATTTAAGATACTCACCCTCATCAGTCACGTCATGTTGTTCCATGTTTCCCGGCATTGAGTGGCTGTCCTGGCTTCCATGTCATTCGCTCACACTCGTTCTGCGATTTCCCTCCATAGCCATCTGTAGGTTTGTAGTTGTGGTCTCCTCCCAGCCTCTGCCCTGAGCAACTCCCGCCGCCTCTCCAGAGCATCAAGGAGTGCATCCAGGGTGGCGGCCGAGCTGCTGCTGGGTCTATCTAGCTCACGGTCTGAGTGAGTGTGTAAGCAGCAAATATACCCACGAGGCGTTGAGCCGCCCAATCAATGCTTCAATGGAATCAGGATGGCGCCACAATGTCTGTGACGCAACTCCAAATATTGCCTAATGCCCGGATGTTGACGCCCCGCTTAACGGTCCAATTAACGCTGCTTACCGCCTCCAGGTAAGTGTGCAACATCATGATTTAATGCTGCATTCTACTTTTCAGGTGGCAAAACCCAATTTCACATTTGGGGGCCGCGCCTAACACCTGCTGGTAAAAAAATCCTCTCAGCCAATGACACCGCCTCAAAATCGACGGTACCGAATTTCAACTGCTAAGATCTCCAGCTAATATCACAATCAGTATTATTAATAACAACCGCGATAAATTGATGACGGGGGTAACTGAATGCATTTCAGGGTTCAAATCCCTTGATGTCTCTTTCACCATTCGTTTGGACTGATTTGACAAGGCCCTTCTACCAGGTGGTGTTAAGCCTCAAAGAAGGTCCACTCTCCTTTGTTGCATCTCCTGCAGGATGTCCTCCAACTCTCTCGCATCAAAGGGAGCAGCGTTAGCCATACGTCTCCACTGTGCTGTCATGCCCAATTATTTCAACTTTTCTATCCACACGAAAACTTCCCCTTTACTGGCAATTGTAGACCTGCTCCCACTCTGAACTTTCCATTCCACAGCAATGTGTGCTATAGACCAAACCCGCTGCGCAAGCTTCTCTTGCACACTGTAGCCTATTCAGATTAGTAGAAAGATTCCCATCGGAAAACTGGGCCCAGTCAGGCCTCCTGAACCCCAGGTACAGGCAAGACTTTGCATTAAGCCTGCTTAACCCCATTTTCCCCATTATTAGTAAGTCTGAGTGATTGTTTTGTTCTCTGCAGAGTTCAACAGCTGAGCAACAGGAGTAGCCCACTTAATGTTTGATGCTATTAAAATAGACCTTCATCTATTGATATAAGAATATGGGAACAGGAGCAGGCCATTCAGACCCTGGAGCCTGCTCTGCCAATCACTTCGGTCCTGGCTGAGCTGCACCTCAACTCCATTTACCTGCCTTAGCTCCATATACCTTGGTACCATTACCCAACTAAAAAGGTGATTTAAATCCTTATTACATGCCATAACTGTAAAAATAGGTCACCATTATGAAGCATCTGACATTGCTAGGTACCTTTTATGGTACAAATATACCCATTTGTAATACTGTACTCCCAAGCACAATAGGTACATTGGGGGGAGAATTGCGGAAATTTTTTTACAAAATACCTGGTGTTCCCAGAGGAACGTAGAATTGCGAATGGAGGCCTTCGCTTGCTGTGCAGCATATGGGGAACATGTCTTCCAGGTATGTATTCGTATTCTAGAATCACATGGGCCTGGACAACCAATCATAGAATCATAGAATCATAGAAATTTACAGCACGGAAGGAAACCATTTCAGCCCCTCATGTCCGCGCCGGCCAACCAAGAGCTATCCAGCCTAATCCCACTTTCCAGCTCTTGGTCCGTAGCCCTGTAGGTTACGGCACTTTAAGTGCACATCCAAGTACTTTTCAAATGTAGTGAGGGTTTCTGCCTCTACCACCCTTTCGGGCAGTGAGTTCCAGACCCCCACCACCCTCTGGGTAAAGAAATTTTCCCTCATATCTCCTCTAAACCTCCCTCCAATTACTTTAAATCTATGCCCCCTGGTTGTTGACCCCTCTGCTAAGGGAAACAGATCCAATGTAAATGCACATTTTGCACGCCGAGAACCGACATTTGCGAGGCCTCTTTGGGTGCGTGCACACATCGTACACACCCAGAGAGGCCGCAATTTTCGGCCCAATTATTTGTGCCCTGAGCTATAAAGTGTCATGTTTCCTCTCTCCACATTTGAACTATTTTGTACATCGCACTCAGTATTTTGTGAGTTGTCCAGTCACATCTGAGTCAGCAATCTCTACATATTCATTGCTGATTGGTGTTACCTAATACAGCAGAAGCCCAGGTGCCACTCCACGATTCTGCTGAAGTACAGCTAGCTGTATGGTAGCAGTAGCTCGACTAGAGACTCGAGTTCCCTGCGTGCATGCAAAGCAAGTGGCCTCTCTTAACCCAGCCTTTACAAAGACATGCACAAATCTGGCGTGCACGATTCTGTGGTAAATTCACTAAAAGGTTAAGTGACTCTGCATGGATGGTGGAGACACTACGGTTCAATCACTGGAACCATTGGCGGAAAAGCTGAGGAAAAAATGCATAAATAAAAAAGCTGGAAAGTGCAAACCTTTCCACCAGATGATTCACTACTTCAGCTAAATAAATATGTACAGCATCTTTCCTATTTCTGTGCATGTTTAGAATATGCTGCATAATCTGTTTGACAGTTATATCAGACTTCTGGCCCAGTTTGTTTTCCGTGGATAAACAGTCTCGTTCCTCGGAATTCTTGAAACAATTTGTCAGTGACCTGGATTTAAAAGTTGAATGGTGCAGTACTTTGGTGTCACATCCATTTTTAATTACTTCTCTTAAAAATGCAATAAAAATTGAGAAAGAACGCAAATAATAAACAAATATAGCAACACATCTAAAAGCCAAGTACAGTAGCACACTATAAAATGGTGTCACTCAGACAGTAACAGTTCTCTCTCTATATGGAGTTGACTGGCTGGAGCACATTGTTGCTGCACAGATTTTATTTCCAATTAGGTTCAATGATGTTATGAAGGATCACCCTAATCCTGGAGCAGACCAAGCAGAGTGTGAGTTTGAAGCTGTTGCAAAACTTTCTTATAGTCCCTTATTTCTGAACTGAAGACCAATCTTCCACTTCAGCAACGGTATATTCTCACTTTAGAAACCTTCAGCCCTCTAAGATTATAACTAATTTTTATTAGGTGCAGGTTTGGCATGCATTGTGTTGGTCAGTCATTATTCATTAAGAGGAGACTTTATTCTCTTTGCAATGGATAAAATCCGGTCTTGCAGCAAAGCGAGAGAAAGGTTACTGATTTACCAACAACAACTTTAATCTTTATAGCACCGTTAATATAGTGAAACATCTCGGAGTTTTGAGGAAATATTATTCCAAATCAAAGAGGTATTTAAGGAAGAAAGGGAGCTGGAGAAGCAAAGGAGTTTAGTGAGGAAATTCTGGAGAGTGGGACCCAGGCAGCTGAAAACACTACCGCCAATGGTGTGGCAATGGGAGAGGGGGTGCACAAGTGGCCAAAGTCAGAGGAATGGAAAGTTTAGGAGAGAGGGGTTGTAGGCCCGCTAATGCCTCAGGGCATCAGGGGATGGGCAATAAATGATGGTCTTTCGAGTGACACTCACATCCCAAGAATGATTTAAAAAATGGTTATGGAGATAGTGACGGATGAAGCCATGGAGGGATTTAAAGATGAGGAAAATTACTTTTTGAGTTTGAGGTGTTAGAAAACCTATCACTAGAGAAAAGGTACTGGGCAAACTAATGGGATTAAAGGCGGGTAAGTCCCCTTGACCTGATGGCCTGCATTCTAGGGTCTTAAAAGAAGTGACTGCAGAGATAGTGGATTCATTGGTTGTAATCTTCCAAAATTCCCTGGTTTCTGGAAAGGTCACAGTGGATTAGAAAACTCCAAATGTAATGCAACTATTTAAGAAAGGAGGGAGACAAAAAGCAGGAAGCGATAGGCCAGTTAGCCTAACATCTGTCATTTGGAAAATGCAGGAATCCATTACTAAGTGAATAGTAGAGAGACATTTAGAAAATCATAATACAATCAAGCAGAGTCAACATGGTTTTAGGAAAGGGAAATCGGGTTTGACAAATGTATTAGAGTTCTTTGAGGATGTAATGAGCAGCGTGGATAAAGGGAACCAGTAGATGTGTATTTGGATCTCCAAAAAGTATTCGATAAGGTGCCACATAAAAGGTTACTGCACAAGATAAGAGCTCACGGTGTTGGGGGTAATATATGAGCATGGATAGAGGACAGAAAACAGAGACTCATGATAAATGGGTCATTTTCAGGTTGGCAAACTGTCACTAGAGGGGTGCCATCAAATTAGTGCTTGAGCCTCAACTATTTACAATATATATTAATAACTTGGATGAAGAGACCGAGTATACTGCAGCCGAATTTTCTAATGATACAAAGATAGATGGGAAAGCAAGTTGTGAGGAGGACGCAAAGAATCTGCAAAGGGATATAGACAGGTTAAGTGAGTGGGCAAAAATTTGGCAGATGGAGTATAATGTAGGAAAATGTGAGGTTATCCACTTTGGTAGGAAAAATAAAAAAGAGAGACTACAGAATGCTGCAGTACAGAGGGATTTGGGTATCCTCATACATGAAACACAAAAGTTAGTATGCAGGTACAACAATAATTAGGAAGGCAAATGGAATGTTGGCCTTTATTGCAAGGGGGATAGAGTGTAAAAGTAGAGATGTCTTGCTACAACTGTACAAGGCATTGGTGAGACCACACCAGGAGTACTGAATACAGTTTTGGTCTCCTTATTAAAGGAATGATATACTTGCATTGGAGGCAATTCAGAGAAGGTTCACTAGGTTGATTCCCGAGATGAAGGGGCTGTCTTATGAGGAAAGGTTGACAGGTTGGGCCTATATTCATTGGATTTAAACGAATGAGAGGTGATCTAATTGAAACTTATACGATTCTGAGGGGGCTTGACAGGGTAGATGCTGAGAGGATGTTTCCCCTCCGAGGGAATCTAGAACTAGGTGGCATAGTTTCAGATTAAGGGGCTGCCCATTTTAAACGGAGATGAGGAGGAATTTCTTCTCTCAGAGAGTCATGAATCTTTGGAATTCTCTGCCCCAGAGAGCTGTGGAGGCTGGGTCATTGGATATATCCAACGCAGAGATAGACAGATTTTAGAACTACAGGGGAATCAAGGGTTATGGGGAGCGGGCAGGAAAGTGGAGTTGAGGCCAAGAGCAGACCAGCCATGATCTTAGTGAATGGCGGAGCAGGCTCGAGGGGCCAAATGGCCTACTCCTGGTCCTATTTCTTATGTTCTTATGTTCTTAGGAGCCAAGCTAGGTCAGCAAGGTATAGGGTGATGAATGAGTGGGACTTGGTGTGTGATAGGATACAAGAAGCAGAGGTTTACATTTTAGAGTTTGTAGAGGGCAGACAATGGGTGGACATCCAGGAGAACATTGGAGTTTTGAGTGAACAAAAGCGCGTATAAGGGTATGCGCGACACGTGGGCTGAGGAAGGACAGAGATGGGCAATGTTACAGAGAAGGAAGTCTTTGTGATGGAGGGAATAGGGAGTTGAAAACTCAGCTCAGTGTTAAACAGTACACCGATGTTGTGAACAGTCTGGTTTGGCCTGGGATGCTGGCAAGGAGGGCATTGGAATCTCTGATGAGGGAGCAGAGTTTATGGCAGGGGCTGAAGATGTTGGCTTCAGTTTTTTCAATGTATAGCTGGGGAAACTTCAATCATCCAAGATTGGATATCACACCAGCAGTCTGACAGAACAAAGGCTATGAACGGTGGTGAAGAGATGGAGCTGGGTATCATTGACATACTGCTGGAAGCTGACCTCATGTCTACAGATGTTATCACCAAGAGGCAATCTTTAGTTGAGAAAAGGATGAAGCAGTCAAGGATGGGTTCTTGGGGACTCCAGCAGTGACAATGTGAGGGTAGAAAGAAACGCAATTGCTATAGATGCAGTCATTTGATTGGATAGGTAAGAATAGAACCAAAGAAGGGCTATCCCCTGCAGCTGAGCAACGGAGAAGAGAAGGGTGATTTGGTCGATCATGTCAAAGCTTGCAGAGGCTGCAAGGAGCTTTAATGCATCATGGTCACAATCACAGAGGATGACATTTGTGACTTTGGATAGGGGTGATGCAGGAGTGATTGGAATGGAGCTGGGTGATGACAACATGACAGAAAAGTTGAAGGTAGGGTGCAAGGACAGAGGGGTTGAGGAAGAGTTTAATAAGGAGGGGCGATGAAAGTATTTTTGCAAAGGAGGGGGATATCTGAGGAGAGGGATCCCTTTACAATGTTGAGGGCTCGGAAGGGTAGTTGGCTGGTCAGGTGTTTAGTGGGAATAGGGTCATGGGAGCAAGAAGTAGGTCTCATTGACAAGATTAGCTTGCAGAGGGCACAGGAAAAATGAGACATGGGGGAGGGGGAGGGGTTCAGAGCTGTAGAGGGAGGGAGAATGGAAGGTTTGGGTTAAATGGCAAATGGAAGGAAGGGAAGCAGTGAATGGATGGGCCTGATCTTAGTGACAAAGAAAGTGTCGAGAGAAAGTGATGTGATATAACCTATCACAGACTATGGTCACGATTTCCCATACCCCGGTGGGGCCGGTGGGGCTGCGGTTACCAACGGGTTCCGACCTCGCTGCTGGCTCCAGACTGCTATGTAGAATGACTTTACATTGATTGGACTTGTTAAACCCACCCAGCACATTTGCTGGCCAATTGAAGAAAACTGGTCTGATGATGTCACTTGGTGACGTGTCATTAGTCGGTTTCCTTAAAGGGAACATGTGCAAATTTAGTTTGACAGTTGTGCTATCAGTGTTGCACAGCATTGAGGTGCTGCAAACACTGGCAAGTACTGCACAGAGGTGCATGACTGCATCCAGGCTCTCCCATCACTCCCTCCATATTCTTATGGAGGGAGTCACAGCATGCATGGAGGTTCTCTTCCCTTCCAATGGGTGGAAGAGACCTCCCTAGGAGACCAACGCAGCCTGGTTGCACATTGTACAGGAGGGCACAAGCAGGAATGTCGCCAGGAGGACCTGGCTGCAGTGGCACAAACCTTTCAATGATCTCAGTAGATCACAAAACGTTACTGCAAAACCACACTCAACCTCATCCTGCTGTGCCACTCATCACATCCCCATCACTCTGCCTTCTCTACTCTATCCTTGCACATCCTTACTCACACCAACTTACCTTGCACCTCCAACCATCACTTTCTATCTACATTATCACTTCCCCATCTCACTAACCACTCCTCACACTCACACTCACCCTTGTCCAATCATACCAACTAACAACACAAGGGTAGACATTTGGGTCTTTTAGCCAATGTACATGTGAAGTTTATGTTAATGATCTGTCAAACATTGAAATCTTTATTTTCAATACTTTGCGTTCTTGGACAGGTTCATTAGCACCTTTAGAACTGGCTTAGTGACTTGCAGTGAATGGTGAGATATAACAGTAATCCCCGCAATGCTGATGAGTGTGAAAGGCTTGGTCATTGCAGGGATGTTTTATGGTGTTGGTGTGGTGTGGTGCAGCCTGACCCATCATGTAGCCACCAGGGTGAACAGCATCAAGTGAAGTAAATATGGCCATGGTGAGACCTTCCCTGGCCTCCTGGGCAGCAATGTGGTTGGATGCTGATGCCCTGTGTCCTGTGCAGCATCAGTTGATTGCGGAGAAGGTTGATGTTGCTGTTGGTGCTGCTGGTGTGCCTGGTGCCGCTGGTGTTGTGCCTGATCATGGTGGGATTCTGAGGACCAAGGTGAGATAGTTTAAAGTGCACCGATGCTGATGAAATAGATGGCAGGTGAACTTGAGATGACAGAAGCGATCCGTCAATGGTGAGAGAGGTTGATACAATGAGGTGACACTGGATGGAGAGTTTATTCCAAACACTTGCAAACTGCATAAAGCTCCATCTGTCTTCCAAATGCAGTAAATAACAGCTTCTGAGTTTGGAAAGTGAACAGCTGTGAGATGGGAGCTTTTATAGCCCATTTGCAGCTGTCAATTATAGATGATTTCACAGTAACACAACTCCTGATCATCTTACCTGATGTGATCCCTGAGCAGTGTGGACCCCGTGGATGGCCTCATAATATGTAAAGGTGAGCTCAAAATACTTTTTAATGTGTTGTTGACAAGGCCATAATGACTTGAATTGCCTCCCCCGCTGCTGTGTGTTGGGTCTGTTCAGCACAGGCAGACCCGACATCTGGGAAAGGCGTGTGGCGGCGGGTTGATAGCGGGTTACCGACACGCTATCAAAAAAGTAAGTCCCATCGGACCCGCCACCAAACGTGCCCACTGACCCTCGAAAAATTTCCCAATATAACTTGAAGTATAAAGGATTATACAACAACTGCCTGATCAGTGCACACTAGGCTGAGACGGCCTTAAATTCAGAGGTCTGTAAGATGTCACTTAGTAACACTTAGAAATAAAGCACAGCTACACATATTTTATGCCATATTTAATTATGTTAAATGAAGCAAGAGTTTAACTCTAACTTTCCCCCTTCGATTTTGTATTACTAAGCTGGTTCCAGATAATTGAAATACAAACAGGCATAATTTGTAGATTCACAACACGTTTATGATTTTCTTTTTTGACATCTGAAAAACTCCACATTTTACATTTTAATTGCTGTTTTTCTCAACACCAAACTGCAGCACTGTATTACAAGTGTGTGAAGCGATTTCAATGGGGAATGTTGAATAAGTCTGTGTAATTACCCTTGCTTTTACTGTTAATTAACATCTGCAGATCTCCTGTGACACTCATAATAAATCAGTTACTATGGGGGTAGAGTTTTAACTCGTCGCCCAGGCGTAAAACTAGAATCACTGTCAGCCTCCCGACATAGACGCTGATTGGTTTTTGTTTGGTTTTGGCCGGTTTCTGTAGAGGGCGGCCCATCTGCAAGTTAAAAATCCACCTCATGCTGTTTTACAAAAACCACAGTTCTACCATGTTATGGCACAAGGTATTGTTCTGCTGATTCGTTGCAATGTCCTGATCTTTACTGGGGCAGGTTTTGTGAGCGGGAAGGAGAGTTTTGGTCGGGTAGATCAGGTTTACCCACACGCTGTGGGTGTTTAATCGTCATACAGTAGTAGTGATGTTGGGGAGGGCATCAAACAGGAAATTAGGGGTGCATGTAATAAGGGTGCAGCAGTTATAATGGGTGACTTTAATATGCACATAGATTGGGCTAACCAAACTGGAAGCAATACGGTGGAGGAGGATTTCCTGGAGTGCATAAGGGATGGTTTTCTAGACCAATATGTCGAGGAACCAACTAGGGGGGAGGCCATCTTAGACTGGGTGTTGTGTAATGAGAGAGGATTAATTAGCAATCTCGTTGTGCGAGACCCCTTGGGGAAGAGTGACCATAATATGGTGGAATTCTGCATTAGGATGGAGAATGAAACAGTTAATTCAGAGACCATGGTCCAGAACTTAAAGAAGGGTAACTTTGAAGGTATGAGGCGCGAATTGGCTAGGATAGATTGGCGAATGATACTTAAGGGGTTGACTGTGGATGGGCAATTGCAGCTATTAAGAGACCGCATGGATGAACTACAACAATTGTACATTCCTGTCTGGCGTAAAAATAAAAAAGGGAAGGTAGCTCAACCGTGGCTATCAAGGGAAATCAGGGATAGTATTAAAGCCAAGGAAGTGGCATACAAATTAGCCAGAAATAGCAGCGAACCCGGAGACTGGGAGAAACTTAGAACTCAGCAGAGGAGGACAAAGGGTTTGATTAGGGCAGGGAAAATGGAGTACGAGAAGAAGCTTGCAGGGAACATTAAGACGAATCGCAAAAGTTTCTATAGATATGTAAAGAGAAAAAGGTTAGTAAAGACAAATGTAGGTCCCCTGCAGTCAGAATCAGGGGAAGTCATAACGGGGAGCAAAGAAATGGCAGACCAATTGAACAAGTACTTTGGTTCGGTGTTCACTAAGGAGGACACTAACAACCTTCCGGATATAAAAGGGGTCAGAGGTTTAGTAAGGAGGAGGAACTGAGGGAAATCCTTATTAGTTGGGAAATTGTGTTGGGGAAATTGATGGGATTGAAGGCCGATAAATCCCCAGGGCCTGATGGACTGCATCCCAGAGTACTTAAGGAGGTGGCCTTGGAAATAGCGGATGCATTGACAGTCATTTTCCAACATTCCATTGACTCTGGATCAGTTCCTATTGAGTGGAGGGTAGCCAATGTAACCCCACTTTTTAAAAAAGGAGGGAGAGAGAAAACAGGGAATTATAGACCGGTCAGCCTGACATCGGTAGTGGGTAAAATGATGGAATCAATTATTAAGGATGTCATAGCAGTGCATTTGGAAAGAGGTGACATGATAGGTCCAAGTCAGCATGGATTTGTGAAAGGGAAATCATGCTTGACAAATCTTCTGGAATTTTTTGAGGATGTTTCCAGTAGAGTGGACAAAGGAGAACCAGTTGATGTGGTATATTTTGAATTTCAGAAGGCTTTCGACAAGGTCCCACACAAGAGATTAATGTGCAAAGTTAAAGCACATGGGATTGGGGGTAGTGTGCTGACATGGATTGAGAACTGGTTGTCAGACAGGAAGCAAAGAGTAGGAGTAAATGGGGACTTTTCAGAATGGCAGGCGGTGACTAGTGGGGTACCGCAAGGTTCTGTGCTGGGGCCCCAGCTGTTTACATTGTACATTAATGATTTGGACGAGGGGATTAAATGTAGTATCTCCAAATTTGCGGATGACACTAAGTTAGGTGGCAGTGTGAGCTGTGAGGAGGATGCTATGAGGCTGCAGAGCGACTTGGATAGGTTAGGTGAGTGCCAAATGCATGGCAGATGAAGTATAATGTGGATAAATGTGAGGTTATCCACTTTGGTGGTAAAAACACAGAGACAGATTATTATCTAAAAGGTGACAGATTAGGAAAAGGGGAGGTGCAACGAGACCTAGGTGTCATGGCACATCAGTCATTGAAGGTTGGCATGCAGGTACAGCAGGCGGTTAAGAAAGCAGAAATGGCATGTTGGCCTTCATAGCGAGGGGATTTGAGTACAGGGGCAGGGAGGTGTTGCTACAGTTGTACAGGGCCTTGGTGAGGCCACACCTGGAGTATTGTGTACAGTTTTGGTCTCCTAACCTGAGGAAGGACATTCTTGCTATTGAGGGAGTGCAGCGAAGGTTCACCAGACTGATTCCCGGGATGGCGGGACTGACCTATCAAGAAAGACTGGATCAACTGGGCTTGTATTCACTGGAGTTCAGAAGAATGAGAGGGAACCTCATAGAAACGTTTAAAATTCTGACGGGTTTAGACAGGTTAGATGCAGGAAGAATGTTCCCAATGTTGGGGAAGTCCAGAACCAGGGGTCACAGTCTAAGGATAAGGGGTAAGCCATTTAGGACCGAGATGAGGAGAAACTTCTTCACCCAGAGAGTGGTGAACCTGTGGAATTCTCTACCACAGAAATTTGTTGAGGCCAATTCACTAAATATATTCAAAAAGGAGTTAGATGTAGTCCTTAGGACTAGGGGGATCAAGGGGTATGGCGAGAAAGCAGGAATGGGGTACTGAAGTTGAATGTTCAGCCATGAACTCATTGAATGGTGGTGCAGGCTAGAAGGGCCGAATGGCCTACTCCTGCACCTATTTTCTATGTTTCTGTAGAATGGGCCTTTTTTGCCAGCCGGTTCCTCGCCCGGAATACAGCCTGATTGACAGGCTTGGCTCCCTGTCGGGTGGTGAGACTCTGGGGGAGTCTGCAGCCCAGATGCAGCTAGGGAGGCTGCAGCTGGGTTAGTGGGAGGGTGGGGGGGTCCAAATCTTGGAGGTGGATGAGGGGGTGTTCGCAGATTTCGGGAGGGGTTCAGATGCCGGGTGCAGCTTACGATGCCTGGGGTCAGTGATCGCGGGGGTGGGGGCTTTGGATCCGGAAGCGGCTTCTGATAGCAGGCAGGTAAGCTTGGTGGGCAGGTTGGAATCACTCCTGCTCCTTGTGGCCCACAAGCAGTGCTGTAAAGGGACTTGCCTCTTCCACAAAGCAGTCCTCACCTCCCTTTAGCTGCCAGTTTTCCCAAGGTCCAGGAAACCCAGTCAGCCAGGGTTAAAACTGGTATGTAGGTTAAATCTGAGGCATGCAGCCGTATTATAATATTTAAATGACCAACTTGCCTCCTGGGAGCTGATTGGTTGCCCATTCCCATCCTGCCTCCATTAAAACTGGAAGTGGGTGGGCTGGGGGTGGGTTGGGGCCAATTTTGAGATTTTTTAAAATATTCACATCTCACCTGACTCAAGCCCACCCATTTTTGGGGATTAAAATTCCCTGAAAACTCTACTGTTAATTAAACAAGAGACTCGGGTCATTCAGAGTTTAATTGTTTGATGAGTGAACTTTGCACCTTGGAATATTTGTGCCATTTTCGGACTGCAGCTCTGAAGCACAACGTTTTGAGATTAGTTGTCAATTGTAACATCTGTACCTGCAGATGTACCAGTGTATGTGTGGTACTTCCTGCTTCTCCGAGTAGATTGGAGAGGGTGGAGGTCATTCCACAAGGACTCTGGTGAATAATAAAGGAGTTAATTGTGCGGCCCACGACCCCATTCATGAAACATGTGAGAGTATAGTTGATAGAAGACTCAGTCTGCTTATGGAGATTGCCCTTCTGTTGTGAATACAAAGTGAAAAGTATTGGGGAGATACCCTGAACCATAACAAGGACCATGCTATCACCAGAATAGTTTATCCTACCAAAGCACTGTGGTGTGTATTATAGTCTGAAGTGATGAAGTACCTCACGATTGAACCCATATGTTGACCCAAGTTACATAAATGAACTTTGAAACACTGACATTCTGTTCCAAAGGGAAGACCACACTCAACTCAGCTCATCCTCTCACAGTAGGCTACGCATACGAATCCCGAGCAATGATGGAAGTAATTTCCCCATGCTTTCCTGTCCGTTATGACCCTGAGTTAACCAGCCAGCAGGCTGCTTTTTGAAACCTGCGGGGCTCTTGTCTTTGCCAGGAGAGTCTAAAATGTGCAAGCTATACAATCGTGCTGCAGAACAGCTGAATCAGTCTCACGGTCAATGCTACGAATCACTGAGAGAACTGAGGAGTTACTGATAAATGTCTGGAATAATCCACCAACTACGGTATTAGAGGCAAAAACATTGGGCTATTCAAAATGAAATTAGACGTCCTGATGAGAATGAATGTACTAGAGCGATAGACTTCAATGGGCCGAATGGCCTTTTCTCATTCCTAATATTTTCCTATGTTCTTCTGAGTTCAGTTCTGCTTTCAAAAAGAGGACTCGGTATCATTTTGTCTGCCTTCTCTTACACACTTAAGATACTGTAATGTCACACAAGCTTAAGGGCCTGAATTTGGTGAAGGCCTCCACCCGCCCAAGTGCCGGCCAAAGGACGGCTGATGGCCGCCGAGGTACCTGTCGGTACTTTGGGCATGATAGTCATCGTGAAGGTCCTTCAAAGGGCGGTGGGCGACAAATGAGGGACTTATGCTGTCAATCTGGGCGGCAGCCGGCAGGAGCTCTCATTCTTGGCGGCAAAGGCCCATGTGCCACCGAGGATGGAGATGGGTCCATGGAGGGTCGAAGAACTGCAAAGAAAAAATCTCAGGGAAAAAAAACCCATCGGAAGACCCTCAGAGGACCCCATCCAGGTAAGTCGCTGTGGGAAAAAAAAATGTTTACTAACCTTTTTTTTCAGTTCTGGTACCGACTCCCGCCTGCACCAATCTGGCATCTCGGCGAGCGGGAGGTCAGTTGCGTCACTTGGCTGTCCGCTGACGTCAGTGGGCGGTTCCCGGCAGTTCTCTCCTCCTGCCTGCTCCAGCCCACCTCGAAAGTGGCACTGGGTGGATCTTCCAGAGGAATGTCAGCGGCAGTCGGCGGTGAGTTCATCAATTTTGGGCCCTAAATCTTTTATTCAGTGTAGTGGATCGGCATTTAATTTTTAGAATATGGTGGTACAGTTCTATTACAAATGTAAGAAAGCTGAAGATTACTTTTCACTGCTACATGCGCACGATTCCATCAGGCTGCAGTACGAAATGATTGAACGTCTCTGTGCTTCCTTTCATTGACCTGGAAAAGCAAGCGGGCTCCGTCAGCCTTTCAAAACAGTTAACTCCATTTGTGTTCTCTCACTTTTGGGATTTTGCTGAAAGGAACCTGTAAGTGTAGTTCTGCCATCAATCATTACATCTATAGGTTGTCTGACATGAATTTGCAGCTGATGTGTGATTACAGAAGCCCGACACAGTCAATAACCTACAGGTACACTTTTGTTTCAGATGATTTTCTAACGAGAATAATATTGTTCACTTTTTAGTGTGAAAATATTCCTGACCACTGAGATGGTTAGCAAATCCCTTTAAATGTATCTCAGTAGCATACCTTTCTCGATCATCACGTTCTCCTATCATCTAATCATTGCTTCCTAACTTATCTTAATATTTACTTGATGGTGTCTTACACAATGGGCCTAGGCTTGATTTGCTAATGAATAAATAGGTGTGTACAGGTATCTGGATAACGGTCTCTGCAGCAGTGAATGAATTGGCTCCACTTTTCTGCTTGTGACTATTTGTAATAAATTGATGACTTTTAATATTATTTAAGTCTTATTCATTATAAATTTAGTTGAGCCCTTGGGATACTTTGGGGCCTCGTAATCTAAAAAGCTGGAGAGGGAGTAGCGTGTTCAAGGCAATTTCTAACATATGACTGCACAAGGAACTGTAAATTATGTGAAATTTTAAAAGTGTCAATAATAACTAAGAAAACCTTCACCTAAAGTTAATACAATAATTTATTGCAGTTATATTCAATTGAATCTTCTGAAGTAGAATTTGTAAATTATTCGGTAAATGGGAAACATTACAAATTTCAAAATGGCCCACACCCTCTCACTGGCTCAGTGTGGCACTGATCCATCCTGAGCAGGAAGGTCCCAATTTCGACCCCTGGTCTGAGCTAAGCTGGCTGTTCTTAGCTGGATTGTCAATGAGAACATTATAAATTGGCCTCAGTGCCACTGGAATGCCGAGTGGAAGTAACTGCCAGGATTCCTGTTCCTGATGACTGTGCTCTCAGTCCTGCTGAAAGGTGTCCATGTTTTGATGAGGGTGGGTTCCTGCCCCACAAAGAACATCCATAATGCTGTCCAGAGTAAACACATACCTCACCAGTTGAACAACAATATGGTTTGAACTACTTCTGTACAATTCTAATGATACTTCTCCTCACCTTCATGTATATCCATGGCCTCGCTCCACCTATTTGTACTGTTTACATCCTCTGTCTCTCTGACTGTTGATTTACTGTTCATCTCCGCTCCATCATTGAAGGCTAATTATTCAGTCACACTGACCCTGCCCTATGGAATTTCCTCCCAAAAGCAAGGTTGCCTTGCTACCTCCTCACTTGCCTTCAAAGGTTTCCTAAAGTTCACCTCTTTAATTATACTTTTGATCTCCATATTTAAGGAAGGATATACTTAAATTGGAGGCTGTTTAGAGAAGGTTCATTAGATTGATTCCGGAGCTCAAGAGGTTGACTTATGAGGATAGGTTGAGCAGGTTGAGCCGATACACACTGGAGTTCAGAAGAATAAGAGGTGATCTTATCGAAACATATAAGATAATGAGGGGGGCTTGACAAGGTGGATTCAGAGAGGATATTTCCACTCATCGGGGAAACTAAAACTAGGGAACATAGTCTCAGAATAAGGGGCTGCCCATTTAAAACTGAGATGAGGAGGAATTTCTTCTCTCAGTGGGTTGTAAATCTATGGAATTCTCTGCCTCAGAGAGCTGTGGAGGCTGGGTTATTGAATATATTTAAGGTGGAGATAGACAGATTTTTGAGCGATAAAGGAATAAAGGGTTATGGGGAGCGGGAAGTGGAGCTGACTCCATGATCAGATCAGCCATCATTTTATTAAATGGTGGAGCAGGCTCAAGGAGCCAAATGGCCTACTCCTGCTCCTATTTCTTATGTTCTTATGATCTCATTCCACTCCACCCCCTCCATTCCCTGCTTGGTGTCCACTTTCCCCCTTGTTAAGTGCTTTGAGATATTTATTTTACATAAGCATGATACATGTGCACTGTCATGTATTCAACCAGCATTGTAACCCATGTATAAACTGACCTAAGTTGTACACCGTGAGAACACTGACCACTAGGTGGGAGACACTCCTAACCTGGACCTTCAGGTATAAAAGGGGAAGCTCCACCCACCTTCATCACTTGAGTGCTAAGGAATAAAGGACAGGTCACAGACTGACCTCTCAAGCATGGGCCTCGTGTGCATTTATACTGTGTAGTAAGGACGTATCAATGGCGACAAGAAACTGGGATTTAAACCACGCGAGCATGGCCACTAGCAGAACAGACGAGAGGTACTGTGTTAAGGAATGGTTGGGACAGAGATTCAACATTGCTAAAGCAGCACACAGTTCTCCAGGCAGACAAGGGCAGTCAGGCATGCCCCAACATGTAGTCGAACCCAGAGGGGGAGTTCGACAGAGACAATGGCAAGCTGAACAGCGATTCACGCCATTGCAAGGGACAATGCGGCCAGTAATGGGGCCATCAATACCTGTTAATGGTGCACTCAAGGACAGTAACAGGGGCAGTCAGGGACGATTGACTGGCAAGGGACCTTTTGTTTCAAACCGCAACTCATGCTGGAGGCGTGGAGGCATACATTCAGCCGGAGTTTGCAGAGATGAGCAAAATACCTGCAGAAATTGCAGAAATGGACACTGGGGAAATCGCTGGAAGCTGAAGTTCAGCGAGTTCATGTGGAGCATGTATACAGTTCATACACCAGGACGCCACCGATAATGATGAAAGTGCTCCTCAATGGCATCCCAGTATCAATGGAGTTAGACACGGGTGCCAGCCAGTCCCTGATGGGTATCAAACAGTTCAAAAAGTTGTGGGCATCCAAGGCCAGGAGGCCAAAATTATCGCCGATTGACGCACAGCTACGGACTTACACAAAGCAGATCATTCCGGTGCTAGGCAGCGCCACGGTAGTCGTGACCCACAAAGATTCGGAGAACAGGTTGCCACTCTGGATTGTCCCGGGGATGGTCCCGCACTACTGGGGAGGAGTTGGCTTGCTGTCATGAACTGGAAATGGGGCGATGTCAATGCAATTTCCTCTGTGGAGCGAGTATCATGCTCACAGGTGCTGGACAAATTTGACTCATTATTTCAACCCGGCATTGGCACTTTCATGGGGGCCAAGGTAGTGATTCACATAAACCCGGACGCCAGACCAGTACACCACAAGGCCAGAGCGGTGCCGTACGTGATGCGGGAAAAGATAGAAGGCGAATTGGACCGCCTGTTGAGGGAAGGCATCATCTCGCCAGTCAAATTCAGTGACTGGGCGAGCCCGATTGTGCCGGTGCTCAAGGCGGATGGGTTGGTGAGGACATGTGGCGATTACAAGGCCACCATCAATCGGGTGTCACTCCAAGACCAGTACCTGCTACCGAGAGTGGAGGACCTCTTTGCGACGCTATCCGATGGCAAACATTTTTCAAAATTGGACCTGACCTCAGCTTACATGACCCAGGAGCTGGCAAGTGAGTCGAAGAAGCTGACCACCATCACGACACACAAGGGGTTGTTTGAGTACAACAGATGTCCGTTCGGGATTTGCTCGGCCGCCGCGATCTTCCAACGAAATATGGAAAGCCTCCTCAAGTCGATTCCAGGGACGGTGGTTTTTCAGGACGACATCCTTATTACGGGTTACGATACTGAACAACACCTCCACAACCTGGAGGAGGTGCTACGCAGACTGGACCGGGTAGGTCTGCGACTGAAAAAGGCGAAGTGCGTCTTCCTAGCTCCAGAGGTAGAATTCCTGGGGATGAGGGTAGCAGCAGACGGGATCAGCCCTACTGCATCCAAGACGGAAGCGATCCAGAGAGCACCCAGACCCCGTAACACGACGGAGCTGCGTTCGTTCCTGGGGCTCCTGAACTATTTTGGTAACTTTCTTCCCAAATTGAGCACGCTGCTAGAGCCGCTACACATGCTCCTACGCAAAGGTCGCGAATGGGTTTGGGGGGACAGCCAGGAAAGGGCTTTTAATAGAGCATGCAATTTGTTATGTTCCAACAATCTGTTAATGCTATATGACCCATGTAAGAAACTTGTGTTAACGTGCGATGCGTCGTCCTATGGTGTCGGGTGTGTGTTGCAGCATGTCAATGCCAAGGGTCAGTTACAGCCGGTAGCTTATGCCTCCAGGAGTCTGTCCCAGGCAGAAAGGGGCTACGGGATGGTAGAAAAGGAGGCACTCGCAAGTGTATATGCAGTAAAGAAAATGCACCAGTACCTGTTTGGCAGGAAATTTGAGCTGGAGACAGATCACAAACCCCTAACGTCCCTTTTGGCCGACAACAAGGCCATAAATGCAAACGCATCGGCCCGCATACAGAGGTGGGCACTCACGTTAGCTGCCTATGACTATACAATTCGGCACAGACCGGGCACCGAAAATTGCGCCGATGCACTCAGCAGGCTCCCACTAGCCACCACTGAGGGGGCTACCGAGCATGGTGCTGGGATGGTCATGGCTGTTGAAGCTTTCGGAAGCGAAGGCTCACCTGTGACAGCCCGTCAGATTAAAGTCTGGACAAATAGAGACCTGCTATTGTCTCTAGTCAAGAAATGTGTCCTGAATGGGGACTGGGCAGCCACGTACAGGGCATGCCCTGAGAAATTTAAACCATTTCACAGGCGCAAGGATGAACCCTCGATTCAGGCCGATTGCCTACTGTGGGGAAACCGCGTAGTCATGCCCCAGATGGGCAGAGAGGTGTTCATCAGAGAACTCCACAATGGGCACCCGGGCATTGTCACGGTGAAGGCAATTGCCAGGTCACACGTTTGGTGGTCAGGGATAGACGCAGATCTGGAACTTTGTGTTCGCAGGTGCAACACGTGTGCCCAGCTAGGCTATGCGCCCAGGGAAGCCCCCTTTAGCCCCTGGCCATGGCCCGCCAAGCCTTGGTCACGCATCCATGTGGACTACGCAGGTCCTTTCATGGGGAACATTTTTTTGGTTGTAGTCGACGCCTACTCCAAATGGATCAAGTGTGACATTTTAAATTCAAGCACATCCTCTGCCACGGTAGAAAGTTTACGGGCAATGTTCGCCGCCAACGGTCTACCGGACATCTTGGTCAGCGACAATGGCCCGTGCTTCACAAGCACTGAATTCCAGGACTTCATGGCAGGCAATGGAATTAACCATGTCAGAACGGCACCGTTCAAGCCGGCCTCAAACAGCCAGGCAGAACGAGCAGTGCAGATAATCAAACAGGGGATGCTCAGATTCCAAGGGGGTTCCCTACAAACCCGCTTATCATGCCTCCTGTTGGCCTATAGATCCCGACCACACTCGCTCACAGGGGTTCCACCCGCAGAGCTGCTAATGAAAAGGATGCTCAAAACCCGATTATCCCTTATACACCCCACCATGAAAGAAATTGTCGAGAGCAGGCGCCAGTCACAATATCACTACCATGACAGGAATGCGAGGGCGCGATGTATTGATCCTGTTTTTGTCCTCAACTACGCTGCAGGGCCCAAATGGCTCGCAGGTACTGTGGTTGCCAAAGAGGGAAATAGGATTCTGGTAGTTAAACTTACCAATGGACAAATCTGCCGCAAACATGTGGATCAAACAAAAAGGAGGTTCAGCAACCCCATCGAAGAAGCAGAGGAAGAACACGATATAGAGTTCACTCCACCACAGGTGACCAAACACCGGAACCAAAGGGAGGAGAGCCCAGTCACTGTGGGCAGTCCGGACAGGCCTGAGGCACTGCAAACAGCAGACACTCAGGCCAGCGCCCAACAACCGGAGCCCCAACTCAGGCACTCTACAAGGGAGCGTAAACCACCAGAGAGACTCAACCTGTGATCCCAATAAGACTTTGCGGGGGGAGGTGATGTCATGTATTCAACCAGCATTGTAACCCATGTATAAACTGACCTAAGTTGTACACCGTGAGAACACTGACCACTAGGTGGGAGACACTCCTAACCTGGACCTTCAGGTATAAAAGGGGAAGCTCCACCCACCTTCATCACTTGAGTGCTAAGGAATAAAGGACAGGTCACAGACTGACCTCTCAAACATGGGCCTCATGTGCATTTATACTGTGTAGTAAGGACGTATCATGCACGTTGCTCAATATATTTACAGGGGTGCTACAATTCCAACTCTCTCCATATACTTTTTTCTCATAAATGACCACTTCTATAACTAAGCCCAAACTTCCTATGAATCAAAATGTGACCTATTACATGAAGTAAGTTGGGGGTTAGCATGGCAAGGGTTGAAGAACAAACTCAGTATACTCTTGATACCCTCACACTACACCTTGTGCTCCCTGAATAGATGGACAAATTGCCCTCTGTTAGAATGTATCTCTCAGGCTAGAAAACTAAAATGATGAAGTAAAATTGAATTGAAGCAAAAGTAAGCACAGCAGATTTCACTAGATTATAGAATTTTGTAAATCTCTGATAAACTGTTATAAAAAAAACACAAAAGTAGCAATGTCCTTGAATTTCCCAGTTGTAAGGCTTAATTTGGACCAGCAGCCTTGATGTGGTCTAACCATGAAATGTTGTACTTACAGTATTTCTGCTTAGCTCTAGTTTGCCAACTGCCTAGTAAAGCAGAAATGCACCCAAGTAATCTTTTTATGGGACCCCAATAGTCCTCTTCCTTGAAGATGCAATTGGGACATAGGAAGGTGAAAAGGATACTTATCACAATGAAATGCAGCTGTCGCCCCTCCCTGTTTCTGTAACCATCTTCAGCCCTACAACTCACTGAGAAAACAGCATTCCTTCAGCTCTGGCGTCTTGTACACCCCATTTTATTTTCCTCATCATTGGTGGTCATGTCTTGAGCTGTCTAAACTCTAAGCTGTGGAATTCTCTCCTCAAACATCTTTGACTCTCTATCCCTTTATCTCCTCCTTTGAGGTGCTGTTTAAAATCTATCTCTTTGACCAAGCTTTCAGACATCTGTCCTTATATATCCTTCTGTGGTTAGTGTCATTTTTTGTTTGATTAAACCTCTTTGAAGCACCTTAGGACTCTTTATGACATTAAAGGCGGTATATAAATGCAAGTTGTTGTTGTTGTCAATCAGTAGGTGTCCTGCTGGACTTCCAGACCTTGCCTCCAAGCTGTTCTCCACCTCTTTCATGATAAAGTCAGGCTGACAGTGCCTTGCTTGTATGGGACAACTATTCACAATCTCTGTCTCCTTCCTACAGCCATATTATCGATATTAAGTGTTTTTGCCATTTATATGGGCTTGGCAACTAACACTTGTTCAGCAGTCCACCTAGACAGAGAAGACTCATCCACCCTTTAGATGTGCCTTTGGCAAACGAGACCCTCCGTTTCTATCAAGCAATAATAAAATGAAAATGGTTATCAATAACCAGAATCGCAGAAGAGTCTTTTATGATTTGAATCAAGACGGATCTCTAATCCTTCACAACGGCCATCATTATGAAAATGTGTTTGATGATTTGCAAAGACACAGTGACCTTAATGTTGTTTTCACTTGAGAGTGATGTCACCATGACAAAAGACTTGTAACTCATTACTGGTTCCCAAACAAGTAAAACCAAACACTTTTTCATGAATAGATCAGCCGTATAAATAATGAACAAAAATTGCCATTTTGAAATAACTGTTTTAATCAGGACTATGAGCCCTTCCAGCAGAGATGGCTCCCTCGTATGTGTACAGTATGCACTAGCAATTTCCAGTGTTCCTCTTGTGTTCTCTCACTTTCCTGTGATGTTGACAATATATCTGTAATGACCGTAAAACCCCTCTATAAAATATAGGACCTCTGTCTTGTAGCCAGCTTTATGCCTCAAGTCTGCAGTTGGCTCACAAATGGCAATCTCCCCCTTTGGATGTGCCAAATGTTGACAGCTTTGTGTTGTGTTGCAAACCGCATAATGACCTGAGGGAAAAAGCCCCTGGCAATAAGAAGGTTGTGCAATTACTGGTTACATTCTTTCTAATCTGCAACAATCCCAGCGTTTCACTCATTCCGACTTGGGTTTATATCATTATAGTACCACAGCCCTATGATTCCGAAAATTCACAATTTCAAAAAGGGTACAAACCTGATCCTAAACGACATGTCAATAAACCATGAGCAACAGAAATAGCTCTTGATAGAAAGATTGTATGGTCTTTCTTTATACTGTAAAAGGGAAATTAGGTGAATTTGATATATTACTAATCTGAAGAATAATTATTTCTAGAATACAGTGTTCTACAAGGGGCAGGCAAAGATTCTGTGATACAGTTAAAGATATTTGCTGAGTTATTGTTCCAATAATTGGGAAGAATAATTCCGATGGCTGAAGCATAAATGAAGCCCAGAGCAATATATATTATTTCTAAACGATATTATTGTCGAAACACCAGCTCAGGGATGAATTGCTCGAGTTACTTTAGGTAGCGACATTGTGAAAACATTTAAAAAAATACCATGTCATGCACATAGCAACCAGGGTAATTCTATCTCCTCTGGATTTTATAGAATTAAAGGCAAGAGGTGATTCTGCAAACTGACAGCACCAGTGGGAAGCGCGTGTCATGGGCTCACAGCCCGTGATTTTCCAACGTGTGCTCCTTATGAGTGCCACTTCCGGATGGGAATATAGGATTGTGGAATTACCTTTAACTACAATGATGTGTTTTGGAGAATTTGCATTTATTTACACCCTTGAATGTAGAAAAATATCCCAAGATGCTTCATGGGAACGTAATCGGACAAAATTGACAATGTACCGAAGGAGGAGATATTAGGAAGGGGCTTGGTCAAAGAGATAGGTTTTAAGGAGCATCTTCAGGAGGTCAGAGAGCTAGACAGGTGGAGAGTTTGAGAGGAGGAATTCCAGTGCTTGTGGCCTAGATGGCTGAAGGCATGTTCACCAATGATGGGGCCCCAGGGAGTGGGGGATACACACGAGGCCAGAGCTGGAGGAACACAGAGTTCGCGGAGGTTTGTAGGGCTAGAGATGGTTATAGAGATAGGGAGGGGCAAGGCCATGGAGGTATTTGAATAGGAGGATGAGAATTTTTTTAATCCAGGTATTGGTGGAACAGGAGCCAATGCAATTCAGTGAACACAAGGGTGATGGGTGAGCAGGTTATGCTGCGTGCAGCAGTTATGGATGAGCTCAAGTTTATAGAGGGTGGAAGACGGGAGGCCGGCAGGGAGAGCATTGGAATAGTCGAGTCTGGAGGACTGAATGAGGGTTTCAGCAGCATAGGCATAGGGGTGTTGCCGGTCGATGTTGCAGAGGTGGAAGAAGACTGTCTTTGTGGTGGAGAAGATATGGAGTTGAAAGCTCAACTCAAGTTCAAACAGAATGCCAAGCGAATACGTTTTATTCCGCACAGGATCAGCTATTTTAAGACAAACCTCACTAGTTTTTTTATTATCCCTATAGTCCTATAACCCTTAAAATAATTGATCTGCTTGAAAGGTTCCCATTTAGGCCTGTTCTTTCTCCCTTTAGAGTATTTAAATGTAAGATCAACACGATTTTTATTTCAGTTTTAAGTTACAGCAGTGCACTCATGAATAAACCCTTTAGCCAAGTGTTGTAATGATATATTCTGGCATGTTCTTGAGATGTATATAACCTGTGTATTGTTTCCATTCTTTCCAGAATATTCCAAGTAACAATTTATATGTAGTCATGGTGATCGAAGCTTTTACATTTTCATTTCCCACAGAACTTTTGCTGCTGAAAGATTTATCATCTCCTGACGAGGTAGTGTGGGGGAACTGAACAATGTCGCTTCATTTCCACTGACACTAGGCATGACTCCAATTCAGGCTGGTGAAATTAATTTTTCATCTGTCTGTTATATAGATGAATGAGTCAGACAATTTGTGCACATATCCCACAAACAGACGATGGGGTGAATGAACATGGAAACTGTTTTTAGTGCTATTGGTTGAGAGAGAATTTTTATTTTTTATTTATTCATTCTCCAGTTCTGGGCATCGCTGGTAAGGCCAGCATTTATTGCCTATCCCTTGGTGCCCCTGAGAAGGTGGTGGTGAGCAGACTTCTTGAACCGCTGCAGCCCGTGTGGTGAAGGTACTCCCACAGAGTTATTTGTGAGTGAGTTCCAAGATTTCGACCTAGCACCGATGATGAAATGATGATATATATCCATGTCAGGAAGATGTGTGGCTTGGAGGGGGATCTGGAGGTGCTTGTTGACCTACATGGCGTCCCGGTTGAGCAATGCCTCGATTTTAAAATTCTCATCGTTGATTGCAAATCCCTCCATGGCCTCGCCCATCCCTATCTCTGAAAACTTCATCCAGCATTACAAACCTTAGAGATCTCTGCATTCCTCCAATTCTGGCCTCTTGCGCATCCCCAATTTTAATCGCTCGACCACTTTTCACCAGGGGGCGGAGCACTACCGGCTCCCATGGAATTGCCCGGGAGTTAGCGGAGGAGCTGCCATGATAGTGCCGTTCCCTGCCAGTAACGTTCCGAGCTGCCACACAGTCGCTGATGACATCATCGCTGTGCACAGCATCCCCTTATTGCCTCACGCTGACCCCTTTCTGTCTAGCGGCGGACAATGCCCTGCACCCCGCGGGTCGTGAACCGGACCGCCATCCGCTCGCGGGGCAGAAGTTAAAGTGGAGGTCGGGACCGCCTCGCGTTGCTATCTTGGCGGTTTTGCTGACTTACCAGTGGGCCCGACTTCTCTTCTTGCATGGTCTAGGCCGCCATCCTGCAGCCCGGCACCACGCTGCCCTGGTGACCCAGTGAAGGAGATCGGAGGCCGGGCAGAGTGCGCAGCGGCCCTCCCCTTTAAGAGAAGGGAAGAGGCGTTGCATCACATCAGCGCTATGTGCAAATTCCGCGTAGTACTGCCGATCGTGCCCCAGCACCACCCCGGAACTCGCCCCAATAGGAAGTGCAGCACACGAGATTGCACTCCACTTCTCTGAGGGGCGGGTGGGACTTCCATGCCAGGTGCAGGAAGTTCTGCCCTGAGCCAGTTACCATCCCCAATCAGGGCGCTGCGGAATTTCTCCTCCCCAGTCTTTGACCTGCTCATAGTGTCATGTATTCAACTATCATTGTAACTCATGTATAAGATGACCTAAGTTGTATACCTTGAGAACATTGACCACAAGGGGGTAAACTTGTGGGAGACACTCTTAACCTGGACTTTCAGGTATAAAAGGGGAAGCTCCACCCACCTTAATCCCTTGAGGTCCTCGTAATAAAGGTAACTGGTCAAAGAGCGACCTTCTCTCATGTATGGGCCTCGTGTGCATTTATACTGTATAGTAAGGACATAGCATTGGCGACGAGAAACAAGGATTTAAACCACGCAAGCATGGCCACTAGCAGCACAGATGAGAGGTACTGTGTTGGTGATGATTGGGACGACGTTATTGAGAGACTACAACAAAGTTTTGTCACTAAGGAATGGTTGGGACAGGATTCAGCCGACAAACGCAGGGCTCATCTCCTGACGGTTTGTGGATCCTGATGAAGGACCTTCTAGCACCAGAGAAGCCGGCGGACAAGACGTTCGAAGAGCTCAGTAAGTTGATCGGGGAACATCTTAAACCGGCGAGCAGCATGCACATGGCGAGACACCGGTTTTACACGCACTGGCGGTGAGAAGGGCAAAGCGTTCATGACTTCGTGGCAGATCTCCAGCGACTGATGAGCCTATGTAAGTTCACCGATGCATGCAGAGCGGAGATGCTGAGAGACTTTTTTATTGAGGGCATCGGGCACGCTGGGGTTTTCAGGAAACTGATTGAGACCAAAGACTTGACCTTGGAAGCGGCGGCTCTGGTAGCCCAGACATTTATCTCGGGAGGAAGAGACCAGAATGATGTATGACAAAAATCTTGGCTCAAATGCGGCAAACAACCAGGGAGTCAACATTGTTAATGCGGCACACAGTTCTCTAGGCAGACAAGGGCAATCGGACATGCCCCAGCATGTAGTCGAACCCAAAGGGGGAATTCAACAGAAACAATGGCTAGCTGAACGGCGATTCATGCCATCGCAATGGACAATGCGGCCAGTAATGGGGCCATCAACACCTGTTAGTGGTACGCTTAAGGACAGTTACAGAGACAGTCAGAAACGATCGACTGGTAATGGACCTTTTGTTTCCAACAACGGGGCTTCCAGCTCATGCTGGAGGTGTGGAGGCAAACACCCAGCCAGAGCTTGCAGGTATCAGCAATATGCCTGCAGAAACTGCAACGTCAGCAGTCACTTGGCGCATATGTGCAGGAAGCCTGCAGCCAGGTTGATGTACGAGGAGGACGGGCCCAATATAAACCCAAATGAATACTGGGGGAAATTGCTGGAAGCTGAAGTTCAGCGAGTTCATGTGGAGCACATATACAGTTCATATACCAGGACGCCACCGATAATGATGAACATGCTCCTCAATGGCAGCCCAATATCAATAGAGCTAGACACGGGGGCCTGCCAGTCCCTGATGAGTATCAAACAGTTCGAAAGGTTGTGGGTGTCCAAGGCCAGGAGGCCAAAATTATTGCCGATTGATGCACAGCTACGGACATATACAAAGGAGATCATTCCGGTGCTAGGCAGCGCCACGGTAGTCATGACCCACAAAGATTCGGAGAACAGGTTGCCACTCTGGATTGTCCCGGGGGATGGTCCCGCACTACTGGGGAGGAGTTGGCTTGCTGTCATGAACTGAAAGTGGGGCGATGTCAATGCAATTTCTTCTGTGGAGCGAGTATCATGCTCACAGGTCCTGGACAAATTTGTCTCATTATTTCAACCCGGCATCGGAACTTTCATGGGGGCCAAGGTAGTGATTCACATAAACCCGGACGCCAGGCCAGTACACCACAAGGCCAGAGCTGTGACGTACGTGATGCGGGAAAAGATAGAATGCGAATTGGACCTCCTGCTGAGGGAAGGCATCATCTCGCCAGTCAAATTCAGTGACTGGGCGAGCCCGATTGTGCTGGTGCTCAAGACGGATGGGTCGGTCAGGATATGTGGCGATTACAAGGCCACCATCAATCGGGTGTCACTCCAAGACAAGTAGCTGCTATTGAGAGCGGAGGACCTCTTTGCGATGCTATCCAGTGGCAAACTGTTTTCAAAATTGGACCTGACCTCAGCTTACATGACCCAAGGGTTTGTGAGTGAGTCGAAGAAGCTGACCACCATCACAACACACAAGGGGTTGTTTGAGTACAACAGATGTCCGTTCGCGATTCGTTCGGCCGCCGCAATCTTTCAGTGAAATATGGAAAGCCTCCTCAAGTCGATTCCAAGGACGGTGGTTTTTCTAGACGACATCCTCATCACGTCGCAATACTGAAGAACACCTCCACAACCTGGAGGAGGTGCTACGCAGACTGGACTGGGTAGGGCTGCGACTGAAAAAGGCGAAGTGCGTCTTCTTGGCTCCAGAGGTAGAATTCCTGGGGAGGAGGGTAGCAGCAGACGGGATCAGACTCACTGCGTCCAAAACGGATGCGATCCAGAGAGCACCCAGACCCCGTAACACGATGGGGCTGCATTCATTTCTGGGGCTTCTGAACTGTTTTGGTAACTTTCTTCCCAAATTGTGCATGCTGTTAGAGCCGCTACACGTACTCCTACGCAAAGGTCGCGCTTGGGTCTGGGGGTTAGCCAGGAAAGGGCTTTTGATAGAGCACGCAACTTGTTGTGCTCCAACAAACTGTTAACGTTATATGCCCTATGTAAGAAACTTGTTCTAACGTGCGATGCGTCGTCCTATGGGGTCGGGTGTGTGTTGCAGCATGTGAATGCCAATGGTCAGTTACAGCCAGTAGCTTATGCCTCCAGAAGTATGTCCCAGGCAGAAAGGGGCTACGGGATGGTAGAAAAGGAAGCGCTAGCATGTGTATATGCAGTAAAAAAAATGCACCAGTACCTGTTTGGCAGGAAATTTGAGCTGGAGACAGATCACAAACCCCTAACGTATCTTTTGGCCGACAACAAGGCCATAAATGCGAATGCATCGGCCCGCATACAGAGGTGGGCACTCGCGTTAGCCGCGTATGACTACACAATTCGGCACAGACCGGGCACTGAAAGCTGCGCCGATGCTCTCAGCAGGCTCCCTCTAGCCACCACTGAGGGGGCAACTGAGCATGATGCTGAGATGGTCATGGCTGTTGAAGCTTTCGAAAGCGAAGGCTCACCTGTGACAGCCCGTCAGATTAAAGTCTGGACAACTAAAGACTCGATACTGTCTTTCATTAAGAAATGTGTCCTGAATGGGGACTGGGCAGCCATGTATGGGGCTGCCCTTAAGAATTTAAACCATTTCATAGGCGCAAGGATGAACTCTCGATTCAGGCCGATTGCCGACTGTGGGGAAACCGAGTAGTCATGCCCCAGAGGGACAGAGAAGTGTTTATCTGAGAACTTCACAATGAGCACCCGGGCATTGTCATGATGAAGGCAATTGCTAGGTCACACGTTTGGTGGCCAGGGATAGATGCAGACTTGAAACTTTGTGTTCGCAGGTGCAACATGTGTGCTCAGCTGGGCAACAGGGAAAATAGAGTACAAGAGGAAGCTTGCAGGGAACATTAAGACGGACTGAAAAAGTTTCTATAGATATGTAAAGAGAAGAAGGTTAGTAAAGACAAACCTTTCAGTCAGAAAGAATCAGGGGAAGTCATAACGGGGAACAAAGAAATGGTAGACCAATTGAACAAGTACTTTGGTTCGGTATTCACTAAGGAGGACACAAACAACCTTTCGGATATAAAAGGGGCCAGAGGGTCTAGTAAGAAGGAGGAACTGAGAGAAATCCTTATTAGTCGGGAAACTGTGTTGGGGAAATTGATGGGATTGAAGGCCAATAAATCCCCAGGGCCTGATGGACTGCATCCCAGAGTACTTAAGGAGGTGGCCTTGGAAATAGCGGATGCATTGACAGTCATTTTCCAACATTCCATAGACTCTGGATCAGTTCCTATGGAGTGGAGGGTAGCCAATGTAACCCCACTTTTTAAAAAAGGAGGGAGAGACAAAACAGGGAATTATAGACCGGTCAGCCTGCCCTCAGTAGTGGGTAAAATGATGGAATCAATTATTAAGGATGTCATAGCAGCGCATTAGGAAAAAGGTGACATGATAGGTCCAAGTCAGCATGGATTTGTGAAAGGAAAATCATGCTTGACAAATCTTCTGGAATTTTTTGAGGATGTTTCCAGTAGAGTGGACAATGGAGAACCAGTTGATGTGGTGTATTTGGACTTTCAGAAGGCTTTCGACAAGATCCCATGCAAAGTTATAAAGCACATGGGATTGGGGGTAGTGTGCTGATGTGGATTGAGAACTGGTTGTCAGACAGGAAGCAAAGAGTAGGAGTAAATGAGTACTTTTCAGAATGGCAGGCAGTGACTAGTGGGGTACCGCAAGGTTCTGTGCTGGGGCCCCAGCTGTTTACATTGTACATTAATGATTTAGATGAGAGGATTAAATGTAGTATCTCCAAATTTGCGGATGACACTAAGTTGGGTGGCAGTGTGAGCTGCGAGGAGGATGCTATGAGGCTGCAGAGTGACTTGGATAGGTTAGGTGAGTGGGAAAATGCATGCCAGATGAAATATAATGTGGATAAATGTGAGGTTATCCACTTTGGTGGTAAAAACAGAGAGACAGACTATTATCTGAATGGTGACAGATTAGGAAAAGGGGAGGTGCAACGAAACCTGGGTGTCATGGTACATCAGTCATTGAAGGCTGGCATGCAGGTACAGCAGGCGGTTAAGAAAGCAAATGGCATGTTGGACTTCATAGCGAGGGGATTTGAGTACAGGGGCAGAGAGGTGTTAATACAGTTGTACAGGGCCTTGGTGAGGTCACACCTGGAGTATTGTGTACAGTTTTGGTCTCCTAACTTGAGGAAGGACATTCTTGCTATTGAGGGAGTGCAGCAAAGGTTCACCAGACTGATTCCCAGGAAGGCGGGACTGACATATCAAGAAAGACTGGATCAACTGGGCTTGTATTCACTGGAGTTCAGAAGAATGAAAGACATTGTTGAGAGCAGGCGTCAGTCACAATGTGACTACCATGACAGGAATGCAAGGGCGCAATGTATTGATGTCAATGACCCTGTTTTTGTCCTTAATTATGCTTGCAGGCACTGTGATTGCCAAAGAGGGTAATAGGGTTTTGGTCGTTAAACTTACCAATGGACAAATCTGCCGCTAACGCGTGGATCAAACTAAAAGGAGGTTCAGCAACCCCATAGAAGAAGCAGAGGAAGAACACGACATAGAGTTTACTCCACCACAGGTGACTGAACACCAGAACCAAGTGGAGGAGAGCCCAGTCACTGTGGGCAGTCCGAACAGGCCTGAGGCATCGCAAACAGCAGACACTCAGGCCAGCGCCCAACAACCGGAGCCCCAACTCAGGCGCTCTACAAGGGAGTGTAAACCACCAGAGAGACTTAACCTGTGATCCCAATAAGACTTTGGGGGGGAGGTGATGTCATGTATTCAACTATCATTGTAACCCATGTATAAGCTGACCTAAGTTGTACACCTTGAGAACATTGACCACAAGGGGGTGAACTTGTGGGAGACACTCCTAACCTGGACTTTCAGGTAAAAAAGGGGAAGCTCCACCCACCTTCATCACTTGAGGTCTTGGTAATAAAGGTAACTGGTCACAGAGTACCCTTCTCTCAAGTATGGGCCTCGTGTGCATTATACTGTATAGTAAGGACATAGTACATAGGAACTGGAGTAAGCCCTTTAGCCCCTCAAGCCTGTTTTGCCATTCAACGTGATCATGGCTGATCTGTGACGTAACTTCATAATCCCACCTTTGTCCCATATCCCTTAATATCTTTGGTTAAGAAAAATCTATCAATCTCAGATCTAAAATTAACAACTGACCGAGCATCAATTGCCATTTACAGAAGAGAGTTCCAAACTTCCACTACTGTGTAAATGTGTCTCCTAACTTCACTCCTTAAAGATCTGGCTCTAATTTTTAGACCAAGGCCTGTAGTCCTAGACTCTTCAACCAGCAGAAATCGTTTCTCTCGATCTACCCTATCTGTTCCCCTTAATATCTTGAAATATCTTCAATCAAATCACTCCTTAACCTTCTAAATTCCCGAGTATATAACCCTCGTTTGTGTAACCTCTCCTTGTAATTTAACCCTTGGACTCCAGGTATCATTCTGGTAAATTTATGCTGCAATCCCTCCAAAGCCAGTATATCCTTCCTAAAATGTGGTGCCAAAAACTGCTCACAGAACTCCAGGTGTAGTCTAACCAGGGCTTTGTATAGTTGTAGCATAACGTCTACTCCTTGTTTTCTAGTCCTGTAGATATAACAACCAGCATTCCATTGGCCTTTTTGATTATTTTCTGTACCTGTCCATGACATTTTAATGATCTATGTAAATCAGATATATGTAAATCAGATCTATGTAAATCAGATCTATGTAAATCAGATCTATGTAAATCAACCCCAGGTTTCTGTGGACCTCCACTTTTTCTAGCTTTTCACCATTTAGAAAATATTCTGTTCTATCCTTTTAAGGTCCAAAGTGGATGACCTCACATTTGCTTAGATTGCAATCCATTTGCCACAGTTTTGCCCTTTGAATTAATCTATTAATATCTCTGTAATTTTATGCTTCTGTCTATTCTGCTTACAATTCTGCTTATCTTTGTTTCATTGGAAAACTATGTGGCTTTCTATCCCATCATCTAAGTCATTAAAGATCCTTGTGAGACACTACTTATCAAATTCTGCCAATTCGATTACTTACCCATTATCCCTACTCTCTGTCTCCTGTTGCGCAGCCAATTTCCAAACCAGGTCAATCATTTTTCTTCAATTCCATGAGCTTCAACCTTAGCTAACAATCTTTTATGAGGGACTTTATCAGATGCCTTCTGGAAGTCAAATAAGTAACATCCACAGACATTCCCCTGACCACAACTTTAGTCACCTCTTCAAAAACTCAGGTTTCTCAGGCATGACCTACCCTTTACAAATCCATGCTGGCTTTCTCTGATCAGCTGACAATTTAAAAGATATTCAGTCACCCTATCCTTAATTATAGACTCTCGGAATTCCCTGACAACAGATGCTAGGCTAACTGATCTATAATTCCCTAGTTTCCCAATCTCACCTTTCTTAAATAGCAGAATGACACGTGCAATTTTCTAATCTAAAGTAATGATTCCTGAATCGAGAGAATGTTGCAAGATTATAGATAGGGCATCTGCAATGTACTCACCTACGTCCTTTGGAAATCTGGGAAGGAAACCATCTGGCCCTGGGGAATTTGTCATTCGTTAGTGCCATTATTTTCTTTATTACTGTTATTTTGCATCTGTTAGAGTTGGTGAATCCCTGTCCCAGATTCAATATTAGTTTCCTTGGGATGCCCAGAATACTACCTTTACTCTAAATACAGATGCAAAGTAATTATTCAACATGTCCGCCATTTCCTTTTTTACATTGACAATGTCACCGATGTCAGTTTTCAAGGGGCCAACATTGCTCCTGATCACCATCCTTTTCCTAATATAATTATTTAAAAATTGTGTGTTGATTTTGATATCCCTTGCAAGTTTCTTTTCATACTCCCTTTTTGTAGCTCTTATTATCTGTTTTGTCACCTTTTGTTGTTCATTGTATCTCTACCAGTTGCCAAGATCTGTGCTAGTTTTTGCATTTTTGTATGTTTTTATGCTGTCCCTGTTACCTCTTTAGTTGCCCAGGGCTGTTTTTTTGGCAAGTAGAGCTCTTGCTTGTCCCATATAAACTGGCTCTGTAACACGTTAAATTATTTTTTGAACACCTCCCACTGATCATCTGTCATTTTACCCATTAACTTATTTTCCCAGTTTGCTGTGGACAATCTCTGTCTCATTTCATTGAAGTCAGCCCTAACTGGCTCATTACTCATCATTAAATATAATATGACTTGCCCCTTGTTGGTTCTAGCACATATTGTTGGAGAAAACTATCCTGTACACACTCAAGAAATTACCTACTTTTCTGACACAAGCTAATCTGCTTATCCCAATCAATATGAAAGCTAAAATCCCCCATTAAAACCATTAAAGCCACTCTATCTTTGATGCATGCTTGTAGGAATGCTTTATGGTGCTGGTATGGGGTGGTGCCAACCTGGTACATCATGTGGCAGCCAGGGTGCACAGTGTCAGGTGAAGTAAATGTGGCCATGGTGAGGTCATCCCTGGCCTCCCGGGCAGCAATATGGTCGGGTGCTGATGCCCTGTATCCTGTGCAGCATCAGGTGATTGCGGAGTATGTTGGTGTGCTTGTTGGTGATGCTGGTGTGCCTGGTGATGTTGGTGTTGGGGTGATCGTGGTTGGATTCTGAGGACCAATGTGACATTTTTTCAAGAGAACCGATGCTGATGGAATAGATGGCAGCTGAAGTTGAAATGACAGAAGCAATCTGTTAATGGTGAGAGAGGTTGATCCAAGGAGGTGACACTGGATGGAGAGTTCACTGCAAGCACTTCAAACTTCCATAAAGCTGAAAAGTGTATTCCAAATCCTGAAGGCACCAGCTTCTAAGATTGGAAATTGAACAGCTGTGAAATGGTAGCTTTTATACCACTTCTGCAGCTGTCAACTATTCAAACCAATCCAGAGTTGTTGACAACCTGACACACTTACCTGACGTAATACCCAAGGGACGGGTACTATTACACTCATAATAAAGGGTGAGACTGAATACTGTGTGTAATGAGCAAGTGTGACCTTAGCTCCTTTAATAAGATTCCAGAGTGTAGGTACCTCGTAAGTGGCCTGCTTATATACTGTGTTCCCAAGGGATGCTGGGATCTCTTGGGACTCCAACAGGTGGGCCCTCTGTTGGTCAGGTGTCATGCAAGTTACAAAGGGTTAAATACATAACATCACTCCCCCATGAAGTCAACAGTACATTTATTTACAAGGTGAGACAATCTGGGGCTTTACGCTTCCTTGTTGATTTTCTCGGTACAATTGCGGGTGTGGGTGGCTTGGTCAGTTCTTCACTGGGCTGTTGGGCAGCCGGCTTTGCCGGGCTGCTGGGGATGATGAGTTCGGTTTCATGGTCAACCATGATGTCAGTTGCCACTTGTGTGTGTGTGTTGGAGGGTCAAAGTTGGTGGTGTCCTCTTCGGGTTGTTCGTAGCTGTTGGTGAACCGCAATTTGATTTGGTCCAAATGTTTTCTGTGCGTTTGTCCATTGGCCAATTTGACCTGAAACACTCTACTCTCCTCTTTGGCTGTGACCGTGCCAGCAAGCCATTTGGGACCATGTCCATAATTGAGCATAATCACAGGATCATTGATCTCAGTACTGCATGAATAATTTGCGGGGTCATGGTACACACTTTGTTGATGCCGCTTGCCCTCCACATGATCATGGAGATCAGCATTGTCAAGAGAGAGCCTTGTTTTCAGCGCCCTTTTCATGAGCAGCTCGGCTGGGGGAACCCCGGTGAGTGAGTGAGGTCTGGTGCGGTAGCTGAGCAGCACTCGGGACAGCCGGGTCTGCAGGGAGCCTTCCGACACTCGTTTCAAGCTTTGCTTGATGGTCTGAACTGCCCATTCTGCCTGGCCGTTGGATGCGGGCTTCAATGGGGCAGATGTGACGTGTTTGATCCCGTTGCGGGTCATGAATTCCTTGAATTCAGCACTGGTGAAGCACGGCCCATTGTCGCTGACTAGGATATCAGACAAGCCATGCGTGGCAAACATGGCTCATAGGCTTTCAATGGTGGCTGTGGACGTGCTTACAGAGATTATTGCACATTCAATCCATTTTGAGTAAGCGTCCACGACAACCAAAAACATTTTGCCTAGAAATGGGCCCGCATAGTCTACATGGATCCTCGACCACGGTTTGGAGGGCCACGACCACAAACTTAGCGGTGCCTCTCTGGGTGCATTGCTCAGCTGAGAGCAAGTGTTGCACTGGCGCACGTATGACTCTAAATCTGAGTCGATGTCGGGCCACCACACATGGGATCTGGCTATGGCTTTCATCATTACAATGCCTGGATGGGTGCTGTGTAGCTCAAATATGAATGTGTCTCTGCCTTTCTTGGGCAAGACCATGCGATTGCCCCACAATAGACAATCCGCCTGCAAGAACAACTCGTCTTTGCGTCTGTGGAACTGCTTAATCGCCTCCTGCATCTCCACTGGGACATCGGACCAGCTAACATGGAGGACACAGTTTTTTACAAGGGTTGGTCCAGGTCCTAATCTGGCGGGCCGTAACGGGGGACTTTTTGTTCTTAAATGCCTCCATGACCATGATCAAGTCCACTGGCTGTGCCATTTCCACCCCCGTGGTGGGCAATGGCAGCCGACTGAGAGCATCTGCGCAGTTCTCTGTGCCCGGTCTGTGGCAGATTACATAGTTGTATGCCGATAGTGTGGGCGCCCATATTTGGATGCGGGCAGAGGCATTGATATTAATCCCTTTGCTCTCAGAAAACAGCGATATGAGTGGCTTGTGGTCAGTTTCAAGTTCAAACTTGAGGCCAAATAAGTATGGTGCATTTTTTTTTACCCCGTAGACGCACGCCAGAGCCTTTTCAATAATGTTGTCGGCCCTTTCGGCCTTGGACAAACTCATGGATGCATAGGCAACCGGTTGTAAAATCCTCGATTCATTAGCCTGTTGTAACACACACCCGACCCTGTAGGACGACGCATCGCAAGCTAACGCTAATCGTTTACAAAGGTTATACAGGACAAGCAGTTTGCTAAAACACAACAGATTTCTGGCTTTCTTAAAGGCAGCCTCCTCTGAATTCCCCCATACCCAGTCGTCTCCCTTGCGCATGTAGGGGTTCTAGCAGGGTGCTTAACCCAGGTAAGAAATTACCAAAATAGTTAAGGAGTTCCAGGAACGACCGCAGCTCCGTCACGTTCCGTGGTTGTGGCGTGTTCGTGATGGCCTCTGTCTTGGCATCGGTGGGTCTGATGCCGTCTGCTGCGATTCTCCTTCCCAAGAATTCGACGTCCTGTGCCAGGAAAACACACTTTGAGCGTTTCAACCTGAGCCCCACGCGATCCAACCGACTAAGAACCTCCTCCAAATTCTTCAAGTGCTCCATGGTGTCCCGACCTGTAACCAATATGTCATCCTGTGCAAGGAACCGACTTTTGCAGGTTCTCCATGTTCCACTGGAAGATCGCCGTGGCTGACCGAATCCCGAACGGGCATCGGTTATAGATAAACAGACCTTTGTGCGTGTTGATGCAGGTGAGGCCTTTCGAAGGCTCCTCCAGCTCCTGCATCATATATGCCGAGGTCAGGTCCAGCTTGGTGAACGTCTTCCCTTCAGCCAGGGTCGCAAGTAGGTCGTCTACCTTGGGTAGCGAGTACTGGTCCTGCAGTGAAAAACGGTTAATCGTTACTTTATAGTCCCCACAAATTCTAACCGTGCTGTCCTCCTTGAGTACCGGGACAATCGGACTGGCCCAGTCATTGAATTCCACCGGTGTGATGATGCCTTCACGTTGCAGCTTGTCCAGCTCAATTTCCACTTTTTGACGCATCATGTACTATACCGCCCGAGCCTTGTGGTGGATGGGTCGTGTATCGGGAACCAAATGGATCTGCACTTTCGCCCCCGAGAAGCTTCCAATGCCTGGCTCGAACAACGATGGGAACTTGCTCAGAATCTGGGTACATGAGACGTCGTTGACGGACGAAAGCACTCGGATGTCGTCCCAGTTCCAACGGATTTTTCCCAACCAGCTTCTGCCAAACAACGTGGGGCCATCCCCTGGTACAATCCACAACGGGAGTTCATGCACTGCTCCATCGTAGGAGACTTTGACTTCTGCACTGCCAATTACAGGGATTAGTTCTTTGGTGTAAGTCCTTAGTTTGATGTGAATGGGGCTGAGCTTGGGCCTGTGTGCCTTTTTGCCCCACAGCCTGTTGAAGGCCTTTTTACTCATTATGGACTGACTTTCCCCCATGTCTAGCTCCATTCATGCTGGAATGCCGTTCTGTTCAACTTTTAACAGTATTGGTGGACATTTTGTAGTGAACGTATGTACCCTGTACATTTCTGCCTCCTCAGCACGAGTCTCCAATTCAGCCTGATCCTTTGTAGATTGATCTTCCTCTGCAACGTGGTGGTTTGCAGGGTTTGTAGGTTTGCAGCTCACCTGCACATTCTTTGGAGGTGTCCCATTGTTCTTCAATCATTGCATGCTTAGTGCTTAAAGTGGCATTGATGAGGCCGATGATTACCTCCGCAGCGCCAACAAGGTGTGAACTGCCTCGCATTAACAGTTGATGGCGGACCCTGGATCAATTGAGGTTGGGCCACAGCAGCCGGCGTGTATGTTCTGCCCTGTACATTTCTGCTCAAAACCGACGTTACTTTATGCACAGTACTAGCCGAAACTTCTTTGTCCTGTGAAATCTGCTTGGTATCGTCGCTAGTGGACATAAATGCCTGGGCTATCGTTATGGCTTTGCTTAGATTCGGAGTTTCTACAGTCAACAGTTTGCGAAAGATTGTCTCATGTCCAATGCCCAATACAAAAAAGTCTCTGAGCATTTGTTCTAGGAATCCCTCAAACTTACGATGTCCTGCGAGGCACCTTAGCTCGGCGACGTAGCTCGCCACTTCCTGGCCCTCCGATCATTGACATGTGTAGAACCGATATCTCGCCATCAAAATGCTTTCCTTAGGATTTAGGTGCTCCTGGACCATCGTATACAATTCTTCGTAGGATTTCTCTGTTGGTTTTGCCGGGGCCAGGAGATTCTTTGAGGCCATAGGTTGTTGCCCTACAGACAGTTAGGAGGATCGCCTTTCGTTTGGTAGCGTTCTCATCCCCTTCCAGCTCATTGACCATGAAGTATTGGTCGAGTCTCTCCATGAAGGCCTCCCAATCGTCCTCTTCTGAGAACTTCTCCAGGATGCCGACTGTTCTTTGCATTTTTGTGCGGTTGTTCGTTACCTCGTCGCCAATTATTACACTAATAATAAAGGGTGAGACTGAGTACTGTGTGTAATGAGCAAGTGTGACCTTAGCTCCTTTTAATAAGGCTCCAGAGTGCAGGTATCTCATCGGTGGCCTACTTATATACTGTGCTCCCAAGGGATGCTGGGATCCCTTGGGACTCCAACAGGTGAGCCCTCTGGTGGTCAGGTGTCATGCAGGTTACAAAAGGTTAAATACACAACAGGTACCTTGTAAAACACTTGGAAAAATCCTTTGGTCCTGGTAAAATGTTACTTAAATAGTTTTAAGCAGCTTCCTAACTATCACAATTGCCTGACACGCCACTTAGTGCCGGGTCTACAAACCGCAGCCAGAGCCGGCACTTGGGAAATTCACAAGGAAGTGGGTTCAGAGCGAACTTCAATCACGAGCATTTTGACAGCAGACCCGCCTCCAAACTTGTACTCGTAGGGCTGGTAAGAGGCCTTTGTCTCTGAGACAAGCGAGATGACCAAAGAATGCCCAGTGGTGACAATTAATGATGATTTCAATTAAGCCCGGTCTTTCTCTCTTGCATCTGTAATCAAACCATCTAATTCCCAGCAGTCAGCTCTGACAGCGCATATCGAATGCTTCCAGATGGGGAAATTGATGAAAGTGCTAGAATTTTGCATGTGAGGATGTGGTGTGAGGACAGGATTTACACTGTGTCCAGGCTCACACATGACGGTTGGTTCCATATTCCCATGCTTCAAGCGGAGATGCTGTGCTCGAAAGAAGCAGGGATCGGAGGCAGGACTACAACCCTTTCCCAACCCATATTCTCTTTAGCCATAGTTTTCAACTAGAGGCATGGTTTATTGAATTAACCATGTGACGAATGACCACAGCCTGAGCGAGTTAGGGGAGTATGACTAATGCCATAAAACCCTACCCCGGCAAAGAATCAACACCCTAAGCAGAGGAAAAAATTGGTATGCAGAAAAAAAGTACTCATATAATGCGTTAACTTGTGGAATTTTTGATAATGTTTGATGCTTATATCCCGTTACATTCAGTGGGTATGTAGTCAATGGAGCAATGATTTCCACATCTGGTGCCAATTAATAAAGTCATTGAGTTAAACTTTGACCTCAAGCTTGTCTTGGCAATGGTTCAGCTAAATCATTTTTTTCATTTGTAATGCATAAAACACTCCCTGCCCACCCACATTCTCCACTAACTAAAGGACTCTCCATGTCCCATAAATCCTACCACAGCCTTTTTAGATATTTGTCATACTACAGCCCTTGAAGAGAGATGCTTTTAGTGCAGTATTGGAAAATATGTGCTCAATTTTCCCCAGTGATCTGCGCCGTTTTTTTTGGCCTAAATTAAAATATTCAAGTTTCCCCAAAGATTTTTTTCGAATAATTTTTTTTTGCGTCATAGGGGGCGTAACCTGATGTCTGTGCCAGTTTTTCACATTTATACAAGTTTGGCCAACTTATATTTTTCCTAGGACGGCGAATGTGATCACTCCCAAAAAACCTTCTGGGCATTTAAGAAAAAACAGCGTACATTAAAAAATTTGTGCAGAAAGACGCCATTGCTTTTAGACGAAGTTTTGAAGGGACTCAAGAATACATTAAATATGTATCATGAAGCTTAATTTTTTAAAACTTAAAATGCAGAAAATGGAAGATTAATGCAATTTTTAATTTGGGATTTTTTTCAAAGTGCTGCGTCATCACCGAACGTCTCCAAACCAGGCTCGAGGCTGCAGAATCGGTCCCTTGCCTGGACACGGGCTCGGGAGACGGGGGTGGGGGGGGTGTGATGGGTGGGTGTGTGTGGAAGCTGAACTAAATGGATGAGAACCCTTACACTATGCAGCAGCATCAAAAGATGCCTGGGAGGAAGGGGGTGTGGTTGGGTGTTTGCCGAGCCCCTGTCCAGGCGAGGGAGAGATTCTACTGGCCGACCCTCGAGCCCGGTGAGCAGATGTTCGGTCAGTGGTGGGGTGGTACGTTGAAAAAAATCAGAAATTAAAGAATTGCATTAGACTTGGTTGCCCCAAATGTCCTCATTTGAATGCCTAGCTTCCCGTTCTAAGCAAGCCTATTGCGCAATCCCAGACCTGGGTGTGGTCCATACTAGGGCGTCAACCTTGGGGAGAGGGAGAACAAAGAAGCTTGCCCTGCTGTTTTGAGCTTCTTGCAGGGTTACAATTTAATAATGGGGGCAATACTGACAATGCCATACCTCGTGCAAGCCTTCTGCACGATGGTGCTGCGGAGGGGTCGATTGATTTGACGTCATCGCATGAGGAACCTCAGAGCACGTAGGGTGATGGGCAGGAGGCCTTACCTACGGCAGGTATATCGAGACAGGCATTCGTGCCTGCACCTGAGTGATGCAGACTGTGTGAGAAGGTTGCATTTCCGCAAAAAAGTTGTAACCAAGATCTGTGAGTTAGTAAAAGCAGACCTGCAACCTAGAAGCATCAGGTGGAATGCTTTGTCAGTTGAAGTGAAGGTTACAGTTGCACTTTCAGTCTATGCATCTGGATCATTCCAGGCCACAACTGGGGATGTGTGCGCCATTTCTCAACATGCAACACATATCTGCATTTGGCAGGAGACTGCTGCACCATATGCCCGGAGGAATGACTACATAAAGTTCCCCATGCAATGCATGAAAGGGCTGTGGGCTTCTCCAGGATTGCTGGTTTCCCAAAGATACAGGGCTGCATTGATTATACCCACATCGCCTCGCGAGCACCTATGGAGGATTCCGAGATGTACAGGAACAGAAAAGGCTTCCACTCAGTTAATATGCAGCTCGTGTGTGACGACATGCATCGCATCATGTCAGTTGATGCAAGATACCATGGGAGCACCCATGATGCATTCATCCTATGTGTAAGGGGGTGGTCCTGGAGGTCAGGTTCACCTCTGACCTACTTGAACAGTTCAAATCGCTCCCACTTCCTTGGGTTCTAGACTCTGGGTTTATTTGGGGGGTGTTACAAAGTGCAAAGGACAACTGGTTTGATGCAAAAAACTTTGACTTTATTTCAGACAAGAAAATATAATGTCAAACTTATAATCACTCTAATAAAGAACAATACATTACACATTCAAAAGGGGTTGCAGTAAAAATTACACCTCCCACCTCCCAATACCTAATCCTAGCTAGGTCAGACTCCAGGGCAGGCAAGGACTATGCTTACCAATCCTGTCTGGTCAGTTAGTGGTAGTTCGCGATTTTGGGGTTCATTGAATTCTGTAGGTTCTGCTTGCCGTACCCTGAACGTCGGAGAAGACTTCTTACTGCACAGTCTTTAGTTAGTTTGAGTCCGCTGATGCAGTAAGGCGCGTTTTGGATCTATGGGTTAAGTACCCGGTTTCCTTCATTAGAAATAGGCTCAAAGTCTCTTTAGGTAGTGTTTTCACCTGTTGGTAGTCAGGCCTTAGATTGTAGAGTGGAAACTTTCGATTCTTCGGTTTCTTCCTGTTGAAGTTTGTTTTGAGCTTGGTCAATCGCGGTGGTTTTTCATTGGTACCACGTTGGCTGTGGTTGGTTGTTGTTGATGTTCTTCCTTCCTTCAGGACTTCAGGACTTCGAGGCTGGAGAAGTTAGTCTACAACTGTCGCGTTGCTTTCTCTCCCTTCTTGATGGCATACTCGCAGTATAGCACATGGTGTAGGATGGCATACAGTGTCTCCTGAGATAGTAGCAACCTTGTAGCTACCTAGCAACCTAACTTCTGTTAAAACAGGGGCAAGTTATACGGTTTGAGCTGTTCTAATCTTCGTGCCAAATCAGTCCAGGATTCTTTGTTTAAATTTGGCGGGCTTGAATTTTCTCTGTAATATTTTGGCGGACACGTTAAAGTTAATATGTCTAGGCTGGGTTGCATTTCTAAAACTGTTTCCTAATGGAAATATTAGCTTGGTAATCGCAATGTCCTTTTGTGCTTGGTTTTTTGCATACAGGCTGTAGTGGGCCCTTTGTTCTTATTCATGTTGAAGATGGCTTTTCTCAGTTTGATTTGATGGCTGGCCACCTCTGAGTTATTGTTGTAATGTAAATGTCTCTTGTGGAGAAGGGTTTTTGAATGTCCATTCCTCCAGACAAGTTAACTTAGTCCCAACACCCAGACTTCCAATAATCAAGTTGACTTCTTTAGTCCTTTAGGCCTGCCCACAGGCTTGAATTTGTCTTGTAAAAGTCCAAAATTCGATTAAAGTTCGTAGTTTCTTCCATAAGCACTTCACGATTTCAAACTTTCCGGTAGATAATCTCAAATTAAATTTCCTTTCAAATGAGCCCAAACACTGGGGGGGTGTTCTCGTGAATTTTGCACCCTTCAGTCGCGAGAGCACTATATCTGCCATGTTTCAGCAGCAGCAGAAGGGCATAGCTGGCTGTGGGAGACAAAGGGTATGGCCTCGCCACCTGGCTCACGATGCCCCTTCGCGTAACCCGGACTGAAGCTGACCAGGAATACAACATGTCGCACATTGTGATGTGCAGCCTAATAGCGAGGACCATTTGCATCTTGAAACAGCGTTTACGATGCCTGGACCATTCCGGAGGCTACTTGCAATACTTCCCTGAGATTGTTGGTCAGTTCACTGTTGTGTGCTGCATGCTGAATAACTTAGCTATCATGAGGCAGCAGCAGCTGGTAGTAGAAGAACCACCTGCGGTGAGAGTGGCTGCTGATGAGGAGGAAGATGCATATGACGAGGAGGACGAGGAAGCCATGCTACCTGAATCCGGAGCACGACGGCAGAGGAGGGCGGGCCATTGTGCCCCTTTAACAATTGCTCGAGCCTTGTGCCAGCAGTTCATCCGTGAATGCTTTGCTGTCTGAAGGCTCAGCGGCAACTATTCCAAATGGACCATGTTTACTCTTTGGACCTGTTCCGTAACGTTGTGTTGTGTTAATGGAACAAATGATGGAAATGATTCTTATTTACTTCAAAATGTTATTTTAATAATGGAACAAATAATGGAAATGATTCAGTTATAATTTAAAATATATTTTATTCAAAAGTTTAACAAACACTTGTTTGTACTTAACTTTAGTAAAAATATTCTTGTATCAAACTTTAAAGTTTTCAGTTAAAATCACTTAAAAACTTTAAGACCAGTTATAAACATTTAAACTTGTAAATTTAAATAACAAAAAACTTTTAATTTTAGAACAGTTCAACAGTAACAACAATAATAACAACAACAACAACAGCAGCAAAGAAAGGCTGCACCCATCTCTCCTCCACTTTATTTTAAGACTGCCCACTGCGCTTGGTCTTGGTGACTCACCATATCTGCCCGCACATATGGTGGCACAGCATTTCTTGGGTTGGGACCAAGCTTATTCTTTCAAACATCTCAGGTAATGCGCACTTCTTGTTGGGGGGGTGGGGGTGGGGGGGCATGTGGTAATGTGGAAAGCCCGGCTTGGGCCTCTTCAGAGGCTGGTCTGGGGGTCTGGAGCGGGAGTGGCAGTTGATTCAATGGGCACGGGGTCTGTGCGTGTTCCCTTATTGCGGCAGCTAACTCCGATATCCCCTCCCTCATGTGCCCTGACAGTGTCTCAACGACCTCCAACATTCCCTCCCTCATGTTCGCCGACAGTGTATTAGCTACCTGTGACATTCCCTCCCTCATGTTCACCAACAATGTGTCAACTACCTGCAACATTCCCTCCCTCGTGTTCGCCGACAGTGTATCAGCTGCCTGAGATATTTCCTCCCTCATGTTCCCGGACAGTGATGGTGTCCAGGAGTGATCCAGTAAGGTCAATGCTCTCCCCACTCATTACCATCATGTGAACCACATCTGTTAGAACCTGCACCTCAGGAGAGCGCTGTCGAGCTCTCCTTCCCCTCCTTACCCTGGGTGTGGCTCACTGCATCCCACTCGGACCTGCAGCCTCGGACGGTGGGGCCCTGAGTGTGCCTTGCTGCATGCCACTGGGACCCGTAGCCTTGGATGGTGGGGCCTTGGGTGTGCCTCGCTGCACCACACTGGAATCCCCAGCCTTGGACTGTGGGATACCATGCAATGTCCCTCCAACACTTGTACCACTCAGGAAAGGGCCTGGCACCTCAATGGGCGGCACCTGCACCTCCTCCAGAGTGTGTACAACAGTGGAGACTTCATCCATCCCCTCCCCCTCCGCCCCCCCCCCACTCCCCCGGCCGTGCTCTTGGTCTGGAAGGTGGGATTGGAAGATGTTCTTCTCTTCAGGCTCGCCTGCGTCTGAATCTTCTTCTGAATCGGCTTCAGCCTCGTCAGGGTTGGCCTCAAATTCTGTAAAATATAACAGAACAGACAAATGGTTAGCAGCAGCGGGGGCAGGGTGGGTGGCATGAGTAGGCTCACACAGTGCAGGCAGCAGACTGATTTAAAGGATCACGATAAATGATAGCACATTGCATCAACCGAAGCGTAGCTGACGGAAACATCTCCAAGAGCTGAAGCATGGCTAGCCCACACAATACTTAACATTTAGGAAAGCCAGACTTTGGAATTTGCAGTGGTGATTGCTTTTCTCCAGGCAGGACCCATCAAAGTAGCGACCCTCTCTTCCAAGGGCATCAGTGGCTGCAGATTTGCTGGCCCTCCTCCTGTTCGAGTTCTTTCCCTTTTGTTGTGTGCTACCTTCCTCAGCAAAGATGAAAATATAACTTTTTAGAGAGTGTATCTTTCTGCTGGGTGGGACATATACAGATGGTCACATTTACAATTCCAATTCCATTGAATAAATGAAAATATTACTTACACTAACTATTTGACCAAGGTCCTGCCATTTCTTTTTGCACTGACCTCCAGATCTCGGGGTGGTCACCATTGCACAGTAATCTTCTGCAAGCCAGCGTTTCTTCATTTCTTTTGGTAAAACTTTTATGTGACCTCTGCTGGTGTCCAGCTCGATCCATCTGGCCTCAATTACAGTAACCAATGCCTCCATTTCATCCTGTAAGAAATTCTTGGCCCTTGAGCCACGTTGCATCTTGTATTGCAGCTCCGATTTTTCCAATGAGAATTAAAGTTCTCACACATAACTGGCTCTTTAAAAATGGCCGAATGCAGACCGGGAGCTGTACTGGACATGCGCATCCATAGCAAACACGTCAAAAACGTCCCTTTTTTCCCCATGTGTGCGCAGAAGGGGGTCTTTGTTTTTTCGGTGCAGACATTAGGCTCCACCCCCGAAGCTAAAGGAGAGGCTGCGTGGCACCAAATTAAAAAAAATAACGGGGAAACTTGCTAGTTATTTTTTTGGAGTAGTCGGGCCAAAAAAAAATGGCCGTAACCCTTGCAGTACGCCAAAAAATGGCATTGGGGAAAATTGAGCCCCAAGATTTATGTAAAGGTGCAGTGTTAAATGGTAATCTCCATGCAGTAAAAAGATTGAAGTCTTCAGTGTATGAAGCCTTCATTTTCCATGAATAGATCAGGTGTTCAAGTATTTGAAGTCTAAAAATATTAAATACATTAATACGAGTAGAAGTTGCTCTTTCTTATTTCGAAAGTGTTTAAACCATAGTAATATAGCTACAGCCGTGCTCAAAATGTTCCTTTATGTTCATGCTGGAGCTTGTATTTTCCCATAACTCAAGGCACAAATCACCAACAACATTTCAGAGATGTAATTAATCCTTTAGATCCTACAAACCCCTGGGAGGACAGGTGCACCAACATCAGCGTCCTCATTCAGGCTAACATCCCCAGCATTGAAGCACTGACCACACTCGATCAGCTCCGCTGGGCAGGCCACATAGTCCGCATGCCAGACACGAGACTCCCAAAGCAATGCTCTACTCGGAGCTCCTTCGTGGCAAACAAGCCAAAGGTGGGCAGCGGAAACGCTACAAGGACACCCTCAAAACCTCCCTGATAAAGTGCGACATCCCCACTGACACCTGGGAGTCCCTGGCCCAAGACCGCCCTAAGTGGAGGAAGTGCATCCAAGAGGGTGCTGAGCACCTCGAGTCTCAACGCCGAGAGCATGCAGAAATCAAGTGCAGACAGTGGAAAGAGCGCGCGGCAAACCAGTCCCACCCTCCCTTTCCCTCAATGACTATCTGTCCCACCTGTGACAGAGTCTGTGGCTCCCGTATTGGACTGTTCAGCCACCAAAAAATTCATTTCAGGAGTGGAAGCAAGTCTTCCTTGATTCCGAGGGACTGCCTATGATGATGATAATCCTTTTTTATATAAATTGTACTGTATTATCTTGATATTTGGGATGTGAAAAGGCTGTGAATGCACTGATTTACAGTACTACATTTTCAGCTAAGTAAATTATTACTGAATTTTTATTTTCTCTTCTATCTTCTCCGGAAGGCAGTGACTTATTCTGGCGTACAGTTGCACTGGCACTAGTAATCCTCACCCAAGCGGCCAATCTTCCTAAGCTAGCCAGTCCCTCGAGTTGTTATAATTGAGACGGCTGGGCAGAGACATCAGAGCCAAGCCCAACATCCACCTACAGCAGGAACCCTGGCTGACTTTTATCTTCAATAGCTGAGGAGCACTGAAGTTAATTGGACAATCTAGTCATGCCTTGGCTAAGATCAGCTAAACCAGCAGATACCAGAGATTGAGACCTGTGCCTCCCTGCTCCCTTCTGAACAGCAGCACATTGTGAATGTGGCCACCAAACTGTCTGGAAAATCTTGCCCCAACATCTTTTCCTTCTGCACTGGCTCATTTCACTTTCCTACTCAAACTTATTCTTTCTCAAGACCACAAAAGCATTGACTTCATTGAGCTTCGTCTTCCACCTACAATCTACAAGGTTTCAAAGCTTGGTGTGATTTAACCATGATTTGATTGATTTAATCTTCAATCATACTCTTACTAACTTTTTTCTTTAAATCAGCCAAGTGTCTGACCCATGTGGAAACTCATCATCATGTTTACGAATCTTCAAACCAAGTTACTGTTTGTCCAATGCAGGGTGCACACTATTTTCCCGTAGAGATACAAACCACTTATCTAAGCCCAGAGAGCTGAGCTGTCAGTTGACAAAACAAAAGCTTGGAGACTCCTAAGTGTGTGTAGGGTTACTGCTGGGATTTAACTAGCTATAGGAAACAGGTAATCACCTCACTATCCAGAAACATTTAGCCATTAGGATATTGGTTTGCAGAGTTAGCTGGAGCTGCTGTTTCCATCAGTGGGTCAAATTGACAGTTCAATCATCATCAGCACGCTGGAGTGTGAATCTGCCTGGTTCAGGTCTCAGATTATTGAATCTGCCACAGTATGTTGAGAAGGACCTCAACTTCCATCAGCAGACTGTCAATTTGCAGCCAATCCCAAAGATATCCACTTACATTCCGTCAGTGCCCAAGGAAGAATGAGGATGGATTTCAACCTTAATGGAATCCTGCATTGTGGGCCTTGGTTGTACACTTAGGGCCGGATTTTCAGCTTTCGGCGTTTTTCAGCAAAAACGGTAGCGGTATGTCAAAATTAGCATTTATGTTACGCTACCGTTTTTAGGCCGAACTTTCGACCTTTATGTCTGAAAGGAGGCAATGCACGACTACATGCGGCACAAAACACGAGTTTACGCAACTTTAGTCCGTGGTCTTTTGTGCTGCAATAGAGGCCTTGGGAGTGGGGGGGAAATCTTTTTTCAAACAACATTCTCAAAACCCTTAACTACCAAATCACTGAAAAATAATTTAAAAATAAAAACTTTAACTCACCTTTTTTGCAGATTTTCATACTTACCACTGCTGGCAGGGCTGCACCGATCGGTTTGACCTGTCGGTATTCTGGACGCAGCATACGGATCGGGAGAGAACCGAAAGTCCAACAGTAACACAATCCCGTCGTTACATGTCGGCGTACCTCTCCCCAGTGGTACATCCTATCGCCGCCGCAAACAACGAGCCCAGGATCATGCCCGGGCTTTGCGACCGAGTTTTCAAATCGTGGCGAGTCAAATCACGGCGAAAGCCCGGTCGCAAAGCTCTCAAATCCGGCCTTTTAAAGGCTTTTCATATAAAGAAAAATCACTCCAGCAGGGTTGGCTGAATGATTTGGTTTACCAATCAGTGATGGCAATACCAGTGCTGATTTGCCCATTGTTAGATGTCTCTCTCTTTCTCTGATTTTTCCTACCACTATCATGCTACCATTTGTTGGTCCTTCCAACACACCCTTCCACAACTGGCTGGGGTCAGCAGCTTGTCATCAGAGGCCCACCTACAGCAATTCATTCTGGTAATACAGAAAGCATTGCATTTATGAAAAAGTGCAGGTTTCACAAATCTTTTTTTTATTGTTTACTTCTAACATCATGATGCAAATTTCATTAACATATCATAACAGAACAGGCTCAAGGAGCCAAATGGCCTACTCCTGCTCCTATTTCTTATGTTCTTATATCACTTATATTTTCTTGTCAAAAACATTGCTCGGCTCTCCCAACACTTGCCCCTCCCAAACAGAACATAGTTCACCAAAAACCTTTTTCATGAAGATGGTGCCCCTCTTTACATGTAACAAGAGAAATGAAATATGCCTTCTGTTAATAATCCTGACAAAATATTTTCCCTATTTACATGACATTAGCCAATTGACTCTAATAATCTCATTTTAAATAAAGAAATATCGTCATATCTTCAATTAACACAATTTTAGACCAAGGTCTGAATCAATTTGAATTGGTTTGGTTTGGCTCAAAATCTCAATTCTGACCCTTTAAAGAAACAAAAGCAGAAAGGTTCAGATCTCTTAAGGTCAAGATCATCAATCATTTGCTCTGTGGTGGGATTTCACCTATTTTATTTACATTTCTTAATCTTCCCACTGCATGGCTAAGTATTCCACTATTCCCAACTCTTTAATGACACTCTCGGGAATATTCAGATATAAATGATTTATTTTCATGTACACTCGCTATATTTCTCCAAGTTGTAATGGCTTCATTCTGCGACCTGAACAATGCAAAGCCCATTGACAATACAACAATTGCAGATCTGGACTAACACTTTGGCCTGTTTTCCAGGAAGTATGCATTAAGGTACTTTTAGCTTAACCATGGTTGCTAGGACACGGGTCAAAATATTACTGTACCCTTCTGTTAAAAGTCCTGACTTGCTTGCAAATTGCAATATCTACAATATTGGAATGTCATTTAGATTTAAATTGGAAAAAGTAGCGTAATGATGTTAACTACACTTTCACTTTTTACAATTTAAACTATAAATCTTTTATTTACTGTAAAACATTGTTTTTACTAAACTATAAACCATTGTTACTTACCAGGTCCTACTTCAATAAATACCTTTGACTGGTAGTAGGCTGACTAGGGAAATCCCTAAAAGGACAGCAGAATACTGCGGTTGCTGGAAATCTGTAATTAAAAACAGAAAATGCTGGAAACACTCAGCAGGGCAGACAGCCGGGGACACCCCCACCCTCGCCCCACCCCACCCCACCCCACCCCCACCCTGCTTTACCCTGGTTCTCTATTTTCTTAAAAGCTGTTAAAACTCTAACCTTATTCCAGTTATGATGAAAGATTCTTTGCCTGAAACATTGGCCGATATTTTCTGGGGTCCGTGCAGATAGGGAGGGAAATTTGGAGGCGGGTCGGGAGAGAAATTTGATAAACCTTGGAGTGGGTCGGGAAACCGCTGCCATCGCGCCTCCACGCACATTTCCCTTGGGCGCGTTTGCCAGCACGGCAGCGACCCGAATGGCAGAGGTGGCCGAGCTAATTGAGATCATTATTCATCATCATCATCATCATCATCATGGGCAGTCCCTTGAACGAGGATGACTTGCTTCCACAGAGTTCAGAGATGTTTCAATGAAGGATCTGATGTACCAGTCCTGAACTCCAATTGAGGGGGTGGAAGATGCCTGTGCGTGGATTTTTTTTTAACGTGTGGTGACCGTTGCGCATCAGCCACCACACGGGCTCGACAGAGCTAGGCCTTTATCCAGTGGAAAGTGACAATGGTGTGAGCAGTTCAGTGTAAATAGTGACAATGGTGTGAGCAGTTCAGTGTAAATAGTGACAATGGTGTGAGCAGTTCAGTGTAAATAGTGACAATGGTGTGAGCAGTTCAGTGTAAATAGTGACAATGGTGTGAGCAGTTCAGTGTACATAGTGACAATGGTGTGAGCAGTTCAGTGTAAATAGTGACAATGGTGTGAGCAGTTCAGTCCATCGTGGGCCACCCCGACCTGCGAGAGAACATCTCCGCTGGTCGGGGCTTGAAAAGGAAGGACCCGATGTTCCAGTCCTGAACTCCAATTGAGGGGGTGGAAGATCAGGATGACTGGAGACCTGCTCTGCTGCACAGACCTACCTAGTGCACACATATCGCAGTGTGGGCAGGCCCGTGCTGCCCCTGGGCCCTCGGCTCTTCTGGGCCCGTACCCTCATTCGCCGCACCTCCGCCACGATTTCTCGCCACTCCTCCGCCACAAAAACATTCGCCGCACCTCCGCCACGATCTCCCTCCGCACCAAACATTCACAGAACCTCCGCCATGATCACCCACCAAATCTCAGCCACGATCCCTCATCGCTCCTCCGCCCCGATCACTCGTCGCAAGTCCGCCACGACCTTCCCAATCCTCTGCTGTACCAGGACCCCGCCAATGCTCCTGCCCACACTCCAAATGGCCTGATGACATCACCCAGTTGCCCACCTCGAAGCCGTCGCACATTTGTGTCAGCTCGCACTGGAAGCTGCAGTGGCATGCTCCAGCTCTTTTTCAAGCCCCGACCAGCGGAGATGTTCTCTCGCAGGTCAGGGTGGCCCACGATGGGCTGAACTGCTCACACCATTGTCACTATTCACATTGAACTGCTCATTGTCACAATTCACACATTATTAGGTACTTGTCAGAAGTGTCTTCTTAACCCTATCTTTCAATTTCCTTGGATAATCACGGGAATCACGCTGCATGGGAACCATGTCTGTGAACCTGAGGTGGAAGTTGATGGCCATTGATCCAGTTCATTAGTGCACAGCATGGAAAGCACAATGAATACTCCCACCTCACACCTGGTTACTTTACTAAAGCAGAGGCTGTTGCGGACTGCACTGTCAGCACAGATTTAGCTATCCAGAGGTTGCAAGTGTTTCTCGTAAAGTCACATCATTGGTAATCCTATGCAGCACCAGGCACACCAGCAGCACCAACAGCAACACCACCAACCTTCTCCTCAACCACCTGATGCTGCACAGGACAGAGGCCCTCAGCGCAGGGCTGCACTGCACCGGAGGCAATACCCGCAACACAGGGTGTACAGGCAGAGGATGACTTTCCTCAATATGATGGAGCAGCGGTGCCAAAGAAAGCTCAGCCAATTGCCCCAGGTTGATGTAGACATTTGGAGATTGGTGGAGCAAGACTTGAAATCCAGAGGACCTGGTGGACACGCCTTACCAGGCTGTCAAACTCACCAGCACCCTCAACTTCTTAACCACAGGCTCCTTCCAGGGATCTGCAGCAGACATTTGTGGCATCCCGCAGTCGTCCACCCACAGATGCATCACACAGGTCACCGGTGCCTGTTTGACAAGTCAGCCAATTATATCAGCTCTGCTACTGAGGAAGCCAGTGTTACTGAGTGGGCGCTTAGCTTTGTCACTCTGGCTGCTTCCCACGGGTGCAGGGCATCAACGCTGACACACATGTGGCCATGAGGACACGCCATCATCACCCAGGAGTCTTTGTCAACCGCAAGGGCTTCCACTCAATGTGCAGCTCATCTGCAACGGTAGGCAGATCATCATGCATGTGTGTGCCAAATTCCCTGGCAGCTTCCATGACTCATCCTTCACCAGTCCCCCCTCCCTCAGCTCTTTGCTCCTCCAAACAGACTTTCCGGCTCATGACACCCTTGAGGAGGCCAAGTACTGAGGCCTAGGAGAGATATAATGAAAGCCACATTTCTACCAGATGTGTCATAGAGCCAACAATAGGCATGCTGAAAATGTACTTCAGATGCCTTAACAGATCTGGAGGAGCCCTTCAGTACGCACCAGCCAGGATCATCAGAATTGTCGTGGTCTGCTGTGCCCTGCACAACACAGTGCAGTAGCGAGGATTAGCGCTGCATGAGGAGCAAAGCTCTGAGTGCATAGCCTCTTCTGTGGAGGAGGAGGAACATCAGCTGAAAGAGGAGGAGGAGGAGGAGCAGGAACCTGTGGTCCATGTCCCACCAGCACCCGAGCCTATTGCTGCCAGGGATGGGCTCACCATAGCCAGATTTACTTAACTTTACACAGTACACCCATATGGCTGCCACATGCTGCGTCAGGTTGGCTCCACCCCACAGCAACACCATAAAGCATCCCTTCAATGACCAAGCCATTCCTTTCACACTGACCACTGTTGCTAGAGGTAATGTTATGTCTCACATTCAATCCAACTCACGAAGCCACTTCCAAAGTTGCACACAAATTTGTTCATGACCAAAAAGTGGCGAAAATAAATAGTTTTATACGTGACATCACAGTAACGAAACTTTACAGAAACATTTATTAAAACACCCAAGTGTTTACCCTTGTGTATCTACTGCATTTCAACTTTCTCTTGCGTGTGCTTCCAGGAGGTGCTACCCCTGTGACTTCAGCAGAGGTAAAGACAGCCTGCTCATTTCCACACTGCAACTGCATAGACACTTTTGGCAGAAGTTCTCTGTGTTTTGGAGCCTGTGATGGCCCCACCAAAGTCTTCTCCTCTTGCGACTGTGCAGGGGCAAACTTGGCCATCACAATCCCAGGAGCCATCTGGGGCTCTGAATGAGGAAGCGGGGTTGGGGGCGGGGGGGGGCAACAAAGGAGAAGTATGTGTGCTTTGAGAAGAGCACCCACATCTATGTTCCCCATCACCGTCATCCCTCTCATGGGCCACTCACACATTCCTGCTATGAAGGAGGTGGAGAGCACCTTGCTGCACAGCAGTGAGGCCATGGGGACCCAAGCCTACGTTGACATCACTCTGAGACAGGAGGTCTATGAGCGTCTGCCATCTATTCTCCAAAGATACCCATCTATTCTCCATAGTGACCATGTGCTCCTGGGAGTAGCGCATTAGCTGCCCCATGGTTTTGAGACCAATATATCGAGGAATGATTAGAAAGCAGGCTATGCTAGACTTGTGTAATGAGAGAGGATTAATTAGCAATCTGCTCATGTGGGGCCCCTTGGGAAGAGTGACCATAATATGGTAGAATTCTTCATTAAGATGGAGAGTGACACAGTTAATTCAGAGACTAGGGTCCTGAACTTAAAGAAAGGAAACTTCGACGGTATGAGATGTGAATTGGCTAGAATAGACTGGAGAATGATACTTAAAGGGTTGATGGTGGATTGGCAATGGCAGACATTTAAATATCACATGGAAGAACTACAATAATTGTACATCCTTGTGTGGCGTAAAAATAAAAAAGGGAAGGTGGCTCAACCGTGGCTAACAAGGGAAATTAGGGAAAGTGTTGAATCCAAGGAAGAGGCATATAAATTGGCCAGAAAAAGCAGCAAACCTGAGGACTGGGAGAAATTTAGAATTCAGCAGAGGAGGACTAAGGGTTTAATTAGGAGGGGGAAAATAGAGTATGGGAGTAAGCTTGCAGGGAACATAAAAACTGACTGCAAAAGCTTCCATAGATATGTGAAGAGAAAAAGATTAGTGAAGGCTAATGTAGGTTCCTTGCAGTCAGAATCAGGGGAATTCATAATGGGGAACAAGGAAATGGCAGACCAATTGAACAAATACTTTGGTTCTGTCTTCACTAAGGAAGCCACGAATAGCCTCCTGAAAATACCAGGGGACCGAGGGTCTAGCAAGAAGGGGGAACTGAGGGAAATCCTTATTGGTCAGGAAATGATGTTAGGGAAATTGAAGGAACAGAAGGCCGATAAATCCCCAAGGCCTGATAGTCTGTATCGCAGAGTACTTAAGGAAGTGGCCCTAGAAATAGTGGACGCATTGGTAGTCAATTTCCAACAGTCTATAGACTCTGGTTCAGTTCCTGTGGATTGGAGGGTAGCTAATGTAACCCCACTTTTTAAAAAAGGAGGAAGAGAGAATTATAGACCAGTTAGCCTGACATCGGTAATGGGGAAAATGTTGGAATCAATTATTAAAGATGTAATAGCAGCACATTTGGAAAGCAGTGACAGGATTGGTCCAAGTCAGCATGGATTTATGAAAGGGAAATCATGCTTGACAAACCTTCTAGAGTTTTTTGAGGATGTAACTAGTAGAGTGGATAAGGGAGAATCAGTGGATGTGGTGTATTTGGACTTTCAAAAGGCTTTTGACAAGGTCCCACACAAGAGATTAGTGTGCAAAATTAAGGCACATGGTATTGGGGTAATGTATTGACGTGGATAGAGAACTGGTTGGCAGACAGGATGCAACGAGTGGGAATAAACTGGTCCTTTTCAGAATAGCAGGCAGTGACTCGTGGGGTGCCGCAGGGTTCAGTGCTGGGACCCCAGCTATTTACAAAATACATTAAAGATTTAGACGAAGGAATTGAATGTAATATCTCCAAGTTTGCAGATGACACTAAGCTGGGTGGCAGTGCAAGCTGCGAGGTGGATGTTAGGAGGCTGCAGGGGGTCTTGGACAGATTAGGTGAATGGGCAAATGCATGGCAGATGCAGTATAATGTGGATAAGTGTGAGGTTATCCACTTTGGTTGCAAAAACAGGAAGGCAGATTATTATCTGACAGATTAGTAAAAGGGGAGGTGCAACGAGACTTGGGTGTCAAGGTATATCAGTCATTGAAGGTAGGCATGCAGGTACAGCAGACAGTAAAGAGGGCAAATGGCATGCTGGTCTTCTTAGCGAGGGGATTTGAGTATAGGAGCAGGGAGGTCTTGCTGCAATTGTACAGGGCCTTGATGAGATCACATCTTGAGTGTGCAGTTTTGGTCTCCTAATCTGAGGAAGGACATTCTTGCTATTGAGGGAGTACAGCGAAGGATCACCAGACTGATTCCCGGGATATGGCAGGACTGACATATGAAGAAAGATTGGATCGACTGGGCTTATATTCACTGGAATTTAGAAGAATAAGAGGGGATCTCATAGAAACATATAATATTCTGACTGGAACTAGAGAAACTAAAATTTCAGGAAATGCCATCGACTGTTTAGATCTGGAGCTGGTTATTGCACCAGAAAGACTCGCAACAATCCCACATTCGATTGGATATAATCGGCAGTGCTACATGCGTTTTACTGATAAATCCAAGATCAACAAAGCCAAAAAGAAGCAAGAAAGGGAAAATCAGAATGTGAGTGCACATGACTACAGTATTTCCTATGAAACTGTGTCAGCCTACAAATCTTTATGTCCAACTTTTGTTCCTTAGTTCAATGGTTATGCTGTTTAACACGTTCCATTTTGTAGGCCTTCTTCAGCCCCATATACTTACTTCTGTGTAGACTGACTCTAAACTTCTCACTCTGGTCATAACACACACAAACACAGCAAAAAACAGGTTTTTTGACCAAGCGTCATTGTCAGTGGTGCTGATTAGAATATCCATTTTATAATTCCTTCGCAGCCATTGCAGAACCAGTACAGAAAGAAGAAGAGAGGAGTGAGACCGCCACCAAGGTTTGACATGCGTTGCTCAAAGTCGACAGACTTCAAGATTATACCTGCGAGGGCTTCCCATCTTCTTCCAGTGCAGTGCCTTCTCTGCAAGAAGGACAAGAACATTGTGGAGAGCCACAGCCGAAAGAGACAAAAAGAGAGGCTGGTAGGATGTGAAACTAAAACTGCAGATAAGCTGTTCCTTGCAGCAGAAACCCGCAAAGGTGAGGCAATCTGTTGCATATCCGTGGACAAGATCTTGTTGCCCTTGAAGCAATGTATCATCTTAGCTGCTACCAGAGCTACACCAAATTTCTGACCAGAAAGGAGCAGGAAGACCCTCCAGAAGGCAACCTCTACCAGACAGGATGTAGGCACTTAGAACATAACAGATGAATTAGGAGCAGAAGTAGCCCCTCAAGCCTGCTCCACCATTCAATGAGATCATGACTGATCTTCTACCTCAACTCCACTTTCCTGCACTATCCCCATATCCCTTGATTCCCGTAATATCCAAAAATCTATTGATCTCTAACATATATAGCTCCACCCAGTGGGCTACTGTTGTAATGTGGTCATTGCTATTTACAACAATAAAGAGGGAACAGGTCACCTGACAGGTTCCTGAAGTTATCAGCCATCTTAGAGCCTGTGCGTTTGTGAGGTTGAAGAGAAGATATCACATCAGCGACATAGGATAGGATAACCTAGCTCAAATTTTTGTTGGTGGATGATTCAGCCAACTGATAGAGAGACATAGAGGGCTTCTTTGGTTTGATAAACAGCTAAAAATCCAAGGTAAATTACAAGCATATGTGTCTGAACTGCCAGATTCCAGATGGCAAGGCCTATGGGAATAATAGGGCACTTGGGGGAATTCCATTGTGACTGTGAAAGTTACGGAGCGTATCTGGAGCAGCTAGAAATGTTTTTCACTGCAAATAGTGTCATCGAAGACCCCATTGATGAAAACCGTAACCGGGTGTTGTTGGAAAGAAAATGGGCTATTTTCTTGACTGAAGCAGGGCCCGAAGTGTATGAAATCCTGAAAAATTTGCTTGTTCCCATCAAGCCAAAGGATACATCACTTAGGGATATTCTAATAAAGTAAGAACAGCACTACAGTCCTGAGCCCCTGAAAGTTGCTGAAAGTTATCATTGCGGAATATAAAATCATTCCCCGACGAAAGTATCAGTGAGTACATTGTAGCATTAAAAAAGCTATCTATTCACTGTAATTTCGGAAACTTTCAGGACCAAGCATTGAGTGACCGCTTTGTTTGTGGGATGAAAAATGAAGTGATCAGAAAAAAGTTATTGACAACCTCTAACTTGACTTTTGATTTAGCTTGTCAGACGGCTATGCCAATGGATATGGCTGACCAATATTCCTGAAAATGTTATACCATTTCAAGTCGTCAGACAATCGAGATGAATAGCCTGCAGGTTAAAAGAAAAAGGTAGTTGGGCACCAAGTCCTCAGAAAATGGCCAAGGTAACAATACATTGAAGTCATGCTATCGGTGCCTGGGACAACACATTGCTCAAAGTTGTCCATATGTGAAGGCAGAGTGTTTTTCTGCAGGAAAATTGGGCATCTTGCGAAGGCATGCCAACTTTTAAGGCTATAAGTAGAAATCCCCAGAGACTACATAGCATGGAAGAAAAGCAACATGGTGAAGAGATACACATCATCAGGAGCACGAGGGTATCGAACAGCGATTCAAAAATTATCATCATCCCCGTAGATGTTGCAGGATCCAAGATACCCATGAAAATCGACATTGATACATCTGTGAGCATAGTACCGGAATCGCTATATCTCGACAAATTGCGTGATTTCCCATTGGGGAAATCCAAGATAGAGTTGCGAGGCTACTCGGGAGAGAACATTCCTGTGGTAGGTCATATCACCGTATCGGTGAAATACAAGGATCAATTTCAGAGCTTGCCTCTTTTAGTAGTGGCAGGAGACAAGCCTTCCTTAACAGAAGAAATTGGTTAGGGCACTGAAGCTGGATTGGAGTGAGATTTTTCATGTTGAAATGAGATTTGCATTGAAGGATGATGTCATCAAGAAGTATCCAAAGATGTTCTGTGAAACAGGCAGCCCGATCCAAGGCTACAAGGCAAGTGTCAGGGTACAGAAGGACGCTATACCAGTTTACTGCAAGCCATCTCCCCAACCATATGCACTCAAGGAGAAAGTTGAGCAAGAACTCAAAAGATTAGAGACGGAACACATTATCTCCAAGATAGATCGATATAATTGGACTACACCCATTGTTGTTGTACTTAAATCCGATGGTAATGTCAGGTTGTGTGATGATCATAAAGTAACCGTAAACCAGGTTCTAGAGGGTAATCTCCTCAATACATAGCCAAATGTAGAAGATTTGTTCACAACACTAACGGGAGGTCAGATCTTCTCAAAATTGGATCTTAAAAATGCCTACTTACAACTCGAATTAGATGAGGAGTCCAAGTCATGCTTGACAATAAATACTCATCTCGGTCTATATCAATTTAATAGGCTACCATTTGGAGTGTCTTCCGCCACCATCATATACCAAGGGGTAATGAACCAGATTTTGCAAAGCATTAAATGGATAGTATGTTATTTAGATGACATATACATTTCAGCAACAAACAGGAAAATCCATAATAACATATTGAATGAAGTCCTCAAACGGCTAGAGAAGCACAGAGTACGAGTGACTGCTCACACTTGCGAGCAATTTCAAAACTCAGTGGAGTACTTAGGGCACAGAGTAGACAATGATGGTTTACATCCAACCAAAGGAAAGCTGGATGCAATTAAAAATGCAACCACTCCCAAGAATGTCACTGAACTTCAATCATTTTTGGGTCTTTTGAACTATTAAGGGAAGTTCCTACCAAATTTGGCTACAGTGTTACATTCACTGAATGAATTATTGAAAAAACAGGTCCAGTGGAAGTGGTCAGAAGAATGTGATATAGCATTCAAGGAGTGTAAATGCAAATTGGTAGAGAGTACCATGTTAGTTCACTATGACGTATCGAAGGAGATCAAGCTAGCATGTGACGCCTCTCCATATGGAATTGGGGCAGTGACCTCTCAGGTACTACATAGTGGAGAGGAGAGACCAATTGCTTTTGCTTCACGCACTCTCAGTGCCAGTGAGCGTAATTAAGCACAAATCGAAAGGGAAGCTTTGGCATTAATTTTTCGGGTCAAGAAGTTCCACAAATACTTGTATGGTCGTAAGTTTACCATCGTTACAGACCATAAGCCCCTGACAGCGATCCTCCATCCAAAGTCCCCAGTTCCAGCATTAGCTGCAGCCCGAATGCAGAAATCTGCTTTGATCTTGTCAGCATATATGTATTACATTGAGTTTAGATGATCAGCTGATCACAGTAATGCTGATGCTATGATTTGATTGCCTTCCCCATCACAAGTTACACGTTTTAGGAAAGAAGTGTTCTATTTTTCATACATTGATGAACTGACAGTCACAGCTGAAGAGATTGGTATAGCAACAAGTGTGATCCAGTTATGTCAAAGGTGTATGATTACTTTGCAAATGGCTGGCCAAACCAGGTATCAGAGAAAGATATTCATCCATTCTTCATACGTAGGAATGAATTATTAGTCGATAAAGATTGTATCATGTGGGGTGCAAGAGAGATTATATCAAATTAATTCAGTTCCAAATTATCAGGAGATCTTCATGACCAGCACCTGGGAATGTGCTTGACCAAGAGTTTTGCACACAGTTACTTATGGTAGCTAGGTCTAGATAAAGATATAGGGACAGAAATTGCTGGATATACCGCCCGCAGACCGCCGACATACCACCCAAAATCGCGAAATTGATAGAATAATACCAACATACCGCCTACATACCACCCGGTGGGAAATTCAGCAGCGACATACTGCCGGGCGGTATGCATACTGGCTGTCCCTGCACACCATTGACATACTGCCCAAAATTGCTAAATTGATGACTTACCACCGACATATCGCCGACCCTGCAGACCGCCCTGGAAAAGGTGGTTTTAAGTCGATCTTCAGTCGGCGCTATGCATCTTTACCTGTGAAAATGTTTTTATCTCTCACACATCCCAGTCTCTCCCACCGTCAGTCTCTTCCCGCCCCCACCCCCGCCACAGCGATCTGTTTCCCCCCCGCCACACAGCGATCTCCCCCCCACCCCCAAGTAGCAATCTCCCCTCCAAGGAGAGATCCCAACTCTAAGTTGTGATCTCAACTCAAATAGCAATCTCCCCCCCGCAAGTAGCAATCTCCCCTACAAGTAGCGATCTCCCCCCACAAATAAATCTCCCCTCAAGAAACGACGCTTACCCCCCCCCCCCTCCCCACATACATGCACATCACTCTCAGGCCGGCAGTCTCTGTCGATTCTGGTCTGTGTCTCTCGGGGAGCGGAGCTTCACAGCAGCATGCACGTGCACAGAATTCGGGACCCGAAGATTCCCGAGTGAAAAGGACTCACCGCCCGCACACTGCCAGCTGCACTCTGCTCGGCATATCGCTGAAAAAAACTGATGAAAATCGCGCACACTCCGTCCCAGCGGTACCCGGCGGTATGAAACGCCATACCACCAGCATACCACCGAGAAATGGGCGGATGATCAATTTTGGCCCCATAAAGTATATCATTATTCAGTGCACTACATGTCAATCGGTAAGCATGAAACCACCATCAGTACCATTACAGACATGGACATGGCCTTGCAGGGTGTGGCAAAGGTTACATATCGATTTTGCTGAGCTAGAAGGACTGCAATTGTTCATTGTGATTGATAATCATTCAAAGTGGGTCAAGGTGTTTCCAATGCAGAAAATAACAAGTAAAACATTAGACATTTTGCGTAGATTATTTTCTTCATTTGGCCTCACAGAAGAAATCGTTTCTGATAATGGACCACAATTTTGTTCAGAAGAATTTGTAGTTCACAAGCAAAAATGGTGTGAAACATACCAAGGTTCCACCATAACACCCTGCTTCAAATGGTGCAGTAGAGTGCACAGTACAAATTGTAAAACATGCCCTCATCAAACAGATGTTGGATCCAAATCCAAAGAAACGACAGTTGTCATTGGATCACAAATTGGCTAATTTTCTAATTATCTATTATAATACTCTGCATACAACTACTGGTAAAACACTTGGACTTCCAGAAGGTATTTGACAAGGTGCCACATAAAAGGTTACTGCACAAGATAAACGTTCACGGAGTTGAGATAATATATTAGCATGGATAGAAGATTGGCTAACGAACAGAAAACAGAGGGTAGGGATAAATGGTTCATTCTCGGGTTGCCAATCATTAACCAATGGGGTGCTGCAGGGATCAGTGCTGGGGCACCAACTATTTATAATCTATATTAATGACTTGGAGGAAGGGACCGAGTGTAATGTAGCCAAGTTTGCTGATGATACAAAGATGGGAGGAAAAGCACTGTGTGAGGAGGACACAAAAAATCTGCAAAAGGACATAGACAGGCTAAGTGAGTGGGCAAAAATTTGGCAGATGGAGTATAATGTTGGAAAGTGTGAGGTCATGCACTTTGGCAGAAAAAAAATCAAAGAGCAAGTTATTATTTAAATGGAGAAAGATTGCAAAGTGCTGTAGTACAGCAGGACCTGGAGGTACTTGTGCATGAAACACAAAAGTTTAGTATAGAGGTACAGCAAGTGATTAGGAAAGCCAATGAAATCTAGGCCATTATTGCAAAGGGGATGGAGTATTAACACAGGGAAGTCTTGCTACAGTTGTACAGGGTATTGGGGAGGCCACACTGGAATGTGTGTGCAGTTTTGGTTTCCGTATTTACGAAAGGATATGCTTGCTTTGGGTGCAGTTCAGAGAAGGTTTACAAGGTTGATTCCAGAGATGAGGGGGTTGACTTATGAGGAAAGGTTGAGTAGGTTGGGCCTCTACTCATTGGAATTCAGAAGAATGAGAGGTGATCTTATCGAAATGTATAAGATTATGAGGGGGTTTGACAAGGTGGATGCTGAGAGGATGTTTCCACTGATGGGGGAGACTAGAATTAGCGGACATAATCTTAGAATAAGGGGCCACCCATTTAAAACTGAGATGAGGAGAAATTTCTTCTCTCAGAGGGTTGTGGATCAGTGGAATTCGCTGCCTCAAAGAGCTGTGGAAACTGGAACATTGAATAAATTTAAGACAGAAATAGATAGTTTCTTAAACGATAAGGGAATAAGTGGTTATGGAGAGCGGGCAGAGAAGTGGACCTGAGACCATGATCGGATCAGCCATGATCGTATTAAAGGGGCCATATGACCTGCTCCTGCTCCTATTTCTTATGTTCTTATGTTCTTATCAGCAGAGTAGTTTCTCAAACGACAGCCACGAACCACATTTTCATTGTTAAAACCAAATTTGGCACTGTCCGTGGTAGAAAAACATTTAAGGCAGAAAGAGAATAATGTTAGAGGTAGAGTAAAAGAGAGAGAAGTTTGAAATTAAATCAGAAGGTGAGAATAAAGAACCATCACCATGAATAGTTAAAGTGGTTACCAGGAAGAGTGGTGAAGATATGTGGTCCTCGCACATACTTGGTCATGATGTTTGATCATGGACAGGTTAGGTTTGTTCACATTATCATATTTTACCTACAGATGTGGAAGGAGTTGAAGGTTGGAATGATTCAATTATTTCTGACTCATCAGATAGTTTTGATACTAGTATAGTACCAGTAATATGTCTTGCATAAAATGTACTGGAAACAAGTCCAAGAGAAAGTCAGAATTTAAGTCTGAGTCCGCGTCAGGCATGCAACCAGTCTGAAGTTGTAGAGGGTTCAAATGTAAATCAAGGGCATCCCTTGGAGGAAAACTTTCCTCAGGTTCGGCCTAGAATGAGTCTAAGTTTGCCACCATGTTTGAAAAGCTCTGTTTGAGAGTGAAAGTATCCTCTTCGAAACAGAAAACCAGTGATTAAGTTTGATTTGTAAATATGGCAAATAAGTCCATATCTTGTTATGTATAACCATGCAAGTTACGTATGATGATCGTTTGTTATAATAATTAAGGAAGGAGAAGTGTAATATATATATAGCTCCACCCAGTGGACTACTGTGGTAATGCAGCCATTGCTTTTTACAACAATAAAGAGGGAAAGGTCACCTGACAGGTTTCAGAAGTTATCAGCCATCTTAGAGTCTGTGTGTTTGTGAGGTCGTATAGAAGATATCACAATCTCTGTCTTGAATATACTCAAAGACTGAGCCACCACAGCCCTCTGGGGGTAGAGAATTCCAAAGATTCACCACCCTCTGAGTGAAGAAGTTTCTCTTCATTTCAGTCCTAAAAGGCCAAGCCCTTATTCTGAAACTGTGACCCCTGGTTCTAGTCTCCTCAGCCAGAGGAAACATCCTTCCTGCAACTATCCTGTCAAGCCCTGTAAGAATTTTGTATGTTTCAATGGAATCACCTCTCATTCTTCTAAACTCTAGAGAATATAGGCCAAGTCTACTCAATCTCTCCTCAAAGGACAATCCCCCCATCCCAAAAATCAGTCTGGTGAACCTTTGTTGCACTCCTTCAATGGCAAGTATATCCTTCCTTTCTGTACATAATACTCAGATGCGGTCTCACAATGGCCCTATATAATTGCAGTAAGACGTCTTTACTCTTATACTCAAATCCTCTTGTAACAAACATACTATTTGCTTTATTATTTGCTTGCTGTACCTGCATGTTAACTTTCAGTTATTTGTGTACAAGGACATTGGCCAAGGTCCCTCTGAACACCAACATTTCCCAATCCCTCACCATTTAAAATATACTCTGCTTTTCTATTTTTCTTACCAAAGTGGCTAACTTCACATTTCACATTATATTCCATTTGCCATGTTCTTGCCCATTCACTTAGCCTATCCATATCCCATTGAAGTCTCTTTGCATCCTCTTCACAACTTACATTCTCACCTAGCTTTGTATCATCAGCAAACTTGGATATATTAATTTTGGTCCCCTCATCCAAATCATTGATATAGATTGTGAATAGTTGGGGTTCAAGCACTGATCCTTGTGGCACCTCACTAGTTAAAGCCTGCCAACTTGAAAATGACCCATTTATTCCTACTCTCTGTTTTCTGTCCATTCACCAATCCTCACCAATTACTAACAGTAGTAGTAAGGTTGGGGACAGCATCAAACAAGAAATTAGGGATGCATGCTATAAAGGTACAGGAGTTATCATGGGTGACTTTAATCTACATCTTGATTGGGCTAACCAAACTGGTAGCATTGCAGTGTAAGAGGATTTCCTGGAGTGTATTAGGGTTGGTTTTCGAGACCAATATGTCGAGGAACCAACCAGGGAGCTGGCCATCCTCGACTGGGTGATGTGTAATGAGAAAGGACTAATTAGCAATCTTGTTGTGCGAGACCCCTTGCGGAAGAGTGACCATAATATGGTAGAATTCTTTATGAGGATGGAGAGTGACATAGTTAATTCAGAAACTAGGGTCCTGAACTTAAGGAAAGCTAACTTCGATGGTTTGATGCATGAATTGTCTAGAATAGACTGGCAAATGATACTTAAAGGGTTGACGGTGGATAGGCAAAGGCAAATATTTAAAGATCACATGGATGAACTTCAGCAATTGTACATCCCTGTCTGGAGTAAAAATAAAACGGGGAAGGTGTCTCAACCGTGGCTAACAAGGGAAATTAAGGATAGTGTTAAATCCAAGGAAGAGGCATATAAATTGGCCAGAAAAAGCAGCAGACCTGAGGACTGGAAGAAATTTAGAATTCAGCAGAGGAGGACAAAGGGTTTAATTACGAAGGGGAAAATAGAGTACGAGAAGAAGCTTACCGAGAACATAAAAACTGATTGCAAAAGCTTATGTAGATATGTGAAGAGAAAAAGATTAGTGAAGAAAAAACGTAGGTCCTTTGCAGTCGGATTCAGGTGAATTTATAATGGGGAACAAAGAAATGGCAGACCAAATGAACAAATACTTTAGTTCTGTCTTCACGAAGGAAGATACAAATAACCCTCTGGAAGTACTAGGGGACCGAGGGTTTAGTGAAAAGGAGGAACTGAAGGATATCCTTATTAGACGGGAAATTGTGTTAGGGAAATTGATGGGATTGAAGGCCAATAATCCCCGGGGCCTGACAGTCTGCATCCCAGAGTGCTTAAGGAAGTGGCCCTAGAAAGAGTGGATGCATTGGTAATTATTTTCCAACAGTCTATCGACTCTGGATCAGTTCCTATGGACTAGAGGGTAGCTAATGTAACACCACTTTTTAAAAAGGGAGGGAGAGAGAAAGTGGGTAATTATAGACCGGTTAGCCTAACATCAGTGGTGGGGAAAATGTTGGAATCAATTATTAAGAATGAAATAGCAGCGCATTTGGAAAGAAGTGACAGGATCAGTCCAAGTCAGCATGGATTTATGAAGGGGAAATCATGCTTGACAAATCTTCTGGAATTTTTTGAGGATGTAACTAGTAGAGTGGACAAGGGAGAACCAGTGGATGTGGTGTATTTGGACTTTCAAAAGGCTTTTGATAAGGTCCCACACAAGAGATTGGAGTGCAAAATCAAAGCACATGGTATTGGGGGTAATATACTGACATGGATAGAGAACTGGTTGGCAGACAGGAAGCAGAGTCCTGATAAACGGGTCCTTTTCAGAATGGCAGGCAGTGACTAGTGGAGTGCCGCAGGGCTCAGTGCTGGGACCCCAGCTCTTTACAATATACATCAATGATTTGGATGAAGCAATTGAGTGTAATATCTCCAAGTTTGCAGATGACACTAAACTGGGTGGCGGTGTGAGCTGTGAGGGGGACGCTAAGAGGCTGCAGGGTGACTTAGACAGGTTAGGTAAGTGGGCAAATGGATGGCAGATGCAGTATAATGTGGATAAATGTGAGGTTATCCACTTTGGAGGCAAAAACGCAAAGACAGAATATTATCTGAATGGTGGCAGATTAGGAAAAGGGGAGGTGCAACGAGACCTGGGTATCATGATTCATCAGTCATTGAAAGTTGGCATACAGGTACAGCAGGCGGTGAAGAAGGCAAATGGTATGTTGGCCTTCATAGCTAGGGAATTTCAGTATAGGAGCAGGGAGGTCTTACTGCAGTTGTGCAGAGCCTTAGTGAGGCCTCACATGGAATATTGTGTTCAGTTTTGGTCTCCTAATCTGAAGAAGGACGTTCTTGCTATTGAGGGAGTGCATCGAAGGTTCACCAGACTGATTGCCGGGATGGCTGGACTGACATATGAGGAGAGACTGGATCAACTGGGCCTTTATAAATTGGAGTTTAGAAGGATGAGAGGGAATCTCATAGAAACATACAAGATTCTGACGGGACGGGACAGGTTAGATGCGGGTAGATTGTTCCCGATATTGGGGAAGTCCAGAACCGGGGACACAGTCTTAGGATAAGGGGTAGGCCATTTAGGACTGAGATGAGGAGAAACTTCTTCACTCAGAGAGTTGTTAACCTGTGGAATTCCTTACCGCAGAGAGTTGTTGATGCCAGTTCATTGGATATATTCAAGAGGGAGTTAGATATGGCCCTTACGGTTAAGGGGATCAAGGGGTATGGAGAGAAAGCAGGAAAGGGGTACTGAGGGAATGATCAGCCATGATCTTATTGAATGATGGTGCAGGCTCGAAGGGCTGAATGGCCGACTCCTGCACTATTTTCTATGTTTCTATGTTTCAATCCATGCTACTATATTACCCCCAATCCCATGAGGTCTAATTTTGTTCAATAACCTTGAATGCCTTCTGAAAATCTAAATACACCACATCCACTGCTTCCCCCTTATCTATTCTGCTAGTTACAACCTCAAAAAACAGATTTGTTCAACATGATATCCCTTTCATAAATCCATGTTGACTCTGCCCAATCCATTATTATTTTCTAAGTGCCCTGTTACATGTCCTTAATAATAGACTCTAGTATCTGCATATTAGAAGCTTTCAGAGTCAGCAGCTTGATATATATGCAGATACTTGGAGTTAAATTTTATATGTGGCCACCAAGGAGCTAAAGCTTGGACACGTCAAATTAAACTAAAAGTAATGGGGTTGCTTTACATATTGCAATACTGGAATATTTTTCTTCAAAGGATATCATTAATATTTGTACATTTAAACACTTTGTATGTATCAATATTGCTTAGAAGGTGAAAATGTTTTGTGAATCATGTTCTATTGATCGTGTGGGAGATTCAAAATCTCATTCCAATTGGACTCATGTTGCTGGAGGAGTAAGTATGTTGATAATGTGGAAATTGGCAGTTTAATAATTCATAAGTTATCTCTGTGCTAATAATGGGCTAATCTAGATGTTTAGTTTAATAGCTGTTATGGCTAACTGCTGAGTCTATAAACCTCTGACGAAGAATGTACTGCAGTGAGAATTGTAATAACAGTAACTGACAAATGCTGAATCACCATTGTCCATTTCGTGTGTCATTTTCCATTGTCAGTCAAAGTTTAAAAGAATTAGTGTAATGGCAAACTGGGGACTTGAACCGAGGCCCTGGCTTTTAGCCTATTTATCATTGCAGGATTTTAATGTAATATTTTATAATGAAATACTGAGCTTAAATCCCCTAAGAGTGGGAGCCTGGCAAAGTAGAAGAGTAGGGACTTAGGGAGGAGGTGTGAGATCAAGATGCAGGAGAAGGTAGTGTCAGACCAGGACTCACAGGATCTGTGAGATTAATGGTTCAGGAGGAAGGGTGAGATGTGGATTTAGAAGGGAGCTGGAATGAGATCAGGACTCGGAGATGATCTGGAGTGGGATCAGGACTCGGGGAGGTGGTGTGAGATCAGGACTCGGGGAGATGGAGTAGATCAGGACTCGGGGAGGAGGTGGAGTGTGATCAGGACTCGGGGAGAGGGAGTAGGATCAGGACTCGGGGAGGTGGTGTGATATCAGAACTCGGGGAGGAGGTGGAGTGTGATCAGGACTCGGGGAGATGGTGTGTGATCAGGACTCGGGGAGGTGGTGTGAGATCAGGACTCAGGGAGGTGGTGTGTGATCAGGACTCGGGGAGGTGGTGTGAGATCAAGACTCGGGGAGGTGGTGTGTGATCAGGACTCGGGGAGGTGGTGTGTGATCAGGACTCGGGGAGGAGGTGGAGTGTGATCAGGACTCGGGGAGGTGGTGTGAGATCAGGATTCGGGGAGGTGGTGTGAGATCAGAACTCGGGGAGATGGAGTAGATCAGGACTCCGGGAGATGGTGTGTGATCAGGACTCGGGGAGGCGGTGTGAGATCAGGAATCGGGGAGATGGAGTAGATCTGGACTCGGGGAGGAGGTGGTGTGTGATCAGGACTCGGGGAGGTGGTGTGTGATCAGGACTCGGGGAGATGGTGTGAGATCAGAACTCGGGGAGGTGATGTGTGATCAGGACTCGGGGAGGTGGTGTGAGATCAGGACTCGGGGAGATGGAGTAGATCAGGACTCCGGGAGATGGTGTGTGATCAGGACTCGGGGAGGAGGTGGAGTGTGATCAGGACTCGGGGAGGTGGTGTGTGATCAGGACTCGGGGAGATGGTGTGAGATCAGGACTCGGGGAGGTGGTGTGAGATCAGAACTCGGGGAGATGGAGTAGATCAGGACTCCGGGAGATGGTGTGTGATCAGGACTCGGGGAGGCGGTGTGAGATCAGGAATCGGGGAGATGGAGTAGATCTGGACTCGGGGAGGAGGTGGTGTGAGATCAGGACTTGGGGAGGTGGTGTGTGATCAGGACTCGGGGAGGTGGTGTGAGATCAGGACTCGGGGAGGTGGAGTAGATCAGGACTCCGGGAGATGGTGTGTGATCAGGACTCGGGGAGGTGGTGTGTGATCAGGACTCGGGGAGAGGGAGTAGGATCAGGACTCGGGGAGATGGAGTAGATCAGCACTCCGGGAGATGGTGTGTGATCAGGACTCGGGGAGGAGGTGGAGTGTGATCAGGACTCGGGGAGGAGGTGGAGTGTGATCAGGACTCAGGGAGGAGGTGATGTGTGATCAGGACTCCGGGAGATGGTGTGTGATCAGGACTCGGGGAGGAGGTGGAGTGTGATCAGGACTCGGGGAGGTGAAGTGAGATCAGGACTCGGGGAGGTGAAGTGTGATCAGGACTCGGGGAGGAGGTGGTGTGTGATCAGGACTCGGGGAGGTGGAGTGAGATCAGGACTTGGGGAGGTGGTGTGTGATCAGGACTCGGGGAGGTGGAGTGTGATCAGTACTCGGGGAGGAGGTGTGAGATCAGGACTCGGGGAGGTGGAGTGTGATCAGGACTCGGGGAGGTGGTGTGAGATCAGGACTCGGGGAGGAGCTGGTGTGTGATCAGGACTCGGGGAGGTGGTGTGAGATCAGGACTCGGGGAGGTAGTGTGAGATCAGGACTCGGGGAGGAGGTGTGAGATCAGGACTCGGGGAGGAGCTGGTGTGTGATCAGGACTCGGGGAGGTGGTAGTGTGTGATCAGGACTCGGGGAGGAGGTGGTGTGTGATCAGGACTCGGGGAGGTGGTGGTGTGAGATCAGGACTCGGGGAGGAGGTGGTGTGAGATCAGGACTCGGGGAGGTGGTGTGAGATCAGGACTCGGGGAGGAGGTGGTGTGTGATCAGGACTCTGGGAGAGGTGGTGTGTGATCATGACTCGGGGAGGAGGTGGTGTGTGATCAGGACTCGGGGAGGTGGTGGAGTTTGATCAGGATTCGGGGAGGAGGTGGTGTATGATCAGGACTCGGGGAGGAGGTGGTGTGTGATCAGGACTCGGGGAGGAGGTGGTGTGTATTCAGGACTCGGGGAGGTGGTGTGAGATCAGGATCGGGGAGGTGGAGTGTGATCAGGACTCGGGGAGGAGGTGGTGTGAGATCAGGACTCGGGGAGATGGTGTGAGATCAGGACTCGGGGAGGTGGAGTGTGATCAGGACTCGGGGAGGTGGTGTGAGATCAGGACTCGGGGAGGAGCTGGTGTGTGATCAGGACTCGGGGAGGTGGTGTGAGATCAAGACTCGGGGAGGAGCTGGTGTGTGATCAGGACTCGGGGAGGTGGTGTGAGATCAGGACTCGGGGAGGTGGTGTGAGATCAGGACTCGGGGAGGAGGTGTGAGATCAGGACTCGGGGAGGAGCTGGTGTGTGATCAGGACTCGAGGAGTTGGTAGTGTGTGATCAGGACTCGGGGAGGTGGTGGTGTGTGATCAGGACTCGGGGAGGTGGTGGTGTGAGATCAGGACTCGGGGAGGAGGTGGTGTGAGATCAGGACTCGGGGAGGAGGTGGTGTGTGATCAGGACTCTGGGAGGAGGTGGTGTGTGATCAGGACTCGGGGAGGAGGTGGTGTGTGATCAGGACTCGGGGAGGTGGTGGAGTGTGATCAGGATTCGGGGAGGAGGTGGTGTATGATCAGGACTCGGGGAGGAGGTGGTGTGTGATCAGGACTCGGGCAGGAGGTGGTGTGTATTCAGGACTCGGGGAGGTGGTGTGAGATCAGGACTCGTGGAGATAGTGTGAGATCAGGACTCGGGAAGGTGGAGTATGATCAGGACTTGGGGAGGAGGTGTGAGATCAGGACTCGGTGAGGAGCTGGTGTGTGATCAGGACTCGGGGAGGTGGTGTGAGATCAGGACTTGGGGAGGTGGTGTGAGATCAGAACTCGGGGAGGAGGTGTGTGATCAGGACTCGGGGTGGTGGTGTGAGATCAGGACTCGGGGAGGAGGTGTGTGATCAGGACCCGGGGAGGTGGTGTGAGATCATGACTCGGGGAGGAGGTGTGAGATCAGGACTCGGGGAGGTAGTGTGAGATCAGGACTCGGAGAGGAGGTGTGAGATCAGGACTCGGGGAGGTGGTGTGAGATCAGGACTCGGGGAGGAGGTGGTGTGTAATCAGGACTCGGGGAGGAGGTGGTGTGTGATCAGGACTCGGGGAGGTGGAGTGTGATCAGGACTCGGGGAGGTGGAGTGTGATGAGGACTCGGGGAGATGGAGTGAGATCAGGACTTGGGGAGGTGGTGTGTGATCAGGACTTGGGGAGGTGGAGTGTGATCAGGACTCAGGGAGGAGGTGGTGTGATCAGGACTCGGGGAGGTGGAGTGTGATCAGGACTCGGGGAGGAGGTGTGAGATCAGGACTCGGGGAGGTGGAGTGTGATCAGGACTCGGGGAGGAGGTGTGAGATCAGGACTCGGAGAGGTGGAGTGTGATCAGGACTCGGGGAGGAGGTGGTGTGAGATCAGGACTCGGGGAGATGGTGTGCGATCAGGACTCGGGGAGGTGGAGTGTGATCAGGACTCGGGGAGGAGGTGGTGTGAGATCAGGACTCGGGGAGATGGTGTGAGATCAGGACTCGGGGAGGTGGAGTGTGATCAGGACTCGGGGAGGTGGTGTGAGATCAGGACTCGGGGAGATGGTGTGTGATCAGGACTCGGGGAGGTGTTGTGAGATCAGGACTCGGGGAGGAGGTGTGTGATCAGGACTCGGGGAGGTGGTGTGAGATCAGGACTCGGGGAGATGTTGTGAGATCAGGACTCGGGGAGGAGGTGTGTGATCAGGACTCGGGGAGGAGGTGTGTGATCAGGACTCGGGGAGGTGTTGTGAGATCAGGACTCGGGGAGGAGGTATGTGATCAGGACTCGGGGAGGTGTTGTGAGATCAGGACTCGGGGAGGAGGTATGTGATCAGGACTCGGGGAGGTGGTGTGAGATCAGGACTCGGGGAGGTGGAGTGTGATCAGGACTCGGGGAGGTGGTGTGAGATCAGGACTCGAGGAGGTGGTGTGAGATCAGGACTCGGGGAGGTGGAGTGTGATCAGGACTCGGGGAGGTGGAGTGTGATCAGGACACGGGGAGGTGGTGTGAGATCAGTACTCGGGGAGGTGGTGTGAGATCAGGACTCGAGGAGGTGGTGTGAGATCAGGACTCGGGGAGGTGGAGTGTGATCAGGACTCGGGGAGGTGGAGTGGAATCAGGACTCAGAGGAGGTGGAGTGGGATCAGGACTCGGGGAGGTGGAGTGTGATCAGGACTTGAAGAGTTCAATTTCCTGAACTAAACAGAATTTATCCCATACAGTCGCATATTAAGATTCGTTTGTGTCTCCCATGGCCACATCAAGAAAGCTGAATTTTACATGAAGTTCATGGAAGGTTACAAGCATTGCCTATATAACTATATCTTTAATCTGTTTATTTTCAATTAGGATTAATCTAAACAGAGTGAAACGTTGGATAAACGTTTGTGTGTATTGGCAAGGGACTGATTCTCTGCAGCTGATACACATTAGGAAAGTTCCAGGAAGGTGGTTGTGATTGGGAATCCACTTATTTCATCTATTGCCTCTATTATGACTGAGAGGTGGTGAAATCTGGGAACACTTTAGATTATAGTGGTTGTGAAATATGGTGAGAATGGGGCAGAACATCTGGCTCTGTTGTTGAGTTCCTTTTGTTCCACATTAATTTTCTTCATCCTCCACCCCTCCCCCCCCCCCCCCCCCATCTCTGAAAGTGCCAACATACATAGGATACAAATGGCCAAACTATTTGTGTGAGCCTCGGCAGTGTCTGTTTTCAGATTTACCAGGGAATGGAAGAACATTACAACTGAGCAGTCTTTGTCAGGGCAGAGAGAAAAGAGGCAAATCAGCCCCATGGAGTGTTTCTGCCGACCACTTCGCAAGGACTGCAATGTCCTCGGAGACAACCAGGTTAACTATGCAATCACAACACCCTCAAATCCTCCACCATCAGCTTTTCCATACCTTTTAACATTAACTTGCACCGTAGTGATGTCGCTCTTCCATATCTTGCACTTTGTCAGTACTGCAGGTTAACATTTAATTAGCTTTATCTCCATTAACCTATATGTGTTACACTTCACCAATTGATTATTCCTAGAGGTCTTGCTTCATCTGTGTTACTTATAGCAGAATGTATTGGTGAACTCAATGATATTGCTTTGGTTGCAAACTCAGCTAATTCTTTCCTTTGACTAGCTTCCAGATTGTTGTTTCAGTGCTCTTCCATAAGTTAGGACTTGTGTAATGCTACATTGTAGTAACTGTCACAAAATAGATTTAGTTTAGCCAATATTAGTCCATCAATGAATGTTTAGCAATTTGATTTTCTTTTCCTCTTTGAAAATTTGTCATTGAAATACAGTTGTTGAAGACTGCACCGTTTTGTCAGCATGGAATGGCCAGGAATGAGGATTGAGTTGGTGATTTCCAATATGGTAAGTCAGCCTGCTGAAGAGATGTTAAGCTGAGGTATGGTGCTTCCCCAGAGGGAGGAGGAGTAAGGCTTCCAACAACAAAATCTTGGAATATGAAGATGCCTTTGGACCGAGCAAGCTAATATAGTAAGGCATCGTTATTAAGGCCGGCATTTATTGCCCATCTCTAGTTGTCCTTAAAGGTGGTCATTGGCCTTCTACTTGAACTGCTGCAGTCCATGTAGTGAAAGCACACCCACATTGCTGTTTGGGCGGGAGTTCCAAGATTTTGACTCCACGACGATGAAGGAACGGCAATATATTTCTAAGTAGGATGATGTGTGACTTGGTGAGGAACTTGGAGATGATGGTATTCCCATGCATGTCCTGCTCTTGGCCTGCTATGTGGTGGAAATCATGGATATGGGTTGCGCTGTCGAAGAAGCTCAAAATGTAGGCCCAGATTTTAACTCTGGGCCAGTTTTGGGCAGCAATTCTATCACCCGTTGTTCCTAAAATGAGATCCGGGGTATTTCAACTCCCAATGGGATCTAGTCACGAGTGGTGTGCACAAAGATTCCATATGGTTTTCCCTCCTGCTTATTAATGATCTGGAACAGGGGTCACCCAGTACAGTTATTAAATTCATAGACGATACTAAATTATGTGGTAGAGTCAGAACCTTAGGAGAGGGAAGCAGATTATAACTGGATAGACTGCGAAGTGGGCCCAAGATTGGCAAATGTCCTTCAGTGAAGAAAGTGTGAAGCTATTCATGTAGGTGTGCAGAATGCAGGGATGGAATACAACATGGATAGGTGTAAGTTAATGGTGACAGGAAGGGAGAGAAATTTGAGCGTGATTATTGATCACTTCCTAAAAGTTCAAGGACCAGGAGACCAAGCCATGCAAATGGCCTGGACCTCTGATGAACTATAATTTTTCTTTTATTTAAAATGTTGGCAGATTGGTTCCATTGGTCAGGGTGGGGGTGGGACAGGGAAGGTGTGTGGGTGAAAGAATCATTGCCAGGATGGGGCAGGGAACCAAGGCAACCTTCCCACCTCGTGAGTATGAATTTTTGGCAGGCCAGTGATGGAGATGTGTCTAAAGTGTCTGCCTTCTCACTGACCCCACAAGATCAGACAGAATCAGTGCTGGAGGATCTCACCAGGTGTGATCTCTGCACAACCACTGGAATTGCAACCCAAGGAAGTTCTGGGCCACTGTCTTGCCCCACAGTGCACCCATGGCACCCACTTCATTTTCCATCAGTGCTCCTAGACATCAACCTTCCCTCAAAACCTTCAAGGCACTAGTTTTCTCTGTTCACGGCCTCACATGTGCCAACAAGGCTAAACACCCCTTGTTCCTCTGGGCCCTACCTCCTCACTGTCTTCCATGCTGAATCCCAGCTTTCTCCCTTGTGCGTGAGTTCTACCACTTCCCGAACTGCCTCTCCCTCCTGATCCTTTTATCCACCCCCAATCTATTGGATCTTGCGAGTAATCCTTGGCTATTACAAGGTAGGAGTGAAAAATTGATTATGTAGATAAGTAAACACAACTGAGAGCTATAAAGGAAGGTCTAGAAGAGCTCTCTTTGAGTGAAAGAAAAATATTTGGATGCTCTGGCCGTGAAATTCAGGTGTGTAGCGCCGGCCGTTAAGGTAAGTTTTGCTGAAAAAAATGGCAGCTGTCCCGCTTGCGCCCACTTCCAGCGCAAAACATAGTGGCCGCCACTTTGGAGAGGTCGTTAGCGCTGCGCTCTCCTCGCACATGTAAATATACAGATTGTGATGTTAATCAGCGTGCAAAGCCTGAATTGACGCATGACTGCGATTTTGGACGTCACCGCTCTCCATACTGCCCTCTCCTAACTATGCATGGAAGAATGTGCGTGGAGCAGTTGTCTTCTCTTCTTAGGCAGTGACGCGGTCATCGCTTCTTAAAAGGGATACACACATCTTTCAGTTCAGTTTTGATTTCAGCTTTTGGACTGTTTTATTTTACATTTTATTGGAGTAGTGGCTTGATGCAGTGTATTAAAAAAGTTGTTAAAATGTGCAGGGAGTACTGCTGGATGCTTGCAAGGCTTTGGATCAAAAAGGTAGGCCTCTGAGAATACCACTTGCTCCCAGTCCTGGGGGCTCGAGTCGCAGTTTCCCTTTGGGCTGGAACATCAAATGGACATAAAGCTGAGGCAGCAATGGGAATAAGCTGCTTGCAGAGGGAAGAGGAAGAAGCAAAAGAGGAGGGTGCAGAAGTGGAAAGAAGGATGTAACCCAGACAGTCCCTTTCTGACCGGGATATCCAGGATTGAATCATCTGCCTGCAGTACCAGTGACCACAATCTCAATTCCTCCTTCAACATTAGTCCCACACCTTCCCTTCCCTCTGTTACTGACCATCACAGCTTCTGCTTGGTCACAATGCTGAAATAAAAGCCACCACAAAGCAAACTTTCTAATCCAACTTTATCCATACATGCATCCAATATTACATTAAAAAATCAACGAATCACTCTTATGCATTCCCTTAGTGATTGTCTTGTGTGTGCCTTTGCCTATCTTACTCGGGCCAGCCCGGACTGCGATATGTGTGCGCATTAGGTCTGTGCAGCAGAGCAGGTCTCCACAGTTGTCCTGGTTGACCCTTGCCACTGGATAAAGGTCTAACTCTGTCAAGCCTGTGTGGTGGCTGATGTGCAACAACACCACACTTTTAAAAAAATCCACGCACAGGCATCTTCCACCCCTGGAGTTCACAACTGGAATATCGGGTCCTTCATTGAAACATCTGTGAACTCATCCTTTTTGGTGTGGAAGCAAGTCATCCTCATTCAAGGGACCGCCTAGGATGATGATGATCCTACTGATGTCACGCAGTGCTTCCCCAGTGACTGCCGCATAGCTGGTGGAAAATTGCTGACTTTCAGTGGGGGACACTGCAGATGGCCTTGCAGGATGACGTTGAGGAGCTGATGGCTCGAATGTGAAATCGAGTGACAGTGTTTCCTCTTGTTCTTCACTCTCCTCTCCCTGTCCTTTGTCAACCACTGGCTGGGCAGGCTGGATTGCTTGGGTGTCTGAAATGAGGAAGGCACAAGTGTAGGGTTGTGGTGAGGGGAAGGCGGGAAAGCAAGAGTTGCACGCTTACACCATGTGAAGCTTGTACATCAGAAGAGATTGTGGGATGAGGAGGGAAGTGGGATGCGAGAAGGGGGATAATGTTTGAGGATACTGGCATCTTGTACTCCTTCAACCCTGCCGCTGGCCATAGGCTCAGCCAAGGCCCTGCCAAGAATGGGCAGCACCGTCTCCTCCAAGGAGTGAGGTGAAGCTGGGAATGTGAGGTGTGCCTCGTGTTTGTTACAGATTGTTGGTAGGTAAGTGATGGAGGGGGAGTCATGCATTGAGCAGCGTGTGATGCTAATAGCGCAGTTGGTAGGAGACGGCTTTTTAAGATGCATTTATTGACCTTGACCACTTGTTTGAGGTCATGAAGCTTCTTTGGGCACTGGAGCTAGGTCCTGGGAGCGACACTGCTGGCAGTGACGGCCTCGGTGATATAATCCCACTTTTTTTTCTGGAGGATCTTGTAGCCCCTCCCCCCCCATGGATAGATGACCTCTCTTCCACTGTTGACCCTCTGCACAAAGCTGGAGTGCTGCGTGCGAGACCCCGGGTGCCCTTTCCCTGGCCTGTTGAGCCATTTGTGTTGTGCTGGAAGCACTTTTATCATTTTATGTGCGGAAGGCAGTCCAGCTTTAAGAGCTGCAGACCGCTTCATTTTGAATGATTTATTTTCAGAAGGCAGTTCACCTTTAAGGGCTCGAGACAGCCTTCAAAACTAACGGCCTCGATTTAAGAAAATGCAGCGTCGCTCCAGCGACCCAACCTTGGGCCTCCTGCTGAGCACACAGCCTGTCAGTAGTGCGATAGTTGCTGAGCTATGCGGTAAAATCATTTAAATCAGCGGACAGCACCAAATTAATGTGCTGTCTGCGCTTTCTAAACTAATGGGAGCAAATGTCGTCCCGCGGTGCCCCTGCCCGCTTTTTGGGCCTCATCGAATTTCTCGGCCAATGAGAAAATGATCTGAGCCATACAGAGAGAAAGGAATAAGGATTGAGAACAACATGGAATGAATAAGAGTAGGAAGGATCGAGACAGTTGCAGGAAGAGAAAAACACTTTTTATTTCTCTCTCGGAGCCACAGCACAGGGGATCAACTGTATAATATCATAATTCATTGTGCCTTTCATGGCATAACACCCCTCTTGTAATAAATATTACATGACTCTGCTTAGCCATGAGCAACACCGCTGCAGATTCATTGCTTGATGACTGTTCCTGAGGGAGGAGGGAGCTCTTAAACTGACTAGCAGCGAAAAGTAATGAGTAATCTCAGCGGCTATGCAGGAAGTTAGATAACAACTCCGTCAAGAGATAGCAGGAATGTATTCCTGGGGAATGAGCAGTCACCCAGAGAATGGATTTTCCGATCAACATTGTTTTAACATCAGTGGGAACCCATTCATTTCAAAAACAGTTTCTGATTGACATTAAAATAAATGTCAATCAGGAAATCCTGGCTAGACTTTTAAAATCAAGATACCCGAAAAGGCACATGTGAATAAAGATCAAAGGTGGATGAAAAGTCATTCACTTAAGCCTTTTATGATAAAGAATAAAACACACAATATTTTGGGTTTATCCAAGCAAAATCAATTAAATTGCACGATTAGAGTTGGTCCAATTTTATTCTTTTCCAGAGCAATAGTGCAGGAGATCAGTGCGATGATGTTTTACATGTATATATAATATATAATACGTGGGATAGCACGCATTAGAATAAGTGCATTAAATAGAACAATGGTTACACTGCACCATGGCTCCAAAAATGAGATCTTTTTTGGTGGATCTGCGGTCCAGTCAAGGCATATGGGTGCAGATCTATGGTTCGGCTGTATCTCGTCTCCATTTGGGTCGCACTGGGATTTCTTCAGCCATTGGAGGCGGGCACTTGCTGTCTCTGCCCCCTTTTCTGGATGATGTCCCTCGGGGAACGAGGTGGGGCGACATCACTCGTTGGAATTCCCAACAGTTCTGCTTAATGTAGGCCTGCAAGGAGCCTGGTTCTCCTGGCAAAGCCTGGGAGATGTGGTTCCCAGTAAATTGAGCACAGCTGGTGCCTTATGACAGCCAGTTGGGAAGCAATCGGCTGCCTAAGGGCACAGGCCTTTGTAGAAAAGTGCCGGGTTTTCTGTTTTGATAGGGGGAGACAGTAGCATAGTGGTTATGTTACTGGACCAGTAATCCAGAGGTCTGGACCAATGATCCAGAAGCATGAGTTCAAATCCCATCATGGCAGCTGTGGAATTAAATTCAGTTAATTAAAAAAAATCTGGAATTTAAAAAAAGTTAGTATCAGTAATGACATAGGGCTCAAATTCCCCCAACCCCTTTTTCTGGCGCCCTCACCCGAGGTGTGCCGCTGTTGTCCGCCTCCAAGCGCCAAAAATCTTCCTCCCGATTCTGGCCGCTCCTCAGCCTCTCTTCGGTGGTGGCGTAGCGTGGCCCAGTGGATTGGGGACGGAGCCAGGTCCCGACACTGTTTTCAGTCTGCGCACATGTGCAGTAGCTCCTGGCTACTGTGAGTGCGTGCTGCAGACTGTGTGGGAGGGGCCCAAAGCACGGCGTCCCTAGCCCTGGCCGAATGGGCTCCCTCATCAGCGGCCCGCTGCATTCCTAAGGTAGGAGTTCTATTTTTTAGTTGTTATTTATTGACTAATTGATTGCTTATTACTTTGGTCTTGGTGCTTTAGGTGCAGGGTTCCTTCTATGTTCTTATTTGTTAATTAATTGCTTATTCCTTTTTGTGCTTTGTTTAGTGTTTGGTGCAAATGTACTGCTTTGTTTAATGCTTTCAATGTATTTATGCTTCTTTAATTATGTTGTGAAGGTGTTTAGTGCTTTGCAAGGTCCCCCCCGCCCCCCATCTCTGGCTGCCTGCGCTGATTTCTTAAGTCACCGCAAGGTTTTTCTGAACGAACAGGTGTGCCCACTTACCCTGGCCTAAGTTAGTTTGGAATAACTTTTAGCTGGCTAAACTTGCTTAAATGGCCAAAACAGGCATAAGTGGCTGGTAATGCCCCCTTTTGAAAAAAAAAACTAAATTAAAAAAAACCCTAACTAACTCACTTACAATGGCCAGAGTTGCAACTAAAAAGACACTCCAGAAAAATCAAGTTGCTCCAAAAAAAATGGAGCAACTCCTGGGGAAATTTGGGCCCTATTAAACAACCAGATTGCCATAAAAACCCATCTGGTTCATTAGGGAAGGAAATCTGCCATCCTTACCTAGTCTATGACTCCAGACCCAGTTAACTGCCCTCAACAGTTCAAGAGGGCAGTTCATCACTATGACTTTCTCAAGGACAATTAGGGATGGGCAATAAATGCTGGTCTTGCCAGCAACATTCACATTCCATGAACAAATACATATATATTTTAAATATCTCTGTTCTGCCATGCTAGGCTAATGTCTGGTCTCTGCCCCTGTCTGTCCCAGCTAGAGGATGCCTGCCCATTTTATGTGAATGTTCCAGACCATGGAAATTCAGATAGAGTCAAGGCAAAAGGAAGCAACAGATATTCAACCTGATCATGTCCAGTCTATTTAGCCTCTGTTCTATTTACTCGGGTTAGAGATTGGTTATCCTATTGCACTTCCCTTATATTCACCTTGAAGCCCAAGAGAAAATCCACTAATAAAGGGGTGAAGCACTTATTACATCATGAGGCATAACTCAGAACTTTGATCCATTTGACAGCATGTACTCCACATGAGATGAGGTGGGAAGTTCATAATAGATAACTATCATACAATGATTGTACATTTTTAAGACATCATTAATTGCTACTGTTCAGGTTAGTTTTTTTTTAGTTCCTTTTGTTAAGTTCTTTGTAGCCATTCTGCAGCAGGAAAATTAGGCAACTGTTGACACAGTCAAATGCAAATCCGGCTCTGTGAGTCAGCCCTTTCGAGAGGTTCCGGTTAAGCCAGACTCACTTACATTTTTTCTCTTGTTGAACCCTTAGTTGTCAATCTGAGTACTTCAAAGAGAAAAAAAAATCATAAAATATGTGGCAAATTTATCAGATAATCTGCTTTCACACAAGGTACTTCAGAAATACTATAAAACGTGGTCTTAAACTCTTAAACATAGTAAGGGTAGGTAAGATATGATGCTTACCAAAGTGCATGCTTAAATTATAAAGAAAGAACCATTATATCTTTATAATAACATTTCTTATGTTTGTTGTGTAAATTGAATCTGTCTATGTCAGAAGCATTGGGTCTGCTGTAGCAGTCAGTTACTTCCTCCTTTGTCATTAGTTAAATGTTTATGTCTCTTCTAATTGATTATTTTCTACTTCCATTATTTACTAAACCTATTAAGCAAAACCTTTCTCCCAAATTACATTCAACCAAGCAAAAATGTATTCTAACAGATATGACTGTCATGGCAATTATTCACCCACTTTACAGTCCCCAAATTATTAAAAATCACACTTATCCATAAACTCGATATAACATTTTGAGAGACTTGTATTATACATTCTTTTATATGACCACAAATAGGTTAATTGTGTTTCAGAGACAACTAGAGTTAAAATAGAAATTGCCTTTACCTCCGTCCATTAGTTTAAGCCTGAGTGTAACCAGTTGATAGTACAGTATGAATCACCTTTGGAGTAGATAGGAGAATATGGTAGGAATCCCATGGTCTCCAATGCATTATACTATAAATAAGAAGGAACTGTTAGTTTAATAGCATTCTATCTCAATTACAGCGCACAGGTGGTACATTTTTGTAGGAAGAATAAGGAGACCACATACTCCTTGGAAAATAAGGGGGAGAAATTTCCTTCCTTATTGCCACCCATTTGCGTCGCTCTCCTGGCGAAAAATGACGGCCACCATTTTGGTGAGGATCTTAGTGCTGACAATAACAGCGCTGGGCCTGGAGGTGCCAATGGCGAGAGCGTGCCACACGCCGACTTAACATCATGTTCTGCGAACAAAGACGTTGTCAGAACTTCTGAAAGGGACACGCACATCTTTCAGGTAAATTTGCATTTAAGCTTTTGGGCTAGATTTTACAATGTTTTTAGTGGCTTACTGCAATATATGTTAAATAATTTTAAATGTACAGAGAGTGCTGTTGGATGACTGCAAGGTCTTGGATGGTAAAGGTAGGTCTCAGAGAAGACAGACAATTCTGGAAATACTCAGGTCAGGCCAGGCAGCATCCATGGAGCGAGAAACAGAATTCATGTCTCAGGTCAAGATGCTGCCTGACCTGTTGAGTTTTTCCAGCATTTTATTCTGTCATTTCAGATTTACAGCATCCGCTCGCAGAGGGAAGAGGAGGAAGCAGAAGGAAAGATGCAACCTAAATAACCCCCTTCTGGCCGGGATATCTGGAATGCAATCATCTGCCTGCGGTACCAGTGACCACAGCCCCAATTCCCCTTTCAACATTTGTCCCACTCGTTACCTTCCCTCTTTTACTGACAATCACAGTGCCCTCTTGGCCACAATGCTGAAATAAAAGCGAAAATGTGAACTTACCAATCCAACTTTATATATCTATCCATCCGATAGGACATGAATAAATCAACTCATTACCCTTATGCATTCCCTTAGTGATTGTCCTGTGCGTGCCTTTGCCTATCCTACTGATGTCATGCAGTGCTACCCCAGTGGCTGTAGCATGACTGGTGGAGGACTGCTGACTTCCAGTGGGGGACAGTGCCAATGGCCTTGCTGGTTGACCTTGAGGAGCTGCTGGCTGGGAGTGTGAGATTGAGGGGCAGTGGTTGTTTTTCTTCTTCCACCACCATCACCTACATTTCTTGGGTAAGTGAGAAGATGAAGGCACAAGGGTAGAATAATTGTGAGGGGAGGGCAGATAAGCAAGAGATGCATGCGAGAAGAAGGATAATGTATGAGGATACCAGCATCTTGTATCCTTTCATTCCCACCGCTGGCAAAGGGCTCAACCTTGCCCCTGCCAAGAATGGCCATTGATGGTGGGGGAGTCATGCATTGAGAAGTATGTGAGGCTAGTGGTGAAGTTGGTAGGAGACGGCTTTTGAAGATGTATTCACTGACCTTGACCACTAGTCTGAGATCATGAACATTTTTTGGCACTGGAGCCAGGTCATAAGGGCAACACTGCTGGCAGTGACAGCCTTGGTGATCTGGTCACACATCATTATTTCTGGAGGGCCTCTTGGCCCCTGTGGGTAGAGGACCTCTCTTGCAGTGTTGACCCCCCCCCCCCCTCCACACACACACACACAAAGCTGGAGTGCGAGAACCTGGGTGCCCCTTCTTGGACTGGAGTCTTTTGTTTTGGTGCTGAAGCATTTTTCCTACTTCTTTCGGTGCGGAAGGCAATTTAGCTTTAAGAGCTGAAGACTGCCATTTGGGAATTCTTTTTAATGTTAATTTTTTTTTCCAGAAAGCAGTTGAGCTGTACGGGTTAAAACCTGCCTATTTTTACAATTTTTCATTTCAAAATGCTATCCCCTTTTAAGATACCGAACTGCTTTCTGAATGACAGCCTTGCTTTAAGAGAAGATGCATTCACTGACCTTGACCACTGGTCTGAGATCATGAACATTCTTTGGGCACTGGATCCAGGTCGTAAGGGCAACACTGCTGGCAATGAAACCCTCCTTATTTAAGGAGGGATATACTTGCATTGGAGGCAGTTCAGAGAAGGTTCACGAGGTTGATTCCTGAGATGAAGGGGTTAACTTATGAAGAAAGGTTGAGCAGGTTGGGCCTCTACTCATTGGAGTTCAGAAGAATGAGAGGTGATCTTATTGAAACATATAAGATACTGAGGGGGCTCGACAAGGTAGATGCAGAGAGGGTGTTTCCACTGATGGGGGAGTCTAGAACTAGGGGGTATAGCTTCAAAATAAGGGGCTGCCCATTGAGAACTGAGATGAGGAGAAATTTCTTCTGATGGTCATAAATCTGTGGAATTCTCTGTCCCAGAGAGCTGTTGAGGCTGGGTCATTGAATATATTTAAGATGGAGATAGACAGATTTTTGAGTGGTAAGGGAATAAGGGGTTATGGGGAGCGGGTAGGGAAGTGGAGCTGAGTCTATGATCAGATCAGCCATTATCTTATTGAACGCCAGAGCAGGCTCGAGGGACCGATAGCCTACTTCTGTTCCTATTTCTTATGTTCTTAGAAGGCAGTTCTTGCTGCAATGATGCTACAGCCATGCTTCATTGGGACCTCCTGCCAGGATGAATGTCATCAGAACAGCGATGCACAGTGAGTTTAGTGCTGGGCGAATGTTAATTGGCCACCAGCGCTAATTTACCAGTCCTGCCAATGCCACAATTATGAGCAGTCATCAATGGCACCGGCAAGTTTTTACCAATATCAAATTTCTAGGCTTAAGTGTCTAAATGGGGTAGAGCAACAAAGTGTTCTGGAGGCACAAATACACAAATTACTAAAAGTACCGATTCAGATTAATAAGGCCATAAAAAAGAAACAAAGCAGTAGGTTCATTTCTAGAAGGATAGAATTGAAAAGCAGAGAAGTTATGTTAAACTTGTATAGAACCTTGGTTAGACCACACTTGGGGCTGGATTTTACTAACCTCAGCGGGTCTGGGGCGAGCCCTGACCCTACAGCTGTGTTGATCAGAGCCTCTGACATGATTGTGTAGCTGGGGCTTGTTAAACCCACCCTCTGAGGTTCCTGGCCAATTAAAAGGAAGTGGGTCTGATGACCTCATCTGATGATGCATCATCAGCTGGTTTCCTTCAAGTGACCGTGCCCACATAGATTTTGACAGTTTGCAAGAACCTAGCGTGATCAAAGCGCAGCAGCAGCAGCAGTGAAAGAAGAAAGAAAGAAGAAAGACTTGAATTTATATAGCGCCTTTCATAACCACTGGACATCTCAAAGCACTTTACAGCCAATTAAATATCTTTGGAGTGTAATCACTGTTGTAATGTGGGAAACATTACAATTCTAATTCCAGTGGTGGAATTAGAAATTACAGATCTGTCTGGAGTAAAAATAAAACTGGGAAGGTGGCTCAACCATGGCTAACAAAGGAAATTAAGGATAGTGTTAAAGACAAGGAAGAGGCATATAAATTGGCTAGAAAAAGCAACAAACCTGAGGACTGGGAGAAATTTAGAATTCAACAGAGGAGGACTAAGGGTTTAATTAGGAGGGGTAAAATAGAGTACGAGAGGAAGCTTGCAGGGAACATAAAAACTGACTGCAAAAGCTTCTATAAATATGTGAAGAGAAAAAAATTAGTGAAGACAAATGTCTTCAGTCGGATTCAGGTGAAATTATAATGGGGAACAAAGAAATGACAGACCAATTGAACCAATACTTCAGTTCTGTCTTCACGAAGGAAGATACAAATAACCTTCCGAAGGTACTAGGGGACAGTGGGTCTAGTGAGAAGGAGGAACTGAAGGATACCCTTATTAGGCGGGAAATTGTGTTAGGGAAATTGATGGGATTGAAGGCCGATAAATCCCCAGGGCCTGATAGTCTGTATCCCAGAGTGCTCAAGGAAGTGGCCCTAGAAATAGTGGATGCATTGGTGATCATTTTCCAACAGTCTATCGAATCTGGATCAGTTCCCATAGACTGGACGGTAGCTAATGTAACACCACTTTTTAAAAAAGGAGGGAGAGAGAAAACAGCTAATTATAGACTGGTTAGCTTGACATCAGTAGTGGGGAAAATGTTGAAATCGATCATGAAGGACGAAATAGCAGTGCATTTGCAAAGCAGTGACAGGATCGGGTCAAGTCAGCATGGATTTATGAAAGGGAAATCATGCTTGACGAATCTTCTGGAATTTTTTGAGGATGTAACGAGCAGAGTGGACACGGGAGAACTAGTGGATGTGGTGTATTTGGAATTTCAGAAGGCTTTTGACAAGGTCCCGCACAAGAGATTGTTGTGCAAAGTCAAAGCACATGGTATTGGGGATAATGTACTGATGTGGATAGGGAACTGGTTGGCAGACAAGGAAGCAGAGAGTCGGGATAAATGAGTCCTTTTCAAAATGGCAGGCAGTGACTAGTGGGGTGCCGCAGGGCTCAGTGCTGGGACCCCAGCTATTTACAATATACATTAATGATTTGGATGAAGGAATAGAGTGTAATATCTCCAAGTTTGCAGATGACACTAAACTGGGTGGCGGTGTGAGCAGTGAGGAGGACGCTAAGAGGCTGCAGGGTGACTTGGACAGGTTAGGTGTGTGGGCAAATGCATGGCAGATGCATATAATGTGGATAAATATGAGGTTATCCATTTTGGGGGCAAAAACATGAAGGCAGAATATTATCTGAATGGCGGCAGACTAGGAAAAGGGGAGGTGCAATGAGACCTGGGTGTCATGGTTCATCAATTACTGAAAGTGGGCACGCAGGTACAGCAGGCGATGAAGAAGGCAAATGGTATGTTGGCCTTCATAGCTAAGGGATTTGAATATAGAAGCAGGGAGGTCTTACTGCAGTTGTATAGGGCCTTAGTGAGGCCTCACATGAATATTGTGTTCAGCTTTGGTCTCCTAATCTGAGGAAGGACATTCTTGCTATTGAGGGAGTGCAGCGAAGGTTCACCAGACTGATTCCAGGGATGGCTGGGCTGTCATATGAGGAGAGACTGGACCAACTAGGCCTTTATTCACTGGCGTTTAGAAGGATGAGAGGGGATCTCATAGAAACGTATAAGATTCTGACGGGACTGGACAGGTTAGATGTGGGAAGAATGTTCCCGATGTTGGGGAAGTCCAGAACCAGGGGACATAGTCTTCGGATAAGGGGTAGGCCATTTAGGACTGAGATGAGGAGAAACTTCTTCACTCAGGGAATTCCACAGGTTAACAACTCTCTGCCGCAGAGAGTTGTTGATGCCAGTTCACTGGATATATTCAAGAGGGAGTTAGATATGGCTCTTACGGTTAAGGGGATCAAGGGGTATGGAGAGAAAGCAGGAAAGGGATACTGAAGGAATGATCAGCCATGATCTTATTGAATGGCGGTGCAGGCTCGAAGGGCCGAATGGCCTACTCCTGCACCTATTTTTCTATGTTTCTATGGGCCTCGTGCAGACTGAAAGCTTTAGATTTATTTTCTAGTGGAATGAAAGAAAGGTCGATGCCAAGACTCCCTGAGAAACTTTAGAATTTTCTGCTGTACCTACTCTAATTCTGCCTTGCAAGCCAAAAATAATTTATCCCCAAATGTTAAATGTTGAAATAAAAGTAGTTGTAAGGACTTCAGTCCGACATTACAGTTAATTTCATTTGGAATCTAACCCCAGATTCATTGTACTAATTTGTGAACTGGGGCCTTATACAACATGGACCTATAGTAATCCCAAACGGCCATGTATTCTATATTCACAAGACAAAACAGACCCACTTGTGTTTCTGTCCCTGCCCCGTAACCCAGTAGTACACTGTAGTGAAATTCTAAATATTAAAGTCTCAGTGAAATTTTTTTCATTAAGTAAAGCTCATCACCACTCCAACCCTGCTTCCTATGTTAATATTATTTCATGGATTTGGAATTAATAGAAAGCCAGTTTGTGCACTTACACCAGAGAACACTCTCCTTGTATCAGGTTCTTTTGGAGCTGAAAGAAACATTAGGAACCGGTCTTGGAAAAAAAAATTCACATGACAATAAATGTTTGTCCTTTGGACAAATTAAAGTGTTTTTAAAAAATGACATTATAGCTTATTTGTTATATAGAAATACTTTTTATATCGGGATAATACTAAATAGAAATGAATTGATCAGCACTGTCAGAAACCATCAGCACATCTTAAAATGTTTTGGCCTCATGTCTGTGTGCAACTAACAGTGAGAGAATGTAACTGTTGTATATGTGGACTTGTATTTACTCTTTACAGCCACCAGAGAGCTCATCCCCTGGAGCCCCAAGGGATCCCATAATCCCTTGGGAGCACAGGTATTTAAGGAGGCTTCACAGGTTGGAGAGGCACTCTGGAGACCTGCAATAAAAGACTAAGGTCACACTTTACTTTGAGCTCATAGTGTTCAGTCTGACTCGTTCCCCATACACAACAGTAACCACTGATTAAAAGCTGTCAGAACCAGTCATGCCCTTCAACAGATTTGATTGGTTTATACTGACAGTAGGTGCAGAGGGATGGTCAGCTTTTGGGTGAAACACTAACTATTTGACAGGTTAAAACAACAGTCAGCAATGCTGATGTTTGGCGTGTTCACAGATTCCACAGCCCTGTGGATGGGGTATAAAAGCAGGGAAGGCTTGCTACAGTTATACAGAGTATTGACGAGGCCACACCTGGAATACTGCTTACAGTTTTGGTTTCCATATTTACAAAAGGATATACTTGCTTTGGAGGCAGTTCAGAGAAGGTTCACTAGGTTGATTCCGGAGATGAGGGGGTTGACTTATGAGGAAAGGTTGAGGAGGTTGGGCTTTTACTCATTGGAATTCAGAAGAATGAGAGGTGATGTTATCGATACGTATAAGATTATGAGGGCGCTTGACAAGGTGGATGCAGAGAGGATGTTTCCACTGAAAGCGGAGACTAGAACTAGGGGGCATAATCTTTAGAATAAAGGGCCGCCCATTTAAAAATGAGATGAAGAGGAATTTCTTCTCCTGAGGGTTGTAAATCTGTGGAATTTGCTGCCTCAGAGAAGTGGAAGCTGGGACATTGAATAAATTTAAGACAGAGATAGACAGTTTCTTGCCCGATAAGGGCTTACGGGGCTATGGGGAGCGGGCAGGGAAGTGGACCTGAGTCCATGATCGAATCAGCTAAGATCGTATAAAATGGTGCAGCAGACTCGAGGGGCCGTATGGCCTACTCCTGCTCCTATTTCTTATGTTCTTAAGAAATAAGGCGAGAGAGGAATAAAAAGAAAAAGACGGACTCGGGGATAAGAGAGCAGCACCTGCGACAGACAGCTTTTAGCCAGATTTAAATTTTTATTTATTGGAGTCACATATAGACCAGACCGGGTAAGGATGGGAGATTTCTTTCACTAAAAGGTATTAGTGAACCAGATGGGTTTTTACGACAATCCGATAGTTTCATGGTTACTGTTATTGATACTAGCCGTTTATTCCAGATTGATTTAATTATCTGAATTGAAATTCCCAAACTGCCATGGTGGGATTTGAACTCTTGTCTCTGAATTATTAGTCCAGGCCTCTGGATTACTAGTCCAGTAACATTATCACTACTCTACTGTTCCCGTGAGTTGATGCTTTAGGTTTATGGCTTGTGTACTGAGAATCATATTGTGAGGAATTGTGCCCTGGGTGTCAGATCATCCTTTACAGGTGGTCCTGCTACAAACAATGAAGAAGATATCACACCAACACCAGCCATGCACTATAACTGGGACGTTACTGTTGCTTCATATAGTCCAATGATTCAAGTTAAAGTTAGCAGCAGGACTGTGATATAAACACGGAATAAAGTTGCATTAAGCAGCCTAAACCTTACCATATTTGCTAACACTGGTAGCCATTTGTTCTTTTTTACCGATGCTCATTGCCTACTGCTGGCCTATCTGGTCAGCAGAATCACTTGTCAAATGGACTGAGCCGGTCTGCCCATGCACCACATGCTGGGATCGCAGCCAGTTTACACGGAGAGCGGTTGTAATATTCAAAGTACAAGTGTGGCGGAGCGGCACGCTTTGATTGCTCTCCCGAGACCCGGCCAGCAACATAAAAGCAGGGGGAAATCGGGACAGGATCCCTTGTCTGTGTCTTTTGTTGGCATAGTTGAGAGTGTTCACAAATTGACTTAAAACCGCAACTAGCCAAGCATGGTATTTGGACTTCTTTCTGAATGAATGAAACTCTGGAGTTGTGATTTCACACCTAACACCTCATTAATACAGCAACATTTAGCTTTCCAAACCCATAAAAGATAATGGCATTTGGCCAGCTGACATTTTCAGATTCAAAACCTTCCATTGGTGTTATAAACCAACATCAATGAGCTATTAGCACCTCAATAAAAAACATCTCAATATCCAAGCCAATTCTTCACAGGTTAACTCTTCAATTTCCAAGAATGTAATGAACTAGGTGTTCAATATTTGAGACCTTTCCTTTTAAAAACAGTGGCCTTATATTTTCCTAACATTAAAGAAAAGAAAGATGTGTATTTATATCATGTCTTTCCCGACCTCAGGGTGTCCTAAAGCGTTTTATAGCCAATCAAATACTTTTTGAAGTGTAGTTAATTAGAGGAAGGGAGGGGTTCCTCATTTTTCAAGATTGTGCTGCAGCCATTTTGTCACAAGCCTAGCACATACTTAAAGACTGATTTTGAGCTCCCGCACCCAATGTGAATGGACAGGCAGTAGGTTAAAATACAGGTCCGGTCATTCAGTTTGGTGCTGCAATCCCGCTGTCTTTCATTTTAGCTGCCAGGTTTCAGGAGATATATTTGGGCGCACCCCAGGCACATGATTCAAGAGTTAGGGTCCAATGATGTCGATCAGACCACATTTAAAGTTTCACACAGTCGCATATTCGGCGCCCAGGGCTGGCTTCGTCAGTGAAAGCTGCCGCAATGTGGGGTCAGGCCAGAAGAGGGCCGATAAGGTTAGTTACTTAAATATTTTATTTTTTTGGTGAGGGCCAGTAGTGCTCCTCTGGGCTCACAAGGAATCCTTGGGCCTCCCCTGCCCTGGACTTCCCTCCCCCCGTGATTGCCTCTGGAATCTTACCTTTACCGGGAACTGTTTCTGTGAGTTCCAGGTCCCGGATTTCTGCCGTGTTGGGTTCTTTTGGGCCCAAAGGTTTCTTATTGCCAATTTTTCCTCAGCACACAAAGGGTCTCCAAGGAAACCTAATCCTTGTTTCTTTTTTGGGTTGTTTTCTTTCCATTACCTCCGAGAGACTGAAAGCAAGAGACTTACATAGTCAGGGTTTTAAACGGAAAGCTGTGAGGGCAAGCATCCTCCTGACTGAGTATTGTGGAAGGATACAGCAGAGGAGGCCAATCAGCCCATTGTATATTGTTGAAAGAGCTATCCAATTAGTTCCACTCCACTGCTTTTTCCCCATAGCCCTGCAAATGTTTCCGTTGTGAGTATATCCAATTCCCTTTTGACAGTTACTATTGAATCTGCTTCCAACACCATTTCAGGAAGTGCATTCCAGATCAGAGCAACTCACTGTGCCAAACAATTATATTAAATCTGTGTCCTCTGGTAACTTACTTTCCTGCCAGTGGAAACAGTTTCTTCTTATCTACTCTATCAAAACCTTTCATAATTTTCAACACCTCTATTAAATCTCCCATTAACCTTCTCCTTAATTGCTCTCTGACACCTCCACTTACCCTCCCCAAGACCCAGACCCCACGACCAAACATCAAGCCATCATTTCCAGGACTGTCACAGACCTCATCTCCTCTGGAGATCTTCCCTCCATGGCTGCCAACCTCTGTCCCTCAAACCTGCACAACTCACTTCTACCTCCTTCCCAAGATCCACAAACAGGACTGCCCCGGTAGACCCATCGTTTCAGCCTGTTCTTGCCCCACGGAACTGATTTCTTCCTATCACAACTCTTTTTTTTTTTCTCTCCTTGTCCAGTCTCTTCCCATCTATACCTGCGATTCTTCGATGCCCTCTGTCACTTTAACAGTTTCCAGTTTCCTGGCCCCAACCGTCTCCTTTTCACCATGGACGTCCAATTCCTCTACACCTCCATCCTCCACCAGGATGGCCAGAGGGTGCTACGCTTCTTCCTTGAACAGAGGCCCAACGAGTCCCCATTCACCTCCACCTGGCTGAATGTGTTCTCACATTGAATAACTTCTCCTTTGACTCCACTCACTTCCTCCCAATAAAAGGGTGTTGCTATGGGAACCCATATGGGCGCTAGCTATGCCTGCCTTTTTGTGGGTTATGTGGAACAATTTTTGTTCCAATCCTACTCTGGTCCCCTCCCTCACCTCTTTTTCCAGTACATTGATGACTGTGCCAATGCCATTTCCTGCTCTCGCCCCGAACTGGAAAATGTCATCAACTTGGCTTCCAATTTTCACCCTGCCCTTGCCTTCACATGGTTCATCTAACTCTTCCCTTCCTCGAATTCTCTGTCTCCATTTCTGGGGATAGGCAATCGACCAACATCCACTATAAGGCCCCTGACTCCCAAAGCTACCGAGACTACACTTCCTTCCACCCTGCTTCCTGTAAGGACTCTCTTCCATTCTCTCAATTTCTCCATCTTCATCGCATCTGTTCCGATGATGCCACTTACCATATCAGTGTTTCTGGTCATCCCATCCTCTGTCATCGAACTACAGTAAGCGGACAACGCGTACGTCTGCACACATTCAGAGGCGGAACTCCAAGTCATCATCAACATCTTCACCGAGGCGTAAAAAGCATAGGCCTTACACTAAACATCCATAAGATAAAGATCCTCCAACAACCTGACCCCGCCACACAGCACTGCCCTCCGGTCATCAAAATCCACAGTACGGCTTTGGAAACGTGGACCATTTTCCATACCTCGGGAGCCTGCTATCGGCAAGGGCAGACATCGATGATTGGTCCATCACTGCCTCCAGTGTGCCAGCGCAGCCTTCAGTCGCCTGAGGAAGAGAGTGTTTGAAGACCAGGACCTCAGATCTGGCAGCAAGCTTGTGGTCTGCAGGGCAGCAGTGATACCTGGCCACCGATATGGCTCAGTGACGTGGACCATATACAGTAAATACCTCAAAGCACTGGAGAAGTACCATCAGCGCTGCCTCCGCAAGATCCTGCAAATTCACTGGGAGGACAGACTCACCAACGTCCCCAGCATCAAAGCACTGACCACACTCAACCATAGAAACATAGATATAGAAAATAGGTGCAGGAGTAGGCCATTCGGCCATTCTAGCCTGCACCGCCATTCAATGAGTTCATGGCTGAACATGCAACTTCAGTACCCCATTCCTGCATTTCCACCATACCCCTTGATCCCCCTAGTAGTAAGGACTTCATCTAACTCCTTTTTGAATATATTTAGTGAATTGGCCTCAACAAGTTTCTGTGGTAGAGAATTCCACAGGTTCACCACTCTCTGGGTGAAGAAATTCCTCCTCATCTCGGTCCTAAATGGCTTCCCCCTTATCCTTAGACTGTGTCTCCTGGTTCTGGACTTCCCCAACATTGGGAACATTCTTCCTGCATCTAACATGTCTAACCCCGTCAGAATTTTAAACGTTTCTATAAGGTCCCCTCTCATTCTTCTGAAGTCCAGTGAATACAAGCCCAGTTGATCCAGTCTTTCTTGATAGGTCAGTCCCGCCATCCCGGGAATCAGTCTGGTGAACCTTCGCTGCACTCCCTCAATAGTAAGAATGTCCTTCCTCAGGTTAGGAGACCAAAACTGTACACAATACTCCAGGTGTGGCCTCACCAAGGCCCTGTACAACTGTAGCAACACCTCCCTGCCCCTGTACTCGAATCCCCTCGCTATGAAGGCCAACATGCCATTTGCTTTCTTAACAGCCTGCTGTACCTGCATGCCAACCTTCAATGACTGATGTATCATGACACCCAGGTCTCGTTGCACCTCCCCTTTTCCTAATCTGTCACCATTCAGATAATAGTCTGTCTCTCTGTTTTTACCACCAAAGTGAATAACCTCACATTTATCCACATTATACTTCATCTGCCATGCATTTGCCCACTCACCTAACCTATCCAAGTCGCTCTACAGCCTCATAGCATCCTCCTCGCAGCTCACACTGCCACCCAACTTAGTGTCATCCGCAAATTTGGAGATACTACATTTAATCCCCTCGTCTAAATCATTAATGTACAGTGTAAACAGCTGGGGCCCCAGCACAGAACCTTGCGGTACCCCACTAGTCACTGCCTGCCGTTCTGAAAAGTACCCATTTACTCCTACTCTTTGCTTCCTGTCTGACAACCAGTTCTCAATCCATGTCAGCACACTACCCCCAGTCCCATGTACTTTAACTTTGCACATTAATCTCTTGTGTGGGACCTTGTCGAAAGCCTTCTGAAAGTCTAAATATACCACATCAACTGGTTCTCCCTTGTCCACTCTACTGGAAACATCCTCAAAAAATTCCAGAAGATTTGTCAAGCATGATTTCCCTTTCACAAATCCATGCTGACTTGGACCTATCATGTCACCTCTTTCCAAATGCACTGCTATAACATCCTTAATAATTGATTCCATCATTTTACCCACGACCGATGTCAGGCTGACCGGTCTATAATTCCCTGTTATCTCTCTCCCTCCTTTTTTAAAAAGTGGGGTTACATTGGCTACCCTCCACTCCATAGGAACTGATCTAGAGTCAATGGAATGTTGGAAAATGACTGTCAATGCATCCACTATTTCCAAGGCCATCTCCTTAAGTACTCTGGGATGCAGTCCATCAGGCCCTAGGGATTTATCGGCCTTCAATCCCATCAATTTCCCCAACACAATTTCCCAACTAATAAGGATTTCCCTCAGTTCCTCCTCCTTACTAGACCCTCCGACCCCTTTTATATCCGGAAGGTTGTTTGTGTCACAGGACAGAGAGTGGGGAGCACCAGTTCAAACTATCACAGGACAGAGAGTGGAGAGCACCAGTTCAAACTGTCACAGGACGGGAGAGTGGAGAGCACCAGTTCAAACTATCACAGGACAGAGAGTGGAGAGCACCAATTCAAACTATCACAGGACAGAGAGTGGAGAGCACCAGTTCAAACTGTCACAGGACAGAGAGTGGAGAGCACCAGTTCAAACTGTCACAGGAGCATCCAGTCGTGCCCCGGTAACTGCCCCCAAAGGAAGTGGAGTGTGGGAAATTGCACTCCGCTTCCATTGAGGGGTAGTAAGGCCAATTCTGCGGCGGGAGCAGGACTTCCACGCTGGGGGCTGAAATTCCCTGCTCCAGAAGGTTACCACTCCCATGATGGGAGCCTGTGCGGGGAGGCAGAGGGAAGTTGAGGGGAGACGGGGACAGGGCATGGAGGGGAGAGTGATGGAGGTGGGGGGTGGAGAAGCCCAGGGCAGGGGACAGGAGGGGCCACATTGCAGCGGAGGTCTGGGGGGGCGAAGTGTGTTGGAGGGGCGGGCCTGGGGGCTCTGTGCCTCGGTGCGGGGAGTGTTCAGAGTGGGGTGGACGGGTTGACTGCGCAGATGGCGATTGGTGGATGTGGTGTGCTTGGCGTCGCGCGGGCGTGGCTCCGGGGTGGCCGGGGCTAGGGGCTCGACATCCGGGGGTGTTCGGTATTTGGGAAGGATTCTGACGGGACGGGGCGGGTTGGGTGCGGGGCGAGTGTTCCCGGTGTTGGGTGGGTCCGGAGCTGGGGGGGGGGGTCACGCTCTTGGGATGGGGGTGGGCTGTTTGAGGCTGGGATTGGGAGAGACTTCTTCACTCGGGGAGTTGTTGGCTTGTGGGCTTCCCTGCCGCGGAGAGTTGTTGATGCCAGTTCATTGGATGTGATCGGGAGGGAGTTGGATGTGGTCCTTGCGGCTGGGGGGTCGGGGGTGCGTGGAGGGGAGGTGCTGGATGATCAGCCATGATCTTGTTGAATGGCGGTGCAGGCTCGAAGGGCCGAATGGCCGCCTCCTGCACCTATTTTCTATGTTTCTATGTTTCTATGTCCTCCTCAGTGAATACCGAACCAAAGTACTTGTTCAATTGGTCCGCCATTTCTTTGTTCCCCGTTATGACTTCCCCTGATTCTGACTGCAGGGGACCTACGTTTGTCTTTACTAACCTTTTTCTCTTTACATATCTATAGAAACTTTTGCAATCTGTCTTAATGTTCCCTGCAAGCTTCTTCTCGTACTCCATTTTCCCTGCCCTAATCAAACCCTTTGTCCTCCTCTGCTGAGTTCTAAATTTCTCCCAGTCCCCAAGTTCGCTGCTATTTCTGGCCAATTTGTATGCCACTTCCTTGGCTTTAATACTATCCCTGATTTCCCTTGATAGCCACAGTTGAGCCACCTTCCCTTTTTTATTTTTACGCCAGACAGGAATGTACAATTGTTGTAGTTCATCCATGCGGCCTCTAAATGTCTGCCATTGCCCATCCACAGTCAACCCCTTCAGTATCATTCGCCAATCTATCCTAGCCAATTCACGCCTCATACCTTCAAAGTTACCCTTCTTTAAGTTCTGGACCATGGTCTCTGAATTAACTGTTTCATTCTCCATCCTAATGCAGAATTCCACCATATTATGGTCACTCTTCCCCAAGGGGCCTCACACAACGAGATTGCTAATTAATCCTCTCTCATTACACAACATCAAGTCTAAGATGGCCTCCCCCCTAGTTGGTTCCTCGACATATTGGTCTAAAAAACCATCCCTTATGCACTCCAGGAAATCCTCCTCCACCGTATTGCTTCCAGTTTGGTTAACCCAATCTATGTGCATATTAAAGTCACCCATTATAACTGCTGCACCTTTATTGCATGCACCTCTAATTTCATGTTTGATGCCCTCCCCAACATCACTACTACTGTTTGGAGGTCTGTACACAACTCCCACTAACATTTTTTGCCCTTTGATATTCTGCAGCTCTGCCCATATAGATTCCACATCATCCAAGCTAATGTCCTTCCGAACTATTGCCTTAATTTGCTCCTTAACCAGCAATGCTACCCCACCTCCTTTTCCTTTTATTCTATCTTTCCTGAATGTTGAATACCCCTGGATGTTGAGTTCCCAGCCCTGATCATCCTGGAGCCACGTCTCCGTAATCCCAATCACATCATATTTGTTAACATCTATTTGCACAGTTAATTCATCCACCTTATTGCGGATACTCCTTGCATTAAGACACAAAGCCTTCAGGCTTGTTTTTTTAACACCCTTTGTCCTTTTAGAATTTTGCTGTACAATGGCCCTTTTTGTTCTTTGCCTTGGGTTTCTCTGCCCTCCACTTTTCCTCATCTCCTTTCTGTCTTTTGCTTTTGCCTCCTTTTTGTTTCCCTCTGTCTCCCTGCATTGGTTCCTATCCCCCTGCCATATTAGTTTAAATCCTCTCCAACAGCACTAGCAAACACTCCCCCTAGGACATTGGTTCCGGTCCTGCCCAGGTGCAGACCGTCCGGTTTGTACTGGTCCCACCTCCCCCAGAACCGGTTCCAATGCCCCAGGGATTTGAATCCCTCCCTGCTGCACCACTGCTCAAGCCACGTATTCATCTGCGCTATCCTGCGATTCCTACTCTGACTATCACGTGGCACTGGTAGCAATCCCGAGATTACTACTTTTGAGGTCCTACTTTTTAATTTAGCTCCTAGCTCCTTAAATTCGTTTCGTAGGACCTCATCCCTTTTTTTTACCTATGTCGTTGGTACCAATGTGCACCACGACAACTGGCTGATCTCCCTCCCTTTTTAGAATGTCCTACACCCGCTCCGAGACATCCTTGACCCTTGCACCAGGGAGGCAACATACCATCCTTGAGTCTCGGTTGCGGCCGCAGAAACGCCTATCTATTCCCCTTACAATTGAATCCCCTATCACTATCGCTCTCCCACTCTTTTTCCTGCCCTCCTGTGCAACAGAGCCAGCCACGGTGCCATGAACTTGGCTGTTGCTGCCCTCCCCTGATGAGTCATGCCCCTCAACAGTACCCAAAGCAGTGTATCTGTTTTGCAGGGGGATGACCACAGGGGACTCCTGCACTACCTTCCTTGCACTGATCTTCCTGTTGGCCTTCCATTCCCTATCTGGCTGTGGACCCTTTCCCTGCAGTACGACCAACTCGCTACACGTGATACTCACGTCATTCTCAGCATCGTGGATGCTCCAGAGTGAATCCACCCTCAGTTCCAACTCCGCAACGCGGACCGTCAGGAGCTGGAGGTGGATACACTCCCTGCACACATAGTCGTCAGGGACACTGGAGTCATCCCTGAGTTCCCACATGGTACAGGAGGAGCATAACATCCGACCGAGCTCTCCTGCCATGACTTAACCCTTAGATTGGCAACAACAATGTTAAAAGTTACTCACTGATATAGAAGAGAAAAAAGAAAAACTACTCACCAATCACCAGCCAATCACTTACCCTCTTGGCTGTGACGGCACCTTTTGATTCCTTTCTACTTCTTTTTTGCCTTCTCTCCCCGCTGTAGCTGCACCGGTATGCATTTATCGGCCTCACCAACGCCAGGAACTCCCGCCTCTCGGACTGCCGCCGCCTCTGGTTGCCGCTAGGCCTTTTATAGGCTTCACCAACGCCAGGAACTCCCACCTCTCGGACAGCCGCCGCCTCTCGCTGCCGCTGGGCCTTTTATAGGCCTCACCAAGCTCCGTTGGGCTGGCCCAAAGCAAGCACTCTACTCGGAACTCCTACATGGCCCAGCGAGCTCCAGGTGGGCAGAGGAAACATTTCAAGGACACCCTCAAAGCCTCCTTGAGACAGTGCAACATCCCCACTGACACCTGGGAATCCCTGGCCCGAGACCACCCTAAGTGGAGGAAGAGCATCCGGGAGGGCGTTGAGCGCCTCGAGTCTCGTCGTCGAGTATGCAGAAAATAAGCGCAGACAGTGGAAGGAGCGTGCGGTAAACCAGACTCCCCACCCACCCTTTCCTTCAACCACTGTCTGCCCCACCCATGGCAGAGACTGTAATTCCCACATTGGACTGTATAGTCACCTGAGAACTCACTTTTAGAGTGGAAGCAAGTCTTCCTCGATTTCGAGGGACTGTCTATGCTTCTGGTATGTCTTCCTTTTTCCCCAACCGAGGATTCCCTCCACCATGGTTGACTGGGTCCGTGTCCATTCCATTTCCTGCACTTCTGCTCTCACCCCTTCCCCTCCCTCCCAGAACCACAATAGGGCTCCCCTTGTCTTCACCTTCTACCACACCAGCCCCGTGCAGGTAGAGCATCTTCTTCTGTGCACCCCCAGGTCCAAGGCCTCCAGTGCTGCATCGCTGCATCGCTGCATCTGAGAATCTTCTCTCTCTCTCTCTCTCTCTCTCTCTCTCTCTCTCTCTCTCTCTCTCTCTCTCTCTCTCTCTCTCTCTCTCTCTTCCCTGTTGAGCTGTGGCTGCACGCAGAGTGACAATGAGTTGCTTCTGCAACAAAGCACATCCCCTTTAAGTAGTGTGGAGAGCCTAGGCAAAATGTTATTGGCCAGTAGACGGCACCTGAAATTGGCCCTCCTCTTGAGTGCTAAGCCAACCAGCAGCATGCTTCGCACTGAGATCATCACTCCAATCATGTAACTGAGCAGGCAGCATGAATTCTGCATGCCGCTTGCACCACTTTGAATGGACGCGAGCAGATTGCACCTCGCGCTCCCTGTGCCCATTTTCGGGCCTAATCTAAATTCATCCCCGACGTTTCAGATCCATGACCTTTCATCAGAACTGGAAAGGTTAGAGATGTAATAGGTTTTAAGCAAGTACAGAGGCAGGGAAAGTGGGGCGGGGAGGAAAGCACAAAAGGGGAAGGTCTATGCTAGGGTTGAAGGCAGGCGAGGTTAAATAGCAAAAGGGATGATGGTCCAAGGCCACAGCCAGGCTGCCAACCGGCTCAAAATGGCGTCACCGTGGGACGGCACTTTCTGTCTTTACTCCCCTTGACCTTCTTTGCTCCAAGGATAACAATCCCAGCTTCTCCCATCTTTCCACATAACTGAAGCCCCTCAGCCGTGGTATCATCCCAGTAAATCTCCTCTACACCGTTTCGACAGCTTTGACAGCCTTCCTAAACTGTGGGGCCCAGGTTTGGACACAATGGCCCAGAAATTCCGGATGGCGGCTTTATGCGGGCGGATGCCTCCGACCTGAAAAATTTCTACGAAAGTAGCTGCTGGTTCCGGAGGAGAGTGGGATTCCTTTGGAGGAGGACTTCTCTTGCTCCCATCCTCGAGGTTCCCACACAGAAGGTGCAGTCACGTGTGACTGCTCAGTCAATCAGGTACAGTACTCCACAGCTTTCTCATTAATAGCAATGAATACTCCGTATCTGAGTTCTCATTGCTATTAATGAGAAAAAAAAACAAACACATTAAATGCTATAATAAAAACTAAAAAACACACCTCACATAATTAAAATTAATTGAAATTAAAGTTAATAAATGCCTTAGCTAAAAATATATATTTTTCCGATTTTTTAAAAAGTTTTGTAATTAGGGTTAAAAATAAACTTATCTTAGTGGGCAGGTTTTTAACAATAATGTGTGTTTTTTACATTTAATTTAATTATATTTTTGTATGTTTTAAAACTCTTACGCCTGTAAAAGTAGGCTATGCACCTGCTTTTATCAGGTGCAAGAGTTTTGAGGACATTTGCTGGGCAAGATATGCGTAAATACTGCAATCTTGCCCATGCAAATGTCCTCACTCCCGATATGCGTTGGATCTGTCAAGCTCCAGCTTGACAGATTGGAAAAGCCGGTTTTCAGCGCATTGTGTGTAGTAATCCAGCTTTTGCGATGCCTTCCCGGGTCCGTACACACTCCGTACGGATCCGGGGAGCCCGGGAGTTCCAGGCCAATAGTCCAGCTGAGGCCCTAACCAGTGATTTATGAAGGTTGAGCTTAATGTCCTTGCTTTTGTACTCCTCTATTTACAAAGCCCAGAAGGTTAGAATGCAGGAGGATAGTTAGAAACAGAAAATGCTGAAAATACTCAGCAGCTCAGGCAGCATCTGTGGAGAGAGAAATTGAGTTAACATTTCAGCTCAATGGCCTTTTTTCAGAACTGGAAAACATTAGAGGTGTAAGCATGGAGGGAAGAACAAAAGGAAAGCTCTGTGATAGGGTATTTCCAGTATTTTATGTTTTTACTTCAGATTTCCAACATCCACAGTATTTTGCTTTAGCTAGAAGTTATCTTATTTAAGTCAAGTAAGATGACCCACTAGTGATTCGTATCTGGCCTCATCTTACCAAGAACTTTCTTGGTCAGTTTTGAAACGATGGGAGAGGCACATGGGAACACGTACCAAAGATGCAAAATTCAGTTCAGAATAGGGGGTCCTATTGCTACATCCCTGGGTTATACGATTGTATAATTAAACATCTGGCAATGCAGACACAGCCCAAAGAGTAAGACACTCAGACTGTTTATTGGGAGTGACCAGCACCAATCCAACTGAGAGCATAACTAAGGCAAGACCTTAAATTGTAGCAATCACCTATGATCCAAAGTAGAGCTCTATCCCCAAAAAGGTTTTGAGGCTCAGGGTCAATTGAAAATTTCAAAACTGAAATCAATACATTTTTGTTAAGTCAGGGTATCAAGGTATATGGACCCAAGGCAGGTAAATGGATTTAAAATACTGATCAGCCATCATCATCATCATCATCATCATAGGCAGTCCCTCGGAATCGAGGAAGACTTGTTTCCACTCCTAAAGTGAGTTCTTTGGTGGCTGAACAGTCCAACACGAGAGCCACAGACCCTGTTTAATGCTGAGGCACTTAAAGACTGATCAGCCATGATGTAATTGAATGGCAGAACGGACTTGATGGGCTGAATAGCCTGCTGCTATCCCTATGTTCCTTGGTGCACCTCCAGTAGGAGAACCTCCAGCTCTTCAGCATCAAAATGAATGATTTTGACCATATTTTTCCATTGGGCCGTTTGAAACAACTACTCATCTTTTCAGGCCAGTACCAAATAATGATTTGAAGCCAATTAAGAGCTGCTGCCTCCCAAGATTATGTGCCTCTAGACAGCTGTGCCATAGGCTAAGCTCTCTGGGTGCACTTATCATGTGCCGAGATCTATTCAAATTAAAGGGATGGACTGGCATGGCAAAAGTCGGCCAAGCCAGGTGTCTTGCGCATCTTGTGCAGGTGCCTCGCCAGAAGTCAGCTCCATGCCAACTCTTAGAAAGTCAGGACTTTATTGTGAGTCTTTTTTTAATGGAAAAATTCCTGAATCTGGGAGTAACACTGGCAACACTTTAGATATTTTTCATTTCTTTTTCAACTCAGTCAGTGCAACATCTGTTTCCTTCTTTCCTGCCTATTTATACCACTAAGCCTGAATTGCAGGCCTAGGCCTGAGACTTTCCTGTCTCAAATGGGTGTGGTTTTTAATCCTGCAGTCAGGCTAAACCATTAACCTTGAAAAGTAGGTCTCTCAAGTACTGAAGAGGCCAATACGCTAATATTTCAGCAACGATTTTCCATTAAACTGATTAACTAGCATGTCCATACAAGAATGTCACATCAGCAACTTTCTCGAAAGCACATCAGCCAGTTCCCAGTCTCCATGGTAACCTGCACTGAACAACACAGTCAACTAAAGGGATTTCAACATTAAACATTATGGCACTTGAATTATTCAGCATCTGTAATGTCTGTAGGTTTCCCACCATGTTTGTATCAATGACCATACAGCATCTTCACTTAATTCATTAATGTACAAACACAATGAATGTTTCTCAAAGAAGCTTTCCTTGGAAGCAATAAACTGTAGTCACTAAATGTCACAGTGCACACCCAATTCAATCCCTTTCATACCTAATTTTATTGAGCTAAAACCAGGCAGAGAAATAAGAGCTGACTTGTTTTAACAAACAGATCATACCTTAGTACTCTCAAGTGTAAAGAAAGGCTGTTATCCCTGGAACATAAAGGCTACAAATTGATTTGCATTGCATCCAGTAAGAAAGGCCCTAACTTCAAAATAGGGTTGCTTACTTTCCAGAATTGCCCTGGAGTCTCCAGGAATTAAAGATTAATCTCCTGATGCTACTAAGAGTAACTAGGGAGAAAAGACATAGAGGTATTAAAAAAGATGGTGCTTTTTTTTTCATATTCTTATAAAAGTATTGGACGTGGGGAGGGGGAAAAGTGGACGAGGCATTTGGAGTTGGGAGGTCATGTGATTAAACCTCTACAAATACGTCCAATCAGAGTGGGTAACCCTTCTTCACATCCAAACTGCTAAATTTATTTTTCAATCATCTGAATTCATGTGAATAATGATTTGAAAATGTATTATCTATAATTTAAATCCTCTGCACTTCATTTCACACATATTCTTACCACTGTCACACAATAGAGCAGCTCATTTGTCAAAATATTTGCCTGAAAAATAGAACCTACAGCCTTAAGAATGTAATATTATCATTAAATGCTTAACACTTTGGACCAATTTCAACAGTCCATTGTTTTAAAGGTAGGGTTAGGCCATTTCAAATAAATAGGACAAGGTTCTCATCAAAATATTGATCAGAGGAATTTGTTACTAGCACATTAATACTGCACATCATCAGTTCCAGATTCATACAAGAAACATGCTATCCCAGAATCACACTGCAATTAACCGTGCAGATTTAAAGCTGGACTGAGAGAATTCAGTGGAATATAACTGTCCCAGATGTGATACTGGATCAATAACAAATATTGCTGCAAGCCTGTGTCAGGTTGTAACACATTGGATATTACAGCAGGCTGATTAACAGTCAAGTTTAATGGATTCACTGCAAGTTTCAGCTAATTCGCCAATATGGATACATAGAGTGTTAGCTGCAGCTCAGTGGTAGCACTCCTGCTCCGAGTCAGAAGGTTGTGGGGTCAAATTCCATTCAAGAGATTTGAAAATATAATCTAGGTTGATACTCCCAGTTAAATACTGAGGGAGTGCTACAAAATCAGAGGTGTTGTCTTTCGGATGAGATGTTTAATCGAGGCCTTGTTTGACCTCTCAGGTGGTCGTGAAAGATCCTCTGCCACTATTTTGAATAAGAGCAGAGGCGTTCTCCCCGGTGTCTGGCCAGAATTAGAGGATTGCAGACATCTCGCAGGGTTTTGGGCTGAAGGAGGTTACAGAGATAGAGAGAATAGAAAAATAAAGATTTGGACTTATATAGCGCCTTTCACGATCACCGTACGTCTCAAAGTGCTTTACAGCCAATGAAGTATGTTTGTAGTGCAGTCACTGTTGTAATGTGGGAAACGCGGCAGCCAATTTGCACACAAGCAAGCTCCCACAAATAGCAATGTGATAATGACCAGATAATCTGTTTTTGTTATGTTGATTGAGGGATAAATATTGACCAGGCTGGGAATAACTCCAGCTGCTCTTCATCGAAATAGTGCCATGGGATCTTTTATGTCGACTTGAGAGAGCAGATGGGGCCTCGGTTTAACGTCTCATCCGAAAGACAGCATCTCCGACAGTGAAGCATTCCCTCAGCACTGCACTGGAGTGTCAGCCTAGATTTTTGTACTCAAGTCCCTGGGGTGGGACTTGAACCCACAAACTTCTGACTCAGAAGTGACAGTGCTAGCCATTGAGCCACAGCTGACCAGGCGAACCCATGGAGGGATTTGAAAACAAGGATGAGAATTTTAAAATCAAGGTGTTGCTGGACCAGGAGGCAATGTAGGTCAGTGAGCACAGGTTAATGGGTGAACGGGACTTGGTGCACGTTTGGATATGGGCAGCAGAGCTTTGAATGAGTTCAGGTTTATGGAGGGTGAAAAATGGGAGAGCATTGGAATAGTCAAGTCTAGAGGTAAAAAAGGCATGGATGAGGGTTTCAGCAGCAGATGAGCTAAGACAGGGGTGGAAATGTGTGATGGTATGGAGGTGGAATTAGGAAGTGATGGCATGGATACGTGGTCGGAAACTCATCTCAGGGCCAAGTAGGACTCCAAGGTTGCAAACAGTCTGGTTCAGCCTCAGACAGTGCAGGGAGAGGGATGGAGTCAGCGGCTAAGGAATGGATTTTGTGGCGGTGACTGAGACAATGGCTTCGGTCTTCCCAATATTTGGGTGCAGGAAATGTCTACACATTCATGACTTTGTCAGACAAGCAGCGTGACAAATCAAAGACAGTGGAGGGGATGAGAGAGGGGATGCTGAGGTAACACTTTCATCATCACCTTCTGACTCAGAGGCTGGAATTCTACCACTGTCCAGACACAAGTATCTTGCTACTCTAGTCTGGAGTGGGGCTCGAACCCATCAGCTTCTGACTCAGAGGCTGGAATGCTATCACTGAGCCAAAGGCCCCTTCCATCACAATTGGTAAACCTTTGATTATGCCACATGTAGTACTTGTGTGCGTGAGTCAGGCATATGAATTTGTGAAAGGTCAACAACTGAATTTAAGCTGTAACGCCAGATTGTATTACTCTCCCTCTGCTGTCTCATTTCTCCATTATAATTGTTTCTCTCCTAATTTCTTCTTTCCATCAATTCCTCATAAGTCATACTCCATTTTGTCTATGTTCTATGTTCCACCGATGGGCCTAAAATTAAAGGTTTATCTCTTCACTTGCACTACTGTCGACCATTAACCTGTCTCCAGTTGCATTCTTCTGTTTCCGATTCCTACCTCTTTCCTTCAAGGGACCTATTTCTCATATTCTCATTGTTATGTGAGTTTGTGAGAATAACTATGGTTGGCCAACATTGTTTTTCTATTTCTCTTCATTTATCTGTTTCCCGAGCTCTCTCCAATTCTCACCATGGGAAAAGAATTTCATCCCTTAACAAATTCATGAAGCGATTCTTTTCAAACAACTCTCAACTTTCATTACACAGAGTGCAAAGGAAATCCCAGCCCTGCCACGGATCACTCCACCATGGATCACTCTGCGGCATTAACCTTGTGAATTGTTTGGTGTGTCTGCGTTTCCAGCAAATCGCATTTCTTGTACCCTTTGTAAGAGAAATCTCTAATGCAGTACATTTTGTGGGTATTGTTTGACCTTTGCTCACTGTATGATAACAGCTGTAACAGCTGTTCAGTGAGAGCTGGCCTCTGCTGCACACTTCACGATCATGCTCAGTAAAACGCTTTTCCGTTTTCAGTACATGCAGTGAAAAGCATCTTGAAAAGAATGAGAATACAATGGCCAAGCAACTGTTTTTATAACTTTTGGGAATTGGATTTTTACTTGATTTTTTTCTTTATTCATTCTTGAGATTTCTTTGCTGCTAGCAAGGCCTGCAGTTATTGACCATCTCTGGTACACCTGAGTGGCTTGCTAGACCACTTCAGAGGGCAGTTAAGAGTCAACCACATTGGTGTGGGACTGGAGTCACATACAGGCCAGATTGGGTCAGTTTTTAAAACATGGTCAGTTTCCTGATTTTAAAAACGGAATTTAAATTCTCACATGCCGTGATGGGATTTGAACTCAAGTTATCTGGATTATTAATCTAGGCCTCTGGATTACTAATGTAACCACTACGTGACTGTACCCATAATTTGTCGAACCAATCACCTGCTGTGAACGGCCTTAACTGAACTTTCTTATTTCTTTCTCATTAAATTTCAGTGCAGCCCGAAAGCAATATTGGGCTAGATTTTCGGTTGTCTAACGCCTCAGTTAGCAGTAAGAGGTTACCGACTGGGTGCGCAGTGTTTAGCGCCCCAACAGAAAATTCATTCGTGGCTCACCGGGGACGCAAACCAGTAGCACCTGGTGATGACGATCACTCCAATCATGATGTAATCCTGGTGCAACGCCCACGCTTGCTCCCTGGTCGGAATATTAGGTGCGGCCACCAAGAACAACGTCTGGAAAAACAGCCGGTACAGGCTTGCAGAGTCATTAACTGGTGGATACTTAAAGGGATGAGGAAGTGCTTCCATCGGAGGTTGCAGTCAATGCAATGTTTATACAGAGCACGGTGCATGAGCCTCCGAGTTTGCAGTGGCAAACAGATATAACAGTACAGATTGAAAACAAGTGATTTTGAAAACTTTAATGGGTGCATTACTATGCCGCGCCTTTAAGACTTGGCTGTTGCCGGGGTCTGACTCGAAATTCTGCGCATGCACAATGGATCTTCAAATCAAAACTGATGCCCCTGCTATGAAAGGTTTTCTTCACCCATACATCAAAAATAAACACAAAAAGCCTTTAGCGCCTTTAATGTAGTAAAAGGTTTCAAAGCTCTTCACAATATAACCAGACTGTAAATTAACACTGAGCCAAAGAAGGAGATAGTAGAACAGATGACTAAACAATTGGTCAAAGAGGTAGGTTTCAGAGGAAGTCTTAAAGGAGGAGAGGGGAGGTTTAGGGAGGGAATTCCAGAGATTAGGTCCTAGACAGATGAAGCCACTGGTGGGCTGAAGGAAGTGGGGGATGCACAAGAGGTCAGAGTTAGAGGAATGCAGAGTTCCTGGAGGGTTGTAGGGCTGGAGGAGCTTACAGAGGTGGGGAGAGGCAAAGCCATGGAGGGAATTTGACTACGAGGATCGGAATTTTAAAACCGAGGCTTCGGTGGACCAGGAGCCAATGCAGACAAACTACTTAGAACATTTCAGAGATTTTTGCATCTTCACAAAGGTAGTACTGGGGAATGATGCTCTACAGGGGTGAAATTGGATTAGGCCCGAACACAGGCGCGGGAATCACGATGCACAATCTGCATCAAGTAGCGGTGATAGGGGTTCTATCGTGCGGCTGAACGCACGTTCAGTTGTGCATACTTTGGAGAGGGCATACACTCGAGCGGTACTAAGGTGCCGATTTTCACGGCCTTTCTGTTTTGCATGCCCAGTGTCAGCATCCCAGTTAGGTATACCATTATTAGCTGCAGTGTAAAACTCCTTCTGTCTTCCCCAACACAGTGCCTCAATCTCAACTTCTGAAGAACACCAGATTCATTTCAACTGGACTAGTGCTAATAAATTGTAAAAATGGAATGCGTTAAACCCTTGGGATAGGATTTAGATCCCACTTCTGGCGTTGATTGACTCACAGCTTTGTTACTGGGTCGGCCAATGCATAGAATATAAATCACATCCCACAGACCTTCAGAATGTTCTCGCTGTAAAGTCCTGTCCCCTCAGTACAGATTCACACGAGGCATGTAGTGAAGTCAAGATCATTCTGGACCTGCACCTTTATTTCACAGCTCTGGAATGCTGCACTTGCCTGAGACCTGTCCTTATATACCTGTCTCTTGCAAGTGCACCCCTGGTGGTAAGGTATGCTGGTGGTTACAGGTCATATCTTATTACAGTCATGTACAGCATGTTAGGATACAGTTATATATAATAATGTAAGATACATGACATCACCCCCCCCCCCCCCAAGGTCTTATTGTCTTTATAGGTTCAGTCTCTCAGGTGGTCTACGCTCTCGCGTGGAGCGTCTGAGTTGTGGTTCAGTTGTTTGCCTTGGTGTCTGTTTTTCTTTGGGTGTGGTTGCTGGTATCTCGCCTGGGCTGTCTGTTTCGATTGGTGAGATTGTTGTTGACTCGCCTGGGCTGTCTGTTGGGATTGCTCTTTCCTCAGGTTGGTCCCTCTGTCTGTCCACCAGGTGTGGTGCGAGTTCCACATTGTAGTCTGCCTCTGCTTCCGCAGTGTTGGTAAATCTGCTTTTGACTTGGTCGACATGCCTCCGGCAGGTTTTGCCATTGTCCATTTGTACTACCAGTAGTCTGTTTCCTTCCTTGCCCGTTACTGTCCCTGCAAGCCATTTAGGACCCCTGCCATAGTTTAGTACAAACACTTTGTCCCCTATCTCATTCCATCTCCCCCCTCGAATTTCTGTCATGGTACTCAGTCAGCTTACGGCGCTTTACCTCAACGATTTCATGCATGTCTGGGAGGATTAATGAGAGCCTTGTTTTTAAAGTCCTTTTCATCAACAGTTGCGCGGGGGGGATCCCAGTCAGTGAGTGCGGAGGAGATCTGTATGCCAGCAGCAGTCGCGACAGGCGACCCTGCAACGTGGGACCTTGGATTTTAAGCATGCCTTGTTTAATGATTTGCACTGCTCTCTCCGCCTGGCCGTTGGAGGCCAGCTTGAACGGTGCCATCTTGACACGATTTATGCCGTGGTCAATTATAAAGTCTTGGAATTCTGCGCTGATGAAGCACGGACCAGTGTCACTGATCAATATGTCAGGGATTCCGTGCGTTGCAAACATGGTTGCGAGGCTCTCCATAGTGGTGGAGATTGTGCTCGAGTTTAAAATGGTGCATTCGATCCACTTTGAAAATACATCTACAACTGAGGAACATTTTGCCCATGAATGGGCCCGCATAGTCTACGTGTACACGCGACCACGGTTTGGTAGGCCAGGGCCAGGGGCTCAGTGGAGCCTCCCTGGGGGCATTGCTGAGTTGGGCACAAATGGTGCACCTTCGGACGCAGAGCTCCAAGTCCGCGTCAATACCAGGCCACCAGACATGGGATCTGGCTATGGCCTTCATGAGAACGATCCCCGGGTGCTTGCGGTGGAGCTCCTAGACAAATGCCTCTCTGCCTCGCAGAGGCATGACTACTCGGCTGCCCCACATCAGGCAGTCTGCTAGTAGTGATAGCTCATGCATGCGCCTGTGAAAGGGTTTTAATTCCTAGGGGCAGGCATCGCGAGCCTCTGCCCAGTCACCGGTTAGGACACATCTTTTTACTAAGGATAACGTAGGGTCGCTGGCCGTCCAGGCTCTGATTTGGCGAGCCGTCATGGGTGAACCTGTGGACTCAAAGGCATTGATTGCCATGACTATCTCACAGTCCTGTTCGTCAGACTCTTCTGTGGTCGCCAGGGGTAGCCGGCTGAGCGCGTCGGCACAGTTGTCTGTGCCTGGTCTGTGCTTTATGGTAGGCCACCAGCATGAGTGCCCACCATTGAATTCGCGTCGAGGCGTTGGCGTTTATTGCCTTGCTCTTGGATAGGAGGGACGTGAGGGGCTTGTGGTCGGTTTCTAATGCGAACTTGGCCCCGAAAAGGTATTGGTGCATCTTTTTGACACCATACACGCATGCGAGCACCTCCTTCTCTACCATTCCGTACCCACGCTCCGCCCGCGAAAGTGACCTGGAGGCATAAGTTATGGGTTGTAATTTGCCCGCACTATTGACATGTTGCAAAACACACCTGACCCCATACGCTGACGTATCGCATGTGAGAACTAGCTTTTTACCTGGGTCAAAGAAAGTCAAAGCACTATTGGAATACAGAAGGTTGCATGCCTTATTGAAGGCGCGTTCCTGGGCGTCCCCCAAAAACCAATCGCACCCCTTCCTGAGTAGCACGTGGAGAGGCTCCAGCAGCGTGCTTAAGTTCTGCATAAAGTTCCCAAAGTAATTGAGTAGCCCGAGAAAGGCGTGCTGTTCTGAGACATTCCGGGGCCTGGGTGCCAGGCGAATTGCTTCTGTTTTGGACTCTGTTGGGCGGATTCCATCAGCGGCAATCCTTCTGCCCAAAAATTCACCTCGGGTGCGAGAAACAGGCACTTGGATTTCTTGACTCGTAGGCCTACCCGATCCAACCGCTTAGTACTTCCTCTAAATTACGGAGATGGGAGTCAGTGTCCCTGCCCGTGATAAGTATGTCGTCTTGAAATACAACCATCCCCGGGATGGACTTGAGCAGACTCTCCATGTTGAGCTGGAATATGGCAGCTGCTGACCTGTTACCGAATGGGCATCGATTGTACATGGAAAGGCCTCGATGTGTGTTGATGGTGGTGAGTAGCTTGGATTCCTCGATCAAATCTTGCGTCATATACGCAGATGTGAGGTCTAATTTTAAGAAAAGTTTACCTCCAGCTAATGTGGCAAATAAGTCTTCCGCTCTGGGCAGCGGGTACTGATCCTGTAGGGAGACTCTGTTTATGGTAGATTTGTAGTCCCCACGGATTCGTACGAATCCATCAGGCTTCATGACTGGGACGATGGGACTTGCCCAATTGCTAAATTCCACAGGTGATATAATGCCTTCCCGCAGAAGCCTGTCTCATTCGTGTTCAATCTTTTCCCTCATCACATAGGGTACAGCTCTGGCCTTGTGATGGACCGGTCTAGCATCCTGTGTGATGTAGATTTTGACTTTGGCCCCTTTGAAAGTGCCCACACCTGGCTGAAAGAGATGTTCAAATTGTTTTATAACTGTTGAGCAGGAGGTCCGTTCCTCTAATGGCATGGCACAGACATCATCCCATTTCCAGTTTAGTTTGGGGACAATCCACAGAGGAAGTCGGTTCACTGTCCCTTTGTGTGTGACAGAGAGCATGGCGCTGCCGAGGACTGGTACGATTTCGTTGCTGTAGGTCCTTAGTTTGGTGTTGACCCTTGTGAGTTTTGGTCTGTCTCTTTTATGCGGCCACAGTTGTTCAAATTGTTGAGCGACATGAGAGATTGACTCGCTCCCGTATCCAGCTCCATGTTGACAGATATCCCGTTGAGTCGGACCCTCATCATTATAGGAGGCGTCCTGTTGTCGGAGCAGCGGCCATTGATCGTGTTGACCCGCTGTACATCGGTGTCCCGGGTACTGTCCCTACCATCTTCTGGTCCGCTTTCCGACCCATCCGATTCGTATACCAGCCGAGCTGCCGTTTTTTTGCACATGCGGGCCAAATGCTCTGTATATTCACAATTTCTGCAAAAAGCCTGCTGAAATCGACATCCCCTTGATGGGTGCCCACCCCCACACCTCCAGCACAGACCTGTTCCATTGTTCAAAGTGTTCCCAAAGAATGAGCTGCGTCTGGCTGATCTCTCTTGAGCTTCTCTCAGTTTGTCGTTGATTGCTCACATTGTGGGTTGATGAGATGTGAACGGCCGTTCCTGTGGCCCTTGATGGCTTCTGCCTGCTGTCGAGAGCCTGTTCTCCCGGTTTTGTCTGTGTGTGGGGGTAGCAGCTTGTTTAGTGCTGTGAACTTCTTGTTCCGATATTTCGTTAGTTGTCATACTTGCATTGTAAATCAACCTCGTTTCTTCTTCCCCAACCAAGAATGTCTGTGCAACCAGTACTGCTGCCTCTAATGTCAGGTTCTTGGTCTCTATGAGCTTTCGGAATATGCCTGCGTGGCCTATTCCTTCAATGAAAAAGTCTCTCAGCATTTCTCTCCTCAGTTCATCGGGGAACTCACATAAACTAGCCAACCTCCGAAGTTCCGCCACGAAGTTGGGTATGCCCTGGCCCACACAGCGTCTGTAGTTGTAGAACCTGTGTCTGGCCATGTGTAGGCTGCTCGCTGGCTTCAGGTGGTCTCCAAACGGCTTGCTTGCTGGTTTCTCGGGTGCCAACAGATCCTTCATTGAAGCGTATGTTTTCGAGCCACAGCTGGTCGAGAGATGGACTCTTCTCTTGTCTGCCTTATCGTCGCCTAACCAGTCTTTGGTTGCAAAGCTTTGCTGGAGCCTTTCTATAAAGTCCTCCCAATTATCTCCTGCATTGTACTTTTCCTCTGATCCGTTGTTCGCCATTCTGTGGATTCTGTAATCCCGTAACTCGTCGCCACTGTAAAGTCCTGTCCCCACATTACAGATTCACACGAGGCATGTAGTGAAGTCAAGGTCACTCTGGACCTGCACCTTTATTTCACAGCTCTGGAATGCTGCACTTGCCTGAGACCTGTCCTTATATACCTGTCTCTTGCAAGTGCACCCCTGGTGGTAAGGTATGCTGGTGGTTGCAGGTCATATCTTATTACAGTCATGTATAGCATGTTTGGATACAGTTATATATAATAATGTAAGATACATGACACTCGCTACGTCTGTAACTGTGTGTATGAATGACCTTCAGATGACCCCATGTCCAATCACTTGCAAGCGGCAATAATTGCTGCTGATAACCAGAATTATTTGCAGGTGTTTCTACTGGAACCTTATCAGCATTCATCCCAGGGGAAGGAGTTAGTGGATGCACAACAGGAAAGGGTAGATTACAGAAACACAAAACGCCAAGCTCTGCCGGGCCCAGTGTTCAGCAGTGCATTATCAGACCTCACTAATGAAGATTCTGCAAATCACTGGTATTTATACATGTTCTTTATAATGGGGATCAGAGTGTGGGGTTGGTAGTCAGCTCGTTCTTGTTGCATTCAGACTCTCAATAGGTTGAACGTATTAATGACAGAGAATAAACTACTGGTCCAATAAAACCAGAAAATCTTGAAAAATCATAGCAACTCTATCAGCTCCTGAGAGGAGAAAGCTTAAGTGAATATTTCTGATGACGACCCTTTGTCAGAATAGAAGAAAGTTTTGATGAAGAGTCGCCAATCGAAATGTTAACATGTCTTTTCTTTCTTCAGAGACTGACTGCCCTGCCGTGTGTTTCCAGTCTTTGTACATTGTCCTTTTTTTTAATCACTCAAGAGGTTTTGCCAGTGATTCATAGAATTACATAGAATGTACAGCCCAGAAACAGGCCATTCAGCCCAACTGCCTATGCTGGCATTTATGCTCTACATGAGCCTTCTCCCACCTTACTTTATCTATAAACATTTTGTAATACAGAGACCAGAATTGATCACAATACTCTAAGGATGGTCTAACCAAGGTTCCAGACAAGTTTATCATAACTTCCCATGAATTCAAATAGCGGAGATTCTGCTTTGCTTGCAGACAACCTGAGTGCAACAATGGCAACTAACACTTAGGACATAGGAAAGTGTCTCAAGGCACTTCACAGAAGAGTCGAAAACATTCATTGCAATTGCCTCAAACTTCCAAAGCTGGCAGACATTTTCTGTATTTCATCAACTCAATGGAAGTTGGAATTGTCCCTCCTGCAATCTCTGATGCAGTCTCTATATTCCTCTTGTAGTTCTAAAGTATAATTTTGAAGGGCTAATTTAACCATGTTCATGTTCCAGCCGAACACTCTGTGTGGTGTGCCCAGGATTTCCTGAAATGTGTAGCTGACAGTGAGCTTGGAAAATTACCATCGCTAATGTAAACTTGGTGGCCTAGAAACTCGGGTCCTTTGTGCCTTCCATTAGCGTCCACCTCAGTCGGATGGTCAGGGTGACTGAATGCTTCAACAAATGTTACATCCCATCTGTACCACACGCTTTACACACTGCCCAAACCACAAGACACACAGCACTCAGCCACCAACAATTTCTACCTACCTCCCACACCTCAGACTTTGCACACAATGACAGCTATTCAACTATAGCAGGCACAAGGGTCATTAAATATTAGAATGAATGTGATATATGATATGTTTATGTATATATTTATTAATGGAGTTTGCAATATTTTGTGTTCTCTCTCAGTTCACCTTTCCGCCCAGAAGTCGCAGTGTTATGGCATGACACAGGGATGGTATTCTTTTTTTCGTTCCAGAATGTGGGCGCCGCTGGCAAGGCCAGCATTTATTGCCCATCCCTAATTGCCCTTGAGAAAGTGGTGGTGAGCCTCGTTCTACACAACTGAAGGTACTCCCACAGTGATAAGGAGGGAGTTCCAGGATTTTGACCCAGCGACGAAGTAGGAACGGTGATATATTTCCAAGTCAGGATGGTGTGTTACATGGAGGAGAACTTGCAGGTGATCGTGCTCCCATGTGCCTGCTGCCCTTGTCCTTCTAGGTGGTAGTGGTCGAGGGTTTGGGAGGTGCTACCGAAGAAGCCGTGATGAGCTGCTGCAGTGCATCTTGTAGATGGCACACACTGCAGCCACGGTGCGCTGGTGATAGAGGGAGTGAATGTTTAAGGTGGTGGATGGGATGCTAATCAAGCAGGCTACTTTGTCCTGGATGGTGTCGAGCTTCTTTAGTGTTGTTTGAGCTACACTCATCCAGGCAAGTGGAGAGTATTCTATCACACTCCTGACTTGTGCCTTGTAGATGCTGGAAAGGCTTTGGGGAGTCAGGAGGTGAGACACGCCGCAGAATACCCAGTCTCTGACCTGCTCTTGTTGCCACAATATTTATGTGGCTGGTTCAGTTAACTTTCTGGTCAATGCTTCAATTTCTGAGGAGTTGCAAATGGAACTGAACACTGTAATCACCAGTGAAAGTCCCCTCTTCCGACCATACGATGGAAGGAAGGTCATTGATGAAGCAGCTGAAGATGGTTGGGCCTAGGACACTCCCCTGAGGATCTCCTGCAGCAATGTCCTGGGGCTGGGATGATTGACCTCCAACAACCACAATACCTTTGTGTTAGGTATGACTTCAGTCAGTGGAGTGTTTCCCCCCTGATTCCCAATGATTTAAATTTTACTAGGGCTCCTTGATGTCACACTTGGTCACATATTGCCTTGATGTCAAGGGCAGTCACTCTCACCTTACCTCACTTCTGGAATTCAGCTCTGTTGTCTCTATGTTTGGACCAAGGCTGTAATGAGGTCTGGAGCCGAGTGGTCCTGGCAGAACCCAACTGTGCATCGGTGAGCAGGTTATTGGTGAGGAAGTGCCACTTGATAGCACAGTCAACGATACCTTTCATCATTTTGCTGATGATTTAGAGTAGACTGATGAGGTGGTAATTGGCTGAATTGGGTTTGTCCTGCTTTTTGTGGACAGGTCATACCTGGGCAGTTTTCCACATTGTCAGGTAGATGCCAGTGTTGTAGCTGTACTGAAACAGCTTGGCTAAAGGAGCAGCTAGTTCTGGAGCACGTCTTCAGCACGACAACTGGGATGTTGTCAGGACCTATAGCCTTTGCTGTATCCAATGTGCTCAGATGTTTCCTGTTATCACATGAAGTGAATTGAATTGGCTGAAGACTGGTTTCTGTGATGGTGGGGACCTCAGGAGGAGGCTGAGATGGATCATCCACTCAGCACTTCTGGCTGAAGATGGTTGTAAAAGCTTCAGCCTTGCCTTTTGCACTCGCAAGCTGGAGCCCTCCATCATTGAGGATGGGGATATTCATGGAGCCTCCTGCTCCCGTTAGCCCATTCATGGCTGGATGTGGCAGGACTGCATAGCTTTGATCTGATCCATTGTTTGTTGGGTCGCTTAGCTCTGTTTATAAGCATGTTGCTTCCACTGCTTAGCATGCATGTAGTCCTGTGTTGTAACTTTCCCAGGTTAGCACCTCATTTTTAGGTATGCCTGGTGCTGCTCCTGGCATGCTCTTCTGCACTCCTCATTGAACCAGGGTTGGTCACCTGGCTTGACAGTAATGGTAGAGTGAGGTATATGCTGGACCATGAGGTTACAGATTGTGGTAGAATACAATTCTGCTGCTGCTGCTGGCCCACAGCACCTCATGAATGTCCAGTGTTGAGCTGCTAGATCTGTTCCGAATCTATCCCATTTATCATGGTGATAGTGCCACACAACACGATGGAGGGTGTCCTCAGTGTAAAGACGGGACTTTGTTTCCACAAGGACTGTGCGGTGATCACTGCTACCAATGCTGTCATGGACGGATGCATCTGCGACAGGTAGATTGGTGAGGAATGTTGGTTCTCTCACCACCTGCTGCAGGCCCAGTCTGGCAACTATGTCCTTCAGGACTCGGCCAGCTCAGTCAGTAGTAGTGCTACCGAGCCACTCTTGATGATCACATTGAAGTCCCCCACCCAGAGTACATTCTGTGCCCTTGCTATCCTCAGTGCTTCTTCCAAATGGTTTTCAACATGAAGGAGTATTGATTCATTCACCGAGGAAAGGCGGTAGGTGGTAATCAGCAGGAAGTTTCCTTGCCCATGCTTAATCTGAAGCCATGAGATTTCATGGGGTCCAGAGTCAATGTTGAGGACTCCCAAGGCTACTCCCTCCCGACTGCATACCAGTGTGCCGCCTCCTCGGGTGGGTCTGTCCTGCTGGTGGGACAGGATATACCCAGGGATGGTGATGGAGGAGGCTGGGACATTGGCTGAAAGGTATGATTCAGTGAGTATGACTATGTCAGGCTGTTGCTTGACTAGTCTGTGGGACAGCTCTCCTAATTTTGGCACAAGTCCCCAGATGTTAGTGAGGAAGACTTTGCAGGGTCGACTGGGCTGGCTGTGCAGTTGTCGTGGTCCGTAGCCGGTGCTGAGGTCGATGCCAGGTGGTCTGTCTAGTTTTATTCTTATTATGTTTTCTGCAGTGGTTTGTTGCAGCTGAGTGGCGTGCTATATTATTTAGGGCAGTTAAGAGTCAGCCACATTGCTGTGGATCTGGAGTCACATAGAGGCCAGACCAGATAAGGTTGGCAGATTTCCTTCTCTAAACGATATTCATGAACCAGATGGGTTTTTATGACAATCCGATAGTTTTATGGTCACCAATACTGATAGTAGGTTTTTATTCCAGACTTATTTAATTAACTGAATTCAAATTCCCCAGCCGACGTGATGGGATTTGAACTCGCGTCTCTGGATCATTAGTCCAGGCCTCTGAATTACAAGTAACATAACCACTCCGCTACCGTTCCCATTTGTGTCTTTTGATCCGTTGAAAAATATTAAATCAATTTTTTTCTTTTGCCTTGGTACATTAAGTTGACTGCATTGCGTAATTAAATTATTTCCTGAGAAACATAGAAAATAGGTGCAGGAGTAGGCCATTCGGCCCTTCAAGCCTGCACCACCATTCACTAAGATCATGGCTCATCATTCACCTCAGTAACCTTTCCTGCTTTTTCTCCATACCCCTTGATCCCTTTAGCAATAAGGGCCATATTTAACTCCCTCTTAAATATATCCAATGAACTGGCATCAACAACTCTCTGCGGTAGGGAATTCCACAGGTTAACAACTCTCTGAGTGAAGCAGTTTCTCCTCATCTCAGTCCTAAATGGCTTACCCCTTATCCTTAGAATGTGTCCCCTGGTTCTGGACTTCCAACATCGGGAACATTCTTCCTGCATCTAACCTGTCCAGTCCAGTCAGAATTTTCTATGTTTCTATGACAGCCCCTCTCATTCTTCTAAACTCCAGTGAATACAGGCCCAGTCGATCCAGTCTCTCCTCAGATGTCAGTCCTGCCATCCCAGGAATCAGTCTAGTGAACCTTCACTGCACTCCCTCAATAACAAGAAAGTCCTTCCTCAGATTAGGAGACCAAAACTGAACACAATATTCCAGGTGAGGCCTCACCAAGGCCCTGTACAATTGCAGTAAGACCTCCCTGCTCCGATACTCAAATCCCCTAGCTATGAAGGCCAACATACCATTTGCCGCCTTCACGGCCTGCTGTATCTGCATGCCAACTTTCAATTACTGATGTACCATGACACCCAGGTCTGGTTACACCCCCCCACCCCCATCCGAATCTGCCGCCATTCAGATAATATTCTGCCTTCGTGTTTTTGCCGCCAAAGTGGATAACTTCACATTTATCCACATTATACTGCATCTGCCATGCATTTGCCCACTCACCAAACCTGTCCAAGTCACCCTGCAGCCACTTAGCGTCCTCCTCACAGCTCACACTGCCACCCAGCTTAGTGTTGTCTGCAAACTTGGAGATATTATACTCAATTTCTTCGTCAAAATCATTAATGTATATTGTAAATAGATGGGGTCCCAGCACTGAACCCTGTGGCACCCGACTAGTCACTGCTTGCCATTCTGAAAAGGACCCGTTTATCCTGACTCTCTGCTTCCTGTCTGCCAACCAGTTCTCTATCCACGTCAGTACCTTACCCCCAAGAACATGTGCTTTAATTTTGCACACCAATCTCTTGTGTGGGACCTTGTCAAAAGCCTTTTGAAAGTCCAAATACACCACATCCACTGATTCTCCCTTGTCCACTCTACTAGTTACACCCTCAAGAAGTTCCAAAAGACTTGTCAAGCATGATTTCCCTTTCATAAATCCATGCTGACTTGGACCGATCCTTTCACTGCTTTCCAAATGTGCTGCTATTTCATCTTTAATAATTGATTCCAACATTTTCCCCACCACTGATGTCAGGCTAACTGGTCTATAAGTACCCGTTATCTCTCTCCCTCCTTTTTTAAAAAGTGGTGTTACATTAGCTACCCTCCAGTCCATAGGAACCGATCCAGAGTCGATAGACTGTTGGAAAATGATCACCACTGCATCCACTATTTCTAGGGTCACTTCTTTTAAGTACTCTGGGATACAGACTATCAGGCCCCGTGGATTTATCGGCCTTCAATCCCATCAATTCCCATAACACAATTTCCCGCCTAATAAGGATTTCCTTCAGTTCCTCCTTCTCACTAGACCCTTGGTCGCCTAGTATTTCCGGAAGGTTATTTGTGTCTTCCTTCGTGAAGACAGAACCAAAGTATTTGTTCAACTGGTCTACCATTTCTTTGTTCCCCATTATAAATTCAGCTGAATCTGACTGCAAGGGACCTACGTTTGTCTTCACTAATCTTTTTCTCTTCACATACCTGTAGAAGCTTTTGCAGTCAGTTTTTATGTTCCCTACAAGCTTACTCTCATACTCTATTTTCCCCCTCCCAATTAAACCCTTTGTCCTCCTCTGCTGAATTCGAAATTTCTCCCAGTCCTCAGGTTTGCTGCTTTTTCTGGCCAATGTATATGCCTCTTCCTTGGATTTAACACTATCCTTAATTTCCCTTGTTAGCCACGGTTGAGCCACCTTCCCCATTTTATTTTTACTCTAGACAGGGATGTACAATTGTTGAAGTTCATCCATGTGATCTTTAAAAGTTTGCCATTGCCTATCCACCGTCAACCCATTAAGTATCATTTGCCAGTCTATTCTAACCAATTCACATCTCATACCATTGAAGTTATCTTTCCTTAAGTTCAGAATCCTAGTCTCTGAATTAACTGTGTCACTCTCCATCTTAATAAAGAATTATGGTCACTCTTCCCCAAGGGGCCTCGCACAACAAGATTTCTAATTAGCCCTCATTATACATCACCCAGTCGAGGATGGCCAGCCCTCTAGTTGGTTCCTCGACATATTGGTCCAGAAAACCATCACTAATACACTCCAGGAAATCCTCCTCCACCGTATTGCTACCAGTTTTGTTAGTCCAATCCATATGTAAATTAAAGTCACCCATGATAACTGTTGTACCTTTATTCCACGTATCCCTAATTTCTTGTTTGATGTTGTCCCCAACCTCTCTACTACTGTTTGGTGGTCAGTATACAACTCCCACTAGCGTTTTCTGCCCTTTGGTATTCCGCAGCTCCACCCATACAGATTCCACATCATCCAAGCTAATGTCCTTCCTTATTATTGCTTTAATTTCCTCTTTAACCAGCAATGCTACCCCACCTCCTTTTCCTTTCTGACTATCCTTCCTGAATGTTGAATACCCCTGGATGTTGAGTTCCCAGCCTTGGTTACTTTGGAGTCATATCTCCGTGATGCAAATTATATCATATTCATTAATTGCTGCCTGTGCAGTTAAATCTTCTACCTTATTACGAATACTCCTCGCATTAAGGCACGGAGCCTTCAGGCTTGTCTTTAAAACACACTTTGCCCCTTTAGAATTTTGCTGTAATGTGGCCCTTTTTGATTTTTGCCTTGGGTTTCTCTGCCTTCCACTTTTACTTTTCTTCTTTCTGTCTTTTGCTTCTGCCCCCATTTTACTTCCCTCTGTCTCCCTGCATAGGTTCCCATCCCCATGCCATATTAGTTTAACTCCTCCCCAACAGCACTAGCAAACACCCCCCGCTAGGTGCAGACCGTCCGGTTTGTACTGGTCCCACCTCCCCCAGAACCGGTTCCAATGTCCCACGAATTTAAATCCCTCCCTTCTGCACCACTCCTCAAGCCACGTATTCACCTGAGCTATCCTGTGATTCCTACTCTGTCTAGCACGTGGCACCGGCAGCACTCCTGAGATTACTACCTTTGAGGTCTTACTTTTTAATTGAACTCCTAGCTCCCTAAATTCAGCTTGGAGGACCTCATCCCATTTTTTACCTATATTGTTGGTAACTATATATACTGCGACAACTGGCTGTTCACCCTCCCCCTCCAAAATATACTGCAAGCGCTCTGAGACATCCTTGACCCTTGCACCAGAGAGGCAACATGCCATCCTGGAGTCTCGATTGTGGCCGCAGAAATGTCTATCTATTCCCCTTACAATAGAATTCCCTACCACTATAGCTCTCCCACTCTTTTTCCTGCCCTCCTGTGCAGCAGAGCCACCCACGGTGCCATGGACTTGGCTGCTACTGCCCTCCCCTGGTGAGTCATCCTCCCCCAGCAGTACCCAAAACTGTGTATCTGTTTTGGAGGGGGATGACTGCAGGGGACCTCTGCACCACCTTCCTTCCACTGCTCTTCTTGTTGGTCACCCATTCCCTATCTGTCTGTTTCACCTTTACCTGCGGTATGACCAACTCACTAAATGTGCTATTCACGGCATCCACCGCATCGTGAATGTTCCATAGTGAATCCATCCGCAGCTCCAGTGCCACAATGCAGTCTATCAGGAGCTGCAGCACGATACACTTCCCGCACATGTAGTCGTCAGAGATACTGGAAGCGTCCCTGAGTTCCCACATAGCACAGGAGGAGCATGACACATGTCCGAGCTCTCCTGTCATGACCTAACCCCTAGATTAACTTAATTTGGTAACAACAATGATAAAGGTTACCTACTGGTAAAGGAAAAGAAAAAGAAAAACTACTCACCAATCACACCCCCTTGGCTGTGACGTCACCTTTCGATTTCTTTCTACTTCTTAGTTTACCTTCTGCCCCTGCTACAGCTGTACCAGCTGGCTTCATTGACTGTTGGACTTTTTATAGGCCTCCGACTCCCTGGACTCCCGCTGTTCGAAGTCCCGCCTCCTCGACTGTTGGGCCTTTTATAACCCTCCGACTCCCCGGACTCCCGCTGCTCGAAGTCCCGCCTCCTCGACTGTTGGGCCTTTTATAGGCCTCCGACTCCCTGGAATCCCGCTGCTCGAAGTCCCGCCTCCTCGACTGTTGGGCCTTTTATAGGCTTCCGACTCCCCGGAATCCCGCTGCTCGAACACCCATCTCCTCGATTGTTGGGCCTTTTATAGGCCTCCGACTCCCTGGACTCACACTGCTCGAGATGCTGTACTGCCCCCTAGTTAAGAGTCATTGCTGATGGGCATTTGGTGAGTAAAAGGGATCTGGGTTTAAGTCATCCTGGTGAGAGCCCTGATGTCCCTCTTCATCCCTCTGTGTACATTTTCCCGCATTTCTGGCTGCCTGTGCACCCTCCGCCGTAGATCCTGGGGGTGGGGGGCAAAGTAGCCTGCCAGTACAGCCCCCATTAATGTTGCCAGGTGTAGCAGTTTGAATCTTTGAACAATAAATGTAGCCACTTCACGCTTGCCAGAAAAATGCGTATAAAAAAATAAGCTTGAAATTACTCACAGAAACTCATCCACGAGCTGAAACTGATAAGAGACCAGGGGGCCGAAATTCAGCCCGCCAGAAAGCGGACGCACTTACCTTATTTTTGATGTTTTTACCGTCGGGTGCAATGAGGCAGGCATCCTATCGATTTTCTCCTCTTTGAAGTTTTTTTCACATCAGACCGGAAGCCGGTAATAATGAGGGCGGAAGTGGGGGCGGAATGAATTCTCCACCACTGTCTCTCAGCGGCAGAGCGGTGGTGACGTCAGTGCGTCTCTCCGCTCATTTAAAGAGAAGAGAAGCAGCGTTTCTTTTAGGTTCAGCCTCTGGGCCAGCGGCCGAAACCCGGTGCGACAATTGTCCGGCCGGTCGGGAAGTTGGCCGGCAAAAAAATAACACAGCTGCGGCAGTGCACCCTCCCCTTGACGGGCCGCCGAGCTGCCATGGCTCACACACACGAAACAAGGTGCACCGACAGAAAAAGCTGTCGTGGGCACCGCGCGACGGATCGTGGATTTTCTGAGGTAAATTTCGCGCGGAGTGGGATGGAGGTGCGGGAGAGCGGCGGTGCGCGCTTTGATGCGCTTGGGGCGGCCGGCAGCAGCGGGGCGGAAGTGCGGAGCGTCGGAAAAATCCCCGAGGTGAATTTGGATCGTGGTGGCCAATGGACTGCAACGCGGCGGTAACTGGCCTTATCAGGACCCTGAATTTCGTCCCCGACGTAAACTAATCTGCCCTGACAGCCGCGAGTGATTAATGCGGATGCCTTTAGATAACATCGCTGGAGCTGGCATCCTGCAGCTGTGCGCCTCCTCTCCCTGTCGCTGTGTGGTCGAGGTGTAAAGGTAAGTGTCTGTAATGAATTTGGCAGATCGGGCGCACAGTGAGCGATTCATGCTCACTGACGCTACGATCTGCCTGGCATTGAAATCCCTGGCGGTACATCTTACTGGCAGCATGACGGTGTGGTCTGTATTTTCCGTGTGTAACTGGATTCGTCGTGCCCCGGCGCTACTGCATCAGCGCCCCATTACCGCCCTCTGCAGGCACAAACGGGAGGAGCTAAGCCACTGAAGTTTTCCCCCTCGCTATTCTGCTTCCATTTTTATCATGCCAGCTCATGCCATTTTCCTGCCACCGTTGTTATCCAACCAGCATTACAAATATTACAAGCCTTTGTAAAGCCTGCCAACATTCTGTCATCATACGTGCCTACTTACCTTTGAGGCCATATCCCTTTACTTGTACGCGCACCTCTTGTTAGCAGCTCCGTAAGGTGGGGTGAGGGAGGTGTACCGTCTGGATTTTAGTTTTCAATTTCCAGCTGAAACAGCACAGGGAGGTACCTTCACAAGGTCTACAGAGTGTAAATTGCAGTGTGTGGAGGAATGCGGTAAACTCAATTAAGTTGCCACTCACTGACTGACACCAACCTTGAAATGAAAAATGAAGAGAAAAACACTACAAAAGGAGACAGCTAAAGTGCTGCTTTCCAGTGTGCTGAGCTGATTAATGAGTTGAACCAGCAAGTCTGTGTTATTTGCTTGTGCGTGCGGAGGGCAAGGAATAGAGAGAAAATCGTTTTGCTGGAGAGTGGAAGGGAGCCAGCCTCCTGTTTGAACTAGCTCAGAGAAGATATCACTAATGAAATCACATACTCATTGCTTACAAAATGGCCACTGCTGATAATAGAGTTTATCACTGTAATCATTAGTGTGACACAGAAAACAAGGAACAAGTGAGTCTTTTGCAGCCTATTGTCATGTATGTATGCTTGGGTTTACTAGCCACCAGGTGGCGCCACTGTCGGAGGTCATTGGGCTAGGCGCACGTGTGTGCGGCCCAGGTATAAAAGGCCAGCCATCTTGTAATATGATCACTTCGGGCCCTAATAAAGTAGAGCCAGGTTTGTACCTGTTCGGAGTTTACAGTATTCAGTCTTTTGATTTATTGCATACACAACATTTGGTAACAAGACAAAAATGAGCACAATTGGAATTCTGGAGCAATTCGTGGAGGGAGAAGATTGGGCAGACTTTGTAGCCCGCTTGAACCAGTACTTCGTGGCAACAAAATGGAGAAAGAGGAAGACGCAGGTCGGCGCTGGGCGGTCCTCCTCACGGTTTGCGGTCCGAAAATCTATGGACTCATAAAGAATCTCCTCTTGCCCTTAAGTCCAATGGACAAGGACTATGAAACATTGTGTGTTCTGATACGTGACCACCTCAAACCATATGAAGGCATTATCATCTCAAGATATCGATTCTAAACGCACGTTCATTCTGAGGGCCAGGACGTATCGGAATTCATTGCTGACCTAAGACGTCTAGCTGGACCATGTAAGTTCAAAACTGCATTGACAGACATGCTGCGGGGCTTCTTTCTAATTGGCATCAACCACGAGTTGATCCTGCGTAAGCTACTGGCGGCGGAGACGCTGGATTTGAGTAAGGCCATCACGATTACCCAATCATGCATGACGATGGACAAAAGCTTCAAGCAAATATAATTGAAAAATCGGTATTTGGCAAGTACTGTAAACAAGATAGTATTATCGTTTGGCAGAGCGGCATATGGCAGGGCTTACCTGACTGCGTGCACGAAACCTTTGGATGTTCAAAGTCTGCCAACGGGAATGAATCTGATATCACCATGTTGGCGTTACGGAGGAAATCATCAGCATCATCAGTGTCGGTTTAAACAGTATATTTGTAAAGGCTGTTCAAGAGTGAGGCATCTCCAGGGCATGTGTCCGCAACTGAGCAAGTGTGCTGCGACACACCACGTGGAGGATGCTGACCAGTCTAGCGCGGATCCGGATATGCAATCCAAGATACCAGAGGAGGAAGTGTATGACTTGTATTCGTTTCTAACAAAGAGCAAATCAATAATAATTAATGTAAAACTTAATAGCTTGCCAGTATTGATGGAATTTGACTCGGGTGCGAGTCAATCAATAATGAGCCAGATGACATTCGACAGGCTGTGGGATATTAAGGCTGTGAGGCCTAAGCTGAGTCTAGTCAATGCCAAGTTGCGTACATACACTAAAGAACTCATAACAGTGATTGGCAGTGCAATAATCAAGGTGTCGTATGATGGTGTGGTTCACGACTTACCGTTCTGGATTGTTCCAGGCAATGGTCCAACGCTGTTCGGCAGGAACTGGTTAGAAAAAATCAAATGGAACTGGAAGGAGATCAAAGTGGTGTCATCGGAGGAGGATACTTCATGTGCTCAAGTGCTGAGCAAGTTCCTCTCGCTGTTTGAACCAGGCATCAGAAATTTCACGGGAGCCAAGGTGCAGATCCACATGAACTCAGTTGCAAGACCCGTCCATCATAAAACTCGGGCAGTTCTGTACATGATGAGGGAAAAGGTCGAAATCAAACTGGACAGACTCCAGCCTGAAGGGATATATCACAGGTTGAATTTAACAAATGGGCCAGCCCCATTGTTTCCGTGTTGAAAAGTGATGGCACTGTCAGGATTTGTGGAGACTACAAGGTTACATAGAAACATAGAAAATAGGTGCAGGAGTAGGCCATTCTGCCCTTCGAGCCTGCACCGCCATTCAATGAGTTCATGGCTGAACATGCAACTTCAGTACCCCATTCCTGCTTTCTCGCCATACCCTTTGATCCCCCTAGTAGTAAGGACTACATCTAACTCCTTTTTGAATATATTTAGTGAATTGGCCTCAACGATGTCCTGTGGTAGCGAATTCCACAGGTTCACCACTCTCTGGGTGAACTGATCAACTGAGTTTCGAAACAGGATCAATACCCGTTACCGAAGACTGATGATCTGTTTGCAACGCTAGTCAGGGGGAAGTCATTCACAAAACTGGATCTGATGTCGACCTACATAACACAGTAGCTGTTTGACATGTTGAAGAAACCTACATGCATTAGCACTCAAAAGGACTGTTTATCTACAACAGGTGCCCTTTTGGAATTCACTCGCCTGCAGCCATTTTTCAGAGGAACATGGAGAGTCTAATGAAGTCCGTCCCCAGAAACATTGTGTTCCAAGATGACATACTGGTCACAGGTCGTGACTCCACTAAACATCTGAACAACCTGGAGGAGGTTCTACATCGTTTGGACAAAGAGTGACTCAGACTGAAACGTTCGAAGTGCGTCTTCATGGCACCGGAAGTCGAATTCCTGGGGTGGAAAATTGCTGCTGACGGTATCAGGCCTATGGACTCTCAAACCAAGGCCATCAAAAATACACCTCAGAACGTGACATAGCTGCATTCGTTCCATGGTCGACTCAATTACTTCCGGTAATTTCTTACCTAGATTGAGCACCTTATTAGAGCCACTGCACATGCTGCTAAAAGAAGGCGACAACTCGGTTTGGGGTGCGTCACAAGATAGAGCTTTTGAGAAAGCTACTAATCTGCTTTGCTCTAACAAGCTGCTGGTACATTATGATCTGTGTAAGCGTCTAGTATTGACCTGTGATGCTTCGTCATATGAAATTGGTTGTGTGCTCCAACAAGCTAAAGAGTTGGGCAAATTACAACCTGTTGCGCATGCTTCAAAACATTTGTCAAAGGCAGAAAGAGCCTACAGCATGGTAGAGAAAGAAGCACTAGCCTGTGTGCATGGGGTTAAAAAGATGCCTCAGTACCTGTTTGGTCTTCGTTTTGAACTGGAAACAGATCACAAGCCACGCATTTCATTGTTTTCGGAAAACAAAGGTATCGATACCAATGCATCGCCCCGCATCCGGAGGTGGGGCTGACATTATCTGCCGATGATTATGTCATTCTCCATAGACCTGGCATGACAATTGTGCTGATGCATTGAGCCATCTGCCGTTGGCCACAACGGAGGTGGAAGTGCCACAACCGGCAGACCTACTGTAGTCATGGATGCTTTGGAAAGTGAAGGAACCCCTTTCACAACCCAACAAGTTAAGACCTGGATCAGCCAGGACCCGATATTATCAGTTTTGAAACGCTGTATCCTTAGTGGTGATTGGTCTGTCATACCCAAGCAAATGTGTGAGGAGACCAAACCTTACATCCGTCGCAAAGATAAACTATCCATTCAATCAGATTGTATATCGTGGGATAATCATGTTGTTATGACCAAGAAAGGCAGAGAGAAATTTGTGCATGATCTACATAGCATGCATCCTGGTATTGTCATGATGAAAGCCATTGCCAGGTCTTATGTATGGTGGCCTGGAATTGACTCTGATCTGGAATCATGTGTGCATCAGTGCAACACTTGCATGCAGCTTAGTAAAGCACTAGTGGAATCGTCGCTGAGTCTGTGGTCGTGGCCATCGAAACCATGGTCCAGGATCCACATCGCGTTTGCAGGTCCCTTCCTGGAAAAGATGTTCTTAGTTGTGGTGGATGCTTTTTCCAAGTAGATAGTGTTATATATGTGGACTTGTATTTACTCTGTACAGCCACTAGAGGGCTCATTCCCCGGAGTCCCAAGGGACCCCATAATCCCTTGGGAGTACAGATATTTAAGGCGGCTTCACAGGTTGGAGAGGCATACTGGAGACCTGCAATAAAAGACTAAAGTCACATGTTACTTTGAGCTCACAGTGTTCAGTCTGACTCTTTCTCCAGGCACAACAACTGACGATGAGATACAGATAGTGAACCCAAAGATGCAGAGAACAGTGGGCATCCTGGAGAAATTTTCGGAGGGAGATGATTGGGAAACTTTTGTGGAGCGACTCGACCAATACTTCGTGGCCAACAAGCTAGATGCGAAAGAGAGCACTGCCAAACGTAGAGCGATCCTCCTCACCGTCTGTGGGGCACCAACGTATGGCCTCGTGAAGAATCTGCTCACTCCAGCGAAACCCACGGAGAAATCGTATGACGATTTGTGCACACCGGTCCGAGAGCATTTGAACCCGAAGGAAAGCGTTCTGATGGCGAGGTACTAGTTCTACACCTACAAAAGATCTGAAAGCCAGGAAGTGGCGAATTATATCGCCGAGCTACGACACCTTGCAGGACATTGCGAATTTGAAGGACATTTGGAGCACATGCTCAGAGACTTTTTCGTACTTGGCTTTGGCCACGAAACCATATTTCGCAAACTTTTGACTGTAGACACCCCAACATAGCGATAGTCCAGGCGTTCATTGCCACCAGTGAAAATACGAAGCAAATCTCTCAGCACACAAGTGCTGCTACAAGTACTGTGAACAAAGTGATGTTGTTTTCGAATCGTAACGTACAGGGCATGTCACATATACCTGTAGCTACACGTCCACAGATGTCTGAGTCCACCATCAAGCATGATGAATGCAGGGCCATTAATACCTTGTTGGCGCTGCGGGGGTGATCATCGTTTCCATTCATGCTGATTCAAAGGATACGTTTGCAAGGGAACAATGGGACACCTCCAACGAGTGTGCAGGCGAGCTGCTATGCCTGTTAAACCTGCAAACCCCACGTTGCAGAGGACAGATCCATGGAGGATCACTATGAAACAGAGCCTCAGATCGAGGAGGCAGAGGTACATGGGGTACACACACTCACCACGAATTGTCCCCCGATAATGCTGAATGTTGAACTAAATGAACTCCCGGTGTCAATGGAGGTGGACACGGGCGCAAGCCAGTCCATCATGGGCAAAAAGACTTTCAAAAGGTTGTCATGCAACAAGGCTTCAAGGCCAGTCTTAATTCGAAATCGCACGAAACTAAGAACTTACACAAAGGAACTGATTCCCGTAATCGGCAGTGCTACTGTAAAGGTCTCATACAATGGGTGGTACCGGGCGATGGTCCCACGCTGCTCGGTAGGTGCTGGCTGAGAAAGATATGCTGGAACTGAGGTGGCATCCGAGCATTATTGCCCGCTGATGGCACTTCGTGTGCCCAGGTCTTAAATAAATTTCCTTCGCTGTTCGAACCAGGCATCGGGAAATTCCAAGGAGCAAAAGTGCAGATCCACCTAATTCCGGGGGCGCGACCCATCCATTACCATACATGATGAGAGAAAGCGTAGAGATTGAGCTAGACCGGCTACAAAGAGAGGGCATTATCTCACCGATCGAGTTCAGCGAGTCGGCCAGTCGCATTGTCCCAGTCCTCAAGGGAGACGGCACCGTCAGAATCTGTGGCGATTACAAAGTAACTATCAATCATTTCTCCCTGCAGGACCAATACCACTACCAAAAGCCGACGACCTCTTTGCAACGCTGGTGGGAGGCAAGATGTTCATGAAGCTGGATCTGACTTCAGCCTACATGATGCAGCAATTGGAGGAATCATCGAAGGCCCTCACTGCATAAACACGCACAAAGGTCTTTTTGCTTATAACAGATGCCCGTTTGGAATCTGATCAGTGGCGCCGATATTCCAGAGAAACATGGAAAGTTTACTGACGTCGGTCCCGCACACCGTGGTCTTCCAGGATGAAATCTTGGTCACAGGTCGGAACACAGTCGAGCACCTGCAGAACCTGGAGGAGTTTCTTAGTCGACTCAACCGCATGGGGCTCAGGTTAAAATGCTCTAAGTGCATTTTCCTGGTGCCTGAAGTGGAGTTCTTGAGAAGGAAGATTGCGGCAGATGTCATCAGGCCCATCAACGCAAAGACGGAGGCAATCAAGAATGCACCGAGGCCACAGAACGTAACGGAGCTGCGGTTGTTTCTGAACTACTTTGGTAACTTCTTACCAGGTCTCAGCACACTATTAGAAGCACTGCATGTCTTACTATGAAAAGGGGGCGAATGGGTTTGGGGCAAAAGCCAAGAAAATGCCTTTGCAAAAGTGAGAAAATTGTTATGCTCAAACAAATTGCTTGTGTTGTATGATCCATGTAAGCGTTTGGTACTAGCATGTGATGCGTCGTCATATGGCATCGGGTTTGTATTGCAACAAGCTAATGATTTCGGGAAACTGCAACTGGTTGCTTATGCATCCAGGAGTCTGTCTAAGGCTGAGAGAGCCTACGGCATGATTGAAAACGAAGCGTTAGCGTATGTCCATGGGGTAAAGAAAATGCATCAATACCTGTTTGGGCTAAAATTCGAATTGGAAACTGACCATAATCCACTCATATCCCTGTTTTCCAAGAGTAAAGGGATAAATACCAATGCATCAGCCCGCATCCAGAGATGGATGCTCACGTTGTCCACATGCAACTACACCATCCGCCACAGTCCAGGCACAGAAAACTGCGCCGATGCTCTCAGTAGGCTGCCATTGCCCACCACGGGGGTGGAAATGGTGCAGCCCGCAGATCTAGACATCGTTATGGAAGAATTTGAGAGTGAGCAATCACCCGTCACTGCCCGGCAGATCAAAACCTGGACAAGCCAGGACCCCTTATTATCTCTAGTCAAAAGCTGTGTGCTTCACGGGAGCTGGTCCAGTGTCCCAGTGGAAATGCAGAAAGAGATAAAGCCGTTCCAGCGGCGCAAAGATGAAATGTCTATACAGGCAGACTGCCTTCTGTGGGGCAATAGAGTAGTGGTCCCCAAGAAGGGCAGAGACACCTTCATCAATGATCTCCACAGTACCTTCACAGGCATCGTAATGATGAAAGCGATAGCCAGATCCCACATGTGGTGGCCCGGTATCGATGCGGACTTAGAGTCCTGCATTCACAGATGTAATACATGCTCGCAGTTAAGCAATGTACCCAGGGAGGTGCTGCTAAGTTTATGGTCTTGACCCTCCAAACCGTGGTCTAGGGTACACGTCGACTATGCAGGCCCGTTCTTAGGTAAAATGTTCCTTGTGGTTGTAGGCACGTACTCCAAGTGGATTGGATGTGAGATAATGTCGGCTAGCACGTCTGCTACCATTACTGAAAGCCTGCGGGCCATGTTTGCCACTCACCACTTACCCGATGTTCTGGTGAGCGACAACGGACTATTTTTATCAGTGCTGAGTTCAAAGAATTCATGACCCGTAACCGGATCAAACATGTCACATCTGCCCCATTTAAACCAGCGTCCAATGGTCAGGCAGAGCAGTGCAAACCATCAAGCAAGGCTTGAAGAGGATAACTGAAGGCTCACTGCAGACTCGCCTATCCCGAGTCCTGCTTAGCTACCACATGAGACCCCACTCACTCAGTGGGATCCCACCAGCCGAATTGCTCATGAAAAGGGCACTTAAGACAAGGCTCTCGTTAGTTCACCCTGATCTACACGAACAGGTAGAGAGCGGGCGGCTTTAACAAAGTACACACCATGATAGCGCAAATGTGTCACACGAAATTGAAATCAATGATCCTTTATTTGTTTTAAATTATGGACAAGGTCCCAGTGGCTTCCCGGCACTGTCATGGCCAAAGAGGGGAGCAGGGTGTTTCGGGTCAAACTTTCAAATGGACTCATTCACCGGAAAAACTTGGACCAAATCAAACTCCGATTCATGGACTACCCTGAGCAACCCACCTTGGACTCTACCTTTTTTGATCCCACAACACACACACCAGTGGCAACCAACACCACGGTTGACCACGAAGCAGAACCCATCATCCACAGCACTCCTGCAGGGCCCAACACACCAGGCAGTCCAGCAAGGCCAACTGCATAGCAGCCCAGCGAGGGCTCAACAAATGATTCAACAACACCAGCTTTCACACCAAGACGATCAACCAGTGCAAGCAGGGCCTCAGATTGACTCACATTGTAAATAGTTACACTATTGACTTTAGGGGGGAATGTTTTCATATATGTGGACTTGTATTTGCTCTGTACAGCCACCAGAGGGCTCATTCCCCTGGAGTCCCAAGGGACTCCATAATCCCTTGGGAGCACAGGTATTTAAGGAGGCTTCACAGGTTGGAGAGGCACACTGGAGACCTGCAATAAAAGACTAAAGTCACACGTTTAATTTGAGCACACAGTGTTCAGTCTGACTCTTTCTCCATACACAACAGATAGAGTGTACAATCATATTATCCAATGCATCCACAGCTACCATTGAGAGCCTTCGTGTCATGTTGCTATGCATAGAAACATAGAAAATAGGTGCAGGAGTAGGCCATTCGACTTTTCGAGCCTACACCACCATTCAATAAGATCATGGCTGATCGTTCACCTCAGTACCTCTTTCCTGCTTTCTCTCCATACTCCTTGATCCTTTTAGCCGTAAGGGCCATATCTAACTCCCTCTTGAATATATCCAATGAACTGGCATCAATAACTCTCTGCGGTAGGGAATTCCACAGGTTAACAACTCTCTGAGTGAAGAAGTTTCTTCTCATTTCTGTCCTAAATGGCTTACCCCTTATTCTTAGACTATGTCCTCTGTTCTGGACTTCCCCAATATCGGGAACATTCCTCCTGCATCTAACCTGTCCAGTCCCGTAGCAGAATTTTATATGTTTCCATGAGATCCCCTCTCATCCTTCTAAATTCCAGTGAATATAGGCCCAGTCGATCTAGTCTCTCCTCATATGTCAGTCCTGCCATCCCGGGAATCAGTCTGGTGAACCTTCGCTGCACTCCCTCAATAGCAAGAACATCCTTCCTCAGATTATGAGACCAAAACTGAACACAATATAACAGGTGAGGCCTCACCAAGGCCCTATACAACTACAGTAAGACCTCCCTGCTCCTCTACTCAAATCTCCTAGCTATGAAGGCCAACATGCCATTCGCCTTCTTCACTGCCTGCTGTATCTGCATGCCAACTTTCAATGACTGATGTACCATGACACCCAGGTCTTGTTGCACCTCCCCTTTTCCTAATCTGCTGCCATTCAGATAATATTCTGCCTTCGTGTTTTTGCCCCCAAAGTGGATAACATCACATTTATCCACATTATACTACATTTGCCATGCACTTGCCCACTCACCTAACCTGTCCAAGTCAGCCTGCAGCCTCTTAGCATCATCCTCACAGCTCAAACCCCACCCAGCTTAGTGTCATCCACAAACTTAGAGATATTACACTCAATTCCTTCATCTAAATCATTAATGTATATTGTAAATAGCTGGTGTCCCAGCACTGAGCCCTGCGGCACCCCACTAGTCACTGCCTGCCATTCTGAAAAGGACCCATTTATCCCGACTTTCTGCTTCCTGTTCTCTATCCACGTCAGTACATGACCCCCAATACAATGTGCTTTAATTTTGCACACCAATCTCTTGTGTGGGACCTAGTCAAAAGCCTTTTGAAAGTCCAAATACACCACATCCACTGGTTCTCCCTTGTCCACTCCACTAGGTAAATCCTCAAAAAATTCTAGAAGATTTGTCAAGCATGATTTCCCCTTCATAAATCCATGCTGACTTGGACCGATCCTGTCACTTCTTTCCAAATGCGCTGTTATTTCATCTTTAATAACTGATTCCAACATTTTCCCCACTACTGGTGTCAGGCTAACCGATCTATAATTACCCGTTTTCTCTCTCCCTCCTTTCTTAAAAAGTGGTGTTACATTAGCTACCCTGCAGTTCATAGGAACTGATCCAGAGTCGATAGATTGTTGGAAATTGATCACCAATGCATCCACTATTTCTAGGGCCACTTCCTTAAGTACTCTGGGATGCAGACTATCAGGCCCTGTGGATTTATCGGCCGTCAATCCCATCAATTTCCCTAACACAATTTCCCGCCTAATAAGGATTTCCTTCAGTTCCTTCTTCTTACTAGACTTTCGGTCCCCTAGTATTTCCCGAAGGTTATTTGTGTCTTCCTTCGTGAAGACAGAACCAAAGTATTTGTTCAACTGGTCTGCCATTTCTTTGTTCCCCATTATAAATTCACCTGAATCCGACTGCAAGGGACCTACGTTTGTCTTCACTAATCTTTTTCTCTTCACATATCTATAGAAGCTTTTGCAGTCAGTTTTTATGTTCCCTGAAAGCTTCCTCTCATACTCTATTTTCCCCCTCCTAATTAAACCCTTTGTTCTCCTCTGCTGAATTATAAAATTCTCCCAGTCCTCAGGTTTGCCTGACATCATTGTAAGCGACAACGGATCTTGCTTCTCCAGTGTGGAGTTTCAAGCATTCATGAAACTCAATGGTATCAAACATATGAGGTCAGCACCATTCAAACCTGTATTCAACGGACAAGCAGATCGTGCGGTCCAAACCATCAAGCAAAGTATGAAACGTGTAACTCAAGATTCACTGCAAACTCGTTTGTCACGCATATTGCTTAGTTACAGGACAAAACCCCATACGCTTACCGAGGTTTCCCCTGCTGAACTATTGATGAAAAGAGGTCTCGAGATCAGGCTCTCTCTTGTCCACCCCGACTTGAATAATCGTGTCGAATACAGACGTCAAAGTCAGCAAGGGTATCATGATCGCGCTACTGTATCACTCGACATTTCTATCAATGATCCTGTGTATGTACTGAATTACGGTCAAGGTCCCAAATGGATCGCCGGTACTGTTACGGCCAAGGAGCGTAACAGAGTGTTTATCGTTAATTTCAAGAATGGGCAGACATGCAGGAAACATGTTAATCAGATAAAGCTGCGGCACACGGATGAACCGGATCAGTCTGAGGAAGACACAATCAGTGACCAACCAATCTACCCTCAGTCATCAGAGGACTCTGCTGTCATCAATGAATCTGGACTTTCATCACTGACATGGTCAATGAATCTGGACTTGCAATCCCTGATGTGGTCATTGCCACTCCCATCACATCGGCTACCCAGACCCCAGTCATAAAAGACTCAGAACGCTCGCCCAAGGCTGGAGTTGAACTGAGACGTTGCCCAAAACATAAAAACAGATAGCAAAAGCTTTTACAGATATATAAAATGGAAAAGAGTGACTGAAGTAAATGTTGGTCCCTTAGAAGATGAGAAGGGGGATTTAATAATGGGAAATGTGGAAATAGCTGAGACTTTAAACAATTATTTTGCTTCGGTCATCAGAGTGGAAGACACAAAAACCATACCAAAAATTGCTGGTCATAGGAATGTGGGAAGGGGGGACCTTGAGACAATCACTATCACTAGGGGGGTAGTGCTGGACAGGCTAATGAGACTCAAGGTAGACAAGTCCCCTGGTCCTGATGAAATGCATTCCAGGGTATTAAGAGATGGTGGAAGTTATAGCGGATACATTCGTTATAATCTACCAAAATTCTCTGGACTCTGGGGAGGTACCAGAGGATTGGAAAGCAGCTAATGTAACACCTCTGTTTAATAAAAGGGGGCAGACAAAAGCCAGGTAACTATAGACCGGTTAGTTTAACATCTGTAGTGGGGAAAATGCTTGAAACTATCATTAAGGAAGAAATAGCGGGACATCTTGCTAGGAATAGTGCAATCAAGCAGACGCAGCATGGATTCCTGAAGGGGAAATCATGTTTAACTAATTTACTGGAATTCTTTGAGGATATAACGAGCATGGTGGATAGAGGTGTACCGATGGATATGATGTATTTAGATTTCCAAAAGGCATTCGATAAGGTGCCACACAAAAGGTTACTGCAGAAGATATAGGTATGTGGAGTCAGAGGAAATGTATTAGCATGGATAGAGAATTGGCTGGCTAACAGAAAGCAGAGAGTCGGGATAAATGGGTCCTTTTCGGGTTGGAAATCGGTGGTTAGTGGTGTGCCACAGGGATCGATGCTGGGACCACAACTGTTTACAATATACATAGATGACCTGGAAGAGGGGACAGAGTGTAGTGTAACACAATTTGCAGATGACACAAAGATTAGTAGGAAAGCGAATTGTGTAGAGGACACAGAGGCTGCAAAGAGATTTAGATAGGTTAAGCGAATGGGCTAAGGTTTGGCAGATGGAATACAATGTCGGAAAGTGTGAGGTCATCCACCTTGGGGGAAAAAAACAGTAAAAGGGAATATTATTTGAATGGGGAGAAATTACAACATGCTGAGGTGCAGAGGGACCTGGGGGTCCTTGTGCATGAATCCCAAAAAGTTAGTTTGCAGGTGCTGCAGGTAATCAGGAAGGCGAATGGAATGTTGGCCTTCATTGCGAGAGGGATGGAGTACAAAAGCAGGGAGGTCCTGCTGCAACTGTATAGGGTATTGGTAAGGCCGCACCTGGAGTACTGCGTTCAGTTTTGGTCACCTTACTTAAGGAAGGATATACTGGCTTTGGAAGGGGTACAGAGATGATTCACTAGGCTGATTCTGGAGATGAGGGGTTACCTTATGATGATAGATTGAGTAGAATGGGTCTTTACTCGTTGGAGTTCAGAAGGATGAGAGGTGATCTTATAGAAACATTTAAAATCATGAAAGGGATAGACAAGATAGAGGTTGTTTCCACTGGTCGGGGAGACTAGAACTAGGGGGCACAGCCTCAAAATACGGGGGAGCCAATTTAAAACCTAGTTGAGAAGGAATTTCTTCTCCCAGAAGGTTGTGAATCTGTGGAATTCTCTGCCCAAGGAAGCAGTTGAGGCTAGCTCATTGAATGTATTCAAGTCACAGATAGATTTTTAACCAATAAGGGAATTAAAGGTTACGGGGAGCGGGCGGGTAAGTGGAGCTGAGTCCACGGCCAGATCAGCCATGATCTTATTGAATGGCGGAGCAGGCTCGAGGGGCTAGATGGCCTACTCCTGTTCCTAATTCTTATGTTCTTATGTTCTTAACTCGGGAGCGGAAAACCCCGGACCATTTAAATTTGTAAAAAGACCGTTACTGATGTCTTAAAGGGGGATATTGTCATGTATATATGCTTGAGTTTAATAGCCACCAGGTGGCATCACTGTCGGAGGTCATTGTGCTTTGCGCACGAGTGTGCAGCCCAGGTATAAAAGGCCAGCCATCTTGTAATGTGATCACTTCAAGCCCTATAAAGTAGAGCTCGGTTTGTACCTGTTCAGAGCTTACAGTATTCAGTCTTGTGAGTTATTGCATACGCAACACCTATCAATTCTGCTGCTTCCACAGACAATTGTGGAACAGGAATTGTCGGATAGAGAATCATCTTTGGCTGTTATTTGGTGTCCGACAACACCCAGGTCTATCTGTCTGCTACTGTCATTGACTCCAAGGCTATTGCTCTACCGCTATCAACTGTCTGCCTATCATCAAGGCCTCTATTAAGGGGGCCGAAATTGCCCTCCCCTGGAAATGGGGCACACCCACTGCATTTTAGCATCCCTTACCGCCTCGGCGGTGGTAAGAACGAAATTCTGCTTTTTCGGCAGCTAAGCGGAGTGGAGTGGTAATGACTGGGGCAATGGGCTGGTTTCAGTGGAGTGGTGTTGGGACCACGAAATTCCACTCCTAACCAATTGATCCTAATGATGCAGCAACTCCCTGGCCTTAAAGGGCCGGTTTTGCAGCTGTGTCTTGACTTCGGTCTGAGTTGCTTCAGAGAAGATGTCTGCAGGGGGACCCTTTGAGGGCCAGCCGCTTCAGCGACACTGAGCGGGAAAGCCTGATGCAAGCTTGTGGAGGGAAGAGGGTGGCTATTCTTCCCAGGATGGCGGGACTGACATATCAAGAAAGACTGGATCAACTGGGCTTGTATTCACTAGAGTTCAGAAGAATGAGAGGGGATCTCATAGAAACGTTTAAAATTCTGATGGGTTTAGACAGGTTAGATGCAGGAAGAATGCTCCCAATTTTGGGGGAGTCCAGAACCAGGGGTCACAGTCTAGGGATAAGGGGTAAGCCATTTAGGACCGAGATGAGGAGAAACTTCTTCACCCAGAGAGTGGTGAACCTGTGGAATTCGCTACCACAGAAAGTTGTTGAGGCCAATTCACTAAATATATTCAAAAAGGAGTTAGATGTAGTCCTTACTACTAGGGGGATCAAGGGGTATGGTGAGAAAGCAGGAATGGGGTACTGAAGCTATATGTTTAGCCATGAACTCATTGGATGGCGGTGCAGGTTCGAAGGGCCGAATGGCCTACTCCTGCACCTATTTTCTATGTTTCTATGATACTGGTGGGAGACCAATTAGGAGCGTCTTCCTAAATGCCTGGTGGGAGATTTCGGAGGAGGTTTCGGGTCCTCCATTCACCAGTGCACCCCCACCCAATGCAGGAAAAAGCCCACCGACCTTAGTCGACTGATGAAACTGAGTACATGTTCCCCCAACTCCTCACCTTACATCTGCAAGACTCTCCTTCAACTTGTCGTGTATGTAGCACACAAATCACTGACCCCACACGGGCTGGTGTTGATCTAACTGCTGTGACCTTAGTCCAGAGTGCTCCACAGGTGTGGTGGGCAGCCTTTTATACTGCCTCGTGCAGGTACTTTCAGGTCTCCCACCACAGCACCCTCTGTGGTGCACCATGGTACTTATCATACATTTAATGTCCAAGAGCAATACACAACACAACTTAACTTCTTTCTCACCAACACTACATAGTAGCCGAAGTAGCTGTTCATTGTTGTGATATATTCACAGAGCACAACACACACACAGCTTTCAAACATGGCAGGCAACTCTCGGAAGTTTCCGGAACCTCCTGCTTCTGTTTAATTATTCACTCTGTAGTTGCAGTACACAATGCGTCCACTTCCACAGTGTGGAGCTACAAACATTACAAGCTCACAGACATTACACTTCTCTCTCAATGAAGAAGTTATTATAACAACATCATACATAACTTGCATATTTATACATAACACAGGATATAGACTTATTTTTTCCATATTTACAAATTTAACTTAACCACTTGTTTTCTGTTTTGAAGAGGATACCTTCGCTCTCGACTCTTGAACAGAACCTTCCAAACATGGTATCGGATCTAAACTCCTTCGAGGCTCATCCTGAGGAATGTTTTCCTCCATGGAATTTCCTTGATTTTCATTTGAACTTACTATAACTTCAGACTCTTTGTTTTCCTAACACGGACTCAGACTTGCATTCTGATTTTCTTTTGCATTTGTTTCCAGTACATTAGATGTAGGATTTGCTACTGGTATATCAAAACTATCTGATGAGTCAGAAATAATTGAATCATTCCCACCTTCAACTCCTTCCATGTCGGTAGGTAAAATATGATCAATGTGAACAAACCTAACCTGTCCATTATCAAACATCTTTACCAACTATGTGCAAGGACCACATATCTTCACTACTCTTCCTAGTAACCACTTTAACCATTTATGGTGATGGTTCTTCACTCTCACCTTCTGGTTTAATTTCACACTTCTCTCTTTTACTCTCCCTCTATCATGATTCTTTTTCTGTCTTAATTGTGTCTCTTCTACGGACTGTGCCAAATTTGGTTTTAACAACGAGAATCTGGTTTGTTTGGGAAACAACTCTGCTGGTGTTCTACCAGTAGTTGTGTGAGGAGTATTACGATACGTAATTAGAAAATTAGCCAATTTGTGATTGAATGACAACTGTCGTTTCTTTGGACTTGGATCTAACATTTGTTTTATGAGGGCATGTTTTACAATTTGTACAGTGCGCTCTGCCACACCATTTGAAGCATGGTGGTACAGTGGAACCTTAGTATGTTTCACACCAATTTTGCTCATGAACTGTGCAAATTCTTCTGAATGAAATTGTGATCCATTATCCAAAACAATTTCTTCAGGGAGACAAAATGAAGAAAATAAACTTCGCAAAATGTCTAATATTTTACTTGTTATTTTCCACATTGGAAACACCTCAACCCACTTCGAATGGCTATCAGTCACAATGAACAAGTTGTCCTTCCAACTCAGCAAAATCAATATGTAGCCTTTGCCATACCCTGGGAGGTCATTTCCATGGCTGTAATGGTACTAGTGGTGATTGCTTGCTTACCGATTGACATGTCGTACACTGACTCACGATGTACTTATATCTTTATCAAGATCTGGCCACCATAAATAACTGCGTGCAAAACTCTTGGTCAAGCACATTCCCAGGTGCTGATCATGGAAGTCTTCTAATAATTTAGACCTGAATTTATTTGGTATAACCACTCTTGCACCCCACATGGTACAATCTTTATCGACTGATAATTCATTCCTTCGAATGAAGAATAGCTAAATATCTTTGTCTGTTACAAGTTTTAGCCATCCATTTGCAATATAATCATACACCTTTGACATCACTGGGTCACATTTGGTTGCTCTACCAATCTCTTCAGCTGTAACTGGCAGTTCATCAATGTACGAAAAATAAAACACTTCTTCCCTATCGGGTGTAACTTGTGATGGGGAAGGCAATCAAGACATTGCATCAGCATCACTGTGATCAGCTGACTGTCTGTATTCAATATCATATGTTTATACTGACAAAATCAAAGCCCATCTCTGCATTTGGGCTGCAGCTAATGTTGGATCTGGGGACTTTGAATGGAGGATTGCTGTTAGGGGCTTATGGTCCATAACAATGGTAAACTTGTGACTGTACAAGTATTTGTGAAACTTCTTGACCCAAAAATTAATGCCAAAGCTTCCCTTTCAATAATTACTCACACTGGCACTGAGAGTGCATGAAGCAAAAGCAATTGGTCTCTCCTCCCCACTATGTGATACATGAGAGATCATTGCCCCAACTCCATATGAAGAGGCATCACATGTTAGCTTAATCTCCTTAGATATGTCATAGTGAACTAACATGGTGCTCTCTACCAATTTGCTTTTACACTCCTTGAATGCTGTATCGCATTCTTTTGACCACTTCTAATGGACCTGCTTTCTCAATAGTTCATTCAGTGGATGTAATACTGTAGCCAAATTTGGTAGGAACTTCTCATAATAGTTCAAAGGACCCAAAAATAATCGAAGTTCAGTGACATTCCTGGGAGTGGGTGCATTTCTGATTGCATCCAGTTTTCCCATGGTTGGATTAAACCATCTTTGTCTACTCTGTACCCTAAGTACGCCACTGAGTTTTGAAATAACTCACACTTACGAGCAGACACTCGTACTCTGTGCTTCTCTAGCCGTTTGAAGTCTTCATTCAATATGTTATGATGAATTTGCCTATTTGGTGCTGAAATTAGTATGTCATCCAAATAACATACTACCCCTTCAATACCTTGCAAAATCTGGTTCATTACCCCTTGGAATATGGCAAGGGCGGATGACACTCCAAACAGTAGCCTATTAAATTGATATAGGCCTAGATGAGTATTTATAGTCAAGCATGACTTGGACCCCTCATCTAGTTCAAGCTGTAAGTAGGCATTTGTAAGATCCAGTTTTGAGAAGATTTGACCACCTGTCAGTGTTGTGAACAAATCTTCTATATATTGGGTACATTACCCTCCAGAACTTGGTTTACCGTTATTTTATAGTCACCACACAATCTTACCTTACCATCGGACTTGGGTACAACAACAATGGGTGTAGCCCAATTATATCGATCTATCTTAGAAATAATGTTCTCAGTCTCTAGTCTTTTGAGTTCTTGCTCAACTTTCACCTTGAGTGCATATGGTACGGAATGTGGCTTGTAGTAAACCGATCTAGCGTCCTTCTGTACCCTGACACTCACCTTGAAGCCTTGGATCAGACTGCCCGTTTCACAGAACACCTTCGGTTACACCTTGATAACATTATCCGTTGATGCAAATCTCGCTTCCACACGGAAAATCTCACTCCAATCCAGCATCAGTGATCTCAACCAATTTCTTCCTAGTAAGGCAGGCTTGTCTCCTTTCACTACTATTAGAGGCAAGTTCTGAAATTGATCCTTATATTTCACTGGTATGGTGGTATGACCTACCACAGGAATTTTCTCTCCTGAGTATCCTCGCAGCTCCATCTTGGATTTCTCCAATAGGAAATCATGCAATTTGTCGAGGTATAGCGACTCCGGTACTACACTCACGGATGCACCCTTGTCGAATTCCATTGGTGTCTTGAATCCCGCCACAACTATGTGGATTATGATACTTTTCGAATCGCTGTCCGTTAACCTCGTGCTCCTGATGACGTGTAACTCTAATATCTCCTAGTCCTGTTGTTGTTCTTCCATGCTGTGTAGTCTCTGAGGATTTCTACTCATAGTTTTAAAAGCTGGTTTACCCTTCTGTCGGCATACATTCTCAAGATGCCCAGTCTTTCTGCAGAAGAAATACTCTGCCTTCACATATGGACAACTTTGAGCAATGTGTTGTCCCAGGCACCTAGAGCATGACTTCGACGCTCTGTTAGAATTTCCAGTTTCTGAGACTTTGGGCCCCCACCACCTTTTATTTTGATTCTGCAGGCGATTCACCTTGGTTGACTGGCGACCATAATTATTATGAAATTCTCGGGAATATTGATCGACTATGCCCATCGACCTCGCTGTCTGACAAGCAATCTCAAAAGTCAAGTCATCCATCGTCAATAACTTTCTTCTGATCGCATCATTTTTCACCCCACAAACAAAACGATCCCGCAATGCTCGGTTTTGAAGGTTTCCAAAATTACATTGAATAGATAGCTTTTTTAATGCTACAATGTAATCACTGATACTTTAATTAGTCTTTTGATTTTGTATACCGAAACGATAGCTTTCAGCAATTTCTAACAGTTTGGGGTTATAGTGCTGTTCCAGCTTCGTTAAAATCTCTTTAAGCGTGTGTCCTTTGGCTCGTCAGATTTATCAGTGTTTCATACAATTCAGGTCCAGCTTCAGATAAGAAGATAGCTCGCTTCCATTCCAACACAGCCCGGTGCTGATCTGCATTCTCTGGAACTTCGATTATATTATTTGCAGTGAAATACATTTCTAGCCGATCCACATATGCCTTAAACCTTTCCTGGTTGCGTTTATATTCACCTAAGTGTCCCATTACTGCTATGGGTGCTGCCATTTTGTCTCTGCAGTGCAGACAGTGTGCTCATTTTTACCTCGGATTTTGTAACTTTTTCCAAAGATGGAGAAGCTTTCAAAGTCTCTCTGTCAGCTGGCTGAATCCTTCACCAACAAAATTTCAGCTTTAAAGCATCCGAAAAATCCCATCTTGCCACCAAATGGGATATATTCACAGAGCACAACACACACACAGCTTTCTAACATGGCAGGCAGCTCTCGGAATTCTCCGGAACCTCCTACTTCTGTTTAATTATAACTCTGTCGTTGCAGTGCACAATAGGTCCACATCCACAGTGTGGAGCTACAAACATTACAAGCTCACAGCCATTACAATTGCTAAGGCACGTGTGTGTGCACACTCACAATGGAGGCTCCCTTGCATGTGAAATTCACAGTTACATGTAATGAATCTACACTTGCACTAATTGCCTAGGCCTCAGGAAACTCCGACTTACCAACCCTTCTTTGCTTTGCAGGCCAAGGTGGCACGCAACTGTGCCCAGCAACAAGCCACTGGCAGGGGCGAATCGGAAAATGTGGCGCTCACTGATCTGGAGGGGCAGCACCTAGTGGGCATGCAAGTTGGAATCCCTGTGGCTGCTGGTTGCTCCGATGGCGCTGGGGGCATCATGGGTTAATGAAGGCCTTTGTGCAATGACATTTCTCCCTGACAGTGCAATGGGCTACCTGGATATTGCTTGTGCTTGTGTGCAAGCTTCTTGCTGCATGGTGCAATGCAGCACCTCACCCTCACAGCACCCCTTGTCCCATTTATGATTGCAGATGAGACCCCGAGTGTCAGCATGAGCAAAATGGACACCCTTGAGGCGAATGGCAGCCAGAGTCAGGAGGAGACACTTGACGCCCTGGATGATCTTGGCAGTATGTCCGATGAGGGAGACAGAGAAGGGGAGAACTCTTCCAGCAACACCGTGTCACTGCTTCCTACGGTCCCACATACCAGCTCAGATACTGGGAGTACACGGTCGGGTATCTTAGATTTAGGAGAGGGGTCTGCACTGGGTGAAGCACTGGGACCTAGCGGGCTGCAGCATAGTGAAGGGCTAAAGGAACCTTGGGTGCTACTTCTCCGGGGGGGCGAGTGTGTAGCCGAGTCCTGTTGAAGAGGACTCAGTCGAGCTCATTGATGTTGGGGCTTATGAACAAAGGATGGAGGCCATGCATTCCGAGCTCTTGGCAGCAATGCAAGGGGTGCCCGGAGAGGCTGTCGCAATTGGTGAGGACCATGGAGGAGTCCACCTCCCACATTGGGGACAGCTCTGCACACACCATGGAGCCCATCATTGCCAGTGTGCAGACGATGGTGGGCTCCCAGAGTGACCGTGCGGATCCAGCTGTGATGATGCGTCTCTTGGCCGAGGTGACATCTGCCATTGCAGTACAGCATGAGGGAGCGAGCATGGCTGTGTTTCTTTGGGCAGGATGGTCGCTGCCCTGGAAGCTCAGAATGCTCTCATGCACTCTGGGCAACAGGCTATATGGAGCACCTGACTGCTGTCATCTCTGATGGCTTCCAGAGTGTGGCTGCTGTCATGCAATCTTAGCTGGATGCTACACGAGATCTGACTACTGCCATCGTAGCCGGGTCCACCACAATCCATTGGGGGCCTAATGGTGCCTCCCAACCCCACCCCACCAACTTGTGCTCCAGCAGCTTGGTGGGGGAGATGTTGTGCTGTCCCGGGGGCGGGGATGCGCTGGCTCCTCAGACCAGGATACTGATGTAGGCTCTCTAGTTCACAGCAGCCCTAAGCCGAGACCTGCCACTCCGCCATTGCTGCCAACCATGGAATTGCCCCAGCCACTTCCGACTGAAGGAACAGAGGAGGATGCAGACCAGTCTGCAGCTGGCCGAGAGCATCCGAGAAGGACATCTGTAGCTTCCTCTACAGACACACAGCAGCCTTCCCAATGCCATGAGGCAGCCACAGAGGAGACACTGCGGCGTAGTGTAAGGACAGGTCTGCGTGAGAGGGATAATAAGGAGTTGCACAAGTGTGATAATAATATTGATGTTTTGTGCACCCATTGTTCAAGGTGTAATAAATCTTTATTTTGTTTTCAAAATTTCTGAATAGGTCTCTCACTTAAGTGTGTGGGATTGATGTGTGAGAGGGCTCACAGATTGGCCCATGGACATGGCCAGATGCAGGCTTAACTGGGCATTCAGTTATGAGAACTGTGCAACAATGAGACGGCTTTGTGCTTCCCTTGCAGGGTCACGATGGGGACGCCGCCTCCTGTGTGGCTGCCCACCCGCATCCTGCTCCTCCTCCTCCTCCTCCACAGGTGCCACTCCTCCAGTGGCTGCGCCCTCACGATGGCCGGGTTGTGGAGCATGCAGCAGACCACCATGAACATGGAGACACACTCAGGCGAGTACTGCAGCGCAATCCCTGAGTAGTCCAGGTAACGGAACCTCTGCTTCAAGAATCCCAATTGTGTGCTCGATAATGGTCCTGGTGGCCGAGAGACTGTCGTTATGGGAGTGCTGCGCCGCAGTTCTAGGGTCGCGCACAGGGGTCATGAGCCACATGCTCAATGCGTAGCCCTTGTCACCGAGGAGCCAGCCACAATCTTGATTCGGCCCAGTAAAGAGGCCTGGCCCACCACTCTGCTGCAGTATGAAAAAATCGTGGCTGCTGCCAGGTGAGCGGGCATCCACCTGCCTAATTTTGCGCTTGTGGTCGCAAACCAGTTGAACACTGAGGAAGTGGAATCCCTTGCATTTTCGGAATTGCTCGGGAGTGTATTGGGATGCCCTCAGACTGACATGGGTGCAATCAATGACACCCTGGATCCTGGGGAAGCCAGCAATGCGCAGGAATCCAGTCTGCCGCTCCAACTGCTTGTCCCTGCTCATAGGGAAGGAGATGTAGTTGTCTCTCCTCCTATACAGAGTATCTGTGAGCCCCCGTATGGATGTATGAGCTGCAAACTGCGAGATGTTGGAGATATCCACAGTGGCAGCTTGGAAGGACCCAGTGGCATAACAGTTCAGGTCGATAGTAACCTTGGATACCACGCTCAGGACTGTCCTCACCCATGTTTGCGGCTTAAGTCTGACTGCAGGAGATTGCAGAACTCTGTGACTACGTCCTTGTGGAATCATGGTCTGCGCAGGTACTGAATATCATTCAGGTCCCTGTATGAGAATTGGTGCCGGAAGACCCATTGTCGATATAGCCTTCTGCCCCCACGTCTGTGCAGATGTCTTGCTCTCTATTCTGCCTCATTGGTTTCTCCCTGCTGGTCTGCTGGGTCCTCTGCCTCTGCAGGCTGCTGCTGCCCAGCATCTGTCTCTGCTGCAGGCTGCCTCCTGTCCTGTTGGCCCAGTATCTGGTGTGTGGGGGGTCCGTGAACCTCACTCTCCTTCTTAGGGGATGCCCTTGCTGAGGGCCTTCCTGTGGCAGCTCTCTGGCTTCACCTCTGTGGCTATCTTCCTGGCCCTCTCCATGCTGGGCCGCCATGCTTGCTGCGGCCCTTGCCCGCTGCCTCTGCAGCCGTTGGACCCGGCGCTGCCTTCTCCTGCATGCCTCGGCGGCACGCACAATGTGCAGGAGGCATTGGCCTGCCAGCACTGCTCCCATTTTCACCCCTCCCCAAGCCCAGCCTCCTCAAAGTCGGCTCCCTGTTCTGCAGGTGGAGGCACCTCCAACACTCACAATCAGTTGCGCACTGTATCCTTGCACTGCTTCTCAAAAACGAGGAAAAAGTCACCAACACAAATCCAACAAAATCCAGCACACCTTTAAGGAACGCTGGTGGTGTGCATCAGGAACTAGGCACCACCCCAAAAAAACAACTCTTGGCACCGGCGAGCGGTTGGACGATTTTTAGAGCGGAATGTGGCTTCTGCCCGGGCCCTCGGCTGTGCACACTCTGATGACGCACTTCGTGTTGGCCAGCAGCGTGGTGGAAGTGATGGTCACCGCTGGGAAACTATGGCAGGGCAATTGGGTGAGTGGCGGCCATTCTACAAAAAGTCGGCAGCCATTCCACTCCGCAGCGTGGCCGCTGATTTCCGGTGGTAACAGGCCTTAAGGAAAGGGGCAATTTCGGCCCCAAGATTTCCTGACACTCAACATTGTCAAGATTGAAGCCATCCTCTCCGTCCCCTGCTGGCACCAATATGTATCTAGCTTTAATTCCATCAACTTTCACTGTTGGTACCTTCGGCCAAACTCAGAGGTGCAAAATCTGAGTGTCTTGTTCAACCCTGAGCTGATCTTCCTATTCAATGTCCAGTCTATTACCTAGACCACTTTCTTTCACTCCCAGATCAATGCTCATCTACACCTCTAATTCTCCCTCTATGTTCCCAAAAACTTGATCCAGGGTTTTGTCACCACAAAGATTGACTTCACAAATGCTCTGCTTACCAGCCTTCCTACTCCACCCTTCACAAACTCCACCTTATTCATATCTCCACAGCCCATGTCCTTTCTCACATGCCGTTACCTTGGTTCTAGCCAAGCTTCACTGGCTTTGTGCGCCCCAGCACCTCGATGCCAAGATCCTCTTCATTTTCAAATCTATCCATAGCCACATCCCATCTTTCTCCAGCCATATGTCTTCCACTCTCCTGTCATCAGATTACTGCTCTCTGCACTACATCATCAGTGACCTTGCTTCCAGTCATTATATCCCTTCCCTCTGGAATTCTCTCTGAAAACCACATCACCTTCCTATCCCTCCCTGCCTTCAAAAACCTCCTTCAGACTTTTCTCTCTGACCATCCTTTCTATCTCTCATCTAAACTTTTTCTTTTTTCTTGTTCAGTGTGAGCTTTTCCTGTCTTGCTAAGTACTGTGATAAATGATCTTCGATGAGGATCCCTATATAAGATGTAAACTGTTATGTAGTGATGGGTAGAGATAATATTGTTTTGTTTTTTTTCAATTCTTTTTGGAGCCTCATTGTTACCAGGAATCTTACAATATTTATTATTTATTATTACCAAGAGCACCTAAAACAAGGGGAAAGTAAATTTGAAAGACATATGAAGCATTATTTCCATAACTCCATCCCAACAATCATCTTCCTTTAAATACTGTGGGAAGAAATATGCTTTGTGATGGACTGCAGTGATAGAGGTTGTATGACAGCCTGAATACTGTCATTTTTCAAGATTACGGTAATTTAATATTTCAATACAGCAGAATTCAATGCTGGCATATTCTATTTACAATATGCTGCCCCAAATACATTTCCATTGCTTTATTCTATGTGTGTGACATATATTTGCAATTTTTATATATTTGAAAATCATACAGAAGAATTCATAAAGACTGAAATAACATTTAATGTTTGTCAGCAGTGTGTTGTTACGTATTGAAGACCTGTTTTATGGCTGTGTTAAGAGCCAGATTGAAACCAGTCACAGTGAGTTCATGTCTGATGTCATTTTAAATTAAGGCTGGTACTTGTGAGTTACGTGTCTGTCACACTCAAACTCATTTTCAACAATAAGATCCATCCTATAGTTCAGATTATTTTTTTGACGTGTGAACCAGCTCAACTTTCAACGCTGTGTGCACTTTGAAAGGGTACACGGGGCCGAAATTGCCCCTTTCTATAAGGCCTCTGGCCACCTGAAAGCAGCGGCCGCGGGTCAGTGCGGAATAGCCGGCAAGTCTCCGCAGAGGGGCCGCTATTTTTGAAATTTTCCTTCCTCAGGTTTGGAGCGGTGTAGGGGACTGCTCCGCCCGTTTTTCCGCCACAGCGTGTACGCGCCGACCCCTTACCAACTGGTGGAGACCACTTCCCAAAATTGCTCAATGGGAAATTGCCCCTTTCCCGGAATTTCCCCATGTGAGTGGCCCCGTCGCCGATCAGTGCCACTGACAGTTTTTCTGTGGCTTGGCAATGCGGCCGCCCTTAAAGGGGAGGTGGCGCTGCCGGCGACACATGTTATTTTTTTTTGTCGGTCGACTGCCAGGTCGGGCTGACAATTACGGCCACGGGTTCGACCTCTTGGGTGCCAGGTCACTGGCCTGGCCGAAACCCTCCCTGGTGGCCCACTGTTAGCCACGAAAGTGGCTGCAGAGTTCACAGCGGCTCTCCCCTTTAACTGATGGGAAGGGAAGCTGTGATGCACCAGCGTGATGACGATATTAGCGTCGGTCACACCACCCCGCCCCCATCTCCACCCCGCTAGTAACGACTACTCCGCTCCGCCCCCACTTACGCCCCCATGATGAGGCCACTTCCACCCCCTCGAAAATAAAGCACGAGGTGCTGAATTTCTCCGGTTTGGCCGCCCCATGCATTGGGTGACAGGAACGCATCGAAAACGGTTGGTGTGACTTATTTTGGGCGATGGGCAATTTCAGCCCGCAGATCTCAACCATTTTATCTAATGCTGTGGAGCTTTCTCAATATCAAAACCAAGGTCAAAGGCTGTTTGGCCCCTCCCAACTCATCCATCAGAAAAGGCCAGATTTTCGGCTTCATTGTCAATGATTTTCTCGGCGTTACAGCTGGTTTTCCGTCCAGCGAGAGTTTCCACTTACGTTTTTTCCTTGGTATCGCCTACAGCTGAAGTCGCCCACCGGGCCAAACCGTCGAGAACAACCGCCAGGGCACCTGGCCTCAACCTGGACATCCAGATCGCCGAGAGAACTGCCCTGTAAAAGCTGCTTAAACAGGGTGGTAAAGGGGGACCCTGCAAAGAAAGGTAAGTTAAAGGTTTTTAAATTATATTTTTTTAATTTTAAAACGGTGATTAGATTTAAAACTGTCTTGCGAATGCTTGATTCATTTTTTTAAAATTATTTTTTAAAAAGTTTTCCTCCCTCCCGAGGCCCAACCACAGCCTCGGACTAAATTTTGCTACTTACCGTCTATCATCATCATCATCATAGGCAGTCCCTCGGAATCGAGGAAGACTTACTTCCACTCTTAACATGAGTTCATAGGTGGCTGTATCGTCCACCACGAGAACCTCTGTCTCTGTCACAGGAGGGACAGATAGTCGTTGAGGGAAGGGGTGGGTGGGATTGGTTTGCCGCATGCTCTTTCCGCTGCCTGCGCTTGATTTCTGCATGCTCTCGGTGATGAGACTTGAGGTGCTCAGCGCCCTCCCAGATGTGCTTCCTCCACTTAGGGTGGTCGTTGGCCAGGGTATCCCAGGTGTCAGTGGGGATGTTGCACTCTCTCAGGGAGGCTTTGGGGGTGTCCTTGTTACGTTTCTGCTGCCCACCTTTGGCTCGTTGCCGTGAAGGAGTTCCGAGTAGAGCGCTTGCTTTGGGAGTTTCGTGTCTGGCATGCAAACTATGTGGCCTGCCCAGCGGAGCTGATCAAGTGTGGTCAGTGCATCGATGCTGGGGATGTTGGCCTGGTTGAGGACGCTAATGTTGGTGCGTCTGTCCTCCCAGGGGATTTGTAGGATCTTGCAGAAACATCGTTGGTGGTATTTCTCCAGCGACTTGAGGTGTCTGCTGTACATGATCCATGTTTCTGAGCCGTATTAGGAGGGCGGGTATTACTACAGCCCTGTAGACTCTGAGCTTGGTGGCAGTTTTGAGAGCCTGGTCTTCAAACACTTTTTTCCTTAGGCGGCCGAAGGCTGCACTGGCGCACTGGTGGCGGTGTTGGATCTCATCGTCAATGTTTGCTCTTGTTGATAGGAGGTTCCCGAGATATGGGAAGTGGTCTACATTGTCCAGGGCCATGTCGTGGATCTTAATAGCTGGGGGCCAGTGCTGTGCGGCGAGGACAGGCTGGTGGAGGACCTTTGTCTTGCTGATGTTTAGCGTAAGGCCTATGCTTTCATACTCCTCAGTAAATACGTCGACTATATCCTAGAGTTCAGCCTCTGTATGTGCGCAGATGCAGGCGTTGGCCGCGTACTGTAGTTCGACGACAGAGGTTCATTCCGGTAACCACCGCTAACTTTCCACTTACCTGCCGAGAATATAGCCGACAATGAGTGTGCAACGCCCATTTTCTTGCCGGGCGATTAGTTTTACTTAATTTAATCATAAAATGGAAATTCTTGCCAGCTTTTCTTGTCAAACGTTAGCAATTCTTCTCAGCGGGTAATCGGGTGTTGAGGGCCTTTAGGGAAAGTCTAGCCCATAGTCTCCACAGTTTCCCATCATGGCTGTTTCTCGAATGATTCTGGGTTTTTTGCCTCAACTATCTTTCCCAGAAGTCCATTCCTTGTATCGATCTGTCATTGTGTGAAGAAAAGCTTGCTGACCTCAATTTCACTAGCTTAAATCTGTGCTTCCCTGTCCTGTCACGATTTTGCCAAATCATTGGCCAAGAAATCCCAGTCGGCTGCTTCCTGCAGGTGATCGACTGAAAAAGTTAAAAAAGATGTGCACCTCGCTGTTCCTGCTGCGCCCATCAGCGATCCCGGTCCTGAGGCCTCCCCTCACTGTGCATTGGAGCGCGTGCACGTCGGGACATGCGCAAGGCTGGAGCTGCAGTCACATACAGTATTTTCTCATTCATATTAATGGGAACTCCGTAAGTTGGAGTTCCCATTATTATGATCGAGAAACATTCCCCCCAAAACACCAAAACAAAAATAAAAATAGAAAAAATACACCACATAATTAAAATTAATTTAAATTAAAGTCATTTATGTCTTATTTTTCCAATTTAAAAAAAAAGTTTTTTAAATTATACTTTAAAATAAACTTACCTTCGTGGGCAGGGTTTTTAACATTAAAATATGTTTTAAAAATTTTATTTTACAATGTTTATGTATGTTTTAAAACTCTTACAAATGTAAGAGTAGGCTATACGCCTGCTTTTATCAGGTGCAAACGTTTTCAGGACATCCGCTGGGCAAGATATGAGTAACTAGCACAATCATGCCCTTACAAATGTCCTGGCTGTGGAGATGCGGAGAATCTGTCAAGCTGGACCTTGAAAGATCGGAAAAGCCAGCTTTCAGCGCATGCACATTGTGTGCTGAAAATTGGCTTCCCGGGTCCGTACACACTCCGTATGGACCTGGAGAGGCCAGAATTTCCAAGCCAATATCTTTTTTCCATGGGATTTCCACAGTTCAATTATGTTGAAGGAGAATCAGTTAGAAATGATCACAAATACCAATTTACATTAAAGCCATTTCCCCAATCTGAGGCTGACAATGCACGTGTCAGGGGTAAACAAGTGCATACCCATCCACAAATGTTTTCCCCTTCTATTATGAAGGGTTACATCTCCATGGATTCTGGATGTTCCTTGCAATCTCCCCTAAGTGCCTAACTTCATGCATTAACTTCGTCAGTGAGTGTAGCAAGACCAAATCATAGAATCTCACAGCACAGAAGGAGCCCAATCGGTCCCTCCTGCCTGTGCCGGCACTTTGAACGAGCTATCCAATTATTACCACACTTGCTGTTCCCTTCCCTATAGCCATATAAATATTTCCTTTTCAAGTACAAATTGGTACGAGTAGTTTGGAGGATGAGTTCATAGAATGCATTCTGGACAGCTTCCTAGAACAATATGTCATGGAACCAACCAGGGAGCTAGATCTTGTATTGTGTAATGAGACATGGGTAATTAGCAATCTCATAGTAAGGGATCCTCTGGGGCAGAGTGATCATAATGCAATAGAATTTCACATTACTTTTGAGAATGACTTGTCTAAGACCGAAACGAGGGGCTCGAGTTTGGTCGACTTACCGCCAGCCAAACTCAGCGGTCTCAATGTTTTCTGGGTGCTCTCCCCTCCGAGCGAGTTTGGTCAGGTCCTCACGCCAGCGGGGAGAGAAGATCGCTGGGAAGCATCTGCTGGCGTGCGCCAGCGTGCAATGCTGACAAAAGTCCTGCCACCCGCTGACTCCCCAGATTGGTCCGGGCGGTCCTCCGCTCTAGCAGCAGAAGAGACCGCCCCATGGAAGCAGGTCTTACCTGAATGGTAAGAATGAAGACCTGCAAGAAAAGGGTAGTGCATTTGTTTTCATTTTTTTTTGCAGGGATTTTGGTGGATGGGGTCCCCTGAACGATTTATAGTCGTGTTTTTTTTTAATGTTTTGAAAAAATTTTATTTTCTCCATTCCCCCTTTCCTAGGCCCGACTCTGTCCTCGGCATTACTTTGCCGAGGATCGCATTTGCCACCCAGAATGCGACCTACCGCTCGCTGCCACCCAGAATCGGCGTGCAAGATCCATTTTTTCTGCCGGGTGTTTGTTCCCACATTTTTTCACCAAACTTCAGCCCAAAGCACCGTCAGGATCTTAGCGGTCCTTTCAACGGTACTTGGGTGGAACTTAGGTTTCACTAAACTCGGGCCCTGGAATCTTAAACTTAAATGAAACCAATTACATAGGTATGAAGGACGAGTTGACAAAGGTAGATTTGAAAAATAGATTAAAAAGTGAAGTGGGACATTGTGTCCTTCAGGAGTTAAGGGGTTAACAATACAACCTGCAAACTAGCTGCAACGGCTGAGATGGCACGTACTCATAAGCCGCAGACAGGCTTAAGCTGAAACGAATCCCCTAAATTAAGCACAAGCACGGGTTGTGGTTGGTAAATGGCTAGTCTAAGAAGCAGTAACAGCTTCAAATGTACAAACCACAAACTTCAGGCGAACTTTGAATGTTACGCGAGCTAGGCATAAAAATAGGTAACCGATCAACCACTGTGTACAGGGGCTTTGAACGAATTACATGGTGCCACAGAATCATGAGTTTGAGCATGTACCTTTTAAGTGTATAAAAAGCTGTTGAAACTTATGTATCATTGGATAGTGACCCGATTAGACCCAGAGCAGATCACCTCCCCATTGGTGCAAAATAAAGACCTGGTGTCGAGTGTTTATTTTAAATACTCCACTTCAATTGGTGTAGTCGGCAGGATCTCATGCGGGTGGCAGACACTAGCAAATCAAAGCCATGTAAAAGGTGTGAATACATTTTAATTACCACGCACAGTTAGGACAAGGGCAGAAATCCGTCTGGTGTCAGCTGCCTGAGAGATCCGAATCTGCAGGTCTGGCTGAGATTTCAAGTAGTCAGCAGAAGATCTCAGGTAAAACAATTGCAATCGGTTATGCAGAAGTGTGTCTGTGTAACATTGCGATTGATAATTGTTATATGTTGCAAGTATCGGTCTCACTCGTGAGGAGTAAGTAAGGGACATACCGCTGACAACCATGAGGGTTGCTATTATTTGTCTCACTCAGGACGAGTAAGTAAGGGATGTACCGCTGACAACCAAGAGGGTAGGGTAGCAAGTATCGGTCTCACTTAGGGCGAGTAATTAAGGGACGTACTGCTGACAACATATAGCTATGGGAAGTGAGAAACTCGAGTTGGGACCAGAGGAGTCTCTGACATGGTACCTAGCAGATAAAAATCGAAAGCTAATTGAAATAATGATTAAACAAAATTGGAAACCAGACGATGCAACGGCAGCACAAAGGAAGTGGTGGGAGTTGGAAAAGAAACAAAAAGAGGAGAAAGCCCTCATTTTAGTGACTTGCATGTATTGTGAATTAAATAGATGGACTAGACTTATTGACTGAGAAAGTGACAAAATAAACCGAGAGTAGGTGTGATGGTGACAGCACCCGTCAGGATGACAATATAGAAGGGGGAGGTTTAGAGAAGATCTCTTCACCCAGTGGGTGATGGGGGTCTGGAACACACTGCCTGAAAGGGTGGTAGAGGCAGAAACCCTCACCACATTTAAATGGTAATTGGAGATGCACTTGGAGTGTACAGGGATTTGAAATTGAAACTGATTTAAGGAATAATGGATAGTTATGACTCAATAAAAAGGAGAAAAGGGAAGATTAAAGAAAAACATAATGTTCTAGTGTTTTTCTTTGGTGTTTAAAGTTTTTGGGAAGGCATATTCCTTTATGTGATTGTGTCTCCTCCCCCTTTTCCAAGTGGCACTGGGAAGTTTAAGATTGGAATTACTGATGTTAATTAACCTATTAAAAATCAGACTTTTATTATGGCCATGCTAAAATTCTGATCGGTGTAAATAGTGTGGAAAGTCTTTAGTTTCGAACATAACACATTTCACATCAATAATTGGTCAACATTTTTTAAACCATATCAATGTGTAACTGGGAAGAAAAACATGAAATGCGATTGTGTGTGGAGTTGTTCTTCTGAATATTTGTTTTATGTGTAAAAGCATAGGGAGGTCAAACTGGAAAGGCTGCAAGCTGTGGGACGAAAGTTGACATTGATTGATGGTGTCTGTGTTTGTTGGCTTTTGAAACAAAGGAAGTTAACTCTGTCACAGGCAGCTGTGAACTCGGTTTTAATTCAGTGGGCGATATCTTTTGAATATTGGAGATTTTCTTAATTTGAAGAGAATATTTGCTCCTGGGGCAGAAGGAATTTTCGGATCATTACAAATTAACCCCTCAGGCTCTTAAGCAGAATCAGAAGCAGAATTAAGCAGAGATTCTCTGTTTCTTTTGTTTTAAATAGGTAACCATCGGGAAGAAACAATGTTGTTTAAAGGGGTTGTGTCTGAGGGATCAGGAGGGCACACCACCGTAACTGACTATATGTGGTCCCGAGCAAATCTCAGGAGTGGGAGGTGGGGGCCAGGTAATAGAACAAAACTACTGAAAAGAAAAAGGAAAAGAAAAGAAAAATACTCACCAGTCTACCAGCCAATCACTTACCCGCTTGGCTGTGACGTCACACTTTGATTTTGATTTTTTAAATAACTTTTTCTCCCTGCAGCAGCTGGCTCCTGTGGCTCCTCCGACTGCTGCTGGCCTTTTTATAGGCGCCGACCTCCCGTTTAACGAGATATTTCACAACTCTCAAGAAAAATATATTCCAGTGAGGAGGAAAGGGTGCAAGAGAAAAGATAGCCATCCGTGGCTAACTAAAGAAATAAAGGATGGTATCCAATTAAAAACAAGGGCATACAAAGTGGCCAAAACTACTGGGAGGACAGAAGACTGGGAAGCTTTTAAAAGCCAGCAAAGAACGACTAAACAAGATTAAGAAAGGGAAGATAGACTATGAAAGTAAACTAGCACAAAATATAAAAACAGATAGCAAGAGTTTCTATAGGTACCGTATATACTCGCGTATCCTACGATCTCACGTATTATGCGACCCCTAAATTTTCGTCCCCAAAACATGATTTTATCATATATCTTATGTATCATGCGAGTCACTTTTTTGAGATACCAGATGACACTAGGCTAGGCTTTCAAACAAGTTTAACAAGTACCCAACACGTAACAAGTACCCTAACACATAACAACGATCGAATACAGACCTTAACAACCAAATCATGAAACGACTCTTCCGCCGTAAACAACCGAATGAGAAACAGCTGTTTTGCATTCTACCCTTAGCCACTATGGAGAAAAGATCTGCGAAGAAATATACTGCCAAATTTAAGCTGCAAGTTGTTGCCGAAGCGGAACAAAGCAACAACGTTAAAGCTGCAAAGCTGTTTGGTGTCGGAGAAAGCTGTGTCCGAAACTGGAGAAAACAAAAAGAAAAATTGAAGGAAACTCCTTCCTATAAATGCGCAAATCGCGGGTCGAAATGTCATTGGCCGCATTTAGAAGATAAAGTATCAAAGTGGGTGTCCAAAAATCGAGAAAATGGTTATATTATAAAAAGATCTAAAATAAGACTTTATGCTTTACGAGAAGCAAGAAAAATGGGCATTCGTGTGTTTACTGCAAGTCCCGGATGGTGTACGCGGTTCATGAAAAGACATGACTTTGTGTTAAGAAGAAAAACAAAAATTGCACAGAAACTCCCAAAAGAATTAGAAGAAAAAGTGACTAGTTTTCAAACATTTGTAATCAAACATCGCAAAGCTAACAGCTATAAGTTATCGTGCATTGGAAACATGGATGAGACACCTGTGAATTTTGATATGCCTCTCAGCTGATTTGGAAAGCGTAAACATTACGTGTGTATCAGCAAGTAAAACAGCAGTTTTATCAAAATCATCTTTATTTGATATACATATGTACTATTTGACTTACCGTAAATGGATACGGTCTGCTTAACAGCCTAACAGCCTAATCTCGGCCAGCACTTCACACCCGCAAATTTTGTATCTCGCGTATCATGCTACCCCCCAAATTTAGGTTACAATTTAGGTCTTCAAAAGTCACATGATACGCGAGTATATACGGGGTATATAAAAAGGAAAAGAGTGGCTAAAGTAAATGTTGGTCCCTTAGAGGACGAGACCAGGGAACTAGTAATGGGGAACATGGAGATGGCAGAAACTCTGAACAAATATTTTGTATCAGTCTTTACGGTAGAGGACACTAACAATATTCCAACAGTGGATAGTTAAGGGGCTATAGGGGGGGAAGAACTTTACACAATCACAATCACTAAGGAGGTGGTACTCAGTAAGATAATGGGACTAAAGGCAGATAAATCCCCTGGACCTGATGGTTTGCATCCTAGGGTCTTAAGAGAAGTAACGGCAGGGATTGTGGATGCATCAGTTGTAATTTACCAAATTTCCCTGGATTCTGGGGAGGTCCCAGCAGATTGGAAAACTGCAAATGTAAAACCCCTATTTAAAAAAGGAGGCAGACAAAAAGCAGGAAACTATAGACCATTAGCCTAACATCTGTGGTTGGGAAAATGTTGGAGTCCATTATTAAAGAAGCAGTAGCAGGACATTTGGATAAGCCAAATTCAGTCAGTCAGAGTCTGCATGGATTTATGAAGGGGAAGTCATGTTTGACAAATTTGCTGGAGTTCTTTGAGGATGAAACAAACAGGGTGGATAAAGGAGAACCAGTGGATGTAGTGTATTTGGACTCCCAGAAGGCATTTGACAAGGTGCCACATAAAAGGTACTGCACAAGATAAAAGTTCATGGGGTTGGGGATAATATATTAGCATGGATAGAGGATTGGCTAACTAACAGAAAACAGAGAGTCAGGATAAATGGTTCATTCTCTGGTTGGCAACCAATAACTAGTGGGGTGCCACAACTATTTACAATCGATATTAACGACTTAGAAGAAGGGACCAAGTGTAATGTAGCCAAGTTTGCTGACGATACAAAGATGGGAGGAAAAGCAATGTGTGAGGAGAACAGAAAAAATCTGCAAAAGGACATTGACAGGCTAAGTGAGTGGGCAAAAATTTGGCTAATGGAGTATAATGTTGGAAATTGTGAGGTCATGCACTTTAGCAGAAAAAAATCAAAGAGCAAGTTATTATTTAAATGGAGAAAGATTGCAAAGTGCCACAGTACAGCGGGACCTGGGGGTACTCGTGCATGAAACACAAAAGGATAGTATGCAGGTGCAGCAAGTGATCGGAAAGGCCAATGGTATCTTGGCCTTGAATGCAAAAAGGATGGAGTATAAAAGCAGGGAAGTCTTGCTACAGCTATACAAGGTATAGGTGAGGCCACACCTGGAATACTGCGTGCAGTTTTGGTTTCCATATTTACGAAAGGATATACTTGCTTTGGAGCAGTTCAGTGTAGGTTCACTAGGTTGATGAGGGGGCTAACTTATGAGGAAAGGTTGAGTAGGTTGGGCCTCTATTCATTGGAGTTCAGAAGAATGAGAGGTGACCTTATCAAAACATATAAGATTATGAGGGGGCTTGACAAGGTGCATGCAGAGAGGATGTTTCTACTGATGGGGGAGATTAGAACTAGAGGGCATGATCTTAGAATAAGGGGCCGCCCATTTAAAACAGAGAAGAGGAGGAATTTCTTCTCTCAGAGGGTTGTAAATCTGTGGAATTTGCTGCCTCGGAAAGCTATGGAAGCTGGGACATTGAATAAATTCAAGACAGAAATAGACAGTTTCTTGAGCGATAAGGGGTTATGGGGAGCGGGCGGGGAAGTGGAGCTGAGTCCATGATCAGATCAGCCATGATCTTATTGAATGGCGGAGCAGGCTCGAGAGGTCGTATAGCCTACTCCTGTTCCTATTTCTTATGTTCTTATGTCAGGGTGGAAGTTTTGAACTCCGGTACAAGGGACTGTATAATATCTTTGATAAAGCTCGTGCCATGGTATATGCAGCCCGGTTACCTAGGAGAATCAAATGGTTTTATATTAACCAGATTAAGTTTTTTCAGTTCAACAGCAGGTACCGAGACTAGGGGAAATGGTTATGAACAATGGGAGCTGGATTCGGCCTCTCCAGGGGATGAGGAAGAAGGCGTGCTTAATGGGATACCCCCACCTAATCAGGTACAGTATGACCCAAATGGAAGTAGACAGGACACGGGGGCTGGAAGAATCTCCTCGGGTCCCAGATCTGGAACCATCTCCTATCCACAGACATGCCTCGCAAACCCCGCCAATCTCACAAAGTAGTAAGAGACATATCGTGAATGGTAGAAGTAGGGACCGCCAAAGGTATAGGACAAGGGTACATTTACAGTGGCAATGCAATCATACCACTGTAACCGTCCATTATATCAAGAGGTGCAAGGACGGGAGCGCGGTTGTACAAGCAGTAGAGTTTTTTTTTAAAAGGCTCCTTCTCCAATGAACAAACAGATTTGTGGGAAAAGCGAATTGTTTGTCATAAACATATCCCAGTGCCAACAAATGGGCTAATGATAATCCCCACTCAGTTGATATTGTACCATGATGTGCATCACAAAGTGGTTCCTGTAATATTGAATCTGACCAAAGTGGGACGACCTGGGTGCAAGCCTAAAACAGCATGACTACATGGAAGAATGATCAAGGGATTTTGGCAGAGGGCCAGTACAACCTGCACTGAATTTAGGAAGTGTGATGGGCTTGATCGTACCTTGACAAGAATGGTGTTGAGACTATTGGGGAGAATCATAACAGAAGGCAGTGAGGCCTGTTTAATATGTTGCAACTGGTTTAATGCTAAAAAGGGGGTAAACCAGATTATAGAAGGGGAACAAATCATCTTCAACGAAACGGCTCAAAGTAATGTATAGATCCTGGTTAGTGGAACAAACTCAAGGCAACCTGCAGCATATTGCAAAGGGAAAGCTCCCTTTCTGGAAAACTGATCAAGACTGAGGGCGATGTCCACTTATCAACTTACTAATACTCTGTGCCAAGTCAGAAGGTTGGTACAGGTGTACCTGGTGGCATGAGTGCCATTGACAGGGACAGAATGACATCACCCTGTTGGAGATAGTATGGTATTACCCAATCATGCCTGAGAAAATTTAGTAGGATACAATGAATACCGGAGATGTAACCCGGGTAGATGGGAAAGACGTGTAGTCCCAGGCTGAATTGGGTGTGCTCAAGCTCAGGACATGTTCATTTGCCTCTACAACATTGTAAAACATGCAGCCTCTGCATGCGGGTTTAATTGGGATGGGATAACATGGAACTGCACCATAAAGGTAATTGCGAGACAGCATTTTCCCGTAAAATCTGTATAAAGAGGGAAAGTTGAATATTGTGTCAGCACCATACACCGGGAATACCAGTACGGTACCAACCTGACTTGTCCTATCGCGACAGGAATGTTTGTTTTACCCCAGTCCAAACTGTAAGACTTGGGGCACGGGTGTAATTAAGTAAGTTGTTATAAAGTAATGTAACTGAGTACTGTAGACATGAGAAGTGTGACCTTAGCTCCGTTATTCAAACTCCAGAGTGCTGGTACAGCGTGGGAGGCCTGCTTATATACAGTGCTCCCAAGGGATGCTGGGATCCCTTGGGACTCCAACAGATATGCCCTCTGGTGGCGGTATGATACAGGTTGCCTAGGGTTGCATACATAACACAAGTAAATATCACTGTAAGAAAGGAGTTAAAAATGTAACTGCCAAAAGGAAGATATAATGAATTTGGATAGTTAATTGGGCCAATTGAGGACCAAATACAATGGGCATTAAGGGAACAGAGGGTCACAACACTAGACGATAAGGTGATACTTACGGTACATATGATCGAGATAGTCCGACAATGAACCATGAGACTGTGTAGTTTTCATGTTATCTATTGTTGAACAACAACCAACACACACACTATCGGTATGCGACGAGGGTGGCAACTGTTAACACATTTGACATAGCCAGTATAGACCAAGAAGTTCAAGACTTAGCCCAACATTTGAGAAACCTTTTACTAAAGAGAAATGATCTAACTTCGCAGTTGTCAGAAACAGGGGACGAGGTCGCCAGACAAATGCTGCAAGTTGAGGAAATCTGAGAGCCTCATGCCCAAACTATCAATAAGATAAGTGTGCGATTGATCTCACCCAAGAAACATATAAAGAACTTGTATGTGCAATGTACGGCACATGATTACTAGGGAACATCTGATACAATGTAAACCAGATGAAACAGGAAAAAATACCCGATTGGATAAGTAATGAGCAGTTGTCCAAATGGACTCAGGACGTTATAATCCTCTGCGATGTTCGCAAGGCAACACAAGTGTTTTTGTCCCCAAGTAATTGTATCACCAAAGAGGTGAAGTTGATCAGTATGGTCCTAGCTGTCACACAGATAAAGAGCTCAGAGGGTGGACCTCTGTGGATGGTACGAAACATTGGCGAGATACAAGGTCAATCCTGGGTTTTATTCCACGATATGCCCCACTATGCGATGAAACTAAGTGGCCCATTCCAAGGGGTGAACATCAACGGCTGCACGCAATATTTGGATGATGTGATAGTGTGCGCACACCCCATAGAAGGAGAGCAACGTATAGCGTGCGGGTTCACTCAGACAGTTAATTGCACATTGGAAATCAGTCCCCTTCGTCAGGGAGGGACTGAGGTAGCAGCCTGGGATGATGGGATGTACTGCATATCTACCAAGGAAAATGAGTACAAGCATGGTAATGTCATATGTGCGATTCCAGAACCTAATTACTGTTTTACGCCCAAAGCTATGGTCCAGATAGGCCATCGATACCTATTCCCACAAAAGGAGGAACACATTAAAGAACATTACTTTGAACAACCCAGAATGGAATGAAAAATGAAATAATTCGAGATACCCAGTTGGCAGAGCATTCCCCGTCTCAAAGAACATTTGGCGCAATTGAAAAAGGACACTGTGAAAGTAAAAGGATATTATCAGGAGATTTTGAAAGATACCATACAGCATTTGAAGGACATCAAAGAAACCCGAAAGGACACTCAGTGGTGGAAACATGTATGGAATTGGGGAATGAATGTGGATATCCATCCATGAATTCGTATAGCTTCTCACATACTGGTGGTTATACAGTTAGGATTAGCAGTGGGATGAGGAATTAGGTTATTTCTGGCATGTAGGAAAAGGAAAGCAAAGATGTTGATTATGGAACAGCAGAAATTACTAGCCGAGCACCCTGAAATATTCTGAGATATAGGTTACGTTACAGATCCCCCAAACCATGTGGCTGATCATCACAGAACGGGGCAGGGGACACAGGATGGAGCAGAATTCGGTTGGTATTCTTCGGCTGGTTAGCCAAGTACCAAAAGGGGGGGCAAAGTGGGACATTGCATCCTTCAGGAATTAAGGGTTTAACAATGCAACGCGCAAACTAACTGCAACGGCTGAGATGGTACGTACATATAAACCGCAGACAGGCTTAAGCTAAAAAGAATCCCCTAAATTAACGACCGAAGCGCAAGCACGGGATATGGTTGGTAACCGGCTAGTCTAAGAAGCAGTAACGGCTTCAAATGTACAAACCACGAACTTTGAATGTTACCCGAGCTAGGCATAAAAATAGGTAACCAATCAGCCACTGTGCACGCGGGCTTTTAACGAATCAAATCATGAGGTTGAGCATGTACCTTTAAGTGTATAAAAAGCTGTTGAAACTTGCATATCGTTGGACAGTGACTTGGTTAGACCCAGAGCAGGTCACCTCCCCACCAGTGCAAAATAAAGACTACTTGAATCTTCGAACCCAGACCTGGTGTTGAGTGCTTATTTTAAATACTCCACTTCAAAAGGTATGGCAGATAAGCAGTGGCGTGCATTTAAAGAAATATTTCATAGTTCTCAGCAAAAATACATTCCATTGAGAAACAAAAACTCCACAGGAAAGGGATCCATCCGTGGCTAACTAAAGAAGTTAAGGATAGCATTAAATTAATAAAAGAAGCTTATAATGTTGCGAAGAATAACAGTAAGCCTGAGGATTGGGAGAGTTTCAGAAACCAGCAAAGGATGACAAAAAAATTGATAAAAGCTGAAAAAATAGACTATGAGAGAAAACAAGCAAGAAATATAAAAACAGATTGTAAGAGCTTGTACAAGTAAGTTAAAGGAAGAGAGTAGCAAAAGTAAATGTTGATCCCTTGGAGATTGAGGCAGGAGAAATTATTATGGGGACTAAGGAAATGGCAGAAACGTTAAACAAATATTTTGTATCTGTCTTCACAGTAGAAGACGCACAAAGCATATCTAAAATGGTGGGGAACTAAGAGTCTAATGAGGTTGAGGAACATAATGTAATTAATAGAAGTAGAGAAGCCGACAAATCCCCTGGACCTGACGGCCTACATCTTAGGGTTCTAAAAGAGGTGGCTGCAGAGATAGTGGATGCATTGGTTTTGATTTTTCAAAATTCCCTAGATTCTGGAACGGTCCCAGCAGATTGGAAGGTAGCAAAGGCAACACCGCTATTCAAGAAAGGAGGGAGAGAAAACATAGGGAACTAGAGGCAAGTTAGCCTGACATCAGTCGTCGGGAAAATGCTGAAATCCATTGTTAAGGAAGTGATATTAGATAATCATAACATGATTAAGCAGAGTCAACATGGTTTTATGAAAGGGAAATCGTGTTTGACAAATTTATTAGAGTTTTTTGAGGATGTAACTAGCAATGTAGATTAAGGGGAACTAGTATATTTAGATTTCCAAAAGGCATTCGATAAGAGGTTATTACACAAGGTAAGGGCTCATGGGATTGGAGGTACTATATTAGAATGGATAGAGAATTGGTAAATGGACAGAAAACAGAGAGTAGGGATAAACTGGTCTTCTTCAGGTTGGCAGGGGGTAAATAGTGAGGTGCTGCAAGGATCTGTGCTGGGGCCTCATCTATTTACAATATATATTAATGACCTCGATGAAGGGACGGAGTGTAATGAATCCAAATTTGCTGATGATACAAAGCTAGGTAGGACAGTAAGCTGTGAGGAGAACACAAAGCTAATGCAAAGGGATATCGATAGACTAAGTGAGTGGACAGTAAGGTGGCAGATGAAGTATAATGTAGGGAAATTTGAGGTTATTCATTTTGGTAGGAAGAATCGAAAAACAGAATATTTTTTAAATCGTGAGAAACGTTTAAATGTTGGTATTCAGAGAGATTTGAGTGTTCTTGTGCAAGAAACACAGAAAGCTAGTAAGCAATAAGGAATGCAAATGGCATGTTGTTGTTTATTGCAAGGGGGTTGGAGTACAAGAGTAAGCCAGTTTTGCTGCAATTGTAGAGGGCCTTGGTGAGACCAGACCCTGGAGGACAGTGCACAGTTTTGGTCTCCTTATCTAAGGAAGGATCATCATAGGCGGTCCCTTGCTTTCACACCAAAAGATATGAGTTAGAAACATAGAAACATAGAAAATAGGTGCAGGAGTAGGCCATTTGGCCCTTCGAGCCTGCATCACCATTCAATAAGATCATGGCTGATCATTCACCTCAGTACCCCTTTCCTACTTTCTCTCCATACCCCTTGATCCCTTTAGCTATAAGGGCCATATCTAACTCCCTCTTGAATATATCTAACGAACTGGCCTCAACAACTCTCTGCGGTAGAGAATTCCACAGGTTAACAACTCTCTGAGTGAAGAAGTTTCTCCTCATCTCAGTCCTAAATGACTTACCCCTTATCCTTAGACTGTGTCCCCTTGTTCTGGACTTCCTAACATCGGCAACATTCTTCCTGCATCTAACCTGTCCAGCCCCGTCAGAATTTTATATGTTTCTATGAGATCCCCTCTCATTCTTGTAAACTCCAGTGAATACAGGCCCAGTCGATCCAGTCTCTCCTCATATGTAAGTCCTGCGATCCCGGGAATCAGTCTGGTGAACCTTCGCTGCACTCCCTCAATAGCAAGAACGTCCTTACTCAGATTAGGAGACCAAAACTGAACACAATATTCCAGGTGAGGCCTCACCAAGGCCCTGTATAATTGCAGTAAGACCTCCCTGCTCCTATACTCAAATCCCCTCGCTATGAAGGCCAACATGCCATTCACCTTCTTCACCGCCTGCTGTACCTGCATGCCAACTTTCAATGACTGATGTACCATGACACCCAGGTCTCATTGCACCTCCCCTTTTCCTAATCTATCACCATTCAGATAATATTCTGCCTTCGTGTTTGTGACACCAAAGTGGATAATCTCACATTTATCCACATTATACTGCATTTGCCATGCATTTGCCCACTCACCTAACCTGTCCAAGTCACCCTGCAGCCTCTTAGCGTCCTCCTCACAGCTCACACCGCCACCCAGTTTAGTGTCATCTGCAAACTTGGAGATATTACACTCAATTCCTTCATCTAAATCATTGATGTATATTGTAAATAGCTGGGGACCCAGCACTGAGCCCTGCGGCACCCCACTAGTCACTGCCTGCCATTCTGAAAAGGTCCCGTTTATCCTGACTCTCTGCTTCATGTCTGCCAACCAGTTCTCTATCCACGTTAGTACATTACCCCCAATGCCATGTGCTTCAATTTTGCACACCAATCTCTTGTGTGGGACCTTGTCAAAAGCCTTTTGAAAGTCCAAATACACCACATCCACTGGTCCTCCCTTCACCATTCTACTAGTTACATCCTCAAAAAATTCTAGAATATTTGTCAAGCATGATTTTTCTTTCATAAATCCATGCTGACTTTGACCGATCCTGTCACTGCTTTCCAAATGCGCTGCTATTTCATCTTTAATAATTGATTCCAACATTTTCCCCACTACCAATGTCAGGCTAACCAGTCTATAATTATCTGTTTTCTCTCTCCCTCCTTTTTTAAAAAGTGGTGTTACATTAGTTACCCTCCAGTCCATAGGAACTGATCCAGAGTCGATAAACTGTTGGAAAATGATCCCAATGCATCCACTATTTCGAGGGCACTTCCTTAAATACTCTGGGATACAGACTATCAGGCACTGGGGATTTATTGGCCTTCAATCCCATCAATTTCCCGAACACAATTTCCTGACTAATAAGGATTTCCTTCAGTTCCTCCTTCTCGCTAGACCCTCGGTCCCCAATTATTTCCGGAAGGTTATTTGTGTCTTCCTTCGTGAAGACAGAACCAAAGTATTTGTTCAATTGGTCTGCCATTTCTTTGTTCCCCATTATAAATTCACCTGAGTCTGACTGCAAGGGACCAACATTGCTGTTCACTAATCTTTTTTTCTTCATTTATCTGTAGAAGCTTATGCAGTCAGTTTTTATGTTCCCGGCAAGCTTCCTCTCATACTCTATTCTCCCCCTTCGAATTAAACCCTTTGCCCTCCTCTGCTGAATTCTAAATTTCTCCCAGTCCTCAGGTTTGCTACTTTTTCTGGCCAATTTATATGCCTCTGCCTTGGATTTAACACTATCCTTAATTTCCCTTGTTTGCCACAGTTGAGCCACTTTTCCCGTTTTATTTTTATTCCAGACAGAAATGTACAATTGTTGAAGTTCATCCATGTAATCTTTAAATGTCTGCCATTGCCTATCCACCATCAACCCTTTAAGTATCATTCGCCAGTCTATTCTAGCCAATTGATGTCTCATACCATCGAAGTTACCTTTCCTTAAGTTCAGGACCCTAGTCTCTGAATTAACTTTGTCACTCTCCATCTTTATAAAGAATTCTACCATATTATGGTCACTCAACCACAAGGAGCCTCGCACAACAAGATTGCTAATTAGCCCTTTTTCATTACACATCACCCAGTCTAGGATGGCCAGCCCTCTAGTTGGTTCCTCGACATATTGGTCTAGAAAACCATCCCTAATACATTCTAGGAAATCCTCCTCCACCGTATTGCTACCGGTTTGGTTAGTCCAATCTATATGTAGATTAAAGTCGCCCATGATAACTGCTGTACCTTTATTGCACGCATCCCTAATTTCTTGTTTGATGCTGTCCCCAACCTCACTACTACTGTTTGGTGATCTATCATCATCATCGTCATAGGCAGTCCCTCGGAATCGAGGAGGACTTGCTTCCACTCCCAAAGTGAGTTCTTTGATGGCTTAACAGTCCAATGTGAAAGCCACAGACCCTGTTACAGGTGGGATAGACATTCGACGAGGGAAGGGGTCGGTGGAGCTGGTTTGCCGCGCGCTACTTCCGCTGCCTGCGCTTGGCCTCGCCATACTCTTTGCGCCGAGACTCGAAGAGCTCAACACCCTCCCGGATGGACTTTCTCCACCACGGGCGGTCTGCGACCAGGGTCTCCCAGGTGTCAGTGGTGATGTTGCACTTTACCAGCAAGGCTTTGAGGGTGTCCTTATAACCTTTCCGCTGTCCTCCTTTGGCTCATTTACCATGAAGGAGCTCCGCATAAAGCATTTGCTTAGGGAGTCTCGTATCTGGCATGCGTACTATGTGGCCAGTGTGGTCAGTGCTTCAATACTGGGGATGTTAGCCTGGTCGAGGACATTGATGTTGGTGCGCCTGTCCTCCCAGGGGATTTGCAGGATCTTGCGGAGACATCGTTGGTGATATATCTCCCGCGACTTGAGGTGCCTTCTATACATTGTCCATGCCTCAGATCCATACAGGAGGGCGGGTATTACTACAGCCCTGTAGACCATGAATTTGGTGGTAGGATTGAGGGCCTGGTCTTCAAACGCTCTTTTCCTCAGATGGCCGAAGGCTGCACTGGCGCACTGGAGGCGATGCTGAATCTCCGCATCAATGTCTGCCTTTGTTGATAAGAGGCTCCCGAGATATGGGAAATGGTCCACGTTGTCCAGGGCCGCACCGTTGATCTTGATGATTGGAGGGCAGTGCTGTGCGGCGGTGACAGGCTGGTGGAGTACCTTTGTCTTACGGATGTTAAGCGTAAGGCCCATGCTTTCGTATGCCTCAGTGCCTCATATGTCTCATCTGAGGAAATCTTTATTAGTCGGGAAATTGTGTTGGGGAAATTGATGGGATTGAAGGCCGATAAATCCCCAGGGCCTGATGGACTGCATCCCAGAGTACTTAAGGAGGTGGCCTTGGAAATAGTGGATGCATTGACAGTCATTTTCCAACATTCCATTGACTCTGGATCAGTTCTTATCGAGTGGAGGTTAGCCAATGTAACCCCACTTTTTAAAAAAGGAGGGAGAGAGAAAATAGGGAATTATAGACCGGTCAGCCTGACATCGGTAGTGGGTAAAATGATGGAATCAATTATTAAGGATGTCATAGCAGCGCATTTGGAAAGAGGTGACATGATAGGTCCAAGTCAGCATGGATTTGTGAAAGGGAAATCATGCTTGACAAATCTTCTGGAATTTTTTGAGGATGTTTCCAGTAGAGTGGACAAGGGAGAACCAGTTGATGTGGTATATTTGGACTTTCAGAAGGCTTTCGACAAGGTCGCACACAAGAGATTAATGTGCAAAGTTAAAGCACATGGGATTGGGGGTAGTGTGCTGACATGGATTGAGAACTGGTTGTCAGACAGGAAGCAAAGAGTAGGAGTAAATGGGTACTTTTCAGAATGGCAGGCAGTGGCTAGTGGGGTACCACAAGTTTCTGTGCTGGTGCCCCAGCTGTTTACATTGTACATTAATGATTTGGACGAGGGGATTAAATGTAGTATCTCCAAATTTGCGGATGACACTAAGTTGGGTGGCAGTGTGAGCTGCGAGGAGGATGCTATGAGGCTGCAGAGTGATTTGGACAGGTTAGGTGAGTGGGCAAATGCATGGCAAATGAAGTATAATGTGGATAAATGTGAGGTTATCCACTTTGGTGGTAAAAACAGAGAGACAGACTATTATCTGAATGGTGACAGATTAGGAAAAGGGGAGGTGCAAAGAGACCTGGGTGTCATGGTACATCAGTCATTGAAGGTTGGCATGCAGGTACAGCAGGCGGTTAAGAAAGCAAATGGCATGTTGGCCTTCATAGCGAGGGGATTTGAGTACAGGGGCAGGGAGGTGTTGCTACAGTTCTATAGAGCCTTGCTGAGGCCACACCTGGAGTATTGTGTACAGTTTTGGTCTCCTAACTTGAGGAAGGACATTCTTGCTATTGAGGGAGTGCAGCGAAGGTTCACCAGACTGATTCCCGGGATGGCGGGACTGACATGTCAAGAAAGACTGGATCAACTGGGCTTGTATTCACTGGAGCTCAGAAGAATGAGAGGGGATCTCATAGAAATGTTTAAAATTCTGACGGGTTTAGACAGGTTAGATGCAGGAAGAATGTTCCCGATGTTGGGGAAGTCCAGAACCAGGGGTCACAGTCTAAGGATAAGGGGTAAGCCATTTAGGACCGAGATGAGGAGAAACTTCTTCACCCAGAGAGTGGTGAACCTGTGGAATTCTCTACCACAGAAAGTTGTTGAGGCCAATTCACTAAATATATTCAAAAAGGAGTTAGATGTAGTCCTTAGTACTAGGGGGATCAAGGGGTATGGCGAGAAAGCAGGAATGGGGTACTGAAGTTGCATGTTCAGCCATGAACTCATTGAATGGCTGAACATGCCATTATTCTATGCCATTTCTATGTTTCTATGTACACAACTCCCACTACTGTTTTCTACCCTTTGGTATTCCGCCGCTTTACCCATACAGATTCCACATCATCCAAGCTAATGTCCTTCCTTACTATTGTGTTAATTTCCTCTTTAACCAGCAACGCTACCCCACCTCCTTTTCCTTTCTCTCTATCCTTCCTGAATGTTGAATACCCCTGGATTTTGAGTTCCCATCCTTGGTCACCCTGGAGCCATGTCTCCATAATCCCAATATCTCCATAATCCCAGTTCACAGATGTTTCAATGAAGGACCTGATATTCCAGTCCTGAACTCCAATTGAAGGGGTGCCAGATGCCAGTGCGGGGATTTTGTTTAACATGTGGTGGCTGTTGCACATCAGCCACCACACGGACTTGACAGAGCTAGGTCTTTATTCAGTGGCGAGGATTAACCAGGACAACTGGAGACCTGCTCTACTGCATGGACCTAGTGTGCGCACACATATCGCAGTGTGGGCTGGCCCATGTTGCCCCTGGGCCCTCGGCTCTTCTGGGTCCCGTATCCTCATTTGCTGCACCTCCGCCCAAATCTTGTGCCACTCCTCCACACCAAACATTCGCCACACCTCCGCCATGATCACGTGCCAAATCTCAGCCTAATCATCCTCCTATTTCTTATGTTCTTAAATCCAATTTTCCAAGAATATATTGAACAATCCTAGCCAATGTTTCCACTTCCTTTGCCAAGGACATTGAGGCCAATTATCATGCCCCAAAACTGCCCCCTGCCTGAACTTAATGAACACAGCACAGACCAGGTAACCTCTTGGTCCGTGTGAACTACGTAGTACATTTATCCTCTGAGATAGAAATGGGGCTGAATGTAAGTGTTTCTAACTTTGTATTATTCTGCTAACGCAAGGTTATTGTTGCATTGGGGCTGGTTTTCTGAATGTGTATTTGGAGGAGGGAGGAATAATTGGCATTGTGCATTTATAACTTTAGTCTCTTCTGTCTCAGGAGGCAATATATCTAAGATTGATGGCTAGGCATTACCAACATTTTTCTACAGTTGATTTGCAGGGGAGGTCCACACCTATTCTTTAGCAGCAAAGACATAGCACTGCTAGTAATATGATACAGGATTAAAAAAATATGAGCAATGAATCATAATAAAATGTAAACCCTCATGTTAAATTTATAAAACAAGTAGATTATCCCTGTTTAAATTGCCCGAGCTATTTTATCCTGATTATTTTTTCATGGGGGAGTTTTCAGCTCTAAAAGTAGTTTTCAGATATTTCCACCTTTAAATCGACACAGATGCATGGAGGACATGTCTTGGTACTTGTTAAAATTCTGATACTGACCTGAAACTGACAAGAGGCAAGCCCACAGCTTGAATGCCTCACTGATGCTAACACTTGGCTACAACATCTGTAGCCAGCTGGCAGCGAAAGCACCCAATGTTCTGCCGATTTGCAGAAGATTGATGGTATGTATGTTGTCATCTTTGTTATTGAATGAATGAGTAGTTTACGATTCAGCAAATAATCAAATTGGATTTAGACGCCTTCATCATTAATAATAGCATTAAATGAATCTCTGTGGCTGAAATGTTGCTCAATACAATTAACCAGTTGTGATCTAGGATGGTCATTTATATTCTTCAATATGCAAGGAATGGGTTAACTGGCATCTTCTCATTCCATGTTCAATGGTCATGGGTTCAAGCCCCACCCCAGAGACTTGAGCATATAATCTAGGCTGACACTCCAGTGCAGTGCTGAGGGAGTGCTGCACTGTCAGAGGTGCCGTTTCTCAGATGAGACGATAAACCGAGGCCCTGTCTGCTCTCTGAGGTGGAAGTAAAAGATCCCACGGCACCATTCAAAGAAGAGCAGGGCAGTTTCTCCCAGTGTCCTGGCCAACATTTGTCCCTCAACCAACATCACTAAAAACAGACTATCTGGGCATTTATTTCATTGCTGTGGGTGGGAATTTGCTGTGCACAAATTGACTGGCCTGTTTCCTACATTACAACATTACTACACTTCAAAAGTACTTCTTTGGTTGTACAACACTTTAAGGTCGGAAACATCATCATATAAATGCAAGTTTTTCCTTTTCTTTCTAACTTCCTATTTTCTCTCTGTTTCTTCTTCTGTGTTTCAAGCTAAGGCCGGTATCGGGTTGGCCATCTGCTCGCTGTTCTCTCCAATCCCATGCTATAATCAGTGTACACTATGAATTTTATGACCAATGTTTTCCTGGAATTCTCAAGGACCCAACAAAGGGAAAATGAATGACTAACTCTCCCGCCCTCAAAACAAAATTGCACCACTGTTCACCTTTCTTCACTCGCTTAACCCCTTTCACTCCCTTAATCTCTTCACTCCCTTAACCTCTTCACTCCCTTAACCTCTTCACTCGATTAACCCCTTCACTCCCTTAACCCCTTCACTCTCTTAACCCCTTCACTCTCTTAATCCCTTAACTCGCTTAACCCCTTCACTCCCTTAACCCCTTCACTCTCTTAATCCCTTAACTCGCTTAACCTCTTCACTCTCTTAACCCTTTCACTCCCTTAACCCCTTCACTCTCTTAACCCCTTCACTCATTTAACCCCTTCACTCGCTTAACCCCTTCACTTGATTAACCCTCAAACTCCAAGAAATGCCAGCCTGTGTGGGTGGCAGAGTTTTATGCCAGCTCATGGACCATTGATACAGGTCCTACCACACAGTAAATGAGGTACTCAACTATCAGACTGCAACATTAATCCATGCTGCTAAAGAATACTCAACACCATTCTTTTAATTTTTGCTCATGCTCTTCACCCTCCTCCCTTCTCTTCTATACATACTATTTTAGTTTTTCTAAGTATATCCCATTTTAATTTGTATGTAAACTTCACTATTTTTTCCAACTTGCTTTTATGTTTAAATGTTCCTAGGTCCAACTATCTAGTATGAGAGTGGAGCCATATTGTCTCATACTAGCTCTGGACTGTAAGGATTGATGTGGCAATGTAGTGACAGGCCAATCTTTCGAAGTTTGTCTTGACTCAGAGAGGCTGCAGGATGGTCGGTGTGAGAAACAAAAAATATTGCTGGAGGTGGGGCGGTGTTGTTCTGGGACTGGGGCAGAGCACTCTGCATCTAAATCATGATATACCTGATGCAGAAGTGCTTGATGCTGCACTGGGTGACTAAAATGAAAACATTTTTCGAATTAATACTGACATTTATTAGCCATTGATGGGAAAGTCACCATCCCGTGTCATAGAGACAAAGTAGTCCTAGGTCCTGTTCCTGATTTGTGTCGAGTTAGTTGATCTGAGTCAGTGGCGCAAATGGGGCACTACAGTTCTGAGGACATTGAGTTATGACAAGTCCTGGCTGGGCCACGATGCTCCCCATAGTAGAACAGCTTGCCAACATTCACCATCTGGACACATGGAGACTGCCCATTCGGGCGGACAGCTGCAGGAACTGGCACCATGACAGGAGTCAGAAATTCAGGGAGGGGTGGGGTGGGGTGGTTAGTGGAGGTTAGTGGAGGCAGCGGGTGGAAGAGAAAATTAGAAAGAATGACAACATGTCTGATTTTCCCAGATGGTTGACAAAGGGATACGGCACAGTGGAAAATCCTTAAAACGCTTCCTGTGTAACACAGTTTAGTTCAGCACGTCATGTATCAGCTAAGACCCTGAGAAACAAAATGACAGCAGCTAGCATCTGTTGACCTCCCCCAGATGGGAGAAGGGCCCCTTAGGTACTAATAACTGTATTGTAGCAACATGGTTATCAAGAACTATGTACATGAGTCACTGTTTGGCATTGCAGCGAGTGACTATTAAATGCAGATGCACCAGTACTTTATGTAATTAGAAGCCCAACACTCCATGGGGTCCAAAATGTTTGTACTTTTCTCTATGACTGCTTGGAGGCTAAAAGTTTTTTTGGGTTTATGGGGAAAAAAGCAACGTTTTAATTCAATTCTTTTTGCTGAAATTGGACTCCACTAAATGTTAAAGCTGTTTATAATGAACTCAGATGAAATAGGAAATTTGAATCCTTTATTGGTTTTGGACTCTGTGTAGCAATTCTGTGATAAGTGCCTCTTTTATTACAGGTTCTGTAAGTGCTGTAGAAAGACGTTACAGTGCTGTAAACTTTTAAAACATGCTAGAATAGTGGTTGGAGCCATTTCTGCACAAACATACGGAGCTATTTCATTATAGGTTTACAAGTACCCAAATCTGTTCTTATTTTATTACCGTTTTCACTCTATGCCAATACCAGGGCAGAATCAATGTGAAAATCCTGGTATAGGGTCGTCAGTTAGGCTGTTAGTCCTGGCTTAGCGTAAGGCCCATGCATGTAAGTCAAAGGTCCTCCACCAGCCTGTCCTCGCCGCACAGCACTGCCCTCAGTCATCAAGATCCGCGGCGCGGCCCTGGACACCGTGGACCACTTCCCATATCTCGGGAGCTCCAACACCGCCTCCAGTGTACCAGTATAGCCTTCAGCTGCCTGAGGAAAAGAGTGTTTGAAGACCAGGCCGTCAAAACTGCCACCAAGCTCATAGTCTACAGGGCTGTAGTAATACCCACCCTCCTGTATGGCTCAGAGACATGGACCATTGTACAGTAGACACCTCAAGTCGCTGGAAAAATATCACCAACGATGCCTCCGCAAGATCCTACAAATCCCCTGGGAGGACAGACGCACCAACATCAGCGTCCTTGTCCAGGCTAACATCCCCAATATTGAAGCACTGACCACACTCGATCAGCTCCGCTGGGCAGGCTGAATAGTTTGCATGCCAGACACGAGACTCCCAAAGCAAGTGCTCTACTCGGAACTCCTTCACGGCAAACGAGCCAAAGGTGGGCAACGGAAATGTTACAAGGACACCCTCAAAGCCTCCCTGATAAAGTGCGACATCCCCACTGACACCTGGGGGTCCCTGGCCCAAGACTGCCCTAAGTGGAGGAAGTGCATCCGGGAGGGCGTTGAGCACCTCGAGTCTCAACGCCGAGAGCATGCAGAAATCAAGTGCAGGCAGTGGAAAGAATGTGCGGCAAACCATTCCCACCCATCCCTTCCCTCAACGACTATCTGTCCCACCTGTGACAGAGTCTGTGGCTCTCGTATTGGACTGTTCAGCCACCAAAGAACTCACTTCAAGAGTGGAAGCAAGTCTTCTTCGAATCCGAGGGACCGCCTATGATGATGATGATGATAATCCTGGCTCAGAAGTAATACGCTCGCATCTGAGTCAGAAGGTTGTGAGTTCAAGTCCCACTCCAGAGACTTGAGCACAAAATCTAGGCTGATACTCCCATGCAGTACTGAGGGAAAGCTGCACTGTTGGAGATCCTGCCTTTCAGATGAAGTGTTCAACCAAGCCCCTGTCTGCCCTCTCAGATGGATATAAAGATTTAATGGCACTATTTAGCCTTGAACCAACAGCTCTGAACCAGATTATCTGGTCATTTATTACATTGTTATTTGCGGGAGCTTGCTCTGTGCAAATTGCCTGCTGCGTTTCCTACACTATAACAGTGACTGCAGTTCAAAAAATGTTTCATTGGCTGTAAAGCGCTTGAGGACATCCTGAGGTTGTGAAATGCATGGTATAAATGCAAAGCTTTCTTTTCTCTTCGTCCCATAAGCCAATAGGGGGTTGGTTACTGGAGTAACAGAGACAAAAGTAACTGTCACTGATATTGCACCTTTACTATTGCAGTCAAAGCCCCAAACAATTCACAAGATTAAACCACGCCGAGCAATGGAGGGAGAAAAATTGGGGTGCAGATCAAAGGCATGGTCCAAGAGGAACCTTTTCAGAAGGCTTGTGAAGTTGAAAAGAGAGGCAACAGGGTGGAGGGGTTCAGGGAAAGTTTCTCAGAGTATAGGGTTAGGATAGCTGAAAGCTCTGCCAGTAAAGATTCCATGGAGGAAGGGGTTGATACAAAGGGGAAAGGAGTCCAAGAAGTGGAGGGTGTGTGTTGGCAAATAGAGCTGGAGGAGGTTGTAGAGGTTGGATTAGTTTGAAAATGAGGGTGATTTTGAATTCAGAGCATTAGGGGACAGGATCAGTCAAGGTCAGTAATAGAAATGGAGTGAGACAGTATAGGATAGGATGCAAATGGAAGTGTTTGGGCGAGTTGGACTATATGTAGGGTGGAACTTGGAAGGTCAGTAAGGAAAGTGTTAAAGAAGATGTGGCTGGAGATAACAAAGACATGGATGAGGATTTCAGTGGCAGTGGATGAAGTATGGGCAGAGGCGAGTGGTGTTGTGGAGGTGGGATTAGGTGGTTAATTTGATGTATTAATGGATAGGAAAATGGGGTTTGAAGCTGTGCTCAGTGTTAAACAGAACATGGAGGTTGCACAGTAAGGAGGAAGAATGGAATCACTTATTCCTGAGTCTGAGTTCCTGAGTATAACAAGGGCAAGGGCCTAAACATGAAGCTGTCTTTGTTTAAAGTACAGTTCATAGCTCTCGTCAGAATTCCAAGCCAAACATCTCATGAATGTATAAAATGGTGTCAGAACCCCAACGGGGAGAATTAACAAGCTAGTGAATTTAAATATAGACACACGAGGAACAAAGTATTGAAGGCAGGTCCCTTTCTCTGAAGGACATTGGTGAACCAATCTGGCACCTTACATGTTTATGTTTTCTCGCAAGCCCAAAAGCTACGGGAATAATTTACCTCAATTACACAACTTGCCACGGTGAGATTTGAATGTATAATTTCTGGGTTACTGGTCCATACTGTACTGCTTGAGGGGTGCCAGCACTGAGGAGGGACAGAAATTATGTGCAAGTCAAATTTAAAAGGATGGGGACATTTAAGTGGGAGTGTCACAAGGAGGGAAACAAAAATTCAGAAAGCTTCTGGAGAGCCTTAAAAAGCATTATCAATTATCACCCATCAGAAGCTTTTGCCAAGGCTGAAAGGGCAGTGGGTTAACAGGTGGCAGGCTGAGGTGACGGGAAACGGACACCTAACTGCAGGCACAAGTCAGGAAACAAATGGCGGTGCAGCTGGTTCCCTCTTTGATGGCTGCTGGAACCAAGGTTATACTGCGTGAGGTGCTTGTGAAGAGGGTTGGCCTCTGTGCCACTCTACAGCAGTATCACATTGGTCAGCAGTGCAGCATGCCTGCAAACAATGCTGCCAAGTTTCAATCCGCAGCTGACTGTTATGGTGACTGCTCATATGCAAGCCCTTTGCTGCATGGTAGCCCCAGGCACCCTTACGGCAAATGGCATAACTCATTATCTGCCTCTCAGTGTCAGCTGTGGCTCAGTGGGTAGCACACTCGCCTCTGAGTCAGAAAGTTGTGGGTTCAAATCCCAATGCAGGGATCTAAGCTGACACTCCAGTGCAGTGCTGAGCGAGTACAGCACTGTCAGAGGTGCTGCCTTTCAGATGAGACATTAAACTGAGGTCCCGTCTGCTCTCTCAGGTGGACCTAAAAGATCCCATGGCACTATTTTGAAGAAGAGCAGGGGAGTTATCCCCGGTGTATGGCCAATATTCATCCCTCAATCAGCTTAATAAAAACAGATAATCTGGTCATTATCACATTGCTGTTTGTGAGAGTTTGCTGTACACAAGTTGGCTGCTGCGTTTCCCACATTAGAACAGTGATTACCCTCCAAAAGTACTTCATTGTTTGTAAAGCACTTTGAGACATCCGGTGGTCATGAAAGGCGCTATCTAAATGCAAGTCTTTCTTTTTTTGCTGCTTAACCAGATCCTGAGAAGGAAGGTTCTTAAGGGCATTCCCGGGTAGGGTTGCCAAGACCTGTACAAATGGTTGACGGCATCTTGACAGGTGTGGCTAAACAAGCAACATTGGCTCCTGATCACCGTGGGATACTGTCTTCATGTAATACCATATAAACCATGAACATTGCGGTGTTTTGAAGAACATTTGGGAAGAGGAATGTCCATCAACATCTGCTGAAGCGCGAGGTATGTTACCTCTCTGAAAATGCAGGAAAGCAGCTGCTGGTCAGACATCATGCTGCAGCTCTTGGCCAGTATGACCTGCCTTGGGACAATCGTAAAATTAGAGCTAGGCCATTTCAGAATGAATTCAGGAAGCATTTTTTCACTCAAAGGGTAATGGAGTCGAAAATCTCTCCACCAAAAGGCTGTGGATGCTGGATCAATTGAATCTTTCAAGACTGAAATCGTTATATTTTTGTTGGATCAGGGTATCAAGGGATATGGAGCAAATTATCTTCATATAGACTGGGATAGTAACAGTGTAAAGGGCAAATAGGTGAGGAATTCTTGCAATGTGTACAAGAGATTAGTCAGTGTGTATCCAGCCCAAAAAGGAAGGAAGCAGTGCTGGGGCAATGATGTGGGGCAGGTTTCAGTAGGGCAGCATTTGGGAAACAGTGATCAGAATACCATCAGCTTTAGAATAGTTAAGGAAAAGCACAAGGATCAGTCAAGCATAAAAATAAGTAACTGGAGGAGGGCTAATTTCACTGAGTTGAAAAGGGATCTGGCCCAAGAGATTTGGAATCAAAGATTGGAAGGAAAAAACAGTCATTGAACAATTATGAGATGGTTCGGATACAAAGTAGAACCTTCTCACGAGGGGGAAAGGAATAGCATCCAAAGTTGTAGCTCCCTGGATGAATAAAGATCCAGGGGAAAATATTCACCCACCTCACACCTCCCGTTAGCACCAGGGACGTTATATAAAGGGATCATCACTAATGACTCGCAGCGGTCAGATTAGTGCTTTCTTGTCAGTTTCATATTCTCCAACAGTTTCATTCATTAATGTAAAAGTTCTTTTGTATCAGGAGTGTTGCCACAACTAAAAAGTAGCTACATTTATTCTTCAAAGAGTCAAACTGTTGTGTATGGAGAAAGAGTCAGACTGAACACTGTGAGCTCAAAGTAAAGTGTGACCTTAGTCTTTTATTGCAGGACTCCAGAGTGCCTCTCCAACCTATGAAGCCTCCTTAAATACCTATGTTCCAAAGGGATTATGCGATCCCTTGGGACTCCAGGGGATGAGCCCTCTGGTGGCTGTACAGAGCAAATACAAATCCACATATATAACAACACTCCCCCCGCCCCCCCCCCCAAAGTCAATAGTGTAATGATTTACAATGTGAGTCGATCTGAGGCCCTTCTTGCCCTGGTTGATCATCTCGGTGTGAAAGCTGGTGTTGTTGAATCATTTGTTGGGCCCTCGCTGAGCTGCTGTGCAGCTGGCCTTGCTGGGCTGCCTGGTGTGTTGGGCCCTGCAGGGCTGTTGTGGATGATAGGTTCTGCTTCGTGGTCAACCGTGGTGCCGGTTGCCACTGGTGTGTATGTTGGGGGATCAAAAAAGCTGGGGTCCAAGGTGGGTTGCTCAGGATAGTCTGTGAATCTGAGTTTAATTTGGTCCAAGTGTTTCCAGTGAATGAGCCCATTTGAAAGTTTGACCCGAAACACCCTGCTCCCCACTTTGTCCACGACAGTGCCGGGAAGCTACTTGGGACCTTGTCCATAATTTAATACAAATACAGAATCATTGATTTCAATCTCGCGTGACACATTTGCGTTATCATGGTATGCACTTTGTTGAAGCCGTCTGTTCTCTACCTGTTCATGTTGATCAGGATGAACTAATGAGAGCCTTGTCTTAAGTGCCCTTTTCATGAGCAGTTCAGCAGGTGGGATCCCGGTGAGTGAGTGGGGTCTCTTGCGATAGCTAAGCAGGACTCGGGATAGGCGAGTCTGCAGTGAGCCTTCATTTATCCTCTTCAAGCCTTGCTTGATGGTTTGCACTGCTCTCTCTGCCAGACCATTGGACGCTGGTTTAAACGGAGCAGATGTGACATGTTTGATCCCATTTCGGGTCATGAATTCTTTGAACTCAGCACTGGTAAAACATGGCCCGTTGTAGCTCACCAGGACATCGGGTAAGCTGTGAGTGGCAAACATGGCCCGCAGGCTTTCAATAGTGGCAGCGGACGTGCTAGCCGACATTATCTCACATTCAATCCACTTGGAGTACGCGTCTACAACCACAAGGAATATTTTACCCAAGAACGGGCCTGCATAGTCGACGTGTACCTTAGACCATGGTTTGGAGGGCCAAGACCATAAACTTAGCGGCGCCTCCCTGGGTATATTGCTTAACTGCGAGCATGTATTACATCTGTGAACGCAGGACTCTAAGTCTGCATTGATACGGGCCACCACACGTGGGATCTGGCTATCACTTTCATCATTACGATGCCTGGGTGGATACTGTGGAGGTCATTGTTGAAGTTGTCTCTGCCCTTCTTGGGGATCACTAGTCGATTGCCCCACAGAAAGCAGTCTGCCGATATAGACATTTCATCTTTGCGCTGCTGGAACGGCTTTATCTCTTCCTGCATTTCCACTGGGACACTGGACCAGCTCCGTAAAGCACACAGTTTTTGACTAGGGACAATAAGTGGTCCTGGCTTGTCCAGGTTTTGATCTGCTGGGCAGTGACGGGTGATTGCTCACTCTCAAATGCTTCCATAACCATGGCTAGATCTGCAGGCTGCGCCATTTCCACCCCCGTGGTGGGCAAAATGGCAGCCTACTGAGAGCATCGGCGCAGTTTTCTGCGCCTGGCCTGTGGCGGATGGCGTAGTTGTCGGTGGACAACGTGAGCACCCATCTCTGGATGCGGGCCGATGCGTTGGTATTTATCCCTTTACTCTCGGAAAACAAGGATATATGTGGCTTATGGTCAGTTTCCAATTTGAATTTTAGCCCAAACAGGTATTGATGCATTTTCTTTACCCCCATAGACACACGCTAACCCTTCTTTTTCAATCATCCCGTAGGCTCTCTCAGCCTTAGACAGACTCCTGGATGCATAAGCAACCAGTTGCAATTTCCCGAAATCATTAGCTTGTTGCAATACACACCCGACGCCATATGACGATGCATCACATGCTAGTACCAAACGCTTACATGGATCATACAACACAAGCAATTTGTTTGAGCATAACAATTTTTTCGCTTTTACACAGGCATTTTCTTGGCTTTTTCCCCAACCCATTCGCCCCCTTTTCATAGTCAGAAATGTAGTGGTTCCAGCAGTATGTTAAGACCCGGTAAGAAGTTACCAAAGTAGTTCAAGAGTCCCAGAAACGACCGCAGCTCTGTCACGTTCTGTGGCCTCGGTGCGTTCTCGATTGCCTCCGTCTTCGTGTTGGTGGGCCTGATGCCGTCTGCCGCAATCCTCTTTCCCAGGAACAACACTTCAGGTGCCAGGAAAACGCACTTCGAGTGTTTTAACCTGAGCCCCACGTGGTTTAATCGACTAAGAACCTCCTCCAGGTTCTGCAGGTGCTCGACTGTGTTCTGACCTGTGACCAAGACATCGTCCTGGAAGACCACGGTGTGCGGGACCGACTTCAGTAAACTTTCTATGTTTCTCTGGAATATCACCGCCGCTGATCGGATTCCAAACGGGCATCTGTTATAAACAAAAAGACCTTTGTGCGTGTTGATGCAGGTAAGGGCCTTCGATGATTCCTCTAGTTCCTGCATCATGCAGGCTGAAGTCAGATCCAGCATCGTGAACGTCTTTCCTCCCGCGCCAGCATTGCAATGAGGTCGTCGGCCTTTGGTAGTGGGAATTGGTCCTGGAGGGAGAAACGATTGATAGTTACTTTATAATCGCCACAGATTCTGAAGGTATTGTCTCCCTTGAGGACAGGAACGAACGGACTGGCCCACTCGCTGAACATGATTGGTGAAATGACGCCCTCTCTAGCTTGATCTCTACCCTTTCTCTCATCATGTACGGTACTGCTCTCGCCTTGTGATGGATGGGTCGCGCCCCCGGAATTAGGTGGATCTGCACTTTTGCTCCTTGGAATTTTCCGATGCCTGGTTCAAACAGCGAAGGAAATTTGTTTAAGACCTGGGCACAGGAAGTGTCGTCAGCGAGCGATAGCGCTTGGACGTCGTCCCCGTTCCAACGTATCTTTCCCAGCCAATTCCTGTCGAGCAGCATGCGACCATCGCCCGGTACCACCCAGAGTGGTAGCTTGTGCACCGCTCCATCGTAGGAGATCTTTACGGTAGCATTGCCAATTGCAGGACTCAGTTCTTTAGTGTAAGTTCTTAGTTTCGTGTGAACTAGAGTTAAAACTGGCCTCGAGGCCTTGTTGCACCACAACCTTTCGAAAGTCTTTTTGCCCATGATGGACTGGCTCGCGCCTGTGTCCAGCTCCATTCACACCGGGAGTCCATTTAGTTCAACATTCAGTATTATTGGGGAACAATTCGTGGTGAATGTGTGCACCCCATGTACCTCTGCCTCCTCGATCTGAGCTCTGGTTCGTCATGATCCTCCGAGGATCTGTCCTCTGCAACGTGGTGGTTTGCAGGTTTAACCAGCTTAGCAGCTCGCCTGCACACTCGTTGGAGGTGTCCCATTGTTCCACAGCCCCTGCAAATGTATCCTTTGAATTGGCATGAATGGAAACGATGATCACCCCCGCAGCGCCAACAAGGTGTTAATGGCCTTGCATTCCTCACCCTTGATGGTGGACTCTGAGTCATCTGCGAATGTGCAGCTGCCGATTTGTGTGACCTGCCCTGTATATTAATATTCTAAAACAACATCACTTTGTTCACAGTACTTGTAGCAGCACTTTTGTGCTGAGAGATTTGCTTCGTATTGTCACTGGTGGCAATGAACGCCTAGACTATCGCTATGGCCTTACTCAAGTTTTGGGTCTCTACAGTCAAAAGTTTGCGAAGTATGATTTCGTGGCCAATGCCAAGTACGAAAAAGTCTGAGCATGTGCTCCAAATGTCCTTCAAATTCGCAATGTCCTGCAAGGCGTCTTAGCTCGGCGACATAACTCGCCACTTCCTGGCCTTCAGATCTTTTGTAGGTGTAGAATCGATACCTCACCATCAGAACGGTTTCCTTCAGGTTCAAATGCTCTTGGACCAGTGTGCACAAATCGTCGTATGATTTCACCGTGGATTTCGCTGGAGTGAGCAGATTCTTCATGAGGCCATACGTCAGTGCCCCACAGACGGTGACAAGGATCGCCCTTTGTTTGGCAGCATTCTCTTCCCCATCTAGCTCGTTGGCCACGAAGTATTGGTCGAGTTGCTCCACAAAAATTTCCCAATCATCTCCCTCCGAAAATTTCTCCAGGATGCCCACTGTTCTCTGCATCTTTGGGTTCGCTATCTGTATCTCGTCGCCAGTTGTTGTGTATGGAGAAAGAGTCAGACTGAACACTGTGAGCTCAAAGTAAAGTGTGACCTTAGTCTTTTATTGCAGTTCTCCAGAGTGTCTCTCCAACTTGTGAAGCCTCCTTAGATACCGTGCTCCCAAGGAATGATGCGATCCCTTGGGACTCCAGGGGATGAGCCCTCTGGTGGCTGTACAGAGTAAATACAAGTCCACATATATAACACAAACTGCTACACCTGGTTAGAAGTCGAAGTTGCCTACGGCGGAAGGAGCGAATGCAGTGAGAAAGACAGGAACATGTGGCAAGAGGGAGGAGGAGGGGCATCAGCGTTATCAACAGAAGGCCTTACCCTCCGAGGATATTCCGAGAACATGTCTCCTACCTCCAATTAAGCGAGGTGCTGTGTATTAGAAGGCTCGGCTTCAGCAAGGATGTGGTCACAGAACTCTGCCACCTCCTGCAACCAGACCTCCAGCCTCAGATCAGGGCAACCATGGCTCTCTCAGTGGCAGTCAAGGTCACCGGCACCCTCAATTTCTTCGTCAGTGGATCCTTCCAGTCTGCAACAGTTAGCTATATCTGCTGTTGCCATTCATTACTGTTCATGACAGTTCACCATCCATTACTGCTTCTGAGAGGTCACAGAGGCTCTCTACAGCAGGAGAAGGGATGACATTTCCTTCCCCATCACCAGAGAAAAGCAGGATGAGTGTGCATGTGGCTTTGCCAGGATAACGGGATTCCCCATGGTGCAGGGCGCCATTGACCACACCCACATGGCTTTGCGATCATGGCAATAAGAGCCATGCTCCCACCAGGAACATTACCGAGCAATCGGAGTGCTCAAGCAATGGTTCCGCTGCCTTGACCGCTCAGGAAGATGTTATGTCTGTAATGTACTTGTGAATGACTCCACAAGGCAATGTGTTGTACTCAAATTGTAGTGACCTTGGTCCTTTATTCCAAACTCCAGAGTGAGGCAGCAGCCTTTTATACTGGGCCCTGCCACCAGGGCAGGAAACCCCTGGTCTCCACAAGTTGCACCCTCTAGTGGTGCCAGCATGTATATACACAGTGTAAACCTTATTGAAAGTACATCAGGTAAACAAATCTCCATCATATGCAACCACACAGTGACTACACAGAGAGTACATCCATAGTCTGCATATACAACAGAGGAGCCCTCCAATACTCGACTGAGCGGGTGTAGCATTTCATGGTGGTCTGCTGCATGCTGCACAACTTGGCCATCATGAGGGCCCAGCCTTTGCCACTAGGGATTGCCTGACCACCTCAGGAGGAGGGAGAGGAAAAGAGGGAGGAAGAGGACGAGGAAGAGGAGGATTAGGAGGAGAAGGAACAGTGACTGCACCTACTCAGTGTGGACGGCAGCAGTCTGGGCTGGTTGGATGACAGGAAGCAACAAGGGCAATGGCGGAGTGGCAGTGGTGGGAGCAGGAATGCTGTCATCCTGAGAGAGGACAGGAGGCTCCTGCTCCACTGACCCACTGCCACTCCCCCAGGGCAGCAGCTCAGCATCCCTAGCAATCTGTTGGACAACAGATTGCTGGCCTGCTGTGACATGGTGAAAGCCCCGGGCGATGGTGGTAGACCCAGCCACGATGGCAGCAGTCAGAGCTTGTGTGGTATCAAGCTGAGACTGCATGAAAACAATTCGAGACTCTATGCCAACAAGTATAGACTGCATTACAGCACTAAGATGTTGTGTTGCTTCCGTCTGCGCTGCAATGGAAGTTGCTTGATTGCCTATCACACACGGCAGCAGGTCTGGGTTGCCACAGCCTCTCTGGGAGTCTACCGTCCTTTGCAGACTTCAAATCATGGGCTCCATGATGTATGCAGAGCCTTGTGAAATGTTGGAGGCGGACTCCTCCAGGTTTCTTTACATTGCCGAGAGGATCTCGGGCACCCTTGCCATTGCACCTATAATCTCCGTGAGCATGCCCATCACCCTTCTTCTAAACGCCTCCCCATTGAGGTCCTCGTCTGAGTCTTGTGCAGCAGAACTTGCACGCGAACTCTCCCTCCACGGAGCTGGCCCCCGAACTACCCTTTCCCCCCGGTTTCGTTGCAGCCCACCCATCCCCAGTGCCTCACCCTGTGCAGATCCGGTACTATACTAACCTCTAAACAACATGTAGTGTCAGTATCTGAGCTGGTGCCTGCAGGTGAGAGATGCAGTGACGAGGTGTGTTCTTCCTCCTCCTCTTCCGCACTCTCTACCCACCCTTCAGAACAGGCCGCTCAGGTACTTGCTGATTATCTGAAAGCATGAAGGCACAAGAGTCGGGTTAAGGTGAGTGGAGGGGGCAGGAAGGGAGGAATGCATGCATATAGCATGATTAGCTGGAAAGTGTGAAATGCTGGTGGGGTGAGGGGGAAAGTGGGATGTGAGAAGAAGGAGTAGGGATGAACATACCATTGTTGTCCCCAAGGAGATCAACGTTGTCAGTGGCCAACACGCCCACCACCTGGCACCCAATAATCTGCAGCACTCGATTCTCCAGCGCACAGTGTTTGGTTGTCAGTTTGTCCCCCCGCCTGTGCCCTCCTGCTCCCTCCTGTTGTGAGCCACCTTGCCCTGCAAGAGAAAGGAAAGTGTGTGAGTGAGTGTGGAGCAATGTGTTTGGGTGATGTGCCTGCCATAGTTGAATAGCTGTCATTGTGTGCAAGATTTGAGATGTGACTGTGAGTGTTGGTAGGTAGAGTTTGTGGGTGGGTGAGTGCTGGAGGTGTGGTGCTTTGGGCAGTATATAAAGACTGTGGTTCAGATGGTGCTATGTAGCATTTGTTGAAGCATTCACTCACCCTAACCATGCGAGTAAGGGCGTTCAATTTCTTTCCTGCACTGTGTGTGGGTCCTGGGACAACAGTGCTGCCCGTGACGTGCTGCGCTACCTCCCTCCACATATTGCAGAAGACTTGTGGCGCGGGCCTCCTGCCAATTGCCGAGTAGAGCAACGCCCTCCATCTCTCCACAGTGATCACCAACACCTCCAATGCTTGATTGCAGAATCTGCAGGCTCTCTCCCTGGGATGCAGATCTGCCATGAGTACAGCAGCGCTCCTGCTCACGCTCCTGCTCCACCAGCAATGCTGAGAACGAGGTGCTCCAGCATCAATGAACCTCCTCTTTAAGTATTGAAATAGCCTCTGGCAATCATAACTGGCGATTAGACTGCACCTGATATTGGTCCACCCTTTGAGTGTAGTACCCATGAGCTTGGGATTTAAGGGGGGGAAATTCGATACCTTGGCGCCTTCCCTATTAAAATCCAGCCCTGTAATTATGAGGCTACTATTCTGTACAGAGCATCCAGTCATGTGTGGATGCAGGCCTTACAGTAACTTAATGATTTAATAATTCAATGATAGGTCATCAATGAAAAACAATACACTAAGTATAGAGTGATAGTGTTTGCAGTTGGCTCAACTGTTTTGATGTGTTGCTTAGCACTGACTCACATGAGGAAAGGCAGATTGATGGAGTGATTAAGTACAGGACTGGCTAAAATGGCCATGTGATGGTTGAGTGCTGTGCTCATTCGATAACAATGATGAATAGCTATCATTGTGTGCCAAGAATAAAAGCAAACGGTTACATATTGCATTTCTGTCTTGAAAGGAAGTATTATGAGTCATATTTATTCTGCTGCTAATATTGCTCAGGTTCTGCAGCAAGCACTACATTGTAACTATCTCAGAGCCTGGCCCTGAACCTGAACCTACCCTAACTTTAATTTATATGCATTTACCTGCACTAAAGTGGGCTTCACATCCTTTTGGATTACTGTAACTTTTGACACAAGCCAAGGTAATAAAAGATAGCCAATTCGCCCTCTCTCCTCGCCGCCCCCCCCCACCCCCCACACCCCCACTCCATTGCTCCATGGGTAACTGTAGCATGTGGTATGGTATTGAATCAAACTGGGAAGGTTTTAGGTTTGGGCAGTTAAAGAAAGACTTGCATTTATGCAGCAACTTTCACGACCACCGAACGTCCCAAAGTGCCTTACAGCCAATTAAGTACTTTTTGAAATGTAGTAATTGTTGTAATGTAAGATAAACGGCAGCCAATTTGTGCACAGCAAACTCCCACAAACAGCAATCTGATAATGACCAGATAATCTGTTTTAGTGATGTTGACTGAGGGATAACACCAGGCTTAACTCTCCTGGTTTTCTTTGAAATAGTGCCATGGGATCTTTTACGTCCACCTGAGAGAGAAGACGGGGCCTCAGTTTAATGGCTCATTGGAAAGACAGCGCCTCTGACAGCGCAGCACTCCCTCAGTACTGCACTGGAGTGCCAGCCTAGATTTTTGTGCTCAAGTCTCTGGTGTGGGATTATGAACTCACAAACCTCTGACTCAGATGCGAGGATGCTATCCACTGAGCCACAGCTGACAATTGGCCAATCTCTGGTGATATGGCAGTTGGGTTGTTACAATGCTCTCTCAGCTAGGGAGGGGACCATAATCAGTCAGGGTTCCAGTTCCTGCTTCCTGTACAGTAACTCATTGATTGAGCATGTGTGTGAAAATCAGGCGATTGAAGGATCAGATTTGGCTGTGATCTAGGATCATATAAAATAATTGTCACTTGGATGAGTTACTAGAGGGCTGCTGGAATTTGTAGAACAGCACCGAACATGTGTTGTCACCTTCAAGAAAGAATTCATAAGGGGAAAAAATTGGAAATAAAGAACTTGCATTTTTATAGAGCCTTTCACAACCTCAGGATGTCCCAAAGCACTTTACAGCCAATGAAGTACATTTGAAGTGTAGTCACTGTTGTAATGTCGGAAACATGGCAGCCAATTTTCTCACAGCAAGGTCACACAAACTGCAATGAAATAAATGGCCCAATAATTTGTTTTAGTGATGTTGGTTGAGTGATAAATATCATCTAGGACACTGGGAAGAACTTCCCTGCTCTTCTTCAAAATAGTGCCATGGTGCTATTTTACGTCCACCTGAAAGGGCAGATCAGGACTTCGGTTTAATATTTTATTAAACCAGCACCTTCACAGTGTTCCCTCAATACTTCATTGGAGTGTCAGCCCTACACTTTGCGCTCAAGTCTCTGGAGAGAGACTGGAACCTAAGAAAGCAGAGCCAGCTGTGTGCTCAAAACATAAGACCCACATGACCAAGCTCAGGCACTCATATGACTTCCCACAGGGCTTCAAGCTTTATTTATGGTTGATAAACAAGAATGCAAGAACAAAACTTAAGTCTCCACTCCACGCAGTGGTCTGGATGTGCATTTCCGTAGTAGGCTTTGTTGCTAAGGAGCATAAAAAAATTTAACATAAGGAAGTGAGGAATCAGAAAAGTCATTTGAAGCACTATGTCCTCTCCTTCAAACAGAACCTTTCCAATTTGCTCTGTAAAGATTACTCTCCGTCTTGTTTAATCCTGGGAAGGAAACAAATTGCCACATGTAAAGGTAAAATGTTGTGTAGTTTCTCTCTGAGCATTGAAGGTAATGAGACAAGGGGGGTGATAAGGGATTCCCAGGTGCGGGTGGGGATGTTGCACTTTATCAAGGAGGCTTTGAGGGTGTCCTTGAAATGTTTCCTCTGCCCACCTAAGGCTCGCTTGGAGTTCCAAGTAGAGCGCTTGCTTAGGGATTCTCGAGTCGGGCATGTGGGCGATATGGCCCACCCAACGGAGCTGGTCGAGTGTGGTCAGTGCTTTGATGCTGAGGATGTTGGCCTGAGCGAGAACATTGATGTTGGTGCGTCTATCCTCCCAGTGAATTTGCAGGATCTTGCGGAGGCAGCAATGGTGGTACTTCTCCAGCGCTTTGAGCTGTCTGCTGTATATGGCCTACATCTCTGAGCCATATAGGAGGGCAGGTATCACTACTGCCCTGTGGACCATAAGCTTGGTGCCAGATTTGAGGGCCTGCTCTTCGAACACTCTCTTCCTCAGGTGGCCGAAGGCTGCGCTGACACATTGGAGGCGGTGTTGGACCTCGTCGTCGATGTCTACCCTTGCTGACAGTAGGTTCCCGAGGTATTGCACTTACCTTGCAGCGCACCCATTCTTCTCTTTCTATGCACTTACCCACATCCCTATCTAAGCATCCATCACTCCCTCTCAACCTTATCTTTATACAATTGGATGCCTCTCCCTGATAGCCACACTCAATAAATACATTGCATACATTGGTAAACACATGCCAATACATTCACTCATAGGTCTGTTCTTTCTCCCGTTGTAGGACAAGAGAGCACAGAACACTAGGGAGTGGGAGTGGAATGGAGGTGGTCCTACACAGACTTCCTAGCTCACAAATGCAGAGGAGCTTGTGCTGGAGATCAGTGGCATTTCAGTGTCCCTGGCTGTCGGAGATGGGGACACGAGCAGCTCCCAGCTACCTGGTGGCACAATTAAATATCAGTGACCCACATGTCATACAGTTGACTTGATTACAACAGAATGAAATATAATCACCTTCATAATGATAAGTTGCAACATTCTTATCTTGCCATTACTAATTCATATCTTTTTTCTCTGCCAGGGCCTTCACGCATGCAGCAGAAGTCCATAAATCACCCAGACTGCGAATCCTCAGGGGAACTGAGGCTGCACCATCACAGGACTCACGCTTACCACCAGCGCAGATACTTGCAATTTGGTGCGACCAGTAGGACATATAATTGTGTTTTCTGGTGAATTACAATTCACAAGTGAGCAAGAGCAAATGGGGGAGTTGGGGACAGCAGTGGAGAGTTCGCGTTGGAGGGCGTAACCCTCTCTAAGCTCTGCTCAGCTGGACACTGATGCCCGGGGGTCATCGATAGAAAGGATAATAATTGAGGGGCAGCAGAAAACCTGTGATGTACTGACAGGCCTTCCACGCACATTTACCACGAATGGAGGAATCTAGTTCAAGCATGGGTGTGTTGATGTTGCAGGGCATTGCGATGATGTCTTCTTGCATGGATAGATTGGCCAATTTCATGGAATATTAATCGAGGTTATCAAACTAGCCCATTCGTGCTTTGATCACACCCGTGCACACTCTGCAGGCTGCTTTAAATAGGATGACAGATACTTTAGCCTTGCTCTTACAGCGCCGCAATGATCTGCACCAAAGTGCTCTCCAGAGAGTGCAGCTGGCCCATGAGAGGGATAATGGTGAAAGGGGACATAGAAGTGGGGACTCCACGCAGTGCTTCCACTTCTCACCCGTTGCCCCCTCCCCCACCCCCAGTCAGTACCCGACATGCTGCCTTGTAACCCAATTACCAAGTCGTCCCTGCACAGGTACAGGTGGAGTAGTCTTTGGTGGGGTTCTCACGGGCTCCGAAACCCAGAGGTTGTTGGCCAAGACCATCTCAGCAGTCAGAGCAGGGATCTGAGCAGCCTGCTGAAGTCACATCAGGTTGCACCATGTAGGAGCGGTAGGAGAAGGAAGAGTAAAGCTTTGTACTTGTACAAGGGTATGCACATGGGTATTTGAGAAAATGTAAGTTTCTGTTCTTTAGTAGAATCACATAAATGTTATTATTTTGCACCACTTTGCCATCTTGCCCATTCTTGGTTGCTGGGTGGCAAGTCACCTTTTAACTTGCTTGATGATGAATGGGAAGACATTAATTGATGGGGACCGGTGTGGGGAGATGCAAGGAGTGATTAATTGTTTGCAGTCCTGCTTTGTGGCATTGGGGGGGGGGGGGGTGAGGTGGTGGTAGTTGGGGTGGGGGTGGTGGGTGGGCATTGCATATGCTTCTGACATTGATCCACTGGTGCAACCCAAGTGAACATTGCAATAATAAGGACATCCCTGCCATCCCTGGGTGCAACGTGAGCAGCTGGTGCGGCATTGCTCTCATCATATTCTTCCTCCTCCTCCTCCTCATAATTACCTACCGACAATCTGCGCTTTGTGCCTTGGAGGTCCAGACCTCAACCATTGTGGACATCCTCGCGTGCATACTGAAGGGCACCTTTGGATCTGTCTAGGCACCTGAAGTGCATCTTCAGCATGCTGATGGCTTGTTTGATCACTCATCTAGTGGTCATATAGCTGTTGTTGTAGCGCTCCTGGGATTCATTGGTTGGGTTACTGACAGGGATCATTAGTCAAGTTTGAAGTGGATATCCCTTGTCTCCGAGCAGCGACTCCTTACGCATGCTTTCAAGTCCAAAGATGTGAGTGAGGTTGGATTGCAGCAGGGCAAAAGCATCGTGCCAGCTCTCAGGGAATCTTGCACACACCTGCATAAATATCTTTGTGTGGTTGCACACCAGCTGCACATTGATGGAGTGGAAGCCCTTGCAGTCCATGAATACTTCAGGTTGATCTGCCACGTGTGTGAGACACCGACTGGGAGATCCTGGACATGTCTCCGGCAGAACCCTGGAAGGATCCAGAGGCAAAAATGTTGAGGGTGGTGGTCACTTTGATAGTGGTAACATGTGGCTGCCTGGTCCAGGAGGGAGCAGATCTTCTTCTAGATGTCTGCCACCACCTGACGTGAAAACCTGAGCCTCCTGAGACACTGCTTTTCAGACATGTCAAGGAAACTCAGCTTCTGCCAATACCCTGTGTCGCGGATAGTGCCTCCTGTGAGCTGCACCTCTCTGCTCCACTCTCTGCCGCTCCCCCCTCTGCCGCGCCCTCTCCTCTCTGCTGCTCCACCCTCTTTGACGCTCTCCGCACCCTCACTGCTGCTCCCCTCTCTGCCACTCCCCCCTCTGCCGCGCACCCTCCTCTCTGCTGCTCCCCTCTCTGCCACTCCCCTCTCTACTGCTCCCCCCTCTGCCGCTCCCAGCCCCCCCCCCCCCCGCTGCTCCCCCCCTCTGCTGCTCCCCCCCCCACTGCTCGCCTTTCTGACGCTCCCTCCTCTGCCCCTCCCCTCTCTGCCGCACCCCCCCTGCCGCTCCCCTGTCTGCCACTCCCCCCTCTGCCATTCCCCCCCTCTGCCCCTCCCCTCTCTGCCGCACTCCCCCCTGCCGCTCCCCTGTCTGCCACTCCCCTCTCTGCCGCTCCGCCCTCTGCGGCTCCACCCTCTCTACCACTCCCCCCTCTCTGCTGCTCCCCCCACCCCCTGCCCCTCTCCTCTCTGCCGCTCCCCCTCCCCCTTAGGCTCCTCCCCTCTCTGCCGCTCCCCTCTCTGCCGCTCCACCCCCCTCCTGCCCCTCCCCTCTCTGCCGCTCCACCCCCCGTCCCTCCCCTCTCTGCCGCTACCCCACCCCCTCCTGCCCCTCCCCTCTCTGCCGCTCCCCCCCCGCCCCTCCCCTCTCTGCTGCTCCCCCCCCACCCCCTCCTGCCCCTCCCCTCTCTGCCGCTCCCCTCTCTGCTGTCCAGCTGCAGGTCTCTGAACAACAGGCTGCTGCTGGTCATATTGCTACTCGTTCAAGGTCCAATCCATCCTGATGTAATACAGAAAACCTTCAAAGTGTAGACCTGACTCAAACCCAGGTATTAACGGGTTGGATGACAACTTCCCGATGCACTCGCATTTTTGCTAGTTTTAACCTCCCTCACCTGCACCCAAGCCCACGCGCTCCTCCAGATTAAAACTCCCCCCATTGTTTCCACTGATTAGTTTGAATTTTCCCCCTTCAGGTGTCGGCTGTGTCCTCTGGTTCCACTGTTCTGGACAGTTAAAGGTGAATTGTTTCTACCACATTAGTCAGAATGAGCTTCTTCTATGGTGCATACCACCCGGGTCCTAGCATACAAGTTGTGCAAAGTAACAAATCTAAGTAACGTTGTTCAAAATTGACGAGGAAAGTGAAGAGGTGATATATAGAATTACACAGAGGAATTAATGCAAGAACTGGCAGCTTCATTGCTCAAATATTACCAAAAAAAACATTGAAATAGTCCATTATTTGTAATCAAGAGTCGAGTTTTGCAATCGCACTTGAGAAAAAACAAATCTCTCTGATTTTCAGGCCAAATAATTAGCCATGAATGGAACATTTCTTGATTTTCCCTTATGAGCACCACAAACAGCTGGGAGTTAATGGTTTGCATTTTCTTCTGAGGGCCAGTGGTACAGTTAGAAACACGATTAAGAGTTTATTTTTAAGACTGGTTGCTATGCAAAGTGAAAGCCTTTTCGTATAAAGTGCACAATGTTTTTACTATTCGGAGGATGGATGTTCTAAATGAATAACTCATGCTGCTGGTGTGATTTTGTTTTTTAATTGGTGGAATTTAGCTAAAAATTTGGAATATGGTATGAGACCGTGCCACAATAAAAATAGCTGTGGCTGCAAAAGTCACTTCAGAAAGTAGCAGCAATATGGTACACGCATGCACCATGGGTTCTGATCCACTTTGTACCTGTTTTGTTTAGTGCAAAATCCTAAGGAAAGAACTGAACTTCCTGCTTAGTACTCCAAACGGTGCTGCATCCTGCCGACTCAGGAGTAGGCCCGTCCAAAACAATAGGCCTGATTCTAACTCTTACCCGCCGAGGGAGAACTGTTCAGGCAGATGATTAAAATGGCCCTCAAACAATCCTCACTGCTTTCTTGACACATTTCTCCCCACCGCCATTTTAAACCCGCTGTTTTTAGTTGCAGGAAAGGCACCTGCCACAGACAAGCAGGGGCCTCATTAAAGTGTAAAAGCCTAAAAGTGTAAAACTCCGATGATGTCATTCGGACCCAGGCACAATTTTAATTTAAAATTTCTCAAGTCCTGCCCAGTAGCCAAGCCGCCAGTAAAACCTGAAGCTGTATATAAAGGAGCTCTCAGCTGCAGCTCAAAGGATCATAGGCTGTCTGGTTCGCCAGGAGACTTTCCAGTTTTCAAATCGCTACTTTCATTCTTTTTTTTACCTCACTGACCTCAGTAAGCTTAATCTGCTTAGGATGGGCACTTTTTAGTGCTAGTTTCCTCTGAATGGTGGAAGAAGAACAGCAGCAGCCTCAGCAAGAACTGGGCCCGTTAGCACAGTATCAGTGCGGGGAGCTCCCGTAGGAGGCCGTACCTTCATTCAGACAACTTCGAAACAATGACAATGCGGACTCAAAAGCTGAGATTAAAACACACTGAAGTGCCAAATGTGGATAAAGGTGATTAATTCATGTAAATATATTAACCATTTTTTTACATTAAAGTCAGGTCCTGAGGGGTAATGCTGCTGGCACTGACCCCAGCAGCCACCTCTGTCCAGGCCTGATTGACAGTGGATTTGGGGATGCTCCTGTTGGCTGCTGGGAAACTACCTCCCACCTTGCCCCCACTTTCTCAGCTAAGACTTCCAGTGAGGCATCAGAAAAATGGATGGCGGGGTTGGGGGGAGGGCAGGGGGGAAGAAGGGAGGGGGCAAACCTTGTACTCCATGCACTAGCTAGAAGGTTCCAGATTAACAAAACGCAAAATCCAAGCAAAGGATGCAACCTCACTTTAAAAGGGGAATCCCTGCTTTAAATAGGCCTCAGGAGTCACTCAGGTGAGCGGGAGGTATTGAGGCCCGGGAATTAAAATTCGCCAGAGTTTCCAACAACTTTAGCCCCCACTAGGCGCACTCTTCCCCCGGCACAGAATTAAAATCAAGTTTTATGTTTACCACGGATTTACAATCGTGCACAGGCCATTCATTGAGTAAGAATAAGCTTTTTATTCAGAAATGCTTTAATTTTTTTTATGGGTTCATTGTTATAACTGTCATTTTTACAAGCCCATTTTCAGCTAGGAATAAAACTCAAAGTAATTGCTCCAACCAACTTCTCAAAATGTTGTCAGAGGTCAGTTTCTGCCACTTGTCTTCAGGATTGGCAGCATTCAAAAAATAAATCGACTGATTTAATTGCGCAGTTTTTTGATTCATATTAATTTTCAGCTGTGGCTCAGTGGGTAACACTTGCCTCTGAGTCAGGAGGTTATGGGTTGTAGACCCACTCAGAGACTTGAGCACATAATCCAGGCTGACACTTCAGTGCAGTATTGAGGGAGTGCTGCACTGTCGGAGCTGCCTTTTAAATGAGATGTTAAACCAAAGCAATACTTTCTTTCACATATCGACTTAAAGGTTCCCCCAGCATTATTTGAAGAAGAGCAGGGGCGTTTTTTTCCTGGCGTCCTGGCCAATATTTATCCCTCAACCAACATCTCTGAAATGGATTATCTGGCCATTATCACATTTCTGTTCATGGGAGCAATTTGGCTGCCTCATTTCCTACATTACAAAAAGAAATTGACTGATTTAATTGGGCAGTTTTTTGATTCATACTAATTGTCAGTCATGGCTCAGTGCCTCTGGGTCAACAATGACTACATTTCAAAAGTACTTGGCTGTAAAGCACTTAGAGGGTCCTGAGGTTGTGAAAGGTGCTATGTAAATACAACTTCTTTCAGTCTTTCGCTGGTACTTACCGACCTAATTGAACTGCTTTTGATCATTCATATTGAATCAATTGTATATCTGATTAGTGAATTAATAAATGAGTCCTGATTTTATCCAATCAGTAATTTTTGCCGTATGTTTGTGTGACATGACTAAAAGGTGTTGTGCATCAGACTTTTAAATAGCTAGATGGACAGATAGGCAATCGAGGTGGTTCCAAAATTCCATTGGGGTTTTACCGCTCTCCTGCTAAAATTTCATGAGATCGGAGGAATCCTGAAGGAAATGAAGAGATTCACTAACATCAGGTCTCTGTCATTTCTGTCACCTTCCACATTGCCGTACAAGTGTTGAGGATTTGGTGGGGCCAGGGGCAGGGACCATAAGCCGAAGTTGTAACTACTGAGCCTTGAAGGGCTAGATTTTCGCGAAGTCTGCGACTGAGTTTTCGAGGCAATTTGGCACTCCGCTGCGAAAACCCGGTTACAAAGCCCGGGCAGGATCCTCGGCTTGTTATTTGCGGCGGCGATGGGACATACCGCCGGGGAGAGGTGCGCCAACGTGCAGCACCGCAGATTGTGTTACCGTCAGACTTTCGGCTCTCTCCCAACCCGTACATCGCGCCCAGAATACTGACAGGGTCAAACCTGTCGGTGCAACCCCGCCAGCAGCGGTAAGTATGAAAACCGACAAAAAATGTAAGTTAAAGTTTTTATTTTTATTCAGCAATTTGATTTGATAGATAAGTGTCTTGTAAATGTTTGTTGAATGATTTTTGAATTTCTTTTTTTCCCCCTCCCAAGACCTCTCTTGCAGCGCTCCCAGCCTGGACTAAATTTGGAGAAACATAGAAACATAGAAACATAGAAAATAGGTGCAGGAGTAGGCCATTCGTCCCTTCGAGTCTGCACCACCATTCAATAAGATCATGGTGGATCATTCCCTCAGTACCCCTTTCCTGCTTTCTCTCCATACCCCTTGATCTCCTTAACCATAAGGGTCATATCTAACTCCTTCTTGAATATATCCAATGAACTGGCCTCAACAACTCTCTTCGGTAGGGAATTCCACAGGTTAACAACTCTCTGAGTGAAGAAGTTTCTCCTCATCTCAGTTCTAAATGGCCTACCCCTTATCCTAAGACTGTGTCCCCTGGTTATGGACTTTCCCAACATCGGGAACAATCTACCCGCATCTAACCTGTCCCATCCCGTCAGAATCTTGTATGTTTCTATGAGATCCCCTCTCATCCTTCTAAACTCCAGTGTATAAAGGCCCAGTTGATCCAGTTTCTCCTCATATGTCAGTCCAGCCATCCCTGGAATCAGTCTGGTGAACCTTCGCTACACTCCCTCAATAGCAAGAACATCCTTCCTCAGATTAGGAGACCAAAACTGAACACAATATTCCAGGTGAGGCCTCACCAAGGCCCTGTACAACTGCATTAAGATCTCCCTGCTCCTATACTCAAATCCCCTAGCTATGAAGGCCAACATACCATTTGCCTTCTTTACCGCCTGCTGTACCTGCATGCCCACTTTCAATGACTGATGAACCATGACACCCAGATCTCGTTGCACCTTCCCTTTTCCTAATCTGCCACCATTCAGATAATATTCTGTCTTTGCGTTTTTGCCCCCAAAGTGGATAACCTCACATTTATCCACATTATACTGCATCTGCCATGAATTTGCCCACTCACCTAACCTCTTTAAGTCACCCTGCAGCCTCTTAGCGTCCCCCTTACAGCTCACACCGCCACCCAGTTTAGTGTCATCTGCAAACTTGGAGATATTACACTCAATTTCTTCATTCAAATCATTGATGTATATTGTAAAGAGCTGGGGTCCCAGCACTGAACCCTGCAGCATTCCATTAGTCACTGCCTGCATTCTGAAAAGAACTCGTTTATCCCCACTCTCTGCTTCCGGTCTGCCAACCAGTTCTCTATCCATGTCAGAATATTACCCCCAATACCATGTGCTTTGATTTTGCACACCAATCTCTTGTATGGGACCTTGTCGAATGCCTTTTGAAAGTCCAAATACACCACATCCACTGGTTCTCCCTTGTCCACTCTACTAGTTACATCCTCAAAAAATTCCAGAAGATTTGTCAAGCATGATTTCCCCTTCATAAATTCATGCTGACTTGGACCGATCCTGTCACTGCTTTCCAAATGCGCTGCTATTTCATCCTTAATAATTGATTCCAACATTTTCCCCACTACTGATGTCAGGCTAACAGGTCTATAGTTACCCGCTTTCTCTCTCCCTCCCTTTTTAAAAAGTGGGGTTACATTAGCTACCCTCAAGTCCATAGGAACTGATCCAGAGTCGATAGACTGTTGGAAAATGATTACCAATGCATCCACTATTTCGAGGGCCACTTCCTTAAGTACTCTGGGATGCAGACTATCAGGCCCTCGGGACTTATCGGCCCTCAATCCCATCAATTTCCCTAACACAATTTCCCGCCTAATAAGGATATCCTTCAGATCCTCCTTCTCACTAGACACTTGGTCCCCTAGTACTTTCGGAAAGTTATTTGTGTCTTCCTTCGTGAAGACAAAACCAAAGTATTTGTTCAATTTGTCTGCCATTTCTTTGTTCCCCATTATAAATTCACCTGAATCTGACTGCAAGGGACTTATGTTTGTCTTCACTAATCTTTTTCTCTTCACACATCTATAGAAGCTTTTGCAGTCAGTTTTTATGTTCCCGGCAAGCTTCCTCTCATACTCTAATTTTCCCCTCTTAATTAAATCCTTTTTCCTCCTCTGCTGAATTCTCAATTTCTCCCAGTCCTCAGGTTTGCTGCTTTTTCTGGCCAATTTATATGCCTCTTCCTTGGATTTAACACTATCCTTAATTTCCCTTGTTAGCCATGGTTGAGCCACCTTCCCCATTTTATTTTACTACTTTGCGAAAATCCTCGTGTAACGCCTCCCTTACCAAACGTAAAACCCGAAAGTTCGGCCTGAAAACAGTAGCGCAGTGAAACCAGTAAGTTTCATGTATTGCTACCGTTTTCACCGAAAAAACACGAAAGCCGAAAATCAGACTTCGGGACATGGTCTTTCAGCAGCTAGTATGCAAAAAGCAAATAACTTTCACAAGTATGCATGTGGACCCCACCAGGATCGGACCCCTCACTCAGTGGCTGATTGAAGCAATGGTCAGCTTCTAGAGAAAGAATCCCGCCCTCTATGGGTAGTAGGTCACCCATGTTTCCTCGGCCGGACAGGTTTTCCTGTTTTACCAGCAACCTCCAATGGAAGTCAGTGGTGGAGAGCAGGATTCTGAAGGATCACTGCCCAAGGAATTCCAGGCGCCCAATGAGTCCATAGTAACCCACTTTAATCCTGACCCAGAGTTTCTAATTTCAAAACCATGCCCAGCAGATGTTGTTGGTACCAGTGTTGAGCCTGTATTGATGTGTATTATTGTGTCAATATCTGTTCTGGATTGAACCAAAGCAGAGCAGTAAATGTTGGTGTCAGCAGTCAATCACTGTTACAATGAACTCCACATACACCTTAAAAGAGCAAGGCCGCTTTAATTATTTTGTTAGAAATCCATTCTTAGGATGTGGGTGCACTGGCAAGGCCGGCATTTATTGCCCATCCCTCGTTGCCCTTCAGAAGGTGGTAGTGAGCTTCCTTCTTGAAATGCTGCAGTCCGTGTGGTTAAGGTACTCCCACAATGCTGTAAGGGAGGGAGTTCCTAGATTTTGACCCAGCAATGATGAAGGCACAGAGATACATGTCCAATTCGGGACGATATGCAACTTGGAGGGGAACTTGGAGATGATGGTGTTCCCATGCGTCTGCTGACCTTGTCCTTCTAGGTGGTGGAAGTCGCGGGTTTGGGAGGTGCTGCCGAAGAAGCTCAGTCTACAAAATGTCGGTCTCGACTTTAACTCTGGGCCAGTTTTGAGCGGGTGAGCAGCGCTGTCACCTGCTCCAAAAATCAGATGCAGTTTAGTTGAACTACCGGGCCTCATTTAAATCCTGCCGCCCATTCCAGGCAGGAGGTCAACGTAACGTGGCAGAGAATCGGGATGTCTGGATGTCGCCCACTGACAGCAAGTAAGTGGTGGGATCAGCTGCCGGCGCATCCCTCAAGTCCCCATCGCGGTGGGGGGACCGCGAGTTTCATGGTCATGACAGTGTGGGCTAAGCGTTTGTTGTGGGACACAGAGGAGCACTCCTGCTGGTACTAGCCCAAAATGTTTAATTCACTGCTGGGTTGGCCTTTCGGGAAACTCTCTGCCTTTTCTCGCTCAGGCCGTCTCATAAGAATTGCAGTCAATGATAATGTCATTGGGACCCAATGTTGTCCGTGTTAAAAAGGACCCCGGCCAGCTTTGGGCAGGTGTACTTGCCGCTGGCTCGCCTGAGCAGGAAAAAATGGGAACCTGTCAGCTCCCATCAGCCCCCGTGGCAGGTAATTGGAACTGCCCACCTGCCCGGTGGGTAGAGTTAAAATGGCATCCATTGTTACTGTGAAATCTCGATGGCCAATGAAAGCTGACCATGGATATGAAGTTTAAGAAAATGCCAATGGGATGGTTGTCCCATGGAGTAATCTTTTCTGTAGAAAAGAGAAGACTGAGGGATGACCTAATAGAGGTCTTTAAAAATGAAGGGGTTTGATAGGGTAGACATAGAGAAAATGTTTCCATGTGTGGGGGAATTGAAAACTAGGGGTCAGAAATATGCGATAGTCACCAATAAATCAAATAAGGAATTCAGAAGAAACCTCATTACCCAGAGACTGGTTAGAATGTTGAACTTACTACCATAACGAGTGGTTGAGGTAAATAACGTAGATGTAGTTAAGGGGAAGCTAGATAAGTAAATGAGAGAGTGAGAAATAGAAGGTTATAGTGATTGAGTGAGATGAAGTTAGGTGGGAGGAGGCTTGTATGGAGCATAAACATCGACAAAGAGCAGTAGGGGTGAATAGCCTGTTTCTGTGCTATAAATTCTATGGGGACACAATTTGTGTGCTTAGTGCCACACTAAATGGCAGTAGGGCTGCCGCAAAACTCGTTCACCATTTTGGTCATTGCAGTCATCGACTGGATAAAGCAAGGACAGGTAGCGTGGTGTGCAGCAGCGAGAAGCCGGCTCCAGCAACAATATTTAAAGGGATATTAGGTCCTTCATTGAAACACCTGTGAACTCATCCCTTTTCGGCGTGGAAGCAAGTCATCCTTGTTTCGAGGGACTATCTATGATGATGATGATGATGATTGAAGGGATCATCACCAATTGCTCACACCTGACAGGGTTTTGCACTTTGAGTGGCTGCGTGCTTCATCCTGCAACTACAAGAGTTCTCTTTGGTCATTTCAAGGTTAGTTGGTAGCAGGGAGTGTTCTAGCAAGTCCAAAATGCCCTCATTATTTTTGAAACTCTTCGACCTTCAACACCTGCTAAAAGTTATGGTGGTGGTTCTGGCAGTTGACCTCGCCCTCAAGGATCTATGGCGGAGGGAGCAGAGGCAGCATGACAGATGGGAGCATGTGCACAGAGGGAGGAGGAGGGCTATCAGGGCTCTGAATAGGAGAACTTACCCTCCTAGAGTCTTCTGAGCGCACTTCTCCTACCTTCACTGTTTCATCAAGGACGTGATCACAGAACTCTGACACTTTCTGCAATCAGAGCAGCGCGACCACAGCTCTCCCAGTGACAGTCAAGGTCACCGTGGCCCTCAATTCCTTCTGCAGCAGGAGACATAGATAACATCTCACAGTTCGCCATCCATCGCTGCATCCGGGAGGTCACTGAGGCTCTCTACACCAGGAGGAGGGATTACATTGGCTTCCTGATCACCAAGGAGAAGCAGGACAAGTGCGCACATGGCTTTGTCAGAATAGTGGTCTTCCCCATATTGCAGGGTACCATCGACTGCACCCACATGGCTTTGCAGGATCCGTATATCAATTCTGAGATCTTCCATAACCGCAAAGGCTACCACTCACTTAATGTGCAGTTGGTGTGCGACCACAGACAGCGAATTCTCACATTCAATGCCCGCTGTCCTGGCAGCAGACACGATGCCTTCATCCTGCGCCAGCACTCTTCTTGCCACCACATCAAGCTGGCGGCTGGCTGGTCGGAGACAAGGGTTGTCTGCTCTCCACCTGGCTCATGACTCCCCTCCGCAACCCCAACACTCCTGCCCAACACTCATGTAATGAAAGCTATGCTGCCACCAAGAACATCACCGAGCAGACCATCGGAGTGCTCAGGCAACAGTTCCGCTGACTTGACCACTCGGGAGGAGCCCTCCAGTACTCAGCTGAGCGGGTGTCCCATTTCATGGTCGTCTGCTACATGCTGCACAACTTGGCCATCATGCGAGCCCAGCCTGTGTCACTAGGGATTACGGCAGCCCCTCAGGAGAAGGAACAGGAAAAGCAGGAGGAGGAGAAGGAAGAGGAAGACGAGGAGGAACAGGAGCGAGGGAGGAGGAACAGGACGAGGGAGAATCATTCAATCGGCCTTCCGCAAGGGCGGTCCATGATCGCATCATTAGATTGCGGTTCGAATGAATTAAACCCCATGTTCCTGCTGCTCACCGCATCCCCATCATTCCTTCCTTGTTGCCGGCCATATCACAGCGCAAAATGAAATGAGAGACACCACAAATGAATCCAAACTGATTTAATAAATTTATCAATAATCAGTGAATCCATATTTACAACAAAAATATTAATTATTCACCCTTGTGCAATAACTTCGTGCCCCTCTTAACTATGCCTTTACCTACTCTAATGCTCCGATAAAGTATTAGCCCAGTGGCTGCAGCAGGGCTGGTGGAAGGCTGATGAGTGTCCTGGTGGGAGACTTCGAGCAGCTGTGGACCTAGAAGGCCTGGCTGTATACTACACCGCCTCAGGATGGATGGCAGCAGTCTGGGCTAGCTCGATGACAGGCAGTTGTCAGGGTAATGGCGGAGTGGCAGTGATGGGATTAGGAATGCTGTCATTCTAAGAGAGGACAGCAGGTTCCTGTTCCACTGACCCACTGCCACTCCCCCAGGGCGGCACCTCAGCATTCCTAGCAATCTGATGGAGCACAGATTGGTGACCTGCTGCGACACCGTGAAATCCCCGGTCGACGGTTGTAAACCCAGCCACAATGGCAGCAATCAGAGCTTGAGAGGCATCATGATGAGATTGCATGAGAGTATGAAACTGTGACATCATTCATCATTTGCACTACCACATCTGGGTTGCCATGGTCTCTCTGGGAGTGTACCCTCTTTTCCAGACTGGAAATCCTGGGCTTCATGCTCTGCGCAGAGCCCCGTGCAATGTTCGAGTCAGACTCCTCCACGCTCCTTGTCATTGCCGAGAGGCTCTCTGGTAGCCTTGCCATTACACCTAGCAATTCGGTGTGCATGCCCATCACCCTTCTTCTGAAGGTCGCCCCATTGAGGTCTTCATCGGAATCTTATGCAGCAGAAAAAAGCCCCCAAAGCTACCCTTTCGTCCTGACCTTGCTGCAGCCCGCTCGTGCCCAGTGCCTCACCCTGTGCAGATCCCACTACTATACTAGCCTCTAAAGAAAGCGTAATGCCAATATCTGAGCTGGTGTATACGAGTGAGAGATGCAGTAACGCAGTATCTTCTTCCTCCTCCTCTTCTCCCCTATCACTCTCTGTGGTGCCCTCAGTGACAGATTGATTATCTGAAAGTAGAAAGGCACAAGAGACGGGTGACGGTAAGCGGAGGTGGTGGGGAGTGAGGGGGGCAGAGGGAGGAATGGCAGAAATGTATGCATACAGCATGAGTAGTTTGAAAGTGGGAAAAGATTGTGGGCTGAGGGGGAAGTGGGATGTGAGAAGAAGGATTGGACATGAACATACCATTTTTTCCCCCAAGAGGTCAATGTCACTGGTGGCCTTGGTGCCGAAGACCTGGTGCCCAATGATCTGCAGCACTCGACTCTCCATCTGGGTCAGCTCTTTAATGTTGGCCTGGCCCCTGGCTGTCCGCCCCCAATCCCAAGGATGTTGAGAAACCTTAGCCTGCAAGAGCACGAGAAGTGTGTTAGTGAGTATGGTTCAATGTGTTTGGGTGATGTGCCTACCATAGTTGAGTTGCTGTCTTTGTGTGAAAGGTGTGAGATGTGGGTATGAGTGGTGATAGGTAGTGATTGTTGGTGGATGAGTGCTGTGGGTGTGGTGCTTTGGGCAGTGTGTGAAGCTTGTGGTACAGATGGTGGGATGTAGCATTTGTTGTAGCCTTCACTCACCCTCACCATCCGAGTAAGGTCATTAAACTTCTTCCTGCACTGGGTGTGGGTCCTGGGGAGCACAGTGCTGCCCGTGACATGGCAGGCCATCTCCTTCCATATAGTGCGGCGGACCTGTGACGAGGGCCTCCTGCCAGTTGGTGGGTATAGAACCGCCCACCTTCTCTCCATCGTGGACACCAATACCTCCAGAGAGTCATCAGAGAACCTATGGGGGGAGAAATTTGGGTGGTTTGTGTTATGTATCTGGACTTGTATATACTCTGTACAGCCACCAGAGAGCTCATCCCCTGGAGGCCCAAGGGATCTCATAATACCTTGGGAGCACAGGTATTTAAGAGTGCTTCACAGGTTGGAGAGGCACTCTGGAGACCTGAAATAAAAGACTACGGTCACACTTTACTTTGAGCTCACAGTGTTCAGTCTGACTCTTTCTCCATACACTACAGTTTGCACTTCCCGTTAACGCCCCCGGGGCACGTAACAGAACGCAAATGACTTTACGTCTGGGCGCAGGGCTGTAATCAACTCTTGCAAAATTCTGCGGGAGTTTAGCATTGGCACCAACCAGTAGCGACCTGCTCCTACTGGTAGCACCCTGCCTCGCTGCGCCGGCGATGATGATGTTTTCTCCCCGGAGCAAAAATTCGGTAGCACCCCGTGAGACTGCCATGGGCAATGCCTGTAATATCTTCGCGGGGCATGTATCGGGCTTTAGGCCGCTCGCGGGGCAAAAATTAATGGGGAGGTGCGGCGCTGAAAATTTTTTTAAATGGCCAACTAACCGATCGAGGCCTTCCCAGCTTCAAATCACGGGGTCTGTGCCGATGTTGCAGCCCAGCATTCCGCTTCTGTGCCGGGCTGCTGCCACGTCATCCCTCTCCCCAATGGTGTAGCGGCGGCCCCTTCTCCCGAATGCAGTGTCGGCAGCCTGCCCTCCCCTTTAATGGAAGGGGAGGGCCCTGTGTTCCTGCCAGCACCGCACGTCTTTTCGCATAGCTCTGGAAAATTCCCGAAGGTTAGCGCCCCGGTCCCACCCCCGATAGGAAGTGGAGTGCGAGACTTTGCGCTCCACTTCCTCTCGGGGGGCAGTGAGCCCAATTTAGCTGCCGGGGCGGGACTTGTGCAGCTGGCGCAGGAAGTCCCACCTCACAGCTTTTACTGCCCCCATGGCGAGACCCAATTTCGCCCCCACGGGCTCTCTTCCTCCATCTCCAGTCTGCCTTGGTTCCTATGGGTATCTTTTAACTAGTATTTGGTTTGCTGTTGGGGCAGCTGCACACACGACAATCCTGACAATGAGGTGCTGCAGCATCAATGAACCTCCCCTTTTAGGCAATTAGGGATGGGCAATAAATGCTGGCCTTAAGTGTATATGCCTCTTAAAGGGCCAGTAAATGCTGGCCTTGCCAGCGACGCCCACATCCCAGAAACGAATAAAAAAAAAGCCTGCGGCAATCATGACATGCAATTAGGCTACCCTCCATATTGTTCCAGCTTTTCAGTGTAATGTCAATGAGCTTGGATTTTTAGACGAGAATCACTTTAATGAGAAGATAGCACAAAAATTTGAGTGCACCCTAGAATATTTTCAGGTGGCGCAGCTTAACCTTTTTTAGTCGAAACACTGCTCATTTCTTGGCTATAACGAACTTCTAGCCCATATGTAATCTGTTCCGGTGCGATGATATAAGCATGTTGTTTAGCAAAACATTGCTTTGAGTCAGTACCCCTTTCACCTCTCGGAGCTCGGTCCAGACAGACAGTCACTCAGGAGATGAGTCTCCTCCTTCTCTGATCATTGTTAAGGATAGAAAAGGAATAATCTCATGTTACTTTTTGTCAACGAATACAGTACAAACAGTCGTCATTTTGGCACTAAGACTTTAGACAGACAGTATGGTTATTGAAAAATCACAAGATTGAAGTTCCCAGTAATGAACAGATCAGGGAGAACTGTACACTGCAACTGACTCATACGAGATCCAGACTGCGAGCACTAAAAGCACTCCCTTTGTTAAAATCTGGGAAATATTGAGTGATTTATTGTACAGCACTGGCTTTTCTCTTTTTAATGATCACATAAAAGACATTTGAAAGGTCAGTCGGGGAGGAGGAGGTGAGCTCACTAGCTACACCAGAATCTAAGTTTAAATCCGAGTCTGCACTTGATATGCCCTTGGGTTGTCCCATGTTTGTAAATCCCAGCTGGACTGAAACACGGGGAAATGGCTTGGGACTGATTTTCTCTGAGACTGACGAAGGATGTCAATGGGACCCTCCAACCACTTCTCAGAGGGGTAACCAAGGAACGGCTGTTCATGGAGGTGCATGTGCATCACCCTTCGGCCTGAGGAGACCATAACCTCTTCACTGGCGAGTTGTGATCCAGCCCTGAACACTACGAAGTACAAATTGTTTTGATGTCGCACATAATTCTTGGCTTTAAGTGTCGATACATTTTTATTATGTTAAAATTACTTTTTAATTGAATCCATTTCATCCACAAAATTCTGCACAGATGGTTTTGTTGAAACAAGAAATAATAAAAGTGTCGGTGCAAGTAAAAGCATGGCTTCACCCTGCTTGGTAGACAGTCTTATTTTGTTCAAACCCAGATGTAGATCGGTGGTGTTTAGGTTATGTGTTCTAATACCTGCTAAGTGCACCTCACACATTATTGTGGCTGCTTTCTTTACCGGTCGGTATTAGTGAGCAGCAGGTGAGAGTGCCTCCTGTATTCATAATTTACTGAGTGGAATTATTTGGAAACACGTGGGTCATTTTTTGGTACATTTACCTAATAGGACATCTCCTGGAGTGCTAACATGACGCAGCTACCAATGTGATGATTGCACATCAGTAGACTTTTCAAAACAGACTGGGAGTGAATATGTATGGGGATCCAGTCTTTGTCCAGTCTAAGTGCTCCGGAAGGCCTGGAAAAACAGCATAAACAAACGGGAATCCACCATTTCTCTAAGAGGCTCGACCTGCCTTCCAACACCCCAGTGAAACAACACTGCCCCTTTAAGAGGCATATACACTTAAGTGAAACACACTGTACTATCCTAAATAAATGTGCATTTAATTAGGTCTCAGAGAAAATATGTTTCCTCTTGTGGGGGAGTCCAAAATTAGAGGAAATAATTTAAAAATAGTCACTAGTAAATCCAATAAGGAATTCAGAAGAAACTTCTTTACTCAGAGAGTGGTTAGAATTTGGAACTTGTGACCACATGGAGTAGTTGAGGCGAATAGTTTAGATGCTTTTAAGGGAAAGCTAGATAAGTACATGAGAGAGAAAGGATAGAAGGAAATGTTGATAGTGTGAAATGAAGTGAGTTAGGAGCAGACTCGTGTGAAGCATAAACACCGGCCAATTGGGCTGAATGGCCTGTTTCTGTGCTGTAAATTCTATGTTATTCTATGTATGTAGTTTGGAATGAAGTACATAAGAATTAGGAACAGGAGTCGGCCATCTAGCCCCTCGAGCCTGCTCCGATATGAATGAAATAATCAGAGTTTAGAGCATTCCTCAATTGAAAAACAAAAGCAAAAATAGACTAACACAGGGAACCTGATAATCATTTAGGGGAAAAGATCACCCATTCTCAACCTCAGCGCTATAGTTTATTTTAATCCATTCTGTATCATGCTTTATGGCTTCGAATGCAACCTGACACTAAGACAGTTAATATTTTCGACAAAGCATCCTCCTGAATGTAGATTATCCTTTAATGCATATTACACATTTTTCTTAATTCCCCTTCACACCAATCCTGTACTCGATCCAAAAATATGACGCATATCAAAGCAAAAAATATAGCTCACCTGCATTAGCTGAAACATAGGCCCCAAGTTTCCACATGATTTGCTCCTGATTTTTAGGAGCAACTGGTGTAGAACGGAGTATCTTAGAAATCGGAATTCTCGTCATTTAGTTTGCTCCAGTCCTAGTCAGTTAGAACAGTTTCACTTTGGAACAGAATTTTTTTTTCAAAAGGGGGTGTGTCCGGCCACTTACGCCTGTTTTCAAAGTTTCGTCAGTGAAAACTTACTCCAAACTAACTTAGAATGGAGTAACTGAAGATTTTTGTACGCTCGAAACAACCTTGTCTACACTTTAGAAAATCAGGCGTAGGTTACAAATCAGGCGTAGGGAATGGTGGGGGGGGTGTTTAAAGGGAAGTTTACAAACATTAAACACTTCAGTTTTACCAAATAAAGAGCCATCATCAATAATAAATGATAAATACATCAATAAATCAACCAATAAATCAATCAAAAAAAATGAATAAGAAATAATTTTTTTTTTAAATCAGTAAATAAAACATTTTCTACTTACCGACTGCAGCACCGGGAGCCCTCCAACAGCGTGCTGGGATGCCCCCCTCAGTGTGTCTCTGTCAGTGTCTCTATCTCTCTGTCTGTCTGTGTGTCTCTCATTTTCTGTCTGTCAGTGTCTGTGTTTCTGACAGCGAGGGGAGGGGAAGGAGGGGGGTAGAGGGAGAGAGGGGGGGAGCAGTGGGAGGGATGGGGGAGGGGGGGAGAAGGGGGAGGGGGAGAGAAGGGGGGGAGAAGGGGAGGGGGAGAAGGGGATAAAGAGGAGAAGGGGGAGAAAGGAGATGGGGGGAAAGGAGATGGGGGGAGGGAAAGGAGATGGGGGGGAAAGGAGATGGGGTTGGGGAAAGGAGATGGGGGGAAAGGAGATGGGGTTGGGGAAAGGAGATGGGGGGGAAAGGAGATGGGGGGGAAAGGAGATGGGGGTGAAAGAAGATGGGGGTGAAAGAAGATGGGGGGGAAAGAAGATGGGAGGGGAAAGGAGATGGGAGGGAGGAGATGTGGGGGGGAAGGAGATGGGGGGGAAATCGAGATGGGGGGAAGGAGATGGGGGGGAGAAGGAGATGTGGGGGGGGAAGGAGAAGGGGGGGGAAAGGAGAAGGGGGAGGGAGGCTGAACGGACCGGGCCCGAGACTTCGGGCAGGGCATGTCCCCAGCACCAGATTTACAGGTAGGTGGCGTTGGGTCGGGTCGGGAGGGTGGTGGGAGGGAGGTCGGTTCAGTTCGGGTCGGGGGGAGGGAGGGAGAGGGAGGTCAGTTCGAGGGGAGGGAGGTCAGGTCGGATCCCGTCCGGGGGCGGGGGGTGGGGGGGAGGCGGGAGTCGGGTCGGATCCAGTCTGGGGGGCGGGGTGGGGGAAGCGGGAGTCGGGTCGGGTCCGGTCCGGGGGCCGGGGAGGGGGGAAGTGGGAGTCGGCTCGGGTCTGGAGGCGGTGGGGGGGGGGGCGGTGGATGCGGGAGTCGGGTCCGGTCCAAGGGTGGGGTGGGGGAAGCGGGAGTCGGCTCGGGTCTGGAGGTGGGGGGGGGGGTGAAGCGGGAGTCGGGTCCAGTCCGAGGGCGGGGGGGGCAGCGGGAGCTGGGTCGGGTCCGGAGGCGGGGGCGGTGGGGGGGGGCGGTGGGGGAAGTGGGAGTCGGGTCAGGTTGGGTCCGGTCTGGAGGCGGGGGGCGGGAAGCGGGAGTCGAGTCGGGTCGGGAGGAAGCAGGAGCTGGCCGTGGGAGGAGCCTTATTCACGCAGCCCCAGTGAGGCCATTCGGCCAGGGCTAGGGGCTGCGTGCTTCGGGCCCCTCCCACACAGTTTCGGGCGCCTGGAGCTACTGCATTTGCGCGCCCACTGTAGCGCGCATGTGCAGAGGTCCCGGCACTGTTTTCATCGCAGGGACCTGGCTCCGCCCCCTACAGCTTCTGCTGCGCTGCGCCGAGGGCCAGAGGACCTGCAGGAAGGTGGAGAATCTGGAGGTTTTTTTTAGGCGCACTTTGTGGCGTGAAAAACGGGCGTCCAGGTCGGGACTGCGCCGTTCTAGGCGCGGCTCGAAACTTGGGCCCATAGAATCATAGAACGGTTACAGTACAGAAGGAGGCCTTTCAGCCCGTTGAGCCCGTGCCGGCTCTCAGCAAAAGCACTTCAGCTAGTCCCACTCCCCTGCCGTTTCCCCATAGTCTTGCAAAAAGGGTTCCTTTAGGTACTTATCCAATTCCCTTTTGAAAGCCATGATTGAATCTGCCTCCACCACCCTTTCAGGCAGTGAATTCCAGATCATAACCTTTCGCTATGTAAAAAGATTTTTCCTCGTGTCACCTTTGGTTCTTCTGCCAATCACCTTAAATCTGTGTCCTCTGATTCTCAACCCTTCCACCAATAGGAAGTTTCTCTCGATCTACTCTGTCCAGACCCCTCATGATTTTGAACACCTCCATCAAATCTCTCCTCAACCTTCTCTGCACTAAGGAGAACAACCCCCGCTTCTCCAGTCTAGCCACGTAACTGAAGTCCCTCATCCCTGGAACCATTCTTGTAAATCTTTTCTGCACCCTCGCCAAGGGAAGTCCTGCTACAACTGTACAGGGTATTGGTGAGGCCACACCTAGAGTACTGCATACAGTTTTGGTCTCATAATTTAAGGAGGGATATACTTGCATTGGAGGCAGTTCAGAAAAGCTTCACTCGGTTGATTCCTGAGATGAAGGGGTTGATTTCTGAAGAAAGGTTGAGCAGTTTGGGCCTATACTCATTGGAGTTTAGAAGAATGAGAGGTGATTTTATTGAAATATATAATATACTGAGGGGGCTCGACAAGGTAGATGCAGAGGGGATGTTTCCCCTCACGGGGGAATCTAGAACTAGAGGGGTCTAAATTTCAGAATAAGGGGTCGCCCATTTAGAACTGAGATGAGGAGGAATTTCTTCTCTCAGAGGGTCATAAATCTGTGGAATTCTCTGCCCCAGAGAGCTGTGGAAGCTGAGTCATTGAATATATTTAAGATGGAGATAGACAGATTTTTGAGTAATAAGGGAGTGAAGGGTTATGGGGGGCAAGCAGGAAAGTGGAGCTGAGTCCATGATCAGATCAGCCATGATCTTATTAAATGGTGGAGCAGACTCGAGGGGCCAAATGGCCTACTCCTGCTCCTATTTCTTATGTTGTTATATTCCAGTTGAGGCCGAACCAGTGTTTTTATAAAGGTTCATCATAATTTCCTACATTTTATAAATAGTGATATTATCTGCCAAGCTTAGCAGATATATATGGTCCACAATAGATGGAGGTAACATCTTGATCTGATTTATTAACACTACTTAGTATATTATACACCAGTCTTATAACTATTGAATTAAATTCAGTTATGACTGAGCATAGCTTCAATTGTGACTGAAGAAATTAGTCATTTATAAATAACGTAACAATCACCATATGACTTTCTGCATTTAATCAGCATGGACATACTTATGCAAACTATTAGTGAAAGTACTATTTGCTTCTGCTAGTTCGCAATGAAATGGATGTTGTTATGTAGCCTTGACTTTAATTCCTCCCGCAGTTAAAATGAGGGCAGTCACTTTCTCCTCTGATCTCACTGCATGTCCCGAGGTTAACCTATTCTTTTGTGCAGGCGAGTAGCGGGATACTACTTTAATTAAGCAGATATGTCATTGGGACCTGACTGCAATATTAATGGGAGATCTGAATGGGGGAGCAATGACGGCCTGCCTGTCAGGTCAAACCTGCTGGGAGTGGACTGTGATGTAGAAGGAGCCCAACAGGTGAGTTTAAAAATGTAATTTTAGGTGTTCTTGTGGGCAAGTAGGGGCAGGAGTGCTCCCCCAGGCCTCACAAGGAAGTCTTGGGCTGCCCTTGCCCCAGGGTCCTCCCCTTCCCCCGATTGCCTCCTGAGCTCCCCACTCTCCGGGAGACTATTCTCACGGGTTCTCGGCTGAGGCCTCCTGCCGTCGAATTCCTGTTCCCGCCCACCCGCCGGCCAGGCAATGGATCTGGCCGGGTTCTGGCTGGACTCCGGGAACATTTATGGGAATGAAGCCCGACATTAAGATCGGCTGGGCCTCAACGTGCCCAGACTTCCCGGGTTGGCCGCCCGCTGCAAGGCTCCTGTGTACCATGCCCCCCCCCCCGGCCTTAAAATCAGACCCATTGTAAATTCATGTACAAGGTACATGTAGTGAGGGTGGAAACCATGAATTCCTGAGAAATCTCAGACTGAAATATCATGCTGAAGGCTCTGAGTCGCCAAAGCACAGAAATCAGGAATTCACAGCATGGAAGGGACTCTGAAGGTTTATAAAGGGAATGTGAAGAGCTTTTGAAGGAAGAGTTTGAGGTTCTGGTGGACCTTTGGCCTGCAGCCATTCAAATTGTTCAGTTGCAGGAGCTCTTGAAGAACGTATATTTAAAATTAAAATTCTCATTCAGTTCAATATGGGAGGAATTCAGCACCAGAAAATAGAATAGGTCTGTAAATATCATCACACTGATAACTGAATATACAAGTTAAACTGTTTATTTTTTAAACTATTACTAGCGGATCATCCATGGCATTGCTCAGGGTGAGTCAGGTGTTCCCTGTTTTATAACAGTGGGGTGTTTATGCCATATTAGGGTCACTGCTTTACTGTGACTGAATAAGTCAATGTTTATTTTTAATAAATTCTCATCTGGGACTTTTCCTGGTGTTTTGCAGATTCATAGAATCATAGAAGTTTACAGCATGGAAGGAGGCCATTTTGGCCCATCATGTCTGCGACAGCCAACAAGAGGCTATCCAGCCTAATCCCACTTTCCAGCTCTAGGCCCATAACCCTGTAGGTTACGGAACTTCAGGTACACATTGAAGTACTTTTTAAATGTGGTGAGGGTTTCTGCTTCTACCACCCTTTCAGGCAGTGAGTTCCAGACCCCCATCATCCTCTAGATGAAGAAATATCTCTTCAAATCCCCTCTAAAATTTCTACCAATGACTTTAAATTTATTCCCCCGGTTGTTGACCCCTCTGCTAAATGAAATAGGCCCTTTCTATCCATTATATCTAGGCCCCTCATAATTTTATTATTGAATTCCACAATGCCATTATTCTGCAAAAACCATAAATGCCTTTATATATGTTCTTGTGCTGATGGGTTGGAAATGTTTCCATCCCATTCCAGTTTCCAAGCTGGGAATACGCAGTAAGATTATATGAAAGATGCACCACCTGTAATTTAAGGCAAATTCAACCGGGTATCCATCCCTCTTTTATTGCAATGCCAAATTCCGCATGAAGTGGGAGCCAGATACCTATTACATCTGCACCTCCCACTCTGCCCTCACCCAGTGAGCGTATTACCAAAAGAGGCAGGACTGGTGGGATAATATCATCTGCTGTAAGTCCTGTCAGTCCTGCCTCAGTCTCCCCCAATGCTAAGTTTGTCTGCATGAATCAGCTTACAATGATATAACATCTTTAATGTAGATAAACATCCTGAGGTTCTTCACAGAAGTGTAATCAGACAAGAGTCAATGCCGAACCAAAGCAGGAGATGTTCGGAGGCACGTCCGTTATATGGGGTCAAGGGGCACTCCAGACAGGCAGTTGGAAGTCCCACCCCACTTCACTTGCCCTGGAGGGAGTACAACAAAGTTTCACCAGACTGATTCCTGGGATGGGGGGATTGTCCTATGAGGAGAGATTGAGCAGACTAGGCCTATATTCTCTAGAGTTTAGAAGAATGAGAGGTGACCTCATTGAAAATACAAAATCCTTACAGGGTAGATGCAAGGAGGATGTTTCCCCTGGCTGGGGAGTCTAGAACCAGGAGTCACAGTCTCAGAATAAGGAGTCGGCCATTTAGGACTGAGATGAGGAGAAATTTCTTCACTCTTTGGAATTCTCTACCCCAGAGAGCTGTGAAGACTTAGTCATTGAGTATATTCAAGACCGAGATCGATAGATTTTTGGATATTAAGGGAATCAAGGGATATGGGGATAGTGCAGGAAAGTGGAGTTGAGGTAGAAGATCAGCCATGACCTTATTGAATGGTGGAGCCGGCTCGAGGGGTGGTATGGCCTACTCCTGCTCCTATTTCTTGGGCTGGAATTTTGGCTTTTTGCATTTTCGCCCATTTCCGGGCACAAATCGTGCCGAAATCAAAAATTTAGCGCTGGGTCAGCGTTAGCGCCAGACCGCGCAACTTTCGCCAAATGAAAGTTCACGAGGACCGTTAACGCTAACTCCGGCGTTGCACCACACAATTTGTGCACCGGAGCCAAAAGTTCCGCCGCTAAATATCAGGCGTTCTGCGCATGCGCAATTTATTTTTTTCTTCCCGCGCTTCTGGTCCACTGTCCGATCGCAAACGCAAATGCAGGGCATGGTCAAGCACATGCACAGTACACCTGGGGCTGAATCAGCCATTTTACATTTGGATTTTGTTAATGGGGGACGAGGAGTTGAGACAGCGTGCCAGGCAATACAGCCAGGAGGCTAACAAAGCCGTAGTGAGGGCTGTGGAGAGAAGATGGCAGCAACTCCACAGGAGGGGTGGATCTAGACCCCTGCCATCCATTTTCAAGCGCATTTGGAGGGAAATCGCTGAGGAGGTCTCTGCCTCAAACACAGTGGTCAAGAGTGGGCAACAATGCCGAAAAAAGTTCAATGACCTTTTGAGGGTAGTTAGAGTGAGTACAATTTTTTTCATGCACTCCTTCATTACTTCAATTATAAATCTGACACACTATTTGTTCTGATGCTGTTGCTGTCTCTCAGCACTCTGTGGGTTGCCTCCTAAAATGCATGACACATAGGTAGGCTTAGTTTGGCACCCTATTTGCCATGAATGATCTTTACAAATTATTAAGATTGCTTTCTGAGATCTCATAAGATGTCTAGGCACTTTGATGTCCTCCTGATAAACTATGTGCAACTTCCAAGGCCATTAAACAGAGAACTGTATTACATTCAGACAGTATAGTATAAGTTCTTTGGTGTGCCACAAGAGAAGATGGACTCTCTTGTAAGCATTCCCATTTTCATCTTTGCAAGCAAAGAATTCTCATAATTGGCGCGAGCAAATGCGGACAGGTGGCGGTCCGCCTCAGACCCTGCCACTTACGGATGTTGAGGAATGAGTGACAGGTCTCATCGGTGTCTCAGGTTGGGCAACTGCCACTGGGGGTGTTGCCCCTGCTCAGCAAATGAGGGTAAGTCTTGCACACTTCCTGGGCTGGGTTGGGGCAATGTGATGCAGTGTCTGTGGACTAGGGTTGGGGCAATGTGATGCAGTGTCTGTGGACTAGGGTTGGGGCAATGTGATGTAGTGTCTGTGGACTAGATATAATGGAGTAGCGGCAGTTCAAATGAGCCTGTGCTATGTGACCTTCCTCATGTTACCCTGCCCCCTCCCCTGCTGCTAACCACTCATCTGTTGCTTTCTACTTCCAGATGACCAGTCACAGGTGATGCATTTCTGAAATCAACCCTCCACTTCAGGCCATCGTGTGGAGGCGGAGGAGGAAGAAGATGAGGAAGAGTTTATAGATCAGCTGACACCAACACAGATGCAATCCATCTCTTTTACCACCGGCGTTCACCTCGTCTGAGGATGATGACATAACTTTCTTGGGGTTTGACAACTCCGAGACTCCTGGGACTAGTGGCGTACAGCAACGCAGTTCTGGGGTCGAATCCCATATGCCATCTCTCCAGAGGGTGAGTCGGTAAAGTCGGTCTGCTGACAGACAGGCAGACGTGGAACTGGACATGGTGGGACTGTCCAGGGAGAGCATCCACCTCACCCGTCAGCTCCTTGATGTCTTGGATAGGACTCCCGCGACCATCAAGAGTCTCACTGAGACCATTACGGAGATAGGGTCGCAGATTGTCGGTGCGAGCCGTGAAACTTGCAAGGCCCTCAGTGCCCACACGAGGCTGGTGGCCTCCAGCAGTGACACTGGAGTCCCGGAGAGTGTGACGAGAAGCCTTGCTGAATATGGTGCTTCACCGGCACAAGCTCTGCTTCAACTTGGGCAGGTGATGCAGTCCATAAACCTTCTCGCCACACTCTCTACGTTCCCCAGTGTCACACCCAGACCCACACCACCTGTGACTGTCGATGCCGATGAAGAGGCTCGCCAGTCAGAAGCCGGGCCTTCCACATCACGAGCTGGTCCAGTGTGTCCCCAGGCAGTGTCTCCATTGTCTCTCCTCCAACACAGGAGTGCTCTGGCAACGTTGCTCATGCCATTTTGGTGCCACTTTGGGTAGGAGCTGCAAGCAAGGAAGGGGAAGGGGAAGGGCGGTGGGGGAAAGCCAGTGGTAAAACATAGTGGGCCAGGGGTTGCTGCATTATGTTTTATGTTTGATTATTATGTTCTCATTTATGTTGTTCATAATGTTGTTGTTGAATGATGTCACTGCTGGATGCAGCTAATTTATGTTATTTTATTAAAATTTCACAATTAAGTTTACACAGTTGACAAAGTTTAAAATGTTTAATAAATTCTTTTGTTCACCTTAACCATTCCTGTGTAATGTCTAATTTGCAGAATAAGAGGGGGAATAGTCAATATGGTGGGTTAGAGTGGCCAGGCAACAGTCAAACGTGCCGTTCATTCTTCAAGCAGCGGAACATAAGAACATAAGAATTAGGAACAGGAGTAGGCCATCTAGCCCCTCGAGCCTGCTCCGGCATTCAATAAATCATGGCTGATCTGGCCGTGGACTCAGCTCCACTTACCCGCCCGCTCCCCGTAACCCTTAATTCCCTTATTGGTTAAAAATCTATCTATCTGTGACTTGAATACATTCAATGAGCTAGCTTCAACTGCTTCCTTGGGCAGAAAATTCCACAGATTCACAACCGTCTGGGAGAAGAAATTCCTTCTCAACTCGGTTTTAAATTGGCTCCCCCGTATTTTGAGACTGTGCCCCCTAGTTCTAGTCTCCCCGACCAGTGGAAACAACCTCTCTGCCTCTATCTTGTCTATCTCTTTCATGATTTTAAATGTTTCTATAAGCTCACCCTCATCCTTCTGAACTCCAATGAGTAAAGACCCAGTCTACTCAATCTATCATCATAAGGTAACCCCCTCATCTCCGGAATCAGCCTGGTGAATTGTCTCTGTACCCCCTCCAAAGCCAGTATATCCTTTCTTAAGTAAGGTGACCAAAACTGCACGCAGTACTCCAGGTGCGGCCTTACCAATACCCTATACAGTTGCAGCAGGACCTCCCTGCTTTTGTACTCCATCCCTCTCGCAATGAAGGCCAACATTTCATTCGCCTTCCTGATTACCTGCTGCACCTGCAAATTAACTTTTTGGGATTCATGCACAAGGACCCCCAGGTCCCTCTGCACCTCAGCATGTTGTAATTTCTCCCCATTCAAATAATATTCCCTTTTACTGTTTTTTTCCCCAAAGTGGATGACCTCACACTTTCCGACATTGTATTCCATCTGCCAAACCTTAGCCCATTCGCTTAACCTATCTAAATCTCTTTGCAGCCTCTCTGTGTACTCTACACAACCCGCTTTCCCACTAATCTTTGTGTCATCTGCAAATTTTTTTATACTACACTCTGTCCCCTCTTCCAGGTCATCTATGTATATTGTAAACAGTTGTGGTTCCAGCACCGATCCCTGTGGCACACCACTAACCACCGATTTCCAACCCGAAAAGGACCCATTTATCCCGACTCTCTGCTTTCTGTTAGCCAGCCAATTCTCTATTCATGCTAATACATTTCCTCTGACTCCGCGTTCCTTTATCTTCTGCAGTAACCTTTTGTGTGGCACCTTATCGAATGCCTTTTGGAAATCTAAATACACCACATCCATCGGTACACCTCTATCCACCATGCTCGTTATATCCTCAAAGAATTCCAGTAAATTAGTTAAACATGATTTCCCCTTCATGAATCCATGCTGCGTCTGCTTGATTGCACTATTCCTATCTAGATGTCCCGCCATTTCTTCCTTAATGATAGTTTCAAGCATTTTCCCCACTACAGATGTTAAACTAACCGGCCTATAGTTACCTGCCTTTTGTCTGCCCCATTTTTTAAACAGAGGCGTTACATTAGCTGCTTTCCAATCTGCTGGTACCTCCCCAGAGTCCAGAGAATTTTGGTAGATTATAACGAATGCATCTGCTATAACTTCCGCCATCTCTTTTAATACCCTGGGATGCATTTCATCAGGACCAGGGGACTTGTCTACCTTGACTCCCAATAGCCTGTCCAGCACTACCCCCCTAGTGATAGTGATTGTCTCAACGTCCTCCCTTCCCACATTCCTATGACCAGCAATTTTTGGCATGGTTTTTGTGTCTTCCACTGTGAAGACCGAAGCAAAATAATTGTTTAAAGTCTCAGCTATTTCCACATTTCCCATTATTAAATCCCCCTTCTCATCTTCTAAGGGATCAACATTTACTTTAGTCACTCTTTTCCATTTTATATATCTGTAAAAGCTTTTACTATCTGTTTTTATGTTTTGCGCAAGTTTACCTTCGTAATCTATCTTTTCTTTCTTTATGCTTTTTTAGTCATTCTTTGCTGTTGTTTAAAATTTTCCCAATCTTCTAGTTTCCCACTAACCTTGGCCACCTTATACGCATTGGTCTTTGATTTGATACTCTCCTTTATTTCCTTGGTTATCCACTGCTCGAGCACTCCAATTGTCCATTCGATGATATTGCGTGTGGTTGCATGGCTCTCATTATAGCGATGCTCGGCTTCTGTCAGAGGGGTCATGAGCCAGATGGCGAGGCCCTGAACATTGTCCATGAGCATCTAGCTCTGGCTTGTGGTTGATGCTGGAACATATGTGGGAAACTGCTCTCATGCAAGATGAAAGCATCATGGATGCCCCCTGGATATTGGGCATTGACTGCCACAATGCGATGATTATGGTCGCAATCTGTATGTTCAGGGAGTGGAATCCCTTTCGGTTTCGGTAAACTTCTGTATTCTGTAAAGGTGCTCGCAGGGCGATTGGCATACGATTCATCTAAAACCTACAGCTCTCTCACTTTGGGTCTCCTTGGTCATTGATAAGTTTATGAAGTCCATCCTGCATGTGTACAGTGCAGTGCAATGTATAGCGTGCTGCGAGATGGAGCATATGTCCCCCGCTGATGCCTGAAAGGAGCCGGAGGCATAGAAGGCAAGTGCCACAGTCACCTTTACCTCGGCAGGCAGTGCAGTCCTGTTGTCACTGGTAAACTGTAGGTCTGCCTGTAGGAGCTGGCATATCTCTGTCAGCACTTCTTTTCGGGAAGTGCAGCCTTCTAACGCACTGTGCCTCAGAGAGCTGCAGGTATGAGCGAGTATCCCTGTATACTAGTGGGGGGAAGGCCTCCTCCCCATATGTATGCAACCTCTTCGATTACATTGAAAATGATCATCAATAAGCCTTCTTGCAGCACGACGCCGTATAAATACAGCAGGCAGGATTAATGGCTCCCAACATAGCATGGCCCCTATCTTTTCAATGTCCTTTAAAATAAACTAGAAACTCACATAAACTTCACAATGAAAAATATGCAGCAAAGCAGCGTTCTTCTCCCATGCTTTTAATCACTGACAACTGGAACTTTCTCCTCCATTTTAAAGATGGCGCCATTAGCGCCCGGGGTGCGACTGCTTTTTGCTGTCGGTTTCCCGGGCAGACGGTAAATCGGGCGATATGCTCGAAAGTTTCGCCCCGGCCGCTAGCGCAGCGATGCACGACAATTTACGTCATCCAAACGGTCAAAACAGTGGCGGGACGGAAAACCATTGGCAAACATTCCGCCCAGGCGCAAAATCCTGTGTGCCTCGTTTCACGCCCACAAAAAAATCACTTTTGCGCCCTGCTGAGGCGCTAAATGGGGTGCAAATGAGCTGAAAATCCAGCCCTTTATTTTCTTCTGTTCTTATGTGCACGTTTGCCAATGGAGTTGGTTCTCAAGAGTTTCCCAGCCCTAGTATTTACTGGTACGACATAGGGGGAGTGTGAATTAGCGGCACTGGTGGTGACTCTATGCCTTAGTAATATTGGGGAAATCCTGCTTCGGGAGCACTGGGATGTTGCTTGGCTTTGGCAGTACTGCAGTGTAGCAGCTTTGGGAGGGAATCCTTTGGTCTACTCTCACTGTGGAGGGAGAGCCTGAGTTTTGGGAAAACTGGTGTTGAAATTTGGAGTTTGACTCATTGGTGGATTCCTGGGACGTGGGGAGGTGTGGGTGGGGGAGGGGGTGGAGGCTGGTAAGCGGTCGGGAAACCCTGGAGAATGGGCTTCCCGCAGGACCTGCTGAGTTTAACGGCAGGGCCTAAGTAGCATTTGAAATCACTGATTCCCGCCCACAGCTAGCTAGATGGAGAGGCTGGCTGGCTGTTGGGTGGGTACGCCTGCGGCCCCGGGCCACAGAGAGGAGGGGTTGGGAGGTCGGCAGGTCGAAGGGAGGATCGGGGGTCGGAAGAGGATCGGAGGCCTTGGGGAGGCAGAGTGGAAGCCCCAGGGGCAGATTAGAGGCTTCGGAGGGGAAGATCAGAAGGTGGGGGTGTGGGGGGGAGGGGGGGGGTGGCGGGTGATATCCGATTGTGGGGGGTTGGTGAGGCAGGGACTTACCTGGATCCTATGCCTTCCTTTAGCTGGCAGGTTCCCCGAGGTACGGGAAACCCGACCTGCCAGTGTTAAATGAAAATTGGTGGATCACCATGAGGCACGGACCCTCATTATAATATTTAAAGTGCCAACCCGCCTTCTGTGAGCGGATTGGTTGCCTGCACCCCATCCTACCTCTGTTAAAACTGGAAGTGGGTGGGATTCAGAATTTTAAAACTTTAAACTCCCACCCGACCCCAAACCACCCATTTTTTTAGGTTAAAATTCCCCGCCTCATATCTGTCAGCAGTGAGTTGAGGGGGCTCCCAGGTCTGGTAACATTTGTAGTAACTCTCTAAGACAGCTCTGCAGACAAGAAATGGAACAGACTCCCTAGGGAGACAATGGAAGCAGTTAGTATTGATTACTTTCAATGCAAATTAGATAGGATCATAGAATCATTGAAATTGACAGCACAGAAGGAGACCATTCGGCCCATCATATCTGCACTGGTCAAAAAAGAGCTATCCAGTCTAATTCCACTTTGCAGCTCTTGGTCCCTAGCCCTGTAGGTTACGGCACTTCAAGTGCACATACAAGTACTTTTTAAATGCAATGAGGGTTTCTGCCTCTACCACCCTTTCAGGCAATGAGTTGCAGGCCTCCACAACCCTCTGGGTGAAAACATTTCTCCTCAACTCCCCTCTAATCCTTCTACCAATTATTTTAAGTCTATTCCCATTGCTTATTGACCTCTCTGCTAAGGGAAATAGATGTTTACTATCCACTCTATCTGGACTTCTCATAATTTTCTGCACCTCAATTAAGACTCTCCTCAGCTTCCTCTGTTCCAAAGAAAACAACCCCAGCCTATCCTAGTGGAGCAGGCTCGAGTAGCCTACTCCTGCTCCTATTTTTTATGTTCAATGTTTCCTCATAGCTAAAATTCTTCAGTACTGGCAACATCCTTGTAAATCTCCTTTGTACCCTTTCTAGTGCAATCACATCTTTCCTGTAATACAGTGACCAGAATTGTAAGTAGTACTCTAGCTGCGGCCTAACAAGTGTTTTATATAGTTCTAACCTCCCTGTTCTTATATTCTATGCCGCGGCTAATAAAAGAAGGTATCCCATCTATATGCCTTCTTAACCACCTTATCTACCTGTCCCGGGACCTTCAGGGATCTGAGGACATGCACCACAAGGTCCCTCTGTACCTTTACATTTCTCATTATGCTGCCATATTCCCTTGCCTTTTTAGCCATCCCCAAATGCTTTACCTCACACTTCTCTGGATTGAATTCCATTTGTCACATTTCTGCGCACCTGACCAGTCCATTGATATCTTCCTGCAGTCTACAGCTATCTCTTCACTATCAACCACACGGCCAAATTTTTTAAACATCTGCAAACTTCTTAATCATGCCCCCCACATTGAAGTCTAAGGGGTCGAAATGTCCCCCCTCCTTAAGCTCCATTACTACCGAGGCGAATAGGCCTTTCCAACGAAGGACAGACGGATGGGCCTACCCTTCCTAAATTGCCCTGGGCCGGGAGCGGTGGGGATGGGTTTCTGCACTGCCCGTGCTGCCGCTCATCGGGCACGCGCCAACCCTCTTCTGACCAGCGGCGATGCCCTATCTGACCCCCGCTGGAAATTGCCCCATGGAAGCAGCACCGCTGCTGGTTGGTGCCTCTGACAGCTTCCCCCTGCGGGCAGCCTCTCTTGGGTACCAGGCCGTTGGCCTGGCCAAAATCCTCCCTGGTGGCCCAGTGGGCCTAACTAAACCCCATGCAGCGGCCCTCCCATTTAACTGAAGAGGAGGGACATTGTGACGCATCATCGTAACATGGCACGTCTGTGTCGCACAGACGTCATCAGCACGGCGCTGGTAACTTGTTGGGGGGCCAACCCGCTGCAAGGGTACTTCTTCCCCTTAACACCATCCCGACTGGAAATGCAGAACAAAGACCTGAACATCGGCATAATATCCACCCCATGGATTGGGGCGGAGAAAAAAACCTCAGACCGGTAAGTGCGCTTACTTTTTGGTCGGGGGACAATTTCGGCCCCTAAATCATTGATTTATACTGCAAAAAGCAGGGGGACTAGAACTGAGCCCTGTGGAACCCCATTGGAAACATCCTTCCATCCACAAAAACACTCAACTATTACCCTTTGCTTCCTGCCTTTGAGCTCATTTTGGATTCTACTTGCACTTTGTTGGATCCCATGGGCTTTTACTTTTTGATCAACCTTGCTTCTGGGCCTTATGTTTGTACTGTACCTATGAATGATTCCACGAGGCAATGTGTTATACTCAAACTGTAGTGACCTTGGTACTTTATTCCTAATTCCAGAGTGAGGCACAGGCATGGTGTGCAACCTTTTATACAGCCCCTACCACCAGGACAGGAAACCCTGCACTCTCTAGTGGTATATACACAGTGTCTACACAGAGAATATATCTATAGTCTGCATACACAACATCACTCTCCCCCAAGTCCTTTGTGCCAATTACCTTTGCAGTCTGTGCTCTGGCTTAGCTCTCCCCAGACTTAAGTGCCAATTGCCCTTGCATCTTGGTTGTGTTTTGGCTTGGCTTACTCCCTGTTAACCCCCAAGTCCTTTTGCCACAACGTTGGGTTGTGGTTACCAGTTTGGATGGTTTGATGATGCAGTGGAGGTTCCAGTGGGTTCTGGGTGTGATCCATGTGTGTGTCCATGGCTACATACATACATTTCCCCCCCACCCCCACGGCAAGATCATCAGCTTGCCCGTTACATAAATATACAGGATCAGACACAGTGCAAGTACAAAGAAAGGAAGAAAAAAACATTTTTATTTTACAGTTTGTATCATGACATCTTGGTTCAGTGACTTGCATTCGTTACGTTTTACGGTCGTGCATCAGGATTGGGTAGATTGCATAATTAGTTCAGTCATGGTCAGTACTGAGGTGGCAGTACAGGTATGCGAGGACACTAGTTCCAGAGCAACTGGACCGGGTCCTCGTCGTCTGATGGCGGCGCTGCGCCCCCTTCTAGTGGGGTGGGCTTGGTTCGTTCACCTTGCCAGGACTCAGGGCCTTTGCTGTTGCCTAGTGGTGGGCAGAGCCACCAATGTGTGTGGCCTCCCTGTCCTCCTTTGAGGGCTGCAGGATCTTCTGCCTGCTCTCTAACGGTGTTGGGAACCTGGCTGTTCCAGGTCCCATTTGGGGAACTCATTGGTTCTGACCTTTCGCTCCCGGACATGGCCAAGGTCGCGACTGGATCTGGGGGCTGCCCGATTGGTGGGCAACGGCGGCTGTTTTTGTTTCCAGGTCCGTGACGAATAGTGTCATCGGGTGCCTGCAGCGTGGGACAGACCTGGGGCAGGGTATCATGACCAGTGCCTTCACCCTCCTGAGGTCGCTGGCCTATAACTTGTGGGGACACCTGGGGCAGGGCATCTTTACCCTCCCGAATTCGCTCGCTTGCTACTTTTGGGGGAGATTCTATTCCCATCTCGCAACATTTTGTTCTTTACATTCTTAATCGATTCGTCAATTGACTGCCATGCATACAATGTCTCTTTAAGTTCAGTTGGTTGCAGGTCTCCTTAAAAAGAACCCTGCCACGCCATACTGCTCCTTGCTGCAGCAGGGACGCCATTTTGCCTCTGTCCTCGAGGTGGACTGCCCTGATCCTTCTCTCCCGCGATTCTGCCACAAAAGCTGGAAGAGTGCCTGTGAATTTGATCTTCCTCCCCAGGAGTCCTGCCACTGGAGCCGGGAAGGTACTTTTAGGTCGTTCTGGTCGGATCATTGCCACGCAGTCGTGATGGATGGTCTGTGCCTCAGGTGCTGTGCTGGTCTGTTCTCTGGTGCCTGGCCCAAGCGAAGGTGAGATTTTGCTCTGCATCTGAGCACGGGGGACATCGAATGCTGGAGTGAAGAGGTCTTACCAATTCCACTGGATCTTCCCCATCCACCTTCTTCTGAGTAGCGTTGAACCATCACCTGCAACAATCCACAGAGGTAACTTGTGCACCACGCCATTATGGATTACACTTACATCCGTAATACCAAGGACTGGGATCAACTCTTTGGTGTAGGTGCGCAACTTTTCCTGTACTGGATGCCTCTCAAAGGCATCTTGGATCATCACTGACTGGCTCGCTCCAGTGTCCACTTCCATGAAGACTGGAATGCCGTTTAACTCGACTTCCATCTTTACTGGAGGACAATCGATGGTGCAGGTATACACTCCATATACTTCTTCTTGGGGCTGAGCTGCCTCTCTGGCCAAATCATCATACTCCCCGCTGGATTCAAAGTCATCTACCGACTCCTCTGCGAGACGGTGAGTCGTATTTCTTTTGCATATATGCTGGAGGTGGCCCTTCATGTTACAGGCTTTGCATACGTACTCAGCAAATCAAAACTGGTGAGTCCTATGGTTTCCTCCACAATGCCAGCATGGTGCTACTCGATTAGTACCCCTCGGCAGACTCTGAGTTCTGGAACCCCGAGGTCTATGCTCTCTGCCCTGGGCAGAGCCACGTTCTACAGTCTTGCCTGTGAAAGGCACCATTCTGTGTACAGCACTTTCCGGGTTTGAATAATTTGCTTGGTGCTGCAGGTCGAGGTTATGAACACCTGACTGATGCAGATGGCTTTCTGCAGGTTGACTGTGGTGTCGACAGATAATAGCTTGTGCCCTCATGGCCAATTCCGATAACGAAGATGTTTTGCAATGCTTCGTTGAACATAAGAACATGAGAATTAGAAACAGGAGTAGGCCATCTAGCCCCTCGAGCCTGTTCCGCCATTCAATAAGATCATGGCTGATCTGGCCGTGGACTCAGCTCCACTTACCCACCCTCTCCCCGTAACCCTTAATTCCCTTATTGGTGAAAAATCTATCTATCTGTGATTTGAAAACATTCAATGAGCTAGCTTCAACTGCTTCCTTGGGCAGAGAATTCCACAGATTCACAACCCTCTGGGAGAAGAAATTCCTTCTCAACTCGGTTTTAAATTGGCTCCTCCGTATTTTGAGGCTATGCCCCCTAGTTCTAGTCTCCTCTACCAGTGGAAACAACCTCTCTGCCTCTATCTTGTCTATCCCTTTCATGATTTTAAATGTTTCGATAAGATCACCCCTCATCCTTCTGTACTCCAACGAGTAAAGACCCAGTCTACTCAATCTATCATCATAAGGTAACCCCCTCATTTCTGGAATCAGCCTAGTGAATCGTCTCTGTACCCCTTCCAAAGCTAGTATATCCTTCCTTAAGTAAGGTGACCAAAACTGCACGCAGTACTCCAGGTGCGGCATTACCAATACCCTATACAGTTGCAGCAGGACCTCCCTGCTTTTGTACTCCATCCCTCTCGCAATGAAGGCCAACATTCCATTCGCCTTCCTGATTACCTGCTTCACCTGCAAACTATCCTTCTGTCATTCATGCACAAGGAGGGTAGGTCCGAGGGCCTCCTCGTAGGACTGCTCCTGGGCACGGCCAAGGGTGCCATCAGCCGGTCCAGGCAGCGGGCGGTCGAGGGGGTCGTTCAACCTGACTGCCTGCCTCTCTTCCGCTCTTACATCCGGTCCAGGGTGTCCTTGGAGATGGAGCACGCGGTGTCCACCGGTACGCTCGCGGCCTTCCGCGAGAGGTGGGCACCGGAGGGACTGGAGTGCATCATCACGCCCGGCAACCAAATTTTAATTTGATTTTACGTTTTAAAGTTTAACTTGTTTTAATTGCCGGTGTTGTTAGTGTCCCCTTCCCTTTTATAGGGGGCACTGGGGAAAAATTGTGATTTTAGTGCCCAAAAAAAAACCAAAAAAAAGAAGAAAAAAAAAACAAAAAAAACAAAAAAAAGAAAAAAAGGGCCTTGTAAATGTCTGGTGTGTCACCCAGGTCGGGTGGCATGGTTTAATGTGTTTTGTTTTGCAGATAAACTCCAAAAAGAGTTTCATGCACAAGGACCAATTGTGGAGCAGTGGAGGCGTGTCCTGCTCAGTTGGAGCTGTGAGCAGTGAGGAGAGCAGCTATCAACTTTTGCTCCTGCCTGGAGAGCCCTGAGACCAGCCCAGGAAGAGGAGGAAGGAAGGGGTTTCACCACCAACTTTCACCCAGAGGGAGAGGAGGAGAACAGAAAACTTTGTACATCTTTTACCATTTCTGCAAAGAGTTGGAGAGAGGGGGAAAAGACCAACAACATCCAGTGTGGAAGGAGGGAGACTCTACCATTCTACAGGTGGGTGTTGGTGCAGTCCCAAAAAGTCTTTGTTATATCGGTGGGGGGAGGAAAGAAGACCACTGAGGGCCGGAACATCGCGGGGGGTGTGTGTGTGTGGAAGTGTGTGTGGGGGCTTTGCTTACAACTAGGCCCCCCCCACAATTGGAACCCCCCCCCGCCCCCAATTGCCTAGCCTGGGATAGCTGGAGCTACCAGGCTGAAGATTTTTTTTAATCACCTAATTAAACATCATTGGGAGTGTGTGCCTGGTGGCTCTAGCTGCCCCAGGTGAAGACATCTTCTCCCCTCACCTGAAGACCACCCCAAAGACTTTGTGTTTTGCCATCTGGGATTGCACCCACCCACAGCTGCGAGGGGAGACCTGCCCTCGCAGTCCCCCCCCCCTTCCCACCCCCCTCTCTCTTTCTCTGTTACTCTGTTTCTCCCCTCTCTCTCTGAGGCCCCTTTCTCCCAAATTAATAAAAAAAAAACAATTAAGACAACTGAGCAGAGGGAGCAAGGCCCCTCCCCAATTGCCAACTAGGGGAGAGGTGCCTCATTAAGAGTTCCTCTGCTCAGTCAAATCAAACGAGGCCAATCAAGACCATTAAGGCCTGTGACTTTGGGGTGGGTGTAGCCCTTAAAGGGACCCCGTGATGGCGACCCCATCCACGCCGGTGGCAGGGCCAGCGAAAACATATGCGCAGGTGGCAACCGCTTCCACGGCACCTCCTGCGCCACCCGCTGCCCTGCCACCATTCAGATTAATGACCAGAAAACACGGGGTCAAGAGCTACACTCACCCCACAATGAGCATTGAGGAGTGCGTGCGGGCGATGGCTGGGGTGGTCGTCCACTCGGCCATTGTCGCAGCCTCCAAGATGTCTGGGAAGGCCGTGTTCTTCCTGGGGTCGGAGCGGGCGGTGTCCCTGGCCCTCGAAAAGGGGCTCACGGTTGGCGGGACGTTCCTGCCGGTGGACCCTCTCGAGGCCACCGCGCAGAGGGTCATCGTATCGAACGTCCCGCCCTTTGTTCCCGCTGGGCTCCTCCTCCCTCACCTACAACAACTGGGGGAGGTAAGGTCGGGGATCAACCCCATACCGCTCGGCCTCAGGGAGAGCAGCCTGCGCCACGTGTTCTCCTTCCGCCGCCAGCTCTTTGTCCGGCTGGCGCGGGAGGAGACGACGGAGGGGTCTTTTAATGTGGTGCACGAGTGGACTGCCTACCGCGTCTTCTGGACGTTGGACGGCGTGCGGTGCCATGCCTGCAGAGAGGTGGGGCACATTCGCAAGAACTGCCCCGCCTCCAAGGCCGCCAAACCACCGAAGGCGGCCAAGGCTGGCGCCGCCGCCACCCCTCCCCCTAGTTGCGTCCGCGTGCTGGGAGCCATAGGTGCGCGGGCATCGTCGGAGGCCTTTGTTTTCAGGGCCTCCGGCGGGGGGGAGGGAGAGCGTCCGACCGGAAAGAAGGCGCGGAAGAAGGCAAAACATCAAGAGGCGGGTCCCCTCAGTGCGCCAGATAATTTGACCACCGCGTTCAGCCCAACCCAGCCACCGGCGAGCGCGGGGTGCCCCGAGCCCGTGCCCGAGCCCTTGAACAACACCACAGAGGGGCCCGGGCGCGGGCAAGAAAAGGAAAAGGGGGGGGCGGAGCGGGAGGCCTCGGCAGACATGGAGGTCTCCCTGACTCCGCGCGCCCCCAGGAACAAAAGGAGGCACGGCTCCGATGAGGCGGAGGGGGAACAACATCCCTCCGCGGAGGAGTCGGTGCCCGCCGCGTGCCCCGCTTCCCCAACCAGCGCCCCCAAGCTGCGCTGTAGGCGGGAGGAGTCTGTCCCCGGGGAGGGTGAGACAGTCGAGGCTGCCCAGCCTCTGCCTCCCGGGGATGGCGTGGAAGATCTGCCTGTCGTGGGGGGCGTGGGGATCGCGGAGGAATGCATTGCCGCCGGGTCGGGCGTCCCGGGGACTGAGGCGGGCGGGGCCGAAGAGGCCAAACCTGAGCCCGCCCAGCCAATACCCAACTTCCCCCGGGAGTCGCTCGACCCGGCAGAAATACAAACTATTAAGAAATTTAATGACACTGTAGATGCTGGGCCGGGGGGTGGCAGCGGGGAGGGGGAGGAACACCCACCCTCGCCCCTTACTTTGGAGCTGGTGCACTTGGGGAGCCTGGGGATTTCCTATGGCCGGGTCTCTCCTTGTTCCCCAGTTCCTGGGGCGGAGGGGGAACCCCTTCCGCTGTCATTTCCCGACCCAGCACCATTTTTAAAAGAGCCCAATGGGGACTCCTCTGCCGACGATCCTGGGGGTGGGATCGGGGCAGAGCCAGGGCTAGTTGGAGCGGCCGGTTCATTTGCCGTACCTTGTGCGGTCGATGGGCCGGCTGCTGGCGGCCACCTCCCGGAGGAGGACGGGGACTCGGTGGGGGACGCGGGTGAAGACCTAGAGACCACCGCCAGCGAGGCGGTGGATCTGCTCGCGGCCGCCGCCGAGACCATCCTCATTCCTGCAAAGGAACTCTGGGACTTTTTGGCCCAGAGCCGGGGTCGCTGCAACCAAGCCCGACTGGCCCTGGAAAAATGGTCCGAGCCAGAGCTGATCAAGGGGTCCGTCCGCGCCGCCGTCAAAACCTTGGCCGCGGGCGGGCCCTTGACAAAGGCGCAACACCTTGAGCTGCGCGAGCTCGAGGGACTCCTCGCTGGGCTGCGGAGGGAGCGGAGTTCAACAAAAGACTCCGCTCCCTCCCCCACAATAGGTTAAGGTAGAGGTTGCACTATGCTTTTGCCATGAAGATAACCATAGCCAGCCTCAACATCAACGGCGGCAGAGGGGCACGCCGTAGATTTGACAATTTTTCGCTCCTGCGGGAGGGGAAATATGCGGTGTGCTTCCTGCAAGAAACTCACACCGTTCCGGGAGACGAAGCCACGTGGCTCCTGGAATGGCAAGGAGAGGTCCGCTTGAGCCACCTCACCGCCATTTCTAGTGGGGTGGCCATCTTGCTGGGCCCGCATTTTCAGCCGGAGATCTTGGGGGTCGAGGAGCCCGTGCCAGGCCGCTTGCTGCACGTAACGGTTCGCCTGGGGGACGTGCCGCTCCATCTCGTGAACGTGTACGCCCCTCAGCCCGGCCCGCAGCAAACGCGCTTCTTTGAAGAGGTGTCCGCTCTTCTTGGCTCCGTTGACGTCGGCGACTGCATTGTCCTTGGGGGGGATTTTAACTGCGCCCTCGAGGCGAGGGACCGCTCCGGTGCCCCGCAGTGCATGACGGCGATGGAGAAGTTGAGGGACCTGGTCGGGTCCTTCGACTTGGTGGACGTCTGGCGAAATCTCCACCCCGACTCCAGCGCCTTTACTTGGGTGAGGCCTGGAGTTGGATGGTCTAGAGTCGACCGCCTTTACGTGTCTCGGGCGTACGTTTCCTGCGTCCCGGCGGCCTCCATGCGGCCGGTGCCGTGTTTGGACCACCACCTGGTGTGGGCGGAGCTCGCTTCGCTCCGCGCGAGGACGGGGTCCCCGTACTGGCACTTTAACAACCGGCTGCTGGAGGACGTGCGGTTCCAGGACTCGTTCCGTCGATTCTGGTCCGACTGGAGAAGGAAGCAGGGGGGCTTCCCCTCCTTGAGGCTATGGTGGGACGTGGGCAAGGCTCACGTCCGCGTCTTCTGTCAAGAGTACGCGAGGGGGTCGACCAAGAGGCGGGCGGCCAGAGTCGGGCGCCTAGAAAAAGAGGTGCTTGACCTGGAAGCCCGTCTCGGTCAAGTCGTCCAGGACCCGGCCCTGCGGACGGTGTACGAAGCGAAGAAGGCCGCGCTGAAGGACCTGCAGCTCGTCGGGTCCCGAGGCGCGTTCGTGAGGTCGCGGATCCGGTTCCTGCGGGATCTGGACCGCGGCTCCCCCTTCTTCTACTCGCTGGAAAAAAGGCAGAGTGTCCGTAAGCAGCTCTTGACGCTGCTGGCCGACGACGGCTCTCTCGTCTCGGATCCGGAGGGCGTCAACAACAGGGCCCGTGAATATTACGGGGCTCTGTTCTCTCCGGATCCGTCCAGCGAGGAAGCGCGTAGAGTTTTGTGGGAGGACCTGCCGAAGGTCAGCCCGGAGGGCGCCGAAAATCTGGAAGCTCCGCTAAGCCTGGTGGAGCTGACCGGTGCCCTCGCCCGGCTCTCGAGGGGAAAATCCCCGGGGCTGGACGGGCTGACCGTGGAGTTCCACAGGGCGTTCTGGGACGTCCTGGGGGGCGACTACGCGCGGGTCCTGGGGGAAAGTCTGGCGACCGGGGAGATGCCCCTCTCTTGGCGCAGGGCAGTCATCGTCCTGCTGCCTAAGAAGGGCGATCTCCGCCTCCTTAAGAACTGGCGCCCGGTCTCCCTCCTCAGCACGGACTACAAAATCTTCGCCAGGGCGATGTCTGCTCGCCTTGGTGCCGTGCTGGACCACATGATCCACCCCGACCAGTCCTACACGGTCCCGGGCCGGACAATCCACGATAACATCCATCTGGTCCGGGACCTCATCCATTGTTCCCAGGAGGCTGGTCTGTCGGTCGCCTTCCTATCCCTCGACCAAGAGAAGGCGTTGGACAGGGTGGATCACGAATATCTGCTCGGAACTCTGCGCGCTTTCGGGTTCGGGTCGCATTTCGTCGCCCGGATCCGACTTTTGTACGCCGCCGCGGAGTGTCTGATTAAGGTTAACGGGTCCTTGACGGCGCCCCTTCGCTTTAGGAGGGGGGTGCGCCAGGGATGCCCCATGTCCGGCCAGTTATACGCCGTTTGCGTGGAGCCTTTCCTGCGCCTCTTGCGGACGAGGTTGACGGGACTGGCTCTGCAAGGGCCGGGCGTGGAGGTCGTCCTCTCGGCTTACGCCGATGACGTGCTCCTCGCGGTAGAGGATCCCGCTGACCTGCGGAGGATGGGTGAGTGCCAGGAGATTTACTCGGCCGCGTCCTCCGCCAGGATCAACTGGGAGAAATGTTCCGGACTCCTGGTGGGTCAGTGGCGGGTGGACTCCCTGCCGGAGGAGCTCAGGCCTTTTGCCTGGAGCACGACCCATCTCCTCTATCTGGGAGTCTACCTAAGCCCCGACGAGGGAGCCTGGCCGGCGAACTGGCAGGAGCTGGACGCCAAGGTCACCGCTCGCCTAGGGCGCTGGACAGGACTGCTCCGAGTGCTGTCCTACAGGGGTCGAGCGCTAGTCATAAACCAGCTGGTGGCCGCAATGTTGTGGTACCGGCTGGTCACTTTGACCCCTCCCCCTGCGTTTGTCGCCAAGATACAGAAGAAGCTGGTGGACTTCTTCTGGAACAACAGGAAGCACTGGGTCTCTGCCGCGGTCTTGAGTCTCCCGCTTGAGGAGGGCGGTCAGTCGTTGGTGTGCGTCAGCGCCCAGCTCGCGACTTTCCGCCTTCAGACCCTGCAGAGATACCTTTACGTCGAGCCCCCTCCTAGGTGGTGTGCTCTGGCGAGGTATTTCTTCCACCAGCAGCGCGACCTCAATTATGACACGCAGCTCCTGTTTGTGAACTTGGGGGGTGCCAGGACCGCCCTCCGGGAGCTGCCTGTCTTTTACAGGGAACTCATCAGGGTCTGGAACAAAGTCTCCACCAAGCGCAGCTCTCCGCCGGCTGGAGTGGCGGCCGTCCTGCAGGAGCCGCTGCTCGGGAATCCGTACCTCCACGGCCGAGGTTTCATGTGGCGGTCGGAAGAGAGGGCTGTGGCTGGTGAGGTGACCAGGGTCAGGGACCTGCTCGATGGCAGAGGAGTGGGCTGGATGGCGCCAGACACGCTGGCGCGGCGCCTAAACTCTGCCAACGTCCGCCACGCGGCCGATGCCATCGAGTCGCTAAAAACAGCTCTGGGCCCTGACTCCGTTAGGTGCATCGAGGAGGCTCAAGCACGTGGGGAGATCCCGTCCGAACTGACCCCCGTCCGGACGGAATTCCTCATCGGCGCCAAACCCCGGAACCTCCCTCGGGGGCCGGTGCCTCACAACTTGAGCCGCCTCGGGGAAATCCCCTCCGCGCCTTTCAGTTCCGCGCGGAGGGGTTTCCTGTACGGGCTGCTCCTGCACACCCTCAACTTTGCCATCCTCGCCGGCCGTCCGGACACGCCATGGCGTACCATCTTGCCATCCGGAGGAGGCGGGTGTCACCGATGGAGGGCACTCTACGCAGGGGTCCTCCCACTATTCATCGGGGACTTGGCCTGGAGGCTGGTGCACGGAGCAGTGCCGTGCAACAAATTTTTAAGCCGGTTCACGGACTCCCAGGCCGCCTGCAATTTCTGCGGTCTGGAGGAGTCCGTGTTCCATGTTTTTATTGAGTGCACGAGGTTGCAGCCCCTGTTCCATTATTTGAAGGGGCTGCTCCTGAAATTCTGGCTGCACTTCAGTCCCACTCTCCTGATCTTTGGGCACCCTGTGCGGAGGGGAGCGGGTAGGTCCGAAGGCCTCCTCGAAGGACTGCTCCTGGGCACGGCCAAGGGTGCCATCAGCCGGTCCAGGCAGCGGGCGGTCGAGGGGGTCGTTCAACCTGACTGCCTGCCTCTCTTCCGCTCTTACATCCGGTCCAGGGTGTCCTTGGAGATGGAGCACGCGGTGTCCACCGGTACGCTCGCGGCCTTCCGCGAGAGGTGCGCACCGGAGGGACTGGAGTGCATCATCACGCCCGGCAACCAAATTTTAATTTGATTTTACGTTTTTAAGTTTAATTTGTTTTAATTGCCGGTGCTTTTAGTGTCACCCTTCCCGTTTATAGGGGGCACTGGGGAAAATTGTGATTTTAGTGCCCAAAAAAAAAAAAGAAAAACACAAAAAAAAACAAAAAAAAGGGGAAAAAAAAGGGCCTTGTAAATGTCTGGAGTGTCACCCAGGTCGGATGGCACCGTTTAATGTTTTATGTTTTGCAGGTGAACTCCAAAAAGAGTTTCATGCACAAGGAACCAATCGTGGAGCAGTGGAGGCGTGTCCTGCTCAGTTGGAGCTGTGAGAAGTGAGAGGAGCAGCTATCAACCTTAGCTCCTGCCTGGAGAGCCCTGAGAACAGCCCAGGAAGAGAAGGAAGGAAGGGACTTCACCACCAACTTTCACCCAGCAGGAGAGGAGGAGAAAAGAAAACTTTGAACATTTTACCATTCTACAAAGAGTTGGAGAGAGGGGGAAAAACCAACAATAAACATCCAGTGTGGAAGGAGGGAGCCTCTACCATTCTACAGGTGGGTGTTGTGGCAGTCCCAAAAAGACTTTGTTGAATCGGTGGGGGAAGGAAAGAAGACCACTGAGGGCCGGAACATCGCGGGGGGTGTGTGTGTGTGGAAAGTGTGTGTGGGGGCCTTGCTTACAACTAGGCCCCACACACAACTGAACCCCCCCCCCCAATTGCCTAGCCTGGGATAGCTGGAGCTACCAGGCTGAAGTTTCTTTAAATCACCAATTGAATATCGTTAGGAGTGTGTGCCTGGTGGCTCTAGCTGCCCCAGGTGAAGACATCTTCTCACCCCACCTGAAGACCAACCCAAAGACTGTGCTTGTGTGTTTTGCCATCTGGGGAGTGCACCCACCCACAGCTGCGAGGGGAGACCTGCCCTCGCAGTTCCCCCCCGCTTCCCACCCCCCTCTCTCTTTCTCTGTTACTCTGTTTCTCCCCTCTCTCTCTGAGGCCCCTTTCTCCTAATTTAAAAAAAAACACAATTGAGACAACTGAGCAGAGGGAGCAAGGCCCCTCCCCAATTGCCAACTAGGGGAGAGGTGCCTCGTTAAGGGCTCCTCTGCTCAGTTAATATACGAGGCCAATAAAGACCATTAAGGCCTGTGACTTTGGGGTGGGTGTAGCCCTTAAAGGGACCCCGTGATGGCGACCCCATCCACGCCGGTGGCAGGGCCAGCGAAGACGTATGCGCAGGTGGCAACCGCTTCCACGGCACCTCCTGCGCCACCCGCTGCCCTGCCACCTTTCAGATTAATTACCAGAAAACACGGGGTCAAGAGCTACACTCACCCCACAATGAGCATTGAGGAGTGCGTGCGGGCGATGGCTGGGGTAGTCGGCCCCTCGGCCATTGTCGCGGCCTCCAAGATGTCTGGGAAGGCTGTTTTCTTCCTGGGGTCGGAGCGGGCGGTGTCCCTGGCCCTCGAAAAGGGGCTCACGGTGGGCGGGACGTTCCTGCCGGTGGACCCTCTCGAGGCCACCGCGCAGAGGGTCATCGTTTCAAACGTCCCGCCCTTTGTTCCCGCTGAGCTCCTCCTCCCTCACCTACACCAACTGGGGGAGGTAAGGTCGGGGATCAACCCCATACCGCTCGGCCTCAGGGAGAACAGCCTGCGCCACGTGTTCTCCTTCCGCCGCCAGCTCTTTGTCCGGCTGGCGCGGGAGGAGACGACGGAGGGGAATTTTAATGTGGTGCACGAGGGGACTGCCTACCGCGTCTTTTGGACGTCGGACGGCGTGTGGTGCCATGCCTGCAGGGAGGTGGGGCACGTTCGCAAGAACTGCCCCGCCTCCAAGGCCGCCAAACCACCGAAGGCGGCCAAGGCTGGCGCCGCCGCCACCCCTCCCCCTAGTTGCGTCCGCGTGCCGGGAGCCGTAGGTGCGCGGGCATCGTCGGAGGCCTTTGTTTTCGGGGCCTCCGGCAGGGGGGAGGGAGAGCATCCGAGCGGAAAGAAGGCGCGGAACAAGGAGAAACATCTAGAGGCGGGTCCCCTCAGTGCGCTAGAAAGATTGACCACCGCGCTCGGCCCAACCCAGCCACCGGCGAGCGCGGGGTGCCCTGAGCCCGTGCCCAAGCCCTTGAACAACACCGCAGAGGGGCCCGGGCGTGGGCAAGAAAAGAAAAAGTGGGGGGCGGAGCGGGAGGCCTCGGCAGACATGGAGGTCTCCCTGCCTCAGCGCACCTCCAGCAACAAAAGGAGGCGCCGCTCCGTTGAGGCGGAGGGGGAACAACATCCCTCCGCGGAGGAGTCGGTGCCCGCCGCGTGTCCCGCGTCCCCCACCAGCGCCCCCAAGCAGCGCCGTAGGCGGGAGGAGTCTGTCCCCGGGGAGGGTGAGGCAGTCGAGGCTGCCCAGCCTCTGCCTCCCGGGGATGGCGTGGAAGATCTGCCTGTCGTGGGGGGCGTGGGGACCGCGGAGGAATGCATTGCCGCCGGGCCGGGCGCCCCGGGGACTGAGGCGGGCGGGGCCGAAAAGGCCGAACCTGAGCCCGCCCAGCCAATACCCAACTTCCCCCGGGAGTCGCTCGACCCGGCAGAAACACAAATTATTGATTTTAATGAAACTGTAGGTGCTGGGCCGGGGGTGGCAGCGGGGAGGGGGAGGAACACCCACCCTCGCCCCTTACTTTGGAGCTGGTGCACTTGGGGAGCCTGGGGATTTCCTATGGCCGGGTCTCTCCTTGTTCCCCGGTTCCTGGGGCGGAGGGGGAACCCCTTCCGCTGTCATTTCCCGACCCAGCACCATTTTTAAAAGAGCCCAGTGGGGACTCCTCTGCCGACGATCCTGGGGGTGGGATCGGGGCAGAGCCAGGGCCGGTTGGAGCGGCCGGTTCATTTGCCGTACCTTGTGCGGTCGATGGGCCGGCTGCTGGCGGCCACCTCCCGGAGGAGGACGGGGACTCGGTGGGGGACGCGGGTGAAGACCTAGAGACCACCGCCAGCGAGGCGGTGGATCTGCTCGCGGCCGCCGCCGAGACCATCCTCATTCCTGCAAAGGAACTCCGGGACTTTTTGGCCCAGAGCCGGGGTCGCTGCAACCAAGCCCGACTGGCCCTGGAAAAATGGTCCGAGCCAGAGCTGATCAAGGCGTCCGTTCGCGCCGCCGTTAAAACCTTGGCCGCGGGCGGGCCCTTGACAAAGGAGCAATACCTTGAGCTGCGCGAGCTCGAGGGACTCCTCGCTGGGCTGCGGAGGGAGCGGAGCTCAACAAAAGACTCCGCTCCCTCCCCCACAATAGGTTAAAGTAGAGGTTGCACTATGCTTTTGCCATGAAGATAACCATAGCCAGCCTCAACATCAACGGCGGCAGAGGGGCACGCCGTAGATTTGACAATTTTTCGCTCCTGCGGGAGGGGAAATATGCGGTGTGCTTCCTGCAAGAAACCCACACCGTTCCTGGAGACGAAGCCACGTGGCTCCTGGAATGGCAAGGAGAGGTCCGCATGAGCCACCTCACCGCCATTTCTAGTGGGGTGGCCATCTTGCTGGGCCCGCATTTTCAGCCGGAGATCTTGGGGGTCGAGGAGCCCGTGCCAGGCCGCTTGCTGCACGTAACGGTTCGCCTGGGGGACGTGCCGCTCCATCTCGTGAACGTGTACGCCCCTCAGCCCGGCCCGCAGTAAACGCGCTTCTTTGAAGAGGTGTCCGCTCTTCTTGGCTCCGTCGACGTCGGCGACTGCATTGTCCTCGGGGGGGATTTTAACTGCGCCCTCGAGGCGAGGGACCGCTCCGGTGCCCCGCAGTGCATGACGGCGATGGAGAAGTTGAGGGACCTGGTCGGGTCCTTCGACTTGGTGGACGTCTGGCGAAATCTCCACCCCGACTCCAGCGCCTTTACTTGGGTGAGGCCTGGAGTTGGATGGTCTAGAGTCGACCGCCTTTACGTGTCTCGGGCGTACGTTTCCTGCGTCCCGGCGGCCTCCATGCGGCCGGTGCCGTGTTCGGACCACCACCTGGTGTGGGCGGAGCTCGCTTCGCTCCGCGCGAGGACGGGGTCCGCGTACTGGCACTTTAACAACCGGCTGCTGGAGGACGTGCGGTTCCAGGACTCGTTCCGTCGATTCTGGTCCGACTGGATAAGGAAGCAGGGGGGCTTCCCCTCCTTGAGGCTATGGTGGGACGTGGGCAAGGCTCACGTCCGCGTCTTCTGTCAAGAGTATGCGAGGGGGTCGACCAAGAGGCGGGCGGCCAGAGTCGGGCGCCTAGAAAAAGAGGTGCTCGACCTGGAAGCCCGTCTCGGTCAAGTCGTCCAGGACCCGGCCCTGCGGACGGTGTACGAAGCGAAGAGGGCCGCGCTGAAGGACCTGCAGCTCGTCGGGTCCCGAGGCGCGTTCGTGAGGTCGCGGATCCGGTTCCTGCGGGATCTGGACCGCGGCTCCCAACTTCTTCTACTCGCTGGAAAAAAGGCAGAGTGTCCGTAAGCAGCTCTTGACGCTGCTGGCCGACGACGGCTCTCTCGTCTCGGATCCGGAGGGCGTCAACAACAGGGCCCGTGAATATTACGGGGCTCTGTTCTCTCCGGATCCGTCCAGCGAGGAAGCGCGTAGAGTTTTGTGGGAGGACCTGCCGAAGGTCAGCCCGGAGGGCGCCGAAAATCTGGAAGCTCCGCTAAGCCTGGCGGAGCTGACCGGTGCCCTCGCCCGGCTCTCGAGGGGAAAATCCCCGGGGCTGGACGGGCTGACCGTGGAGTTCCACAGGGCGTTCTGGGACGTCCTGGGGGGCGACTACGCGCGGGTCCTGGGGGAAAGTCTGGCGACCGGGGAGATGCCCCTCTCTTGGCGCAGGGCAGTCATCATCCTGCTGCCTAAGAAGGGCGATCTCCGCCTCCTTAAGAACTGGCGTCCGGTCTCCCTCCTCAGCACGGACTACAAAATCTTCGCCAGGGCGATGTCTGCTCGCCTTGGTGCCGTGCTGGACCACATGATCCACCCCGACCAGTCCTACACGGTCCCGGGCCGGACAATCCACGATAACATCCATCTGGTCCGGGACCTCATCCATTGTTCCCAGGAGGCTGGTCTGTCGGTCGCCTTCCTATCCCTCGACCAAGAGAAGGCGTTCGACAGGGTGGATCACGACTATCTGCTCGGAACTCTGCGCGCTTTCGGGTTCGGGACGCATTTCGTCGCCCGGATCCGACTTTTGTACGCCGCCGCGGAGTGTCTGATTAAGGTTAACGGGTCCTTGACGGCGCCCCTTCGCTTTAGGAGAGGGGTGCGCCAGGGATGCCCCATGTCCGGCCAGTTATACGCCGTTTGCGTGGAGCCTTTCCTGCGCCTCTTGCGGACGAGGTTGACGGGACTGGCTCTGCAAGGGCCGGGCGTGGAGGTCGTCCTCTCGGCTTACGCCGATGACGTGCTCCTCGCGGTAGAGGATCCCGCTGACCTGCGGAGGATGCGTGAGTGCCAGGAGATTTACTCGGCCGCGTCCTCCGCCAGGATCAACTGGGAGAAATGTTCCGGACTCCTGGTGGGTCAGTGGCGGGTGGACTCCCTGCCGGAGGAGCTCAGGCCTTTTGCCTGGAGCACGACCCATCTCCTCTATCTGGGAGTCTACCTTAGCCCCGACGAGAGAGCCTGGCCGGCGAACTGGCAGGAGCTGGAGGCCAAGGTCGCCGCTCGCCTAGGGCGCTGGACAGGACTGCTCCGAGTGCTGTCCTACAGGGGTCGAGCGCTAGTCATAAACCAGCTGGTGGCCGCAATGTTGTGGTACCGGCTGGTCACTTTGACCCCTCCCCCTGCGTTTGTCGCCAAGATACAGAAGAAGCCGCTTGAGGAGGGCGGTCAGTCGTTGGTGTGCGTCAGCGCCCAGCTCGCGACTTTCCGTCTTCAGACCCTGCAGAGATACCTTTACGTCGAGCCCCCTCCTAGGTGGTGTGCTCTGGCGAGGTATTTCTTCCGCCAGCAGCGCGACCTCAATTATGACACGCAGCTCCTGTTTGTGAACTTGGGGGGTGCCAGGACCGCCCTCCGGGAGCTGCCTGTCTTTTACAGGGAACTCATCAGGGTCTGGAACAAAGTCTCCACCAAGCGCAGCTCTCCGCCGGCTGGAGTGGCGGCCGTCCTGAAGGAGCCGCTGCTCGGGAATCCGTACCTCCACGGCCGAGGTTTCATGTGGCGGTCGGAAGAGAGGGCTGTGGCTGGTGAGGTGACCAGGGTCAGGGACCTGCTCGATGGCGGAGGAGTGGGCTGGATGGCGCCAGACACGCTGGCGCGGCACCTAAACTCTGCCAACGTCCGCCACGCGGCCGATGCCATCGAGTCGCTAAAAACAGCTCTGAGCCCTGACTCCGTTAGGTGCATCGAGGAGGCTCAAGCACGTGGGGAGATCCCGTCCGAACTGACCCCCGTCCGGACGGAATTCCTCATTGGCGCCAAACCCCGGAACCTCCCTCGGGGGCCGGCGCCTCACAACTTGAGCCGCCTCGGGGAAATCCCCTCCGTGCCTTTCAGTTCCGCGCGGAGGGGTTTCCTGTAAAGGCTACTCCTGCACACCCTCAACTTTGCCATCCTCGCCGGCCGTCCGGACACGCCATGGCGTACCATCTTGCCGTCCGGAAGAGGCGGGGGTCCCCGATGGAGGGCACTCTACGCAGGGGTCCTCCCACTATTCATCGGGGACTTGGCCTGGAGGGTGGTGCACGGAGCAGTGCCGTGCAACAAATTTTTAAGCCGGTTCACGGACTCCCAGGCCGCCTGCAATTTTTGCGGTCTGGAGGAGTCCGTGTTCCATGTTTTTATTGAGTGCACGAGGTTGCAGCCCCTGTTCCATTATTTGAAGGGGCTGCTCTTGAAATTCTGGCTGCACTTCAGTCCCACTCTCCTGATCTTTGGGCACCCTGTGCGGAGGGGAGCGGGTAGGTCCGAAGGCCTCCTCGTAGGACTGCTCCTGGGCACGGCCAAGGGTGCCATCAGCCGGTCCAGGCAGCGGGCGGTCGAGGGGGTCGTTCAACCTGACTGCCTGCCTCTCTTCCGCTCTTACATCCGGTCCGGGGTGTCCTTGGAGATGGAGCACGCGGTGTCCACCGGTACGCTCGCGGCCTTCCGCGAGAGGTGGGCACCGGAGGGACTGGAGTGCATCATCACGCCCGGCAACCAAATTTTAATTTGATTTTACATTTTTAAGTTTAATTTGTTTTAATTGCCGGTGCTTTTAGTGTCCCCCTTCCCTTTTATAGGGGGCACTGGGGAAAATTGTGATTTTAGTGCCCAAAAAAAAAAACAAAAAAAAGAAAAACACAAAAAAAAAAGGGGGGGAAAAAAAAAGGGCCTTGTAAATGTCTGGAGTGTCACCCAGGTCGGGTGGCACCGTTTAATGTTTTATGTTTTGCAGGTGAACTCCAAAAAGAGTTGCATGCACTAGGAACCAATCGTGGAGCAGTGGAGGCGTGTCCTGCTCAGTTGGAGCTGTGAGCAGTGAGAGGAGCAGCTATCAACCTTAGCTCCTGCCTGGAGAGCCCTGAGAACAGCCCAGGAAGAGAAGGAAGGAAGGGGCTTCACCACCAACTTTCACCCAGCGGGAGAGGAGGAGAAAAGAAAACTTTGAACATTTTACCATTCTACAAAGAGTTGGAGAGAGGGGGAAAAACCAACAACAAACATCCAGTGTGGAAGGAGGGAGACTCTACCATTCTACAGGTGGGTGTTGTGGCAGTCCCAAAAAGACTTTGTTGAATCGGTGGGGGGAGGAAAGAAGACCACTGAGGGCCGGAACATCGCGGGGGGTGTGTGTGTGTGGAAAGTGTGTGTGGGGGCCTTGCTTACAACTAGGCCCCACACACAACTGAACCCCCCCCCCCAATTGCCTAGCCTGGGATAGCTGGAGCTACCAGGCTGAAGTTTCTTTAAATCACCAATTGAATATCGTTAGGAGTGTGTGCCTGGTGGCTCTAGCTGCCCCAGGTGAAGACATCTTCTCACCCCACCTGAAGACCAACCCAAAGACTGTGCTTGTGTGTTTTGCCATCTGGGGAGTGCACCCACCCACAGCTGCGAGGGGAGACCTGCCCTCGCAGTTCCCCCCCCTTCCCACCCCCCTCTCTCTTTCTCTGTTACTCTGTTTCTCCCCTCTCTCTCTGAGGCCCCTTTCTCCTAATTTAAAAAAAAACACAATTGACACAACTGAGCAGAGGGAGCAAGGCCCCTCCCCAATTGCCAACTAGGGGAGAGGTGCCTCGTTAAGGGCTCCTCTGCTCAGTTAATATACGAGGCCAATAAAGACCATTAAGGCCTGTGACTTTGGGGTGGGTGTAGCCCTTAAAGGGACCCCGTGATGGCGACCCCATCCACGCCGGTGGCAGGGCCAGCGAAGACGTATGCGCAGGTGGCAACCGCTTCCACGGCACCTCCTGCGCCACCCGCTGCCCTGCCACCTTTCAGATTAATTACCAGAAAACACGGGGTCAAGAGCTACACTCACCCCACAATGAGCATTGAGGAGTGCGTGCGGGCGATGGCTGGGGTAGTCGGCCCCTCGGCCATTGTCGCAGCCTCCAAGATGTCTGGGAAGGCTGTTTTCTTCCTGGGGTCGGAGCGGGCGGTGTCCCTGGCCCTCGAAAAGGGGCTCACGGTGGGCGGGACGTTCCTGCCGGTGGACCCTCTCGAGGCCACCGCGCAGAGGGTCATCGTTTCAAACGTCCCGCCCTTTGTTCCCGCTGAGCTCCTCCTCCCTCACCTACACCAACTGGGGGAGGTAAGGTCGGGGATCAACCCCATACCGCTCGGCCTCAGGGAGAACAGCCTGCGCCACGTGTTCTCCTTCCGCCGCCAGCTCTTTGTCCGGCTGGCGCGGGAGGACATGACGGAGGGGAACTTTAATGTGGTGCACGAGGGGACTGCCTACCGTGTCTTTTGGACGTCGGACGGCGTGCGGTGCCATGCCTGCAGGGAGGTGGGGCACGTTCGCAAGAACTGCCCCGCCTCCAAGGCCGCCAAACCACCGAAGGCGGCCAAGGCTGGCGCCGCCGCCACCCCTCCCCCTAGTTGCGTCCGCGTGCCGGGAGCCGTAGGTGCGCGGGCATCGTTGGAGGCCTTTGTTTTCGGGGCCTCCGGCGGGGGGAAGGGAGAGCATCCGAGCAGAAAGAAGGCGCGGAACAAGGAGAAACATCTAGAGGCGGGTCCCCTCAGTGCGCCAGAAAGATTGACCACCGCGCTCGGCCCAACCCAGCCACCGGCGAGCGCGGGGTGCCCTGAGCCCGTGCCCGAGCCCTTGAACAACACCGCAGAGGGGCCCGGGCGTGGGCAAGAAAAGAAAAAGTGGGGGGCGGAGCGGGAGGCCTCGGCAGACATGGAGGTCTCCCTGCCTCAGCGCACCTCCAGCAACAAAAGGAGGCGCCGCTCCGTTGAGGCGGAGGGGGAACAACATCCCTCCGCGGAGGAGTTGGTGCCCGCCGCGTGTCCCGCGTCCCCCACCAGCGCCCCCAAGCAGCGCCGTAGGCGGGAGGAGTCTGTCCCCGGGGAGGGTGAGACAGTCGAGGCTGCCCAGCCTCTGCCTCCCGGGGATGGCGTGGAAGATCTGCCTGTCGTGGGGGGCGTGGGGACCGCGGAGGAATGCATTGCCGCCGGGCCGGGCGCCCCGGGGACTGAGGCGGGCGGGGCCGAAAAGGCCGAACCTGAGCCCGCCCAGCCAAAACCCAACTTCCCCTGGGAGTCGCTCGACCCGGCAGAAACACAAATTATTGATTTTAATGAAACTGTAGGTGCTGGGCCGGGGGGTGGCAGCGGGGAGGGGGAGGAACACCCACCCTCGCGCCTTACTTTGGAGCTGGTGTACTTGGGGAGCCTGGGGATTTCCTATGGCCGGGTCTCTCCTTGTTCCCCGGTTCCTGGGGCGGAGGGGGAACCCCTTCCGCTGTCATTTCCCGACCCAGCACCATTTTTAAAAGAGCCCAGTGGGGACTCCTCTGCCGACGATCCTGGGGGTGGGATCGGGACAGAGCCAGGGCCGGTTGGAGCGGCCGGTTCATTTGCCGTACCTTGTGCGGTCGATGGGCCGGCTGCTGGCGGCCACCTCCCGGAGGAGGACGGGGACTCGGTGGGGGACGCGGGTGAAGACCTAGAGACCACCGCCAGCGAGGCGGTGGATCTGCTCGCGGCCGCCGCCGAGACCATCCTCATTCCTGCAAAGGAACTCCGGGACTTTTTGGCCCAGAGCCGGGGTCACTGCAACCAAGCCCGACTGGCCCTGGAAAAATGGTCCGAGCCAGAGCTGATCAAGGGGTCCGTCCGCGCCGCCGTTAAAACCTTGGCCGCGGGCGGGCCCTTGACAAAGGCGCAACACCTTGAGCTGCGCGAGCTCGAGGGACTCCTCGCTGGGCTGCGGAGGGAGCGGAGTTCAACAAAAGACTCCGCTCCCTCCCCCACATTAGGTTAAGGTAGAGGTTGCACTATGCTTTTGCCATGAAGATAACCGTAGCCAGCTTCAACATCAACGGCGGCAGAGGGGCACGCCGTAGATTTGACAATTTTTCGCTCCTGCGGGAGGGGAAATATGCGGTGTGCTTCCTGCAAGAAACCCACACTGTTCCGGGAGACGAAGCCACGTGGCTCCTGGAATGGCAAGGAGAGGTCCGCATGAGCCACCTCACCGCCATTTCTAGTGGGGTGGCCATCTTGCTGGGCCCACATTTTCAGCCGGAGATCTTGGGGGTCGAGGAGCCCGTGCCAGGCCGCTTGCTGCACGTAACGGTTCGCCTGGGGGACGTGCCGCTCCATCTCGTGAACGTGTACGCCCCTCAGCCCGGCCCGCAGCAAACGCGCTTCTTTGAAGAGGTGTCCGCTCTTCTTGGCTCCGTCGACGTCGGCGACTGCATTGTCCTCGGGGGGGATTTTAACTGCACCCTCGAGGCGAGGGACCGCTCCGGTGCCCCGCAGTGCATGACGGCGATGGAGAAGTTGAGGGACCTGGTCGGGTCCTTCGACTTGGTGGACGTCTGGCGAAATCTCCACCCCGACTCCAGCGCCTTTACTTGGGTGAGGCCTGGAGTTGGATGGTCTAGAGTCGACCGCCTTTACGTGTCTCGGGCGTACGTTTCCTGCGTCCCGGCGGCCTCCATGCGGCCGGTGCCGTGTTCGGACCACCATCTGGTGTGTGCGGAGCTCGCTTCGCTCCGCGCGAGGACGGGGTCCGCGTACTGGCACTTTAACAACCGGCTGCTGGAGGACGTGCGGTTCCAGGACTCGTTCCGTCGATTCTGGTCCGACTGGAGAAGGAAGCAGGGGAGCTTCCCCTCCTTGAGGCTATGGTGGGACGTGGGCAAGGCTCACGTCCGCGTCTTCTGTCAAGAGTACGCGAGGGGGTCGACCAAGAGGCGGGCGGCCAGAGTCGGGCGCCTAGAAAAAGAGGTGCTCGACCTGGAAGCCCGTCTCGGTCAAGTCGTCCAGGACCCGGCCCTGCGGACGGTGTACGAAGCGAAGAAGGCCGCGCTGAAGGACCTGCAGCTCGTCGGGTCCCGAGGCGCGTTCGTGAGGTCGCGGATCCGGTTCCTGCGGGATCTGGACCGCGGCTCCCCCTTCTTCTACTCGCTGGAAAAAAGGCAGAGTGTCCGTAAGCAGCTCTTGACGCTGCTGGCCGACGACGG